>NC_139018.1:122798602-123998602 GCF_964374135.1 Grampus griseus
ACTCAGTGCCATTCTATGTCTTTTGCATGGAACATTCAGTCTATTACAATTAAAGTAATTATTGATAGTTATGTACTTATTGCCACTTTGTTAATTGTTTCCTGGTTGTTTTGTGGGGTTTTTTTTATCCTATGATTTCTATATGAACACATATATTCTGTGGCTAGGGAGTACAGATCTATTGGATAAAAGGAGTATCATATTTTATACTTTGCATACTTTAATAATCTTTTAAGTGATATTACCCAAGTTCACAGTTAACTACTCTTTCTTTGTTTCTATCATACTGGATAAATATATCAGCATTGAAAATTGCCCCAGTGCAATATCACTTCATGTATCATTCTAGACAGAAGAATACTGGGAAGCTTCCCGAGTTGCCATTATAACCAGTGTTACTAAAATCAAGTCAAATGTCTACCTGTGCCATTTTCCACTACAAGTTGGATGAAAGTGGTAAATTGTCAAGAGCATTAGTGTGTGTAAGGAACGCTTATTTGTTGGTAGTTGTCCTGTCTGGATCAAGGATGAGCATAAGTATCAAGGTTACTGAGATCCTGCTGAGTGGCCTTCTAATAAGACAACACTCTCAGAACTGGCTTAATTTTTAACCTCCTCAATAATAGCACAATACTCTTACCATGTGTCTTGCATTTTTAAGTCAGAGGTACTTTTACATCATAAGATATTTATAAAGTCTTTATTGGATGGAATACAACTTTAGAATTTTCCATTTGAGATAACTGCTGTGTCACTTATTTGCATAGTTCAGTACAGAGGATTATAGGCAATTTGCAAAAAGTAAAAAACTCAGAGAGGAAACAAGTGGATAAATGAAATGGCAGTGGTGACAATGGATGAAGCAACTGTGATGTTTCTGGCAAGGAAAGCCTATATGATTAATTAAAATGGAACCAATGTTATGCTTTATTTTTAATTAATTTAATTCATTGTATGATCTGATCTATTTTCTTTGTGATATTTTGCTGCAGGTCAAAAACTAGAACAAGTTACTCTTCTTTCAAGTGAACAAGTTATTTTCAGGGAAGAAGAGTGAGCAGCTACTCTGGTACATTCAAAATTCTTATGTGTTTTATGACTAGTGATGTCAGTAGTCAATGTGAGATCGTTCAGAGACTCAAGGAAGAATATTTTTATGATAGATATATTTTTTCTTGTGAATGTCTCTACATAGTTCAAGGAATTCTCATTATTGTTTCTTCCCTTTTTAAAACGTTTTTTAAAAGGAACCTGAATAATTTTGGAGAGTCATTGCTGTAATTCCTTTTTTCACTATTTTGTATTGAATGACAATAATCTTGTAGTTAAATACAAGTGTGCTAAACATTGATATTTTTAATCTATATCTGGAACATTCAGAACATAGATGCTTCTACTTATATTTGTACTGTAATTATACTACATATAACTTTGCTACACTAATTACTCTTCAAATTTTTAGTTGATTAAGTTTTTTCTGTGTTTTCCCAATGGATTTTATCTAATTTTATTAGAACAATCCAAGGTCACTTTTTTCCAGTTATATATATAAGAATTCCATTATTCAGGTACTAAATAGGATGTCTACTCTACCATGTACTGTTCTTTATTCATAGTGCAGTAGATAAGCCTGAAGGAAATAAGCCTGGCTGTGGAAATGCTTATTTGTTGGGAGGGTGCTTGTCTGGATCAATGATGAGCACAACTGTCTGAGGATGCTGAAGGACTCATTCCAGATGTCAATCTGA
This sequence comes from Grampus griseus, assembly GCF_964374135.1. Taxonomy (NCBI): domain Eukaryota; kingdom Metazoa; phylum Chordata; class Mammalia; order Artiodactyla; family Delphinidae; genus Grampus; species Grampus griseus. The sequence continues at coordinate 122,800,351 of NC_139018.1, forward strand.
GGTCCATATGAATGCCCCTCTAATAAGACAAATAAGACTCTCAGAGCCTGGCTCTATTTGGTGACCCCTGAGTAACAACATAATGCCACTGTTAGCATGCTTTTTTCTTTCTCACAGAAAAGGGCATTAGTGTCCTATCTTATAAGGCAGTATGTACCTTTATGATCAGTGATCCATTTTGCTTTATTTTTGTCACTTTGAACAGAGTCATAAATATGACTATATATACATGTATATGGGAAATATGTTCTTGTGTAATGAATTAGAAAATGAAAAGGATTGAATTAAGAAGGGGACAAGCAACTGTGATGGGTACTGAAAGTCTCAGTAATGTTGAACTAAAAGAAGGAAACACTGCATGTGTACAGTAAATAATGGTAATGGTATCAAATTTTAGTTCTTTGTTATTTTTACTACTGAATATTTTCTAAGACTCTGCTTTTCTTTTTGTTATGTTTTGCTGAAATAGAAGGACTGGAATCAGGTCTTCCAATTCAGAGGACAGGGGTGAGTAGCTATTTGAAATTCATATTTCATATGCTCTGTGCCAGGTCCTGAGGTCTCTCTGTTTATCTTTTTAGAGGCTTATTTGAGAATATTTTGATGATGTGTCCTTTTTCTATTTGAGACCCTCACTAAGGTCACTTACATTATTGAATCTTTATAATTTCTTCTTTCATTTTAACTCTTTTCTGCTTTGATGGAAAAATGTAGAATTTTAGAGAATTTTTGGTAATTTCATAGTGGATCAAAAAATTATTGTAGTAAAATCGGAATCTTCCAAAATATTATCAGATTTTCCTCATCTGTTTTATTGTTGGGATTTCAGGACACAGGCTCAATTATTCATAGGCATTTGTGGTCACACTGCATTGCTTTTTTGTTTCTACTTTAATATTTGTGGATTGGCATAAATTAGTTGTTTCTCATTTTTGCAACATGGAAAGTTGTATGAGAAATTTTGTTAGATCTCTTTAAGACCATGAAGTTTTTATACAATAAACGTTGCCATATTCTTTTGAAACCCAAAATAGTTCAGTGTTCAATACTGTGTTGGGCTAAAAAGAAAAGGTATTATGTTAGAGATATCAAATGGAGAAATATGAAATATCATATATGGCATCATTATTTCTGAAAGTTGAAATATGCATCACTAAAAAGAGTGGTCCATATATTTCCTGGCAAGCTATGTTGAAGATTATGTGTTACCTGGTACTTTGAGATGAATGCCCTAAGGACAGGTAAACATTTTTCTTGACAAAGTTCTGTCACAGATTCTATCAAGAAGTACTTATGTTTATATTTATTATGTATTGTTTATTTATATTTATTCTATAGAACCATAGAAGATAATTCTAAAGAGTTGATAATAACTAAAAAAATAGTCATAGATCAAAAAAGGAAATTGGTTTAGCCAGATATTGAAATGAACTCTAGAACCTTGATCATTAACAAGCTTTTGAGCAAGCATATGAATAGCAGGAAAAATGGGACATGTTTTTACTTTTAAAAATGTCTTCTCGCAAACCCTTTTTTGCATATTTGTTACTATTAGTAGATTCACAGAGCCCTGAAGTCAGGGATACTGTCTCAATCCAAAGAGTATAACACTATATTGATGCATAATATATATTCAGTAAATTGCCCATATTATTACTCTACAATAGTACAGGATTCAGACACAGAAGCAGAATAGGACTGGCATAATAAAACCCTTCCTTATGACCAGCTCCAACCTCTTCTCCCCAAATGCTGCTCCTTCTGAAAAATGTACTTTATTTTTATGTTTTTTTTAAGTTTATAAAAATGAACTGTATAATTTTTTTCTCTTTGTGACTACATCATTTGCACAAGATTCTTACTAATCAGATGAACATTTTATTTGAAACATCAAATTCATTGTTGTGTTAGTAATATGCTCTTCTTATTTTGTAAGTCTTTATTTTTTAGGTATTTTATTTTTAAAATAGCAGTGTGTCTTTTAGATTAAGCATTTTGTGTTATCTCTAATTCTTGATTAATCTTGCCAGGAGGGTTTCAATCATACTAACTATTTCAAATTACTAATATTTGTTAATATTTCCGATTACCTGTCTGCTTTCTATTTTGGTGTTTTTCTGCCCTTAATCTCATTAATTTTTCTTTACTCTTCTGGAGCTTGATTCAGTCTCCTTGATCTAGCTCTTGTGATATATAATCTATTGATTTTCAGCCTTCTTCAATTCTCATATATTGCTTTTTACTCTAAACTTCCTTATAAGTCACAAGAGCACAAGTTTGGCATTCTTCATCCTTCTTATTCCTCACATAAATGTATTTTCTAATTTCATATTGATTTATTTTTGAATTATGGATTATTTAGAAGGACATTGCTTAATTTCCAAACAGCTGGACTTTTTCTATCGATTTTTATTACTGATTTCTAACTTGATTCCATATGATAAAAAATACTTTGAATATATTTTATTACTTTGGAATAATTTTGTATCTCTCTAATGGCCCAGAGGGTGGCATAATTTAGTGAATATTCCATTTTCACTGATTATTACATTAGCATGTAATTATATCATTGTGGATGCAGTATTCTATCTTGCCAGTTATTTCCATTTTGAAATTGCCACATCCATATCTGATGTGTATTTACTAACCTATGATCTGAAAATGAGTTAGTCATTGAAAGTCATGTAGGAGATTGTCATGGAAATAAGGCACCTGGGTTGTTTTTGGAATGCTTGTAATATTTGTATTACAACCTGTGTGTGTTGATTAGTTGCTGTGTTGTTTGGATGGCAAATTAATTAAGCTTTACAATTATACTGCATGCTCTTTTCTACACATATATTTTAGTAGAAAGTTTAAAATATCCCATCAAAATAGACCAAACGTTAGCTAATAAATTTCCTAGGAATATTGTCTACTAAATAATGTGTCATTTGGGGACTAACAATTGATGTCTTTAGGATAAGTCAAGAAGTTCTCTTTTAAACACAGATATTTCAGTAAATCAAACATTGCAGTAACGTTAAATACTCACAGCCATGCCATAACAGCCTTTCAATTCCAATCACTTGAATACTATTATTAATTTCAAAACAAAATTTGTATACTAAGGTTCAGATGTTCTGAAAAAGCTATTGTTTAGATAAATCATACAAGATTTTATTTATAATAATAAATTCTGATAATTAATTTAAGATGACAATGAGAGGGCAAAATTGATTACACTGTATTTAAAAGAGTGTTAACATGAAGAAATTACTCAGGATAGCTTCCTAGTAGGAATTTTTAAGATTCTGGTACTACGTGTGTTTCTTTCCAGATAACTTGAGAAGATTTATATTTGGTATATGGATTTTTCTTTTCATTTCTTTGTGCTGGCAATTCATGCTTGAGAATGAACAAATAAGAAAATAAATATAAAGCTATAAGTTATGGTGTCATGTTAAAGTAGTAGATTAATGACACAGAATACAAAGAATTTTAATCTAGTGGTAAATCTTGAAAATTATTATCATTTCATTGAAAGTCTAATAGCTACTGAAACACTCTTATTTTGCACCAACCACCCTATAAACATTGTGTGGTTTATTCAGATGAGAGCCTAGATGTATGTTTATGTATGTATGAGTGTGTTTGTGAACTTGACACAGAGAAATAAGAACATATGGTTGCCAGTGTGCTTTGTATATATAAGGTTAGGGTCATGTCGACTCAAACTTACATATCAAACATGGCTTACCTAACTCTGGGGTGTGCCCACAAATCAAGCATTTCCAATAAACATAGGTTAAAGTCTCCTTGCCCTCAATATTCACAGGTTATCTTGTCAGTATTTTCTAAGTATACTATTTGTGTGAAGATAAATCCAAGGTCATTTCTCCAGGCCAGCTTTAGTTTTGTGGTAAACTTATTATTTACTTACAAAAAATGCTAATTAGATTGAGAGACTGTGGCAAAGTGGGCATGATTGAATAGAGATTGGAGTGTAAGTTAGTGACGCTCTTGGTTTGGCTAAGCAGGTCTAAGAAAAATGGAAAAGCATATATGGCAGGAAAGCATTAATATGATTCCATCTAGAGAGTTTGGCTAAATTTTTGCAGATTAGAAATATGGGTGTTGTCCCTAAATAGAAAAAGTAAAAGTTTTTAAAAAAGTATTACTGGAGAGAGAAAATTAATGAAAAAATTGTAAGTGCAGATCAAGTAAAAATATAGTTAGATCGAGTGATACAATCAGTAGATCAGCACTTGACAATAACAGTATTGTTCCAATGTGAACAAATATTGCTTAGGAGAGTGAGAAAAGATAAAGTTGCTAACAGCAAGCTTATATGGGATGTAGTTGTGGTGTTGATTGCTTTTTGCTCCAATAATCTAAGTGATAAATATTTAAAATTGATTTCTGCCACATTATTTATTCTGTTCTAATTTTTGCATGTGTCAACATTACCGTATTCCAAACTGTGCCATCCGCATAGAGAGAAGTGTTTCTGCAGAAGTTTATGTAGTTTCCAAATTGCTAGCTTCAATAAACTAAAGCTGAAACATTTACTAAAGCTGAAGCATTTATTGTCTTAATACAAATAATAACTCTGTAGGAATGTAACCCAGTTATAGAAATGTTAATTTGTCAAGAGCTACCTTACCAAGATCAATGGTAAGCATACTTGTCTGGGGATTCTAGATTATTTCCAGACATTAATCAGAGGTTCCAGCTGGATGTCTATTCATAGGAAGAGAACACTTTAAAAATTGGACCAATATGGTGACCTCCTCAGTAATTTTACGATGCCTCTATGCACGTGCTTTTCCATTCTCTTATCAAATTGCACTGTCATAATACCTTCATTAGGCAGACTTCATGCTTAGAGTTTCACATTAAACAGAGTTCTGGTGTCATATATTTTAAACTATTTGTTGTTAACTGTGAACAAATATTGAAATAAAAGTTTAAATATAGAAACATATAAATAACTTAAAAAGTCATCGTGACTATAGATTATGAGTGTTATCAGTAATATTGGGAAATTATAAGGGAATATAGAACATTTAGATGTTACATAATGGCAATGAGACCAAATTTTATTTTATTATGATTATCATTTATGCATTTTCTCAATTAATATTTACTTTTTCTGACAATTTTTTTTTTTTTACATAGAATTGCTACAACTAGTATCAGCACATAAGAGAATAGAAATAAGCAGCTCCGTCCATGTGCCTTTTGGAATTCTTCATATACTGGGAGGACCATAAATTGTGTCTTAATAAATTTAAAACAATTAAATTAATATAAACCATGTTAATTTAATTCCACAATGTGATGGAATTAGAAATCAATAAAGAATATCTCTTGAAAATCCTCCAAAGAATTAGAAATTGAAATTAGCATTTCTAACATATTCATTCGTCAAAGAAAATTATACAGCATTTTGAAATGGAAAAGATTAAAACATAACATGTCAAAATGGGTGGGATGCACCTAAAGCTGTATTTAGGGGGAAATTTATAGCACTAAAATGCCTATATTAGAAAAGAAGAAAGATCTCAAACGAATGACTTTATTTTCCACCTTAAGACATTTTAAATGAGCAAACTAAACCCAGAGAAAGAGAAAGAAAGGCAATCATACAAATAAGAGCAAAATCAATAAAATAGAAAATAAATATATTTATAAAGAAAAATAAATGAAATTGAAAACTGGTCAGTTGAGAAGAAGAATAACATTGACAAAATTATAGCCAGATTAAGGGGGGGTGGAAGACGCAAATACCATTATCTGGAAATGTGAGAAAAGGGTATCATTAAAGATTCTATGGATATTAAAATGTTAATAAGTGGAATTTATGAAAAATGTATGCCAATAAATTTGAAAAACCCGAGTTCATGTACCCAATGCACAGTGAGGACAAACAAATCAAAATATCAGAGCTTGGAGCCAAGAAAATTTTAATGCAAGGGCCATGCAAGGAGAAAGAAGTGACTCATGCTCAAAAGACCCCAATTCTCAGATGGGTTTTAGGGAGGGATTTTAAAAAGCAAGGTGAGGGAGAGGAGTCACAGTGTGTGTGATCAGCTTGTGTACAATCCTCCGATTGGTTGATGAAGAGGTAACAGTGTGTTGTCACAAGGGTTAACATTATCAATCCTCAGACTTTACTGTCTGGGGGCTACGTGCTCATGGTCATCAAGTTGTTAATTTCTTCCACTTGTGGAGGTCTTAACGTCAGTAAACAACTCAGTAAATGTGCATCACATACTGTTTAGGTACTTCAGAGAGGAACTAAAGATTCTGAGACTGCCATATGGCTGATTTACTGTTTAAATTGTTACCAGTTCTCCTAGCCCAACTGCTACTTTTGTCACTACATGTTCACATCCTTTCAATCATTAATTCTTGAGCCAGACCTTTGTGACTCATGGGAGGCCTTGGGAGACTACAGCTTTTCTACAAACAACAAGCAGTCAGAGGACATGGGGGGAGGGCCCTGTCCTGGGAAGGGACCATAGAATCCTGCTTAGTTAAAAAATGAAATGGAAAAATTTATTGAAGGATACAAACTACCAAAATTCAATCATGAAGAAATAGATAATCTGAATAACCCTCCTTCAGTGAAATAATAACTTGTAATTAAAATATTTTCCACAAAGAAAACTCCAGGCCATATAGCTTCACATGAAATAAAAAATAATTCTACACAATTGTCTATAAAATTTAAAAGAAGGGAACATTTTCTACTCATTCTATATGAACAACTTTAACTTGATTTAAAAAAAACATGCAATTTAAAAAATACACAAAAATATTCCTCATGAGCATAAATGCAAAAAGTCTAATCAAAACTGTAGTAAATGAAATCCAACAATATATAGAAATATTGCATGACCAAGTAGGGTATATCCAAGGACTGCAAGGATGTTTTAACCTTTAAAAATCAATCAATGTAGGAAAAGCACTTCTGGAAAGTCAGAGTAAAAAAACCTTCAAAAAATCTGCTCCTGGGCTTCCCTGGTGGTGCAGTGGTTGAGAGTCCACCTGCCGATGCAGGGGACATAGGTTCATGCCCCAGTCCAGGAAGATCCCACATGCCGCGGAGCGGTTGGGCCCGTGAGCCATGGCTGCTGAGTCTGCGCGTCCGGAGCCTGTTGCTCCGCAACGGGAGAGGCCACAACAGTGAGAGGCCCACATACCGCAAAAATACAAAAAAAAATCTGCTCCTCTATAAAATTAACAAGAACCATGACCAAAAATGGTCAGAATTAATTTTGCAGAATTTTGGAAATTAACCAAACGTGTATAGAATGTCAAAAAACATTTATTCAAGAAAACTGGCTGACTTTCACTAAGAACAGCAAGTTTTATAGCATTTTAATGTTCCAACTTCCAATACCTCTCTCCCTAGCACTGTGGCAGGCTTGAAAATAGTAGGTTAACAGCCATCAAGGGAGGAAGAACAGGTTTGGAGATCCCCAAAATGTCCTGTCCTCAGAGAATTGTTACCAGTTGACCTCTCTAAGGTCCCTGAAAAACTCCATTTACAGGACTTGTATTTCTTTGGACTAAGAGCTCACTCAGTGGGGTAAATCCAATTCCAGAACATTAGTTAAAAGGAATCCATGGAAATTTCTGAGTATGACATGTCCCTGAAGTGTTGATATGAACTGGGTCAAAGAGACTGGCCAAAAAACTAAAAAAGGAAATCTTGGGAATGAGATATTCAAAGTATGTTTTGAAAAGCTCAGAATATTCTTTTTTGATCTAGAAAGCTATATACATGTGCAGAGCTGCATGCCAGGAAACACCTGAGAAGGACCTAATCAATTGCCTCTGGCTTTCTTTGAGGCTCTGTGCAATCAAAAGGTGAAGGCTAAAGAAGAGGTGTAAACTATCTGAACACTAAATGTAAGTCCTAACACACACACACACACACACACACACACACACACACACAGCCTCTTAGCAAAGGGCAAGAGACATATTGATTAGAGGCATTGTAGGTAATATTGGTCTAATTATTAGCTGACCACTAAGATAACCAAGCAGAAGCTTCAGTGTCCACATATTGCTGGGAATACAGACTTTACAGAATTAGTCCAGGAAAATCATTTTTAAGACAAACAGCAATAACAACAAACAACTACAACAATAAACTTTTGGAACTGAGGATATCTGTTTTCCAGAATTGCCACATTTTATATAAAATGTCCAGTTTTTAATGACAAAAAAAATTACAAGGCATGCAAAGAAACAAGAAAGCATGGCACATACACAGGAAAGAAGTCAATAGAAAGTATCCTTGAGGAAGGCCAAATGTTGGACTTAATGGACACAGACATTAAATTAGCTATTAAAAATCTATTCAAAGAACTAAAGTAAAGCATGTCTAAAGAATTAAAGGGAAGTATAAGAATTATATCTTACCAAATACAGAATACTAATAAAGAGATAGAAATTATAAGAAAGGACCACCTGAAAATTCTGGACTTAAAAATAAAATAACTAAAATTGAAATTACACAAGAAGGGTTTCAACAGCAGATCTGAGTGAATAGAAGAAAGAGTAAATGAACCTGAAGATAGCTTAGTTGAGATTATCCAGTATGAGGAACACAAGGAAAAATAAAAAAGTGACTAAGCTACAGAAAACTGTGAGACATCATCAAACATACCAATGTACTTATAAATTGAAGCCCTAGAAGGAGAAGATAGAGAAATATTTGAAAACATAATAGCTAAAAACTTTCCAAACTTGATGAAAACATTAATCTACACATCCAAGAAGATCAACAAATTCCAAGTAAGATAAACTCAAAGAGATCCAGACCCAGATGCATCATAGTCATACTGTTGAAAGATAAACACAGAGAAAAATGGCTCAACATGTACTCGTGATCCTCAGTAAGCTTAAAAACTAACTTCTAATAAGCCATGTGGACCAGAAGGCAATGTGATGACATACTCAAAGTGATGGAAGAAAAAATTCTCAACCAAGAATTCTATAGCCACAAAATCCATCATTTAAAAGGGGAGAAATTAAGCCACTCCCAGATTAAAAAAAGAGAGACAGAATTTCTTGCTATGAGATCTGTTCTACAAGAAATGTTAAAGGGATTTCTTCCATCTGAAATAGAAAGACACAGGAGAGTAACCCAAATCCACATGAAGAAATAAAGAGCACTTTAACTAGTTACCTTAGCTGAAACTACATATGTAAGTATAAAAATAAATATGTTTTGTTTGTAACATTTTTCTTCTCCTATTTGATTAAAAATATAATTTCAATTATAAATTTGTGCTGATGGTCTTGTAATTTATATATTTGTAACTTATATGACAATAATAACACAAAATAAGGGGAGGAAATGAAGCTATATTGATGTTAAAAATATCTATTTAACCAAAAAAAAAAAAAGAATAAAGGACAAATTCAGGGGGAAAAACACATAAGACATATAGAAAATTAATAGCAAATTGGCTGTCATAAATCCTACCTTATAAGTAATTATATTAAATGTAAAATGAATAAACATTCCAATCAAAAGGCAGAGATTTCTAAATTGGGGGGAAAACCATGATTAACTATATTCTGTGTACAAGAGATATACTTTAGAGTCAAAGCACAAATAGATTGAAAGTAAAAGGATTAAAAAAAAGATATATCATGTAAACTGTACCTAAAATAAAGCTGGAGCAGCTCGGACAAAATATTCTTTAACAAAAGTTATTGTTAAAAACAAAGAGCATTTTAAAATGATCAATCTATAAGACATACAATTATTAACATATATACTGAACAACAAAGCACAAAATCACAAAGCAAAAACTGCTAGAATTAAAAGGAAAAAATAGATGATTCAACTCTTAAAGTTAGAGACCTCAAAACCCAATTTTCAATAATAAACAGAACAGAGTAATGCCAGCAAGATGGCAGAATAGGAAGTCCACTGCTTGTATCCTCACTCAGGAACAGTAACTTGGCAGCCATTTACAGACAACAGTGACTTTGTGGGAGCTTTGGGACTGAGGTTGGAAATTGTGAAACACCAATAGGGTTCAAGATCAAGGAGGATCACGTTGAGAAAACAAGCCAATGCCCAGGAGTCTGACTTGCCAACTATAGACCCAACTGCAGAACCCAAAACATCTCCATGCCTCAATGGGCTCAGCTACAGCCCCATATGGTTTTGGTCCTGCCACCATAACCATATATCATGGTACCCAGGAAACATCACACATGACTTTGCCTCAGGCAATAAGCCCACAGACCTTGGTCCTGCCTGTGGACCCTGAAATGACTCATGACCCAGCTCTAGCCCTGTCAGCCATTGTCTTCAAGCAGTACTGCCAGCCTAGGGATCTGGCAGGGGACACACCAATTATTGTCCCCAAACATACTGAAATAGTTCTATAATTCAGCTCCAGCCCCTTCTAGCTGAAGTCTGTGAGAAGTCCTGCCATTCCAGGGAATAAGTTGGAAACATACCCATCTGTACTTTGGGAGATCGGGAAACAGCCCTGTAACTCAACTCCAGTTCCCCCGCACCCAGCCAGCCACTTCCCATGAGCAGTCCTACCCGCCCAGGGACCCACTGGAAAATTCACCTGTCATGTCTCTGGAGGGAGGCCAGTGAACTTTAGTCAGACAGTAGACCCTGAAGCAGTCTTGTGGCTCAGATCCAGATCCTTCTAACCACATTCTCTAAGCAGTCCAGCTAGCCCAGTGACCTACCAGAGGACATGCCAGTTAGTGTCCCTTGGTGGCAGGCCAACCAACATTAATCCACAACAGATCTTGAAACAACTTTGTGAATCAGCTCAAGCCCCTCCCTGCCATAATCCACAAGCAATCCTGTCCACCCAGAGGTCCACCAGAAGACCCATCTATGCCCTCAAAAGTAAGTCCACCATGGTCTGAAATGGCCCTGTAACTTGAGTCCCATTCTTATCAGATATGGTCAGGGAGTAGTCCTACCTGCCCAGGGACCTGGTAAGAGACACCTCATCATGCCTCCAGAGTCGGGCATACAAACTCCAATTCCAGCTGTGGATCATGATGCAGCCCTTGGACTCAGTTCCAAACCCTCTCAGTCATGGTCCAATGCCAGTCCTGCCTACCCAGGGACTAACCCAGTTACATGGTTGAAGCTCTCCAAAGAATCTCTTGGGAACCATCCCTGTCCATACACTTGGTAACAGATTCACCATCTGTGGATCCAACTGTGGACCCTTTTCCCAGTTCTAGAACTTATGAAAAATGTCCTGGAGACAGTCCCATCTTCCAGACACAAGACAGGAGCTATGCCTGCCAGAGCACCTTGTAACAGGCCCACCAACTACAAACACCACTGCAGACCCAGCAATACATGACCTGGCTCTAACCCAATTTACCTACAATTCCCTGGGTAATCCCATAAGTACAAGGAATCTACAGAATTTATTTCCTTGCCAAAAACACTCTGGAAAAACTGAAAAAGTGTTTTCTCCTTCCAATGCACACCCCAATGCAGGATACACAAACCATGAAGACTCAAACAAAGGAAACCAATAAAGTTCCAGTAACAGATTCCAAAGAAGTGTATATTTATAAATTGCTTGACAAAGAATTCAAAATAATCATCAAAGCTCAGTGAGTTACATCACAGTAGAAAACAAAAAATCAAGAAAGTAATGCATGAACAAAATAATAAGTTTAATAAAGAAACAAAAATCACACATGCACATGCACACACACAATTTTGGAGTAAAGAATACAATGATAGAACTGAAAAATTCAACAGAGAGCTTCAACAGGAGCCTTGATTATGTAAAACCAGAATAAAACAAATCAGCAAACTCAAAGGGAGATCATTTGGAATTAGACAATGACAAGAACAATAACAAAAAGAACAAAAAAAGAATGAAGAAAGACTACGTGAATTATGGGATGTCAATAAACAAACAAATATTTACCTTGTCAGAGTCCCTGAAGAGGAAGAAAGAGAGAAAGAAGCAGAAAGATTTCTTAAAGAAATAATACCTGAATACTTCCAAAATCTGGAATAGATATGGACATTAAGGTATGTGAAATTCAAAGGAACCCAAGCAAAATAAAGATGAGCCTGAGATATATTAAAATCAAATAGTTAAAAGTCAAAAACAGGGACTTCCCTGGTGGTGCAGTGGTTAAGAATCTGCCTTCCAATGCAGGGGACATGGGTTCAATCCCTAGTCTGGGAAGATCCCACATGCTACAGAGCAACAAAGCCCATGCACCACAACTACTGAGCCTGTGTTCTAGAGCCCATGAGTCACAACTACTGAGCCCAAGTGCCACAACTACTGAAGCCTGCGTAACTAGAGCCCGTGCTCTGCAATAAGAGAAGCCATCACAATGAGAAGCATGTGCACCACAACAAAGAGTAGCCCCCACTCGCTGCAACGAGAGAAAGCCCACATGCAGTAATGAAGACCCAATGCCTCCAAAAATAAAATAAATAAAATTTTTTAAGTCAAAGACAAAGGGAAAATTTTGAAAGCAACAAGACTAAAGTGACTTATTACATATAAAGGAACCCCTATAAGGTGATCAGCTAATTTCTCAGCAGAAACCCCAGGAGAGAGTGGGGTGATATATTCAAAGTGTTTAAAGAAAAAAACTGGCAAACAAAAATAGTACACTCAGCAAAACTTTTCTTCAGAAATGAAAAAGAGGTAAAGACAATCCCTAACCAAAAAAAAAGCTGAGTTTATCACCTCTAGACGTGGCTTAGAAGAAAAACTAGAAGAGAGTTCTTCAGACTGAAAGGAACAGACACTAAGAAACAACATAAAAACATATGAAAGTATAAAACTGACTGGTAAATGTAAATATACAGTCAAATTCAGAATACTCCAATACTGTAATGTTGGTGCATAAACAAATTTTAACTCCAGTATAAAAGTTAAAAGACAATAGGATTAAAAATAACTATAGCTACAATAATTTGTTAATGGATGCACAAAGTAAAAAGATGCAAAGTGTGACTTCAACAACATAAAATGAGGGGGAGGGGACTAAAAGCATAGAGTATTTTGCACACATAATTTATATGCAATTGAAGGTCAGATGTTATCAGCTTAAAATAGATTGTTACAATTATGAGATGTTTTATGTAAGCCTCATGGTAACTACAAGGAAAAATTTCTAATAGTTACACAAAAATAAAGAGGAAGAAATAAAAGCACACCATTACAAAAACAAAACAAAACCAAAATAAAACAAACAAAAAAACAACAAATCACGAAGGAAGACAGAATGAGAAGGAGAAAGGAGCAAGGGAACTACAAAACAGAAAACAACAAAATGGCAAGAGTAAGTTCTCACCTATCAATAATTACTTTAAATGCAAATAGTCTGAATTTTCCAATCAAAAGACAGTGGTTAAATTAATTTTTTTAATCCAACAGTATGTTGTCTGTAAAAAAACACACCTTAGCTTTAAGGACACACATAGGCTAAAAGTGAAGGGATGGAAAAAGAAATTCCATACAAATTGTAACCAAAAGAGAGGAGGAGTGGCTATACTTATATCAGATAAAATAAACCTTCAGTCAATATTGGTCAGAGACAAAGGTCACTATATAATAATAAAGGGGCAATTCATCAGGAGAATATAATAATTGTAAATATATATGCAACCAGCTTTGGAACACCTAAATATAATTAAACAAATATTAACAGAAAAATAGACAGCAATACAGTAATAATAAGGGGACATTAATATCTCACCTTCAACAGTGAATATATCATGTGTACAGAAAATCAATAAGGAAACAGAACACTTGAACACATTATAAGCCAAACATACAGCATAATTTCATCCAACAGCAACAAAATTCTTCTCAAGTGCACATGGAACATTCTCCAGAATAGATCATAAGTTGTGCAATAAAGGAAGTCTTAACAAATTTAAGAATATTGAGATCATATCAAGCTTCTTTTCCAACCACAATGGCATGAAATTAGAAGTCAATAACTGGAGAAAAATTTTTAAATTTACAAATATGTAGAAATTAAATAACAAACTGCTGAACAACCAAATGGTTAAAGAAAAGATCAAAAGGGAAATTTAAAACATATTGAGACAAAAAAAAAAAAGGAAACTCAACAAATTAAACTTTATGGGATGAAGCAAAACCAGTTCTAAGAGGGAAGTTTATAGCAAAAAAACACTTACATTAATTAAAAATCTAAATAAAGAACCTAAATTTTCTCCTCAAATAAATAGAAAATGAAGAACATCTAAGCCCAAAGTCAACAGAAGAAAGGAAATAATAAGGATTAGAGCATAAATAAATAAATTTTTTTTTGAAAAAAGAGGACTCAAATAATAAAATTTTTTTGAATTTTTTTTTTGAAAAAAGAGGACTCAAATAATAAAATCATAAATGAGAAAGGAGATATTACAACTGATACCACAGAAATATAAAGTAATATGAGACCAATATGAACACTTATATGTCACATTTTGAATAACCTGGAAGAAATGAATAAATTCCTAGGAACATACAATCTATCAAGACAGAATCATGAAAAAATAGAAAATTTTAACAGAACAATAATGAGTAAGGATATTGAATCAGTAATCAAAAATCTTCCAAAACAGAAAAGCCCAGAACCAGGTGATTTCACGAGTGAATCTCATCAAACATTTAGAGAAGAATTAATTCCAATTCTTCTCAAACTCTACTAAAAAATAAAGAGGAGGGAAGATTTCCACACTAACCTTATGAAGTCAGCATTACCCTCATGAGAAAGCCAGATAAGGACACTACAAGAAAAAAAAAATATTGACCAGTATCCCTGATGAATATAGGGTACAAAAAGCCTCAAAAAAAGCTAGCAAATTAAATTCAACAGCACATTAAAATTATTATACACCATGATCAAGTGAGATTTATACCTGGGATGGAAGGATGGCTCAACATACACAAACCAATAAATGTAGTATATCACATCAACAAAATGAAACATAAAAATTATATGATCATCTCAATAGATGCATAAAAAGCATTTGACAAAATTCAACATCTATTCATGATAGTAACTGTAAAGAAATTAGAAAACAGGTACCTCAACATAATATTGAGCCATATGTGACAATATTACAGCTAACATCATACTTGATGGTAAAAAGCTGAAAGTTTTCCCTCTTAGATTAGGAACAAGACAAGGATGCCAACTCTCACCACTTCTAGTCAACATAGTACTGGAAGTTCTAGCCAGAGTGAATAGGCAAGAAAAGGGAATAAAATTTATCCAAATTAGAAAAAGAGAAATTAAATTGTCTCTCTTTGCAGATGACATGATCTTATATAGAAAATCTTAAAGACTCCACCCAGAAATTGTTAGAACTAATAAACAAGTTCAATAAAGTTGAAGAATACAATATTACTGTACAAAAATCAGTTGTATTTCTACACACTAACAATGAATTATTTGAAAAATAAATTAAGAAAGTAGTGTTTACAACAGCATCAACAACAATAAAATATTCAGAAAAAATTTATCCAAGAAGGTGAAAGATCTGTACAATAAAAACTAAAATATTGGTGAAAGAAATTGAATAAGATGCAAATAAATGGAAAGATATCCATGTTCACAGATTGGAATAATTAATATTGTTATAATGTCTATTACTATTCAAGGCAATCTATAGATTCAATGCAATTATTATCAAAATTTCAATGGCATTTTCCACAGAAATAGAAAAAACAATCATAAAATTTGCATAGAACCACAAAAGACCACAAATAACAAAAGTGAACTTAAGAAAGAGCAACAAAGCTGAAGACATCACACTTCCTGATGTCACATTATATTACAAAGCTGTAGTAATCAAAATAGTATGGCACTAGCATAAAAACAGACACATAGACTAGTGGATCAGAATCGATAGTGCAGAAACAAACTCACACATATATGATCAACCAACCTATGACTGGGGCACCAAGAATAGACAATGAAGAACGGACTGTCTCTTTAATAAATGGTGTTGCAAAAATTAGATATCTACATGCAAAACAATAAAATTTCTTATAACATATTTTTTAAAACCTCAAAATGAACTAAAAACTGAAACATAAGGCTTGAAACCATTGATATTGGTGGGAATGTGAATCGGTACAGCCATTATGAAAATAGTGTGGAGGTTCCTTAAAAATTAAAAATAGGACTATCATAAAATTCAGCAATCCCACTACTGGGTATATATCCAAAAGAACTGAAATCAGGGTCTCAGAGAGATATCTGCACTCTCATGTTCATTGTAGCATATTAACAATAGCCAAGATAGGGAAACAACCAACTAAAGTTGGTTCATCAGATAAACTGTTCATGAATAAAGAAAAAATATATATATATATGTATACACATACATACATATATAAGAATAGTATTCAGCCATAAAAGGAAAGAGCACCCTGTCATTTGTGACAACATGTATAAACCTGGAGGACATTATGCTACATGAAATAGGCCAGAAAGTGAAAAACAAATACTGTATAATCTTACTTATATGTGGAACCTAAAACATCAAACTCATAGAACCAGAGAATGGCATTGGTGGTTACCAGTGCTAGTGGGTAGAAAGTGGGCAGATGTTGTTCAAAGGGTACTAGCTTTACTTATAAGATGACTAAGTTCTGTGAATCTAAGTCAGAACATGGTGGCTTAGTTTTTACTGTATTTCATACTTGAAACTTGCTAAGAGAGTTGATCTTAAGTGTACTTACCACACACACAAAAAGTAACAATATGTAGTGATGGATGCATTAGTTAACTTAATTGTGGTAATCATTTCACAGTGTATACTTATATCAAACCATCCTGTTGTAAACCTTAAATATACAACAATTTTATTTGTCAATTATGCTTCCACAAATCCTGAAAAAAAATGATAGATCAACTAGACAAATGAAGGAAAAAATAGAAAACATAACAACATCTACCAGACATCTGTAGAATACACCACCCCAAAATAGTACAATACACATTCTTCTCAAGTGCACATGGAACATTCTCCAGAATAAGCATATGTTAGGCCATATAACCCATCTCAATAATTTTTTAAAAAATTGAAATCATACAACTCATATTCTATGCCCACAAAGATATATTATATTATAAACCAATAACAGAAGAAAACTTGGGAAAAATCACAATGATGTGAAAATTAAACAATACACTCTTAAAAACCCAATGAGGTAAAGAACAAATCACAGGAGAAATTAGAAATATCTTGAGATGAATAAAATTGAAGAAACAACATACCAAAATTTTGTGGATGTACTAAAGCAGTACTTAAAGGGAAATTTATAACAATAAATGCTTATATTTAAAAAGAGGAAATAAATCAATAAGCTAACTTTCCACCATAAGAAACAATAAAAGAGAAAATTTAGCCCAAAATAAGTAGAAGGAAGAAATAATAAAAATTAGCATGTTAGTAAAGAAATAGTGAAAAGAAAACAATAGAGGAAATTAATGAAACTAAAGTTGGTTCTTTGTAAATATCAATCAAATTATCATACCATTAGCTAGACTGAACAAGAAAGAAAGAGGGAAGATTCAAGTTACTGAAATCAGAAATAAAAGTAAGGACATAACTACTCACCTTACAGAAATAAAAATTATATAAGGGGGAGGGAGTCAAGATGGCAGAGGAGTAGGAGCATATGGAGTTCATCTCTCGCTACAAATGCATCAAGAATACGTCTACAAATGGAACAGTTCTCAAAGAGTGCCTGCTGAACACTAGCATAGGACCTCAGACACCTAAAAGGACAAGAAAGATCCCCATGTAACCATGTATGATGAAAGAAAGAAGAAAGGAAAAGGAAGAGGAGAGGAAGCAGGACGAGACTTGCACCCTTGGGGTGGGGGACCCTGAAGGAGATGAAAGGTTCCTGTATCTGGGGAAGACCCTCACTAGTGGGGAGATTATCTGGGACAGAAGGGGAGCATTGGGGTCTCAGAGGAGAGGGCAGAAACTGGTCTGTGACAGGCAGGACAGAGTGAGACTTACACAGATGGTCCATGGTACGGCCTTGCATGCCCCAGCCTGAGACATGTGTCTGCTGATGCACACGGGGGCTGGGTGTTGGAACATGGGGTTTGGAGAGCAGACCCAGGAAGAAGATTGCTGTTGGCTGTGAGGAGACAGCCTAAGGGGATGTGAGTGAGGAATTCCACAACTGGGAAGGCTCATGGAGGAAGACCAGACTGCATAGAAGTGAAGGGCCATTGTTGAGTGATGTGCAAAGGTCAGGGCTGCCATTGCAGCCTCTCTCCTCAAGCACCAGCCCTGCCTCCCCAGACACTAGGGAGGGCTGCTGCCAGAGTGGGCTCATGTGCCCCTGACTGTTGCCTCCTTTGTCCCCACTCTGCCTGGGTGGCCTGCTCTCCCCAGCCGCCACCTCATCCCCCTCCCACCTGATGGGCCTGCAGTCCTGATCACAACCCCAGCACTCTCCCACCTAGGTGAGCTCGTGTTCCCCAATTGTCACTCTGGCCCCCTCCTGCCTGAGAGGGCTTCTGTACCCTGATCGCCACTCCAGCCATGGGTGGGTGTATGTGCTCTGGCAGTCTCAAGAACAGATGCAGGTGGATGGCCCACACACAGAGGTGGGGCTGAAACCACAGTTGATCCCCAGGGGCTGTGTGACTAAGGAAGAAGAGCTGAAATCTCTCCTCATGGCTGCATGAACTGTGGATTTACACTTCCACTGGTGGCTTTGTAAATTCAGTGCCTGTGGAACATTCAAATGGACAAGTGCTCCTACAGCTGAGACGGGTCTGGCTTTAGCAGCTGTGGGCTTTGTGGGCACATACCTGTGGGTGTTGGGCCAAGCCAGAGTCTGAGCTGCCTCTCTCCCAGTGAGAGTACTCCAATCCCACCTTCCTCACACCACAGATCAGAAACATAGCTAAGAAACACATTTGGGGGCTTCTACTTCAACAACTAGGGAGCAGACCCTGCCCATGATAGGGCAGCGAGGGACAACCACAGAGCAAAGGGGAGGCCCTACTCTATATCCAGGGCAGGCTGTGGTCACCAGAACACCAGTCAAACCCACTATCAAGGGGATAATGGCCAGCATACACTGAGGAAAGAGGTGACAGTGATCCACATTAAAAACAGTCCGCATACTAAAAACAACAAAACAACAACAAATTATATGTATATATATATATCCCACTCAGGCTAAACAGTGATGTTCCCACATAAAAATAGCTCTCCAAGACAGCCTGAGGGTCTAGCTTCAAGAGAAAGAGCTCCCAGCACATATAACTTGAAGGCCAGTGGGGCTTTAGTGCAGGAGCCCCACAGGGCTGGGGAAAATGGAGACTCCACCCTTGGAAGGTGCACACAAGGTCTCACATGCACTGGGACCCAGCACAAAGCAGTACATCCATAGAAACCTGGGCTATACCTAACTAGGTGTGTTAGAGGGTCTCCTGGGGAGGTGGGGGTTGACTGTAGCTCACCGTGAGGACAAGGACACTGGTAGCAGAGGTCCCAGGGAATATTAACCAGAGTGAGCTCTCCTGGAGGTCCCTATTTAAGCACCAAGAGCCGGTTCCACCCCACAGCCTGCAGGCTCCATTGCTGGAACATCTCAGGCCAACAACCAACAAGACAGGAACACAGACCCACCTATCAGTAGACAGGCTGCCTAAAATGGTACTAAGTACACAGCCAGCCCAAAACATATCCCTTGACACAGACCTGCCCACAAGAGGGTGGCAGGAAGACCCATTGGAGGGCAGGCAGGAAGCCTGCACAAGCCCCTGGACCAACCTAACCACAAGAGGACAGACAACAGAAGCAAGGGAAACTATGATCCTGCAGCCTGTGGAAAGGAGACCACAAACACAGTAAGTTAGACAAAATGAGATGAGAGAGAAATATTGCAGATGAAGGAGCAAGGTAAAAACCTACAAGAACAACTAAATGAAGAAGAGATAGGCAATCTAGCATAGTAATGATAGGAAAAATAATCCAAAATCCTGGAAAAAGAATAGAGGCACAGACCAAGAAGATACAAGAAATGTTTAATAAAGAAATAGAAGATTTAAAGAAAAAACAGAGATGAACAACACAACTGCAATGAAAAATACACTATAAGGAATCAATAGCAGAATAACAGAGGCAGAAGACAGAATAAGTGACCTGATAGAGAGTGGTGAAATCACTGCCACATAACTGAATAAAGAAAAAAGAATGAAAAGATGTGAACAGTCTCAGAGACCTCTGGGACACCATTAAACACGCCAACATTCACAGTACAGGGGTCCCCAAAGAATAGGAAACAAAAGGGCCTGAGAAAATATTTGAAGAGATTATAGTCAAAAACTTCCCTAATATGAGAATGGAAATAGTCACCCAAGTCCAGGAAGTGCAGAAAGATCCATACAGGATAAACCCAAGGAGGAATATGCAGAGACACATATTAATCAAACTAACAAAAATTAAATACAAAGATAAAACATTAAAATCAGGAGGGAAAAGCAACAAATAACATACAAGGGAATCCCCATAAGGTTATCAGCTGATATTTTAGAAGAAACTCTGCAGGTCAGAAGGGAGTGGCACAATATATTTAGAGTAATAAAAGGAAAAAACCTACAACCAAGAATACGCTATCCAGTGAGGCTTTCATTTAGATTTGACAGAGAAATCAAAAGCTTTACAGAAAAGCAAAAAATAAGAGAATTCAACACCAAACCAGATTTGAATCAAATGCTAAACTTCTCTATGGGGCGGGGGGGAAGAGGCCACAACTAGAAACGAGAAAATTACCAATGCAAAAGCTCACTGGTAAAGGCAAACATACAGTACAAGTAGGAAATCATCACACACAAATATGATATTAAAACAGCAATTGTGAGAAGAGGAGAGTACAAGTGTAGGAAATGGGAACCGCACATGAAATTAAGAGAACAGCACCTTAAAACAACTTTGCATATATAGACTCCTATGTTAAAACCTCATGGTAACTGCAAACCAAAAAACTACAATAGATACACACACACAAAAGAAAAAGCAACCCAAACACAACACTAAAAATGGTCACCACACCACAAGAGAAGAGAACAAAAGAGAAAGGGAAGAAAAAAGGTCGACAAAAACAACCCCAAAACAATTGAATGACAATAGGAACATACATATTGATAATTAAATTAAATGTAAATGGACAAAATGTTCCAATCAAAAGATAGAGAGTGGCTGAATGGATACAAAAACAAGACCCGTATATATGCTGTCTACAAGAGACCCACTTCAGACCTAGGGACACATACAGACTAAGTGAGGGGATGGAAAAACATATCTGTGCAAATGGAAATCAAAAGAAAGATGGAGAAGCAATATTCGTATCAGACAAAATAGACTTTAAAATAAAGACTGTTACAAGAGACAAGGAAGGACACTACATAATGATCAAGGGATCCATCCAAGAATATACAACAATTGTAAATATATATTCACCCAACATAGGAGCACCTCAATATATAACAGAAATGCTAACAACCATAAAAGGAGAAATTAACAGTAACATAGTAATAGTGAGGGATTTTAATACCCCATTTACACCAATGGGCAGATCATCCAGACAGAAAATAAATAAGGAAACACAAGCCTTAAATGACACATTAGACCAGATAGACTTAACTGATATTTCTAGGACATTCCATCCAAAAGCAGAAGAATACACTTTCTTCTCAAGTGCACATGGACTATACTCCAGGGTAGATCATATCTTGGGCCAAAAATTGAGCCTCGGTAAATTTAAGAAAATTGAAATCATATCAAGCATCTTTTCTAACCACAATGCTATGAGATTAGAAATTAATTACAGGAAAAAAACGTGAAAAACACAAACACATGGAGGCTAAACAATATGTTACTAAACCACCAGCAGATCACTGAAGAAATCAAAGAGGAAATAAAAAATTATCTAGAGACAATGAAAACACAATGATCCAAAATCTATGGGACACAGCAAAATCTGTTCTAAGAAAGAAATTTATAGCAATACAATCTTACCTCTGGAAACAAGAAAAATCACAAATAAACAACTTAACCTTACACCTAAACCAACTAGAGAAAAAACAACAAACAAAACCCAAAGTTAGTAGAAGGAAAGAAATCATAAAGATCAGAACAGAAATAAATGATATAGAGACAAAGAAAACAATAGCAAAGATCAATGAAACTAAAAGCTGGTTCTTTGAGAATATAAACAAAATTGATAAACCTTAGCCAGACTCATTAAGAAAAAGGGGGAGGGCTTCCCTGGTGGCACAGTGGTTAAGAATCTGCCTGCCAATGCAGGGGACACGTGTTTGAGCCTTGGTCTGGGAAGATCCCACATGCCACAGAGCAACTAGGCCCATGCTCCATAACTACTGAGCCTGTGCTCTAGAGTCTGCAAGCCACAACTACTGAGTCCGTGTGCCTAGAGCCTGTGCTTGCAACAAGAGAAGCCACCGCAATGAGAAGCTCGCACACCACAATGAAGAGTAGCCCCCACTCACTACAGATAAAAGAAAACCCATGCACAGCAATGAAGACCCAACGCAGCCAAAAATAAATAAATAATTTTTTTAAGAAAAGAAAAAGCAGGAAAGGATTCAAATCAATAAAATTAGGAAGGAGAAAAGAGAAGTTACAACTGACACCACAGAAATACAGAGGATCATAAGAGACTACTACAAGCAAATATACACCAATAAAATGGAGAACCTGGAAGAAATAGACAAATTCTTCGAAAGGTACAACCTTCCAAGACTGAATCAGGAAGAAATAGAAAATATAAACAGACCAATCACAAGTACTGAAATTGAAACTGTGATTTTAAAACTCCCAACAAACAAAAGTCCAGGAACACATAGCTTCACAGGCAAATTCTATCAAACTTTTAGAGAAGAGTTAACACCTATCCTTTTGAAACTCTTCCAAAAAATTGCAGAGGAAGGAACACTCCCAAGCCCATTCTATGAGGCCACCATCATCCCGATATGAAAACCAGACAAAAGTGCCACAGAAAAGAAAATTACAGACCAATATCACTGAGGAACATAGATGCAAAAATCCTCAACAAAATACTAGCAAATCGAATTCAACAACACATTAAAAGGATCATACACCATGATCAAGTGGGATGTATCCCAAGGATGCAAGGATTCTTCAGTATACACAAATCAATCACTGCGATGCACCACATTAACAACTTGAAGAATAAAAACTATATGATCATCTCAATAAATGCAGAAAATAATTTGACAAAATTCAACATCCATTTATGATAATAACTCTCCAGAAAGTGGGCATAGAGGGAACCTACCTCAACATAATAAAGGTCATATATTACAAACCCATAGCAAACATCATTCTCAATGGTAAAAAACTGAAAGCATTTCCTGTAAGATCAGGAACAAGACAAGGATGTCCACTCTCACCAATTTTACTCAACATAATTTTGGAAGTCCTAGCCATGGCAATCAGAGATGAAAACGAAATAAAAGGAATCCAAATTGGAAAAGAACAAGTAAAACTTCATATGACATACTATACATAGAAAATCCTAAAGATGCTACCAGAAGACTACTAGAGCTCATCAATGAATTTGGTAAAGTTGCAGGATACAAAATTAATACACAGAAATCTCTTGCATTCCTGTACACTAACAATGTAAGATCAGAAAGATAAATGAAGGAAACAGTTCTATTTACCACCGCATCAAAAAGAATAAAATACCTAGGAATAAACCTACCTAAGGAGGCAAAAGACCTGTACTCAGAAAACTATAAGATACTGATGAAAGAAATCAAAGATGACACAAGCAGATGGAGAGATACACCATGTTCTTGGATTGGAAGAAACAGTATTTTCAAAATGACTATACTACCCAAGGTAATTTATAGATTCAATGCAATCCCTATCAAATTACCAATAGCATTTTTCACAGAATTAGAACCAAAAAATTTACAATTTGTATGGAAACACAAAGGACCCCAAATAGCCAAAGCAATCTTGAGAAAGAAAAACAGAGCTGGAAGAATATGGCTCCCTGACTTCAGACTATACTGCAAATATAAAGTAATCGAAACAGTATGGTACTGACACAAAAACAGAAATATAGATCAATGGAACAGGATGGAAAGCCCAGATACAAACCTATACACCTATGGTCAATTAATCTATGACAAAGGAGGCAAGAATATACAATGGAGAAAAGACAGTCTCTTCAATAAATTCTGTTGGAAAAACTGGACAGCTACATGTAAAAGAATGAAATTAGAACACTGCCTAACACCATACACAAAAGTAAACTCAAAATGGATTAAAGACCTAACTGTAAACCTGGATACTATAAAAGTATTAGAGGAAAACATAGGCAGAACACGCTCTGACATAAATTGCAGCAATTGATCCACTTCCTAGAGTAATGAAAATAAAAACAAAAATAAACAAGTGGGACCTAATTAAACTTGAAGGCTTTTGCACATCAAAGGAAACCATAAACAAAATGAAAAGACAACCCTCAGAATGGGAGAAAATATTTGTAAACAAAGCAACCGACAAGGGATTAATCTCCAAAATATACAACAGCTTATCAGCTTGATATCAAAAAAATAAACAACTCAATCAAATATGGGCAGAAGATCTAAATAGACATTTTTCCAAAGAAGATATACAGATGGCCAAAAAGCACATGAAAGATGATGAACATCATTAATTATTAGAGAAATGCAAATCAAAACTACAATAAGGTATCACGTCACACCAGTCAGAATGACCATCATCAAAAAATTTACAAAAAATAAATGCCAAGGAGGATGTGGAGAAAAGAGAATCCTCCTACACTGTTGGTAGGAATGTAAATTGATACAGCCACTATGGAGAACAGTATGGAGGTTCCTTAAAAAACTAAAAATAGAGCTACCATATGATCCAGCAAGTCCACTCCTGGGCATATATCTGGAGAAAACCATAATTTGAAAGGATTATGCACCCCAATGATTATTGCAACACTATTTATAATAGCCAGAACATGAAGGCAACCTAAATGTCCATCAAGAGATGAATGGATAAAGAAGATGTGGAATATATATACAATGGAATATTACTCAGTCATAAAAAATAATGAAATAATGCCATTTGCAGCAACATGGATGGACCTAGAGATTGCCATACTGAGTAAAGTAAGTCAGATAGAATAAGATAAATGTCATATGATATCTCTTATATGTGGAACTTGAAAAATAGTACAAATGAACTTATTTACAAAACAAATAAAGTCACAGATGTAGAAAACAAACTTATGGTTACCCGGAGGAAAGTTGGGGGGGTATAAATTGGGAGATTGGGATTAACACACACTACTATATATAAAAGACATAACTAATAAGAACCTACTGTATAGCACAGGGAACTCTACTCAATACTTTTTAATGACCTATATAGGAAAATAATCTAAAAAAGAGTGGATATATGTATACGTATAACTGATTCACTTTGCTGTACACCTGAAACTAAAGCAACATTGTAAATCAACTATACTCCAATAAACTTTTTTAAGTATATAAGGATATTGTGAGCAATGTTAAAACATTAGATAATTTATGAGAGGGACAAATTTCTTTTTTTTTTAACATCTTTATTGGGGTATAATTGTATTACAATGGTGTGTTAGTTTCTGCTTTATAACAAAGTGAATCAGTTATACATATACATATGTTCCCATATCTCTTCCCTCTTGCGTCTCCCTCCCACCCACCCTCCCTATCCCACCCCTCCAGGAGGTCACAAAGCACCGAGCCGATATCCCTGTGCCATGCGGCTGCTTCCCACTAGCTCTCTACCTTACGTTTTTTAGTGTATATATGTCCATGCCTCTTTCTTGCCCTGTCACAGCTCACCCTTCCCACTCCCCATATCCTCAAGTCCGTTCTCCAGTAGGTCTGTGTCTTAATTCCTGTCTTACCCCTAGGTTCTTCATGACATTTTCTTTTTCTTAAATTCCATCTATATGTGTTAGCATACGGTATTTGTCTTTTTCTTTCTGACTTACTTCACTCTGTATGACAGACTCTAGGTCTATCCACCTCATTACAAATAGCTCAATTTCGTTTCTTTTTATGGCTGAGTAATATTCCATTGTATATATGTACCACATCTTCTTTATCCATTCATCTGATGATGGGCACTTAGGTTGTTTCCATCTCCGGGCTATTGTAAATAGAGCTGCAATGAACATTTTGGTACATGACTCTTTTTGAATTTTGGTTTTCTCGGGGTATATGCCCAGTAGTGGGATTGCTGGGTCATATGATAGTTCTATTTGTAGTTTTTTAAGGAACCGCCATACCGTTCTCCATAGTGGCTGAACCAATTCACATTCCCACCAACAGTGCAAGAGTGTTCCCTTTTCTCCACAAGAGAGGGACAAATTTCTTGAGAGGCACACACTAGCAAAACTCAAGCAATAGAAAAATCAGAATAGATAATTTACAATTCAAGAGATTGAATCCTAACTAACAGTTCAATAAATAACACTAATCCTTTACACACTCTTTTAAGTGAAAGAGGAGGAAGAAACAATTCACAGCTATGTGGTCCATTCAATGAGGCCCATAACACCCTGATACCAGAACCAGACAAAGACATCACAAGGAAAGAAAACTACAGACTATGGTTTCTGCTCTGACGTATAATGAGATTAGAAGTCATTACTACCACCTACATGGGAAATAGTATGAACAAACTAAAGCGAATAACTGTTTTAAACTAATCAGAGAATTGAGGTCAGAAGGCAAACCACCATGCAAAAGCTCAAGAGATAGGCAAATACAGAGAATCAGCTTGCTGGGAGTAGAAACTGCTGAAGACAGCAACTGATAGAAACATTTAAAGGATAATTGATGGGCTTCCCTGGTGGCGCAGTGGTTGGGAGTCCACCTGCCGATGCAGGGGACACGGGTTCGTGCCCCGGTCCGGGAAGATCCCACATGCTGCGGAGCGGCTGGGCCCGTGAGCCATGGCCACTGGGCCTGCGCGTCCGGAGCCTGTGCTCCGCAACAAAAGAAGTCACAACAGTGAGAGGCCCGCGTACCGCAAAAAAAAAAAAAAAAAAAAAAAAAATAGGATAATTGATGAATTGCTGGGGTATGGACTCGGTAGAGACTTAAAAACTACTGAAAGTCTTAGAAGAGCTCCACATTTCTGTGAGCTTTTCCTAGAGAAGCCTAAAGAGATTCTCACATTTAAGATGCAGAAAAATGCCCTCATGCTTCAGTCATGTTTAAGGAAAAGCAAACATTTTAAAATGTGCCTACAGGGAAAGCAGCCATTTTGAAAAATTCTCAGAGCATTCTGTTCTCCAGGGAAGTGGTCTGCCCTCTGGGGAAACTACTTCACCTGAGCCTTGTCTGAACTAGGGGAAATGCAACTGGATGACATGAGCCCCCTCTGGCCTCCACTTATCACATAAGGGAAGAAAAATATAGTCTAAGTCACTCTTCTGAAAGTCATAGCCCAGAGGGATTTAATCATAAGGTTATAGAACACTCATCCCTAATACCATACTACGACATCAACAGGTCTTTAGTTTAATAGCAGTGGATTACTACTGAGAGAGATGGAAGACACAGACTCTACTCAAGAAGAAATTTCTAGAAAAACCCCAAAACAATGTGGGAACAAAAATACTAGAGGAGATTGAAGCTTCTTACACCTATAGCTACAGAAAACGTTAAACATAGCATAATCCCTAATCAGATAAATAGGAAACCTCACACAAGGGTCTATTATCTCAGATCCTATTATTCAATGTATCATGTTTTGTTTCAACAAAAACTACAAGGCATGCTAAAGACAGGAAAAAACGCAGTCTGAAGAGACAAAGCAAGCATCAGAATGATACTCAGATATGGCAGAAATTAGAAATTATCAGATCATGACTTTTAAATGGACTATGATTAATATAAAAAGTCTTCTAACATAAAAATTAGGCATACTATTGAATTATGTTTTTTAATCCTCTCTGCCAATCTCTTTCTCTTATACTGAGGTGAAATTTACATAACATAAAAATAACGTACAATTCGGTGACATTTAGCAATAGACAATGTCATGCAACATTAACTCTTCCGAGTTCCTAAAACTTTTCATCACTCCAAAAAGAAAACCGCATACCCATTAAAGAGTTTATTCCAATTGCTCCTTCCTCCAGCCTCTGACAACCACAAATCTGCTTTCTGTCTCTATGGATTCGCCTATTCTGAATATTTTACGTAAATGGAATCACAATAAGTGACCTTTGTGTCTAACTTTATTAACTTAGCATTATGTTTTTTATGTTCATTTATGTAGTAGCATCTATTAGTACTTTCTTTCTTTGTATGACTCAAAAATATGCCATTCAATGGCTACATGACATTTTGTTTATCCATTTACCATTTGATGGGCTTTGGGGCTGTGTCCACCTATTGGGTATTGTGAATACTGCTGTTAGAAAAATTGTGTGCAAGTTATGTTTGAATCTCCCTTTCTCTCTCTCTTGGTCTATATCTATTAGTGTAATTGCTGTGTTATATGGTAATTCTATGTTTAGCTTATTGAAGAATTGCAAAACTGTTTTCCACAGTGGCTGCATCATTTTACATTCCCACCAGTAATGGACAAGTGTTCCAATTTCTTCATATTTTCACCAGCACTTGTTACTTTCCAGTTTTATTTAAATTATAGCCATCTAGTTGGTGTGAAGTGGTATCTCATTGTGATTTTGACTTGCATTTTACTAATGACAAATGATGCTGAGCATCTTTTAATGTACTTGTTGGTCATTTGTATATCTTATTTGCAGAAATGTCTATTCAAGTCCTTTGCCCATATAAAAAGTTAGGTTGTTTGTCTTTTTGTGTTGAATTTTAAGTTTTTTTTTATATATTCTGAAAACTAAACCCTTATTAGATCTATGATTTGCAAATTTTTTCTCCCATTCTATGGAATGTCTTTTCACTTTTGTTATAGTGTCCTTTGATGCACAATTTTTAATTTTGATGAGTCAATTTCTTTTTTCTTTTGTTGCTTGTGCTTCTGCCCAACTCAATGTCATGAAGAATTTTCCCTGTTTTCTTCTGAGAGTTTTACAGTTTTAGCTCATACATTTAGGTTGATAATCCATTTTGAGTTAATTGTTGTATATTCTGTAAAGAAGGAAGTTCAACCTTATCTTTTATATATGGCATCATTTCCTGAAGAGACTATTTACAGTACTGAATGGTCTGGCACTCTTGTCAAAAATCAATTGACAATAGGTATATTGGATTATCTCAGACTCTAAATTCTATTCCATTGATAATATGTCTATTTTTATGTCAGTACCACACTATTTTATTTACTGTAGCTTTATTGTAAGTTTTGAAAATGGGAAATGTGTATCCTCCACCTTTGTTTTACATTTTCTAGGGTTTTTTTCCTATTTGGGGTCTTTTGTGATTCCATATGAATTCCAAGATTGGCATTCCAATTTATGCAAAAAATTGTAGTTGGGATTTTCATAGCAATTACATCAAATCTGTAAATCACTTTGGATAGTATTGTCATTTAAACAATATTAAGTCTTCCAATGCATGAACATGGATATCTTTGTCTTTATTTAGCTCTTATTTACTTTCTTTCAGCAATATTTAGTAATATTCTGTGTACAAGTCTTGTACCTCCTGGAATAAATTTATTCCTAGGTATTTTATCCTGTTTGGTACTATTTAAATCAAATTGTTCCATTAATTTTACTTTCAGATTATTTATTGCAGGTGTATAAATACAACAAATACAACTGATACATTGTGTGTTGATCTACTTATTTGCAACTTTGCTGAATTCATTTATTATCTCTAAAGGTTTTTTAAGATTATTTAGGGTTTTCTATATATATTTATGCCATCTGTGAATAGAGGTACTTTTCCTTCTTAATTTTCAATGTGGATATTTAATTTCTTTTCCTTGCCTAAAACTTCCAATATAAAATAGAATAGAAGTGGTAAAAGCAGTCATACTTGTCTTGTTTCTAATGTTAAGGGAGTAAATTTCAGTCTTTCACAATTGAATATAATGTTGGCTGTGGGTTTTTGTTAAATATCCTTTAATACATTAAGTAAGTTTCTTTCCATCCCTAGTTTGTTGAGTGTTTTTACAAGAAAAGGGGTTTGATACTGTGAGATTATTTTCTGTATCAATTGAGATTATCATGTATTTTTCCTTTATTTTATTAATGTGCTATATTACATGATTGATTTTCATATGTTGATCCACCTTCACAAACCTGGGATAAATTCCATTTGGTTATGATATACACAAGTCTCAGGCTCTGTTCATTTTATTCACACTTTTCTTTTTCTGCCTCTCAAACTGGATAATATCAATTGATCCATTTTTTCAAGTTTACTTGTTCTTTCTTCTGGTGTTCAGATCTGCTTGAATCCCTCTAGTGAGTTTTTTATTTCATTTATTGTACATTTCATCTCCAGAATTCCTATTTAGCTCCTTTTCATAAAATTCATGGCTTTATTGATATTCTCTATTTGGAGAGACATAAATTTCTTGGTTTCCTTTAATTATTTGTGTGTAATTTTCTTTAGCTCTTTGAGCATATTTAAGACAATTGATTAAAAGTATTTTTCTGCTAAGTCTAATGGCTGGGCTTTTTCAAAGATAATTTCTATTATTTTCTTCTGTGAGTGGCCCATGTAATATTTTGTTTGAAAACTGGACATTTCTAGTATTTAATATGTTCATTCTGGAAATCAGATGATCTCTCCACCTTAGTACTTACTGATTTTTGTGTGTTGTTTTCTTGTTTACTGGTTTTTCTAAACCATTTTTGAAAAACCGTATTATTTGTCATTTGTGGCTACTGAATTCTGTGTTCTGTTAACCTCATGGTAAGCTAGTGTTTTTTTAATTTTCTCAAATTATTGGAGCAAAGAAGAAATTAAATTAAATTTTAAAAGAAAATAAGAAAAAAAGGAGGAAAAATAAAAGACCTTTACAAAAACTCTCCCAGTTTTGGCTCTGTGTGTGGGATTTTCTCCAAAATATAGCCAGGCCATTTACAACTCTACCTTAGCCTTCACTTCCTATTTGTGTGGTATCTGAAGGGGTAAAAGCTTAGCATCTTCTCAGGTCTTTTCTGAGCATGATTCTTCCCTTGGGTACGTGCATGGTCTTTTCAATTTTTTGGTATATGCAGGAGCTTTTAAAAGGCCTCATTTTCCATATATCTCTTTTCCTAATCTCTTCTTTCCACCATATTCAGTCTGCTTATTGTTTGTCCCAACTGTTGTTTCTTGCCCCCAGATTGCTGCAGCAAGTACTGTGTCTTTAAATGTTTTCAGCACAACCTATCTGGAAGCTTCCCCAGCCATGGGTCTGCTCTGAGTTGGGTAAAACAAAGGCAAGTCCATGCACTGTACTTTCAGGGAGGCACAAGACAAACCAAAGCTCACAACCACAATTCTTTGAAAATAAGGTCTGAATTGGTTTCTGTGGCCCTAATAACCTGCATTAGGAGATTGGGGCTGCCCTCCTCATGGTTGCTTGTATGAGTTTGCTAGGGCTACATAATAAAATGCTACAGATTGGGTGACTTAAATAGCAGGAATTTATATTTTCTCAGAGTTCTGGAGGCTACAAGTCAAAGATCAAGATATCAGCCTCTTTGGCTTATTCTGAGGCCTCTCCCTTTGGCTTCCATATAGCCATCTTCTTTCTGTGTCCTCAAACTGCTTTTTCTTTGTGCATGCACATCCCTGGTGTGCCCAAATTTTATCTTCTTATAAAGATACCAGTTAGATTAGATTAGGCTCAACTCATATGACCTCATTTAACCTAATTGCATCTTTAAAGACCTTATTTACAAATACAGTCACATTCTGAAATAATGGGGGTTAGAACCTCAACACATTAATTTTGAGGGTACACAATTCACTCTATAACATTCCACTCTCTGGATCCCCTAAGTTCATCTTCTTCTAACATGTAAATATATTCTTTCCATCCCAAAGAGACTCAAAAGTTTTAACTCATTTCAGAATCAACTCTAATTTCCAACTCTCATCTAAATATCATCTAAATCAGGTATGGGTGAGACTTTATGTATAATTCATCCTGAGGCAACATTTCTCTTCAGCTGTGAACCTGTGAAACCAGGCAAGTTATCTGCATACAAAATACAAACAGGGATAGAATAGACATTCCTTTTCCAAATGGAAGATATCAGAAAGAAGGAAAGATGAGTCCCAAGAAGTCCACGACCTATCAGGGAAAAGTCCATTATATTTTAAGACTCAAGAATAGTCCTCCTTAGCTCAGTGTTCTGACTTCCTGGACTATCAGGGTGATGGTTCTGGGTCCTCAATGGCAGCCGTGTTGATCACTGAATTACCTTTTGGGTCATTTTCCCCTTTACTTGAAGGAAAAATCATGTTCACAGGTAAATAAGTCTATTGTCATATCCTGTAGAATCCCAGAAGTCCAAAAGCTTTCCCTCATTTTGCCCCATCTCTACCTCCTTTAGTCCAACCTGGAAGTGTTTTTGCTGTTAAAACACATCTCAATTCTTGGCTTCAGCTGAGATTGCTTGTTAGTCAGTGAGTCACACCTGTAAGTCTCTTTATGGAGTTTTTTTCCAGTCACACTTTGGTGTTCTCTTCAGAACATGCCTTCTTATATTTTGAAATATGGATAGGCTGATAATTTTCCAAATTTTCAAGTTCTGGTTCCTTTTTGCTTAACAATTTCTTCAATTTTTCCGTCTCTTCTCACATTTTCCTATAAACAGCAAAGAGAAACCGAAGTATAGCTTCAACAATTTGTTTAGAAATCTCCTCAGTTATGTGATGATCCAAGATCATCACATACAATTTCTACTTTCAACAAGACACTAGAACACAATTCAGTTAACTTTTTTGCCATTTTGTAGCAAAGATCAACTTTCCTCCAGTCACCAATAACATATTATTCATTTCTATTTGAGACGTTAACAGAATCACATTTAACGTCCACATTCCTACTAACAGTCTCTTCAAGAAAGTCTAGGTTTTTTCTAACACGTACCTCAAAATTCTTCCAGCCTCTATCCATAATCCAGTTTAAAAGCCACTTACACATTTTTGGGTTTTGTTACATTTGTTACATTTCATGGCACCAAAATTTGTATTATTATGTTAGAACTGCCATAACAAAATGCCACAAACTGTGTAGCTTAACAGGAATTTATTTTCTCACAGTTCTGGAGGCTTGAAGTTCAAGCTCAAGGTGTTAGTAAGTTTGGTTTCTTCTGAGAACTCTCTTTTTGGCTTGCAGATTTTCCCTTTACTGCATTGTCATATGGCCATTCCTCTGTGCATGCACTTCACTTTTGTCTCTTTTATGTGTCCAAATTTCCTCTTCTTATATGGATACCAGTCAGACTGGATTAGGTGCTACCCATATTACTTTATTTAACCTTAATTACCTCTTTGAGGGCTATATGCAAATAGAGTTATATTCTGAGGAACTGAACTGAAATTCAACATATTTGGGAGGGACACAATTCAGTCCATAATTCTACTACAGATCTGGCATGTGGTGAGATGGTAGGTAGGCAGTTAAAAATACCATAATACTCTTACCCCAAAGCACCTGCTCCTTCCTTCAACAAGCTTTCCCTTGGCTTTTGTGAGTTTTTTAACTAAAATCCAGAATTCTAGTCAAGTTGATTATGACAATTTTTAATTTAAAATTTTTATTATTTTATTTTATTTTTGCAGTACACGGGCCTCTCACTGTTGTGGCCTCTCCCGTTGTGAAGCACAGGCTCTGGACGTGCAGGCTCAGCAGCCATGGCTCACGGGCCCAGCCGCTCCGCGGCATGTGGGATCTTCCCGGACCGGGCCACGAACCCGTGTCCTCTGCATTGGCAGGCAGACTCTCCACCACTGCGTAACCAGGGAAGCCCTAAAATTTTTATTTTTTAGATCAGTTTTAGGTTCACAGAAAATCTAAGTGGAAAATACAGAGATTTCTCAAACATCCCCTGTTCCCACACATGCACACATTCCCTACTATCTTACATCTTTCACCAGAGCAGTACATTTTTTATAATGTACTATAAAGACAATGTACAATGTACTAAAAGGTTTATAAGATAAACCTATATCAACAAATCATTATTATGCAAAGTCCAGTTTATATTAGGGTTTGGCCTTGGAATTGTATATTCTATGGGCTTTGTCAAACATATAATGACATGTATCCATCATTGTAGTATCTTACAGGATGATTTTACTGCCCTAAAAATTCTCTACTTTCTGCCTATTCATCACTTCCTCCCTACTAATCCCTGTCAACTACTAATCTTTTTTACTATCTCCATAGTTTTGCCTTTTCCAAAATACCACGTAGTTGGAATATAACAGTAGAGAGCTTTTTCACATTGCATTTAATTTTCCTCCATGTTTTTTCATGGCTTGACAAATAATTTCCTTTACTGCTGAATAATAGTCCACTGTCTGTGGACACCACAGTTTATAAATTCACCTACTGAAGCACATATTGGTTGTTCCAAATTTGGCAGTTATGAATAAAGTTTCTATAAACATCTGTGTAGACAGAAGTTTTCAATTTATTTGGTTAAATACCAAAAATCACAATACATGGATTGTATGTTAAGTGTATGTTTAGTGTTGTAAGAAACTGCCAAACTGTCTTCCAAACTGACTGTAGCATTTTGCATTTCCTCCAGCAATGAATGAGTTTCCTATTGCTCCATATCATCACCAATGCCAATCTCATCTGGTATTGTCTATGTTCTGGAATTTGGCCATTGTAGTGGGTTTGTAGTGGTATCTCGTTGTTTTAATTTGTATTTCCCTGATGACAATAATGTGGAGCATCTTTCCATACGCTTATTTGCCATGTGTATGTCTTCTTTGGTGAGGTGTTTGTTAAGGTCTTTGGCCCATTTTTTTTTAAAACATCTTTATTGGAGTATAATTGCTTCACAATATTGTGTTAGTTTCAGCTGTATAACAAAGTGAATCAGCTCTATGTATACATATAACCCCATATCCCCTTCCTCTAGTGTTTCCCTCCTACCCTCCCTATCCCACCCCTCTAGGTGGCCACAAAGCACTGAGCTGGCCCATTTTTAAAATCAGTTGTTTATTTTCTTATTGTTGAATTTTAAGAGTTCTTTGTATATTTTGGATAAGAGTTCTTTACCAGAGGTGTCTTTTGGAATACCATCTCCCAGTCTATGGACTGTTTCCTCATTCTCTTGACATTTTCTTTCTGAAAACAGAAGTTTTTAATTTTAATGAAGCCCACTTTATCAATTGTCTTTTTCATGAATTATATCCCTAGTGTCTTAAAAGTCTGCCATATTCAAGGTCATCTAGGTTTTCTCCTATGTTACCTCCTATTCTGGGCTTTTTTTCTTTACATATAAATTACAGAATTATTTTTTAATATCCTTAAAATAACGTTAATATTCAGATTAAAATTACATTGAATCTATAGATTAAGTTGGGAAGAACTGACGTATTGACAATATTGAGCCTTCCTATCAATGAACATGAAATCTCTCTCTATTTAGTTCTTCTTTGATATCTTTCATCAGAGCTTCATAGTTTTCTTCATATAGATCTTCTACACATTTTATTAGATTTATACCTAAGTATTTAATATGGGGGAATGTTAATGTAATGTATTCTTTTTTTTAACATCTTTATTGGAGTATAATTGTTTTACAATGGTGTGTCAGTTTCTGCTTTATAACAAAGTGAATCAGTTATACATATACATACGTCCCCATATCTCTTCCCTCTTGCATCTCCCTCCCTCCCACCCTCCCTATCCCACCCCTCTAGGTGGTCACAAAGCACCGAGCTGATCTCCCCGTGCTATGCGGCTGCTTCCCACTAGCTATCTATTTTACGTTTGGTAGTGTATATATGGCCATGCCACTCTCTCACTTTGTCACAGCTTACCCTTCCCCCTCGCCATATTCTCAAGTCCATTCTCTAGTAGGTCTGTGTCTTTATTCAAATTCCACATGTCTATCGCTGGTATGTTAGAAAAAATTGACTTTTGTATATTAATTTTGTATTCTGCAACGTTTCTATAAACTAGGAAAAAAATTTTTTTCAATTCTTTCAGATTTTCTACAAAGACAATTATGTCACCAGTGAACAAAGGCAGTTTTATTTCTTCCCTCACAACCTGTATAACTTTTATTTCCTTGTTTTGTTGTTGCATTATGTAGAACATCCTGTATGATATTGAAGAGCAGTGGTGAAAGACCACATCCTTGTTTGTACCTGATCTTAGTGAGAAAGCTTTGAGTTTATCATCATTAAGTATGATGCTAGCTGTAAGGTTTTTTGTAGATGTTTTTTATAAAGTTGGGAAAGTTCCCCTCTATCCCTAGTTTTTTGAGAGTTTTTATCATGAATGAGAATTGGATTTTTTGTCAAATGCATTTTATGCATCAATACATCTGTTGATATGATCATGAGACTTTTCTTTTGTCTGTTGATTTGATGGATTACATTAACTAATTTTTGAAAGTTGAACTAGCCTTGCATATGTGGGATAAATCCCACTTGGTTGTGATGTATAATTTCTTTTTTAAAATTAATTAATTAATTTATTTATGGCTGCATTGGGTCTTAGTTACTGCACACAGGCTTTCTCTAGTCACAGCGAGCAGGGGCTACTCTTCAGTGCAGTGTGAAGACTTCTCATTGTGGTGGTTTCTCTTTGTTGTGGAGCATGGTCTCTAGACTTGTGGCTTCATTAGTTGTGGCTAGTGGACTTAGCTGCTCCGTGGCATGTGGGATCATCCCGAACCAGGGCTCGAACCCATGTCCCCTGAATTGGCAGGTGGATTATTAACCACTGCTCCACCAAGGAAGTCCCTGTGATGTATAATTTCTTTTACACTTTTTTGGATTTAACTTGTGAATATTTTCTTGAGGATTTTTGCACGTATCTTCATGAGAGACATTCTTTTGTAATTTCCTTCTTTACAATGCCTTTCTCTGGTTTTGGTACTAGGATAATGCTGGCCACACACAGTAAATTAGGAACTATTTCTTCTGCTTGTAGCTTCTGAACAAAATTGTAGAGAACCTGGTGAATTCTACCAACCATTTAAAAAATTGTTTATTTCTCTTTCACTTTTGAAGGATAATTTCACAGGGTACAGAAATCTAGTTTGGGATTTTTCCTCAATGTTTTAAATATTTCACTCCACTCTTTTGCTCCAGATGTGCAGGCTCGGTGGCCATGGCTCATGGGCCTAGCTGCTCCGCAGTATGTGGGATCTTCCTAGACTGGGGTACGAACCCGTGTCCCCTGCATCTGCAGGTGGAGTCTCAACCACTGCACCACCAGGGAAGCCCTCAGGACTTTTTTTTAATCTTCAATTTTTTTGTAGTTTGAAAATGATATGCCTACCTGTGTTGTTGTTATTTACCATTTGGTGTTCTCTAAGCTTCCCAGATCTGTGGTTTTGTGCATGACATTAATTTGGGGATATCCTTAGTCATTATTGTTTCAAATATGTTTCTGTCCCTTTTCTCTCCTTCTTGTTCCTACTAAGTGTATGTTACACATTTTGTAGTTGTCCTATAGTCCTTGGATATTCTGTTATGCTTTTAAAAACAATTTTTCTCTTTGTCTTTCACTGTGGAAAATTTTTCATATTCTCAAAATTGGAGATTATTTCCTCAGCCATGTCCTGCCTACTAATGAGGTGTTCTTCATTTCTGTTACAGTGTTTATCTCTAATATTTCCTTTTAAAACTTTCTTAGAATTTCCACCTCTTACTTACATTATCTATCTGTTTTTGCATGTTATCTTCTTTTTCTATTAAAGTCTTTAGAATGTTAATCACAGGTTTTAAAAATTCCTCATCTGATAATTCCAACATTTCTGTCACAGCTGACTCTGGTTCTGATGCCTAGTCTCTTCAGATTGTGTTTATGCCTTTTAGTGTGGCTTGTAATTTATTCTTGAAAGATGAACCTGATATACTGGGTAAAAGGAATTGCACTAAACAGGCCTGTAGTAATGTGGTGGTGTGGTGTGTTAGGAGGAAAAGTATTCTATACTTCTCTGATTAGGTCTCAGTCATTTGGTTAGCCTGTGCCCCTGGACTGTCAACTTCACAGATGCTCCTCAGTTTTTTTCTCCCTTAAGTGGAACAGGAGTGCTAGAGAAGGCTGGAGTTGGATATTTCCCTTTCCCAATGTAGGTAAAATAGTTTCTCCTATTGGCAGGCCTTACTAAGAAGAGCAGAATGCTCTGGCCAATTTCAAAATGGTTTATTTTTCCCTTCCTCTGCTTAAAAATATGAGGGGATTTTTCCTCTGATATATACTATGAGAACGAGGTTGAGCTCCTGGAGAGAAAACTGACAAAAGTATTGGTTCCACTGGAGATTTGAACTCTCAAAATTGTCCACTCTGAACCTCCTTCAGTTCATCAATTACAGTTCAGGTTTTCCTAACTCAGCACTGGTTCCCACAGAGGTTTCTGCTCATGGATTTCTCCTGTAGTAAATTGTGATTTTCTGTATCTGCCTGTATATCTTTCCAATTTTTCAGGCAGTGGTCTGCCTTGTGGTTTCTCTTCTCTGATGGATCTAAGAATAGTTGTTGATTTTTCAGTTTTTTCAGCATTTTACTTGTTGTTAGGAATGGTGGTTTCTAAGCTCCTTACAGGCAAGTTTTTGTTAGCTTGTTAGTTTCTTCTTTGAAGGGTTGTTAGCTTGAAGGGCCGGAGCCCTGTTTTTCTCTACTTTGCAATTTTTGGTGATGTTGCTCCTTTGTCTTTTAATTGGTATTTGAGACCATTTACATTTGAGGAAATTATTATTTTATGGCTTACATGTACCACTTTATTTGTTTCCTATTTATTTTCTGTT
This sequence comes from Grampus griseus, assembly GCF_964374135.1. Taxonomy (NCBI): domain Eukaryota; kingdom Metazoa; phylum Chordata; class Mammalia; order Artiodactyla; family Delphinidae; genus Grampus; species Grampus griseus. The sequence continues at coordinate 122,839,351 of NC_139018.1, forward strand.
TCCCTTTTCTGGCTTTCCTATGGATCACTTGAACATATTTTTTAAGGAACAATCTGATTTATCTATGAGTGTCTTTGAATTTTTATAGTTGTTTTTTGTAGTTTTACCCCTCCTTGGGCATAACATTATAAACATATACCATGTCATAATCTTCTGATATTGGCATTTGCCACTTCAAATGATAACCTTACTTCCATTTAGGTTCCTTTACCATCCGCACTTTTAAAATACACATATCTGAAGTATTTCCTCTACCTATTTTAAGAACCAAATCAGATAGTATTATAATTTTTATTTCCACCATCAAACATGTTTAAATATCTCATGAAAAGGATAATCTATTATATTTTTACTCTTGTATTCACCCATTCCAATGTTCTCCTTTTCTTTCTTAAGTTCTAAGATATCTTTTATTCTTTCCTTTATGTTTAGAGAACTTCCTTTAAACTTTCTTTACTGATAGGTTTGTTAGAGAAATTCTCTTTGTTTTCCTTCACCTGAGAATGTGTTTATTTTCTCTTTTTTACCCTGAAAGATTGTTTTGCTGGGTTAAAAAAAAAAGTAGTTGATGATTATTGTCTTTTAGTACCTGAAAAATTAACATTTTTCTACATTAACATTTGCTATTTCCTTTGGTCTTTATGTTTTCAAGTGAGAAATGCACTGTCATTTGAATCTATTTTCTTTCCTTAACACACTTAAATGTGTCATTTCTCTCTAGCTTCTTTCAATATGTTTTCTTTTTCTTTAACTTTCAGAGTTTGATTATGATGCGTTTTGGCATGTATTTCTTTGGGTTTATTTTATTTGGGTTTGTTTAGCTTCCTAAATCTATAGGTTAATGTGTTTTTCTAATTTGGGAGAATTCTAAGCCATTATTTTTTTTCATATTTTTCAGTTCCACTCTCTTCTCTCTTCTGATACTCCAATGTTTTGAATGCTAGTTCTTTTGTTATTGCCCACAGGTCCACAAGACTACTTTTTTTTTTTTTAGTCTTTTTGTTTGTTTGTTTATTGTTCAGATTAGATTGGGCAAATTCTTTTTATCTGCTCTCAAGTTCATTAAATCTTTCCTCTGTCATCACCACTCTATTATTTGATCCCATCTATCAGTTTTTTAATTTGGCTATGTATTATTCCTTTCTAAAGTTTGCATTTTGTTCTCTTTTATAAATTCTATTGTTTTGCTGAGATTTTCTATTTTTTATTTGTTTTAAAAGAATTCATGATTGTTTGTAACATTTTCATGACAGCTGCTTTAAAATTGTCAGATAATTTCAACATCTCATCCATGGTGGTGTTAACACTTGTAGACTCTTTTCTCATTCAAGTTGGGGTTTTCCTAGTTCTTGGTATGATTAGTGACTTTCAACTTTATCCTGAACAGTTTAGATATTATATTTTGTGACTCTGGATCCTATTTAATCCTTTTTTATTAGGCAGTTCCTTTGTTTAGGTGTAGTTCAAGGTCTTGGTGAGGGTGTATCGTAGGCTTTCTATTGCCCATTCCTCCTACACATACACCTTTTCAGCAAAAGTGGAGTGATGACTCACACTGCTATGGTGTGTGAGAAGTTCAGCTTCCCTCTTAGCCCTGTTGACACCCCAGCAAAAGTAAGGTGCCAACTCACACCACTTTGTTGTCTCCAAGTGGGGGTGAAATGGCACTTCCCTACTGGACCCTGCTGACATCCCACTGAGAAAAACTATGCCCTGTTCATTCTCACTTTATATCAGGTGATAGTAGAATCTCAGATGTCCAATGGGCCCATTGTTATCAAGGTTCACTTTATATGGGGTAGAGTGAAAAGTGGTGACTAGTCTTGCCTCACAGTATCTTATTAAGTCTCATTCTACATGGTGGCTCAGCTTGCTACTGAACTCCATTGACACTACCATGTGTGGGGGGTGGGAACGTGGCATCACTGTTTCCTCCTGGTAAGTAATGGAAGTTCAGCTCTCTGTTCAGTCTTGATTACACTACTCTAGCTGGGGAATTGATGTACACTGCATGCTTCTACCAGATAGAGGGTGGAAGATCAGCACAGTAATACCACCCTGCCAGGTAATCAAAGTCTTATCACCTATTCCATGGTGCAGGGAAATGTAATGGAATAACAATTCCCCATTCAGAGAAGGGGTCTACAGTTATTCCATTGGTATGTGGCTGAAGTAAGATGGATACTGCCAAAGAGTCTGTTATTAGGTTCTTTGTCTAATAGGAACAGATTTTTTTCCTTATGTCTGTGCCTATTGGCAGTTCAAGTTGGAGGCTTGAAGCAGTGCCCTACCTAGAATATATGGGAAGTATTAAAGAAACACGGGGACCTCACTACAACATTCCTCAAGTCTCAAGTTTCTTAGGTAGTCCACCTTCTTCCTTCCACACAGTAGGACTGTTGGAGTCCTCCTATGCTTGTTTGTTATGTTATGTCTAGGGAGTTTTGATTGAAAGGGGGAGAATCTGAGAATAAGGGGGATACTCTCTTTTGGCCTTAATCAGAAATCTCTTACTACTTTATTGGCTTAAAATTTATCTCCCTTCCATATTTCAATTGCCTGAACTCAAGAAATTGTGATCACATTCTACTGAAATGATTCATTGTGATTTAGCAAAAAGTTTTGAGGTTTTATGTAAAAGCCAACTGGACATTATTTTGGTCTTCCTGGTGTGACTTCCTTCACTGCTGTGTCTCATTGACTTTTTGACTCAACTTTGTAATAAAGCTCATGGATGTTTTACAATCTTCTAAGAAATTCATACATCACCTCCATTCAGAGGTGTCCATCAAAACAGGGAACAACACAGTATGTTCAAACATCATGCTGCAGGCCTCCCAGAGCTCCCAAAGTCCCCACAGACACATTCAGTAGCATACCATATTTTATAGATTGAGAAATTTACAGTTCCAGAATTTTTCCTTGGCAAATCTAAGCATTATTTTTAAATCTTGGTCTCCTTCCTCCAGTTGTTCTAGACACTCTATGTATTTCACTCCAGAAGAGCAGCACACTTGCTTGGAGAAATTTCTCCAGCCTGTGATGGTCTTTTTACTTCAAGTCAAGGTGAACTAATGATCAGTGTCTCTGGCATAAAACTATCCAGCAGGACAGTACTTTATGCCTTCAGTAAATCCATTCCTCTAGATACTATGGCACAGTTTAGAGTATTGTGGCTTCAGATAAATTCAGTATGCCAGTTGAAAGAAAATCATGGTCCTAAATAATTCTGCAAGGAGGAAAATACTTTAAGGTTAGTTCTGATCATAGGTAAAGAGAACAAAATTTTGTTTTACAGAGAAATTGTTTCTTGTGTAATGAAGAAACTTTATTAAAAAATTCATACCGAATCCCTCCATCTCTTTGACGGTATACAGTTTTTCCAAAGTTGTGCGCATGTTCTCTTCCCAATTTTCTCTTTTTAGTTCATCATATGATTGGATAACGTGTGGAAATAAGTAGAATTTTCACCTTACGTAGATAGTGAATGTTCCATTATTTTGAAATCTGTCATAGAGTACCTCTTCATATAGATATTGAGATTTTTCCCCCTCATACTATTATGATTAATGTAGGTATAAAATACTGATTAATATTATGCTCTTTTTCTACAGTGGCATGGTTGAGCCTGAGGACAATTCTATAATTTCTGGCCAATGGACACAATTTTCTTGAGTTTTCACACTGAGGCTACAGTCCAGTCAGAGATGCTCAGTACAAGGATATATGTACATATATTTCTCATTGAAGTCTTCCTTGGCTCCCACTACATAAATTTGGAAGCGCAGCATTTCCTCTCCCTTATCCTGGTTTATTTTCCCTCAGAGATTTTGTCACAATCTGATATGCCATTTGATAACTATCTTGCCAGATTATAAGCATATAAGTTTATAAGGTTATCACCTTATAAACACATAAGCTTTATGAGTAAAGGTTTTGTCCGTTTTTTTATAAAACTGCTCTTTCAATGGTGTGTTTTTGGCCATCTTTTTTCATGTTCACCTCTATTCTAAGAAGAAAAAAGAAGTTACTTTTGAGAAAACTGTCTGAGATGTAACTTCTTTGCTCTAATACTGCCTATTTTCACAAACACTGCATTTGCTGTAAATTTAGTAAGAAGCACCTTTGTACTGAGCACAACATAATAATTGAGATGACGTTCAAACACACTGCTAGATTCATCTCAACCTGCTCTAACAAGAAAGTTCATTTGATACAAATGTGTGTTTCTGAGCTATTTTGCTCATGTAAAACTTAGAGTCATGTCATTTTTTTTTCTAATGGCTAAAGAGACCTTTCTCTCTAGCAAGAAATGTCTGATTCTGAGCTTCATTTCATGTTGGGTTTTTTGTTGTTGTTATTTGGGGGTTTTGGTGGATTTTTTTGTTCATTTATATTTGGTGCACATACACTTCTTGTTTCATCCAAATTTCTTCTATTAGCAATAAAAATATACTTGTCAGAAAAACATATGATATTGAGATCATTTACAATTATGTTAATTTAAATACTACTTTGACTCATTTTTCTCTAGCTCAAAGTAGGAACTTTGAGCTAGAGAACTTATGAGGACAATGTGTGATTCTGAATTCATTTTCATAAATACTGCTTAGATTCATCTTGATTTCTTCTTACAGTAAGAAAGCAAATATGAGATTATTGTTTTTAATTTAATTGCCAATATAAAACTTAAAAAATATTTATAATTGGCAAGTATTAGAAGGAAGGGGAACAAAGGGGAGAAGGAACAAGAGAATCTTGGAGAATAGGCAAATAGCAGAAGCAGAAAATAAAAGGAGAGGGAAGAAATTCTGCAGTCACCATGTATTAGATGAGGTAAAAGAAGGGAGTAAAATCTTGGGGAATCAACTGGTGTCGTAATGGGAAGATGAGAGAGAAAAAGAAGGAAAATCTTAAAGAATCAGAAGATTTCAAAAGGGAGAAAATAGTGAAGATTGGCAATGATTAGAAGACAAGTGAAGGGTGACAAAGAGGGAAAAAATCATGGAGAATTTTCCAGAGTGAGAATGAGAAAAAGGGATGATAAAATCTTATAAAAGTGGCATGGACAAGTAAGGGTAGAAAAGGGAAGAAGTAGGAAGGGAAATTTGGAGACGACATTGGGAAAATGGGGGAAGAAATTCTTGGAGAATTGGCTTGCTCTAGAAAAAGGAGATGGGTGAAGAATACTAGAGATAATCAAGTAAAATTGGCAGGTACCAAATACAGAAGTAGAGTAGAGGGAAAGAAGGTAGTGAAAATTTGGGAGAATCACAGATGTAAGAAGTGGTGAGGATGTGAGAGAAAATGCTGATACATTGGCAGATGTCAGAATGGGGAATTGGGGATGGAAAAGAAGAGAATATCCGGGGCTTCCCTGGTGGCGCAGTGGTTGAGAGTCCACCTGCCGATGCAGGGGACACGGGTTCGTACCCCGGTCCGGGAAGATCCCACATGCCGCGGAGCAGCTAGGCCCGTGAGCCATGGCCGCTGAGCCTGCGCGCCCGGAGCCTGTGCTCCGCAACGGGAGAAGCCACAACAGTGAGAGGCCCACGTACCACAAGACAACAAAACAAAACAAAAAAAAACAAGAAGAGAATATCCAAGGTACAGATCCAAAATTTAGGTTGAAGGTCCAAAGTCAAGATCCAAGAACAAGTACAGGTCCAAGGTCCAGGTTCCTGTCTGAAGTCCAGATCAAAGGTCCAATTCAAATCCATGTGAAAGTTCTAGATCCAACGTCCAAATTCAGGTACAATGTCCAGGTCCGAGGACATGACCAGGGCCAAGGTCAAGAACCATAATGCAAATATAAGGACCAGGTCCAGGTCTGAGGTCTAGTTCCAACATCATTACCTAGATCTGAAGTCCAAGAACAATGTCCAACGTAAGGTCAGGTTCAAGTTCTGCTCTTTCATCTACTCTCTTTTATCCAATTATTTCATTAGGATGAATTCATGTATGCTGAATTGCTAGTTCATTCCCTAAAGCTTTACTTACATACTGTCAAAGTGCACATTTCTTAGGGCAAACCACGATCACTCCAGAGCACAGTCATCGTGACACTTCTATGAAGGACTGAACAAAAAATCTCTGGTGATATAGTTTCATCTAAGGGTAAACTTAGGATACTAGTGGAGCAGCCGGACTGTGTGTTCTCCAAAAAAATCCTCCTTAACTATTACTTTCCAAAATTAAGATTTAGAAATGCAAGCAATAAATAATGTAATGTAATGCTGCTGGCAAAAGTAGTAGTAGTAGTAGTAGTAGTAGTAGTAGTAGTAGTAGTAGTAGTAGTAGTAGTAGTAGTAGTAGTAGTAGTAGCAGAAGCAGCAGCATTAGAAGAAAGAGAGGGAGAGGGAGGAGGAGAAGGAGAACGAGAAGAAGGGGGGGGAGAGGAAAAACAGCTCTTCTTTGTTGCTAATCAAGGGTGAAGTTTTTTGCTTTCCCGTTCACTGGGGCAGAAGGTAGATTCAAGCAAATAGTTTCTTATAAAAAGTTAAACGGCTTAAATGGATGGCCATCTGACAGAGGTGGAGGAATTATAGTTTTCATTTTGCATTTGCAGAGAATTAAATTTGCCTTTCCCTCAACTAGTCTGAATGAATGAGATTGGTCAGTTGTGACAGCATCTAACATTTATAGAATGCTCTTCAGTTCACAGAGCACATTCCCACCCCAGTGACACTGCCTTGGTCCTCAGCTTCATCATCTCCCACTGGGATTATTACATCAGCATTCTTTCTGGTCTCCTGTGTCTAGTCCCATGGAGATTAACTGACAGGATCTGATGGAGTCTCTGGACAATCTCTCAGAAAACAGTGCTTATGCACATTCACAGGAAACTTACCTTAGAATTTCAAGATTTTTTCCCCCTTCCTCTGCATCCCTGATTCTATCCCTGCATTCCTGCTGCAGTCTTACATGCTCTTGCCAGGGTGACCAATGAAACCCTCTGTGATTCTTAATTGCTTCCAAATAAAATCTGAATCCTGCAGAATATGTGAACTCATCATCTGCCTCTGCTTACCTATCATATACTATACCTCCTGACATACACCATCCTCTCCAGGCCCTTTAACCCACTGACCTTCCAAGATCATCTATGAGCATCTCTGCCTAGAGTAACTTCTCTCCAACTCCTCCCTGCTCTCTCAAAACTAGGGCAGACATTTCTTTCCCGGGATATCCACTACTGGAGGCAGAATTGAACACCAATTTTATGTTTTCATTGCCTCATATAAACACACTTGATGGGTCACTTTACCACATTCAAGTGTGCAATTATAAACTGGCACATTTTTCCTCAACTTCACTTTAGGCTCCTTGAAAGCAAATACAATATTAATGTCTCCAGTGTCTAGTACAATGTGGCTGTAGTAAGAGATCAATGAATACTTGCTAAAAATTTATTTGCTGAATAAAATGGATTTTATGGATGATATATGTTAAGTTAAAGTAACTTTATAGAAGCCATGACAATCTGAAGGGTAGATCTGGAATTAAAATCTAAGTACAATTCTTAATCCACTGCCCATGTCCATATGACGTTCATGTGCCATTATCTTGCAAGTATTTCTCAAAGCCATACTGAGGATATAATCCTCAGGGCTAAGGGCCCTGGTTACACTGGGGTGAGAGAGAGCTGAGAAAAAGGCATATCATTTCCAAGGAGAGCTACCAGTCCTCTTCCCCTGCTTTCATGCTTCCCACTGCCAAGAGAGAGATGTCACTGAAGGCCCTAGGCAGGGGGATTGACAATGTTCTCACACACTTGCAGACACTGAACTTGCCCCCAAAAGTGATTTAATCAACCAGGTTCTGGGAGAATGGAATTCAGAGATGGAAATCAAGCTGAGCTCTGTAAATACTGATGGATTGTTAATGCCACTCACCTCTTTTGCTAGTGTCCAAGGAAAAGATTAACCATCTACTGCAAGAACTTCTAAATTGAGCAGACCTTTGTATTTGCCTATTTACAGGCAAAACAGCTCTCAGTTAAGATGCAGACCTCATTGTGCTAAGTACATAAACATAAAATTCCTAGGTGGGGTCAGTATTCAAACAACTTCTCTAATGGGAATGCAGATAATCTTTAATGGTGGCTTAATCAAAATCACCTATAATTGACTATAGCATGAGTTTCTGGTGCCTTTGGCTCAAGGATTATCTCAGTCTAGCACACCTATAGGACTCAGTAATGTAGCATGGTCCCTTTGTGGGGAACAAATACAGTCTAGAAAGAATCCATTCTTGATGCCATGTGGCAGCTGGTCCACAGCTTCTGGGTGAAATGAGTGTGAGGAGGAGAGACTGCTGCCTCTGCTATGGTCTGTGCCTCTTCATGATCCCTAAACATACTTACTTTGTTGGATATGTGTGTGCCAGGAGAAAAGCAGACAATCCACTTTCATAGCCTTAGCCAGGGGAATGGGGTAGGCTATTTAGGTCTGCTCACTGCCCTGGACATAGTGATTTGTCTAGGGATAGGCACATGACACAACGTTGAGCATTCAGTGTCTTCGCTGGGATTTTTTTCCACCCAAAAAATCCAACAGGGGAGAAACTCTTTCTCCTGGGATAAATCTTGAGCTGCTGGCTGTCCTACTCACCATGTGGAAAAAAACCCAGAGGGATAAACTTCTGAAGACCTCATGAAAGCCCTGCATGCAGCTGTGCCAAAGGCCAAGCTATACCTCAACATTTTTCTTTAAATTGAGGCATAATTGACATAACATAAACTACACATATTTAACACTGAACACATCCATCACTCCACTATTTTCACAACTTTTCTTCCACAACTTCTTTTCTTCCACTAAGTTTCCTCTTTCTTCCCCTCCCCAGGAAACCACTGCCACTTTCTGTCACTATATATTAGTGAAGAATTTTATATAATTGGAATCTCACAGTATGTAATTTTTGGTTTGGCTTTTTTCACTCAGCATATTTATTTTGAGATTCATCCATGTTGTTATGAGAATCAGCAGTTCATTCCTTTTTATGAATAGATATACCACAATTTATTTATTCATTCACCTGTTAATGGACACTTGGATTGTTTCAATTTGGAGTTATACAAGTTAAGCTGTTATGTACATTCATGTACAAGTCTTTGTAAGGACATCTGATTTCATTTTTCTTAGATAAATACCTAGGAGTGGGAATGGCTGGATTATGTATATGGTAGGTGTATGTGCAAATTTTTTAAGAATCTGGCAAACTGTTTTCTGAAATTATGTCATTTTACATTTCCATCAGCAGTGTATGAGAGAACTAGTTTCTCTACAACCTTGTCAATACTTGATATGGTCAGTCTTTTTATTTTTAGTATTCCAATAAGTGTGCAGTGGTATTCAATTGCACATTAATGTGCTTTTCCTGAATGATTAATAATTTTGAGTATTTTAAATGTGCTTATTTGCCATTCATATATCTTCTTTGGTGAAATGTATTTTCATCTTTTGCCAAGTTTTTAATTGGGTTGTGTTTTCTTATGGTGGAGATTTAATAGTTTTTAAATATGTTCTTGATAGAAGTCCTTTATTAGATATGTGATACACAAATATTTTCTTCTAGTTTACTAGAAGAAACTAGTGTCTTTTCACTCTCTTGCTGTCTTCAAAGGGCAGAAGTTCTTAATTTTTATTAATTCCAACTTATCAAACTTTTTTCTTTTGTGCAATGGAGTTTTGTGTCATGTTTAAGTCTCTGCTTAGCCCCAGGTCAAAAATATTTCTTCTAGGAATTTTATGTTTTATATTTAGATCAGTGATCCATTTTTTTTCTTAATTTTTGTATATAGTACAAGGTACAGATAAAAGTTCTTCTTCTTCTTTCTCCTTCCCCTTCTCCTCCTCCTTCTTCTTTTTTGGCATGTAGATATCCAATAGTTCCAGTACAATTTGTTGAAAAGATTAACCTTTCTTCACTGAAGTATACCTTTGATTCCTTGCTTAAAATCAACTGTCAATATTTGTTTACGTCTATATCTAGATTATCTATTCCATTTTGTTATATTTATGTCAAAAGCACATTCTTGATTACTGTAGCTTTATAAGTAGTCTCAAAGCCAGTTTTAGTCCACTCACTTTTTTCTTATTTTTAGTTATTTTGGCTCTTCTAAGTCCATTGCATTTCCTTACGAATTTTAGAATCACCTTATTGATATCTACGAAAAACTTCTTGCAATTTTGTTTGGGATTTCATTGAATCTCTAAATCAGTTTGAGGAGAATTGAAACTAAAAATATTGAGTCTTTCAACCCATAAACAAGACATATCTCCCCATGTATTTAGCTGTTCTTAAATTTCTTCCAGTGATGATTTTAGTTTTTTTTTTTTTTGCGGTAAGCGAGCCTCTCACTGTTGTGGCCTCTCCCATTGTGGAGCACAGGCTCCGGACGCGCAGGCTCAGCGGCCATGGCTCATGCGCCCAGCTGCTCCGCAGCATGCGGGATCCTCCCGGACCGGGGCACGAACCCGTGTCCCCTGCACTGGCAGGCGGACCCTCAACAACTGTGCCACCAGGGAAGCCCGATTTTAGTTTTTGTTATACATGTTTTTCACACCTTTTGTTCAGATTTATCACTAAGTATTCCAGATTTTTGATGGTAAATGGTAGCTTGTATTTCAACTTGTGATTGTTCACTGCTGGTATATAATACATAATTTTTTATTATATTGATCTTGTATCCTGAAAACTTGCTGAACTCATTTATTAGTTCTAAGAGCAATTTTGTAGATTCCATCAGATTACCTACAGAGATGATCATATCATCTGTGAATAATGGCATTGTTATTTCTTCCTTTCTTACCTAAATGACTTGTTTTGATTTCTTTATTTGACTGGCCAGAACCTCTAGTACAAATGCTAAATCAAAATTGAGAGACTGGACTTATTTGCTTTATTCTCAGTCTCAGGGGGAAATAATTCAATCTTTCACTAGTAAGTACGATGTTAGCTGTGGATTTTTATAGATAACCTTTATCAGGTTGAGGAAGTTCGATTCTATTCCTAGCTTACTGAGGATTGAAAGTGGATTTTGTTAAAATGCTTTCTCTGTGCTTATTGAAATGAATATGTGGTTCCTTTTTAGTATATTAATACGGTGAATAACATTGATTGACATTCAAATGGTAAACTAAACTTGCTTTCCTGGGATAAACTTCACTTGGTCTTGATACATTACCTTTTTAATATATTATTGGGTACAATTTGATAGACTTTTGCTAAGAATTTTTGTATCTATATTCATGAGGGTTATAGTTCTATAATTTTCTCTCTTTTAAAAACTGTCTGGATTTTCTACAAGGGTAACACTGGACTCAATAATTTGAAAAATATTCTACTGTCTTCAATTTTCTGGAAGATTTTGTGTAGGATCTGTATTATTTCTTCCTTAAATGTTGAGTAGAATTCAGGAAGGAAGACATCTGGGTCTGAAGTTTTCTTTGTGGATAAGTTTCCAACTACATATTCAATTACGTTAATAGACATAGGGCTCTTCACATTTATCTATTTCTTCTTGGGTGAGTTTGATCATTTCATCTAAGTTGTCAAATTCATTGACAAAATGTTCACAATATTCACTTGTTCTCCTTTCAGCATCAGTAGAATCTGAAGTGAGGTCAACACTTTTAGTCTTTAAAATAGCAATTTTGTCTTCTCCATTTTTTTTGACCTGATAAATCTGGCTTGAAGTTTGTCAATTTTATTGATTTTTATATTGATTTTACTCTATTATTTTGTTTTACATTTCACTGATTTCTGCTTTGCTCTTTATTATTTCCTTTCTTCTGCTTATTTTGGGTTTAACTTGTTTGTTGAGTTGGAAGCTGATGTCATTCATTTGAGATCTCTTTCTTCTTTTCTAATATAGATGCTAGTGTTATAAATTTTGCCCTAATTATTACTTTGGTGAAATTCAACAATATTTTTTTATTGGAGTATAATTGCTTTAAAATGTTGTGTTAATTTCTGCTGTAGAACAAAGTGAATCAGCTGTATGTATACATATGTCCCCTCCCTCCTGCCCCCTACCCCATCACACTCATCTAGGTCATCATAGAGCACCAAACTGAGTTCTCTGCACTATACAGCAGGTTCTCACTAGCTATCTGTTTTACACATGGTAGTGTATATATGTCAATTCTAATCTCCCAATTCATCCCACCATCCCCTTCCTCCCCTGTGTCCACATGCCTTTTCTCTACATCTGCATCTCTATTCCTGCCCTGGAAATAGGTTCACCTGTACTATTTTTCTATATTGCACATATATGCATTAATATACTATATTTGTTTTCCTCTTTCTGACACACTTCACTCTGTATGACAGACTCTAGGTCCATCCACATCTCTACAAATGACGCAGTTTCATTCCTTTTTATGGCTGAGTAATATTCCATTGTATATATGTACCACATCTTCTTTATCCATTCATCTGTCAATGGACATTTAGGTTGTTTCCATGTCCTGGCTATTGTAAATAGTGCTTCAATGAATATTGGGGTACATGTGTCTTTTTGAATTATGGTTTTCTCAAGATATATGCCCAGTAGTGGGATTGCTGGGTCATATGGTAGTTCTGTTTTTAGTTTTTTGAGGAACTTCCATAATGTTCTCCACAGTGGCTGTATCAATTGCCATTCCCAACAACAGTGTAAGAGGGTTCCCTTTTCTCCACACCCTCTCCAGCATTTATCATTTGTAGATTTTTTGACAATGGCCATTCTGACTGGTGTGAGGTGATACCTCATTGTAGTTCTGATTTGCATTTCTCTAATAATTAGTGATGCTGAGCATTGTTTCATGTGCCTCTTGGCCATCTCTATGTCTTCTTAGGAGAAATGTCTATTTAGTTCTTCTGCTCATTTTTTGATTGGGTTGTTCTTTTTTTTGATATTGAGTTTTGTGAGCTGTTTGTATATTTTGGATATTAACCCATTGTCAGCCACATCATTTGCAAAGCATGGAGCTGAGCTCCCTGTGCTATATAGCAGCTTCCCACTAGCTATCTATTTTACACATGGTAGTGTATATATGTCAATGCACTCATTGTCCACACCTCATTGTGGTTTTGATTTGCATTTCTCTAATAATTAGTGATGTTGAGCATCTTTTCATGTGTTTGTTGGCCATCTGTATGTCTTCTTTGGAGAAATGTCTATTTACGTTTTCCATCCATTTTGATAGAAAGCCCAGAGTTAAACCCACACACCTACAGTCACCTTATTTTGACAAAGGAGGTAAGAATATACAATGGAGAAGAGACAGCCTCTTCAATAAGTGGTGCTGGGAAAACTGGACAGCTACATGTAAAAGAATGAAAATAGAACACTTCCTAACACCATACACCAAAAATAAACTCAAAATGGATTAAAGATCTAAATGTAAGACCAGACACTATAAAACTCTTAGAAGAAACATAGGTAGAACACTCTTTGATATAAATCGCAGCAAGATCTTTTTTGACTCACCTCCCAGAGTAATGAAAATAAAAACAAAAATAAATAAATGGGACCTAATTAAACTTAAAAGGTTTTGCACAGCAAAGGAAACCATAAGCAAGACAAAAAGACAATGCTCAGAATGGGAGAAAATATTTGCAAACCAAAGATTAATCTCCAAAATATACAAGCAGCTCAATATCAAAAAAAGATATATTTTTACGTGTTGTGTTTTCATTTTTCTTTAGTTCAAAATTTTTCTTAATTTCATTTTGGATTTTTGTATATTTGGTAACTAATTTCAAATATCCATGATTTTCCAGAGATTTTTCTGTTATTGATTTCTAATTTAATTCCATTGTGGTCTGGAAACATGCTTTGTATGCCTTCAGAATTAATTTTTATTACTGTGGTAAAAAGTCACATACCTAAAATGAACTTTTAATTTTTTTTTGCCACACTGCGTGGCTTGTGGGATCTTAGCTCCCTGACCAGGCATTGAACCCGCACCCTTGGCAGTGAGAGCGCAGTCTTAACCACTGGACTGCCAGGTAATTACCAAAATGGACCATTTTAAAGTGTACAATTCACAATTCAGTGGCATTTAGTACATTCACAATTTTTTACAACTATTACTTTTATCTAGTTCCCAAATATTTTTTTTAATGTAAAAGGAAACCCCATACCCATTAAGCAGTCAATCTTCATTCCTCTTTCTCACAGCCCCTGACAACCAGTAATCTGCTTTCTGTCTCCATAGATCTACCAATTCATATAAATGGAATCATATAAAACGTGGCCTTTTGCATATGGCTTCTTTCAGTTAGTATAATGTTTCTGAGGTTCTTCCATGTTGTAGCACGTATCAGTACTTCATTCCTTTTTATGATTGAATACTATTACATTGTATGGATATACCACATATTGTTTAACCATTCATTAATTGATAAACATTTGTGTTTTTCCCACATTTTGACTATTGTGAATAGTGCTATGAACATTAGTGTACAAGTTTTTGTTTAAAACTTCAATTTGTTTGGGCATATATCTATTAGAGGAATTGTTGGGTCATATGGTAATTCTAAATTTAGTTTATTTTGGAACTACCGAACTGTTTTCCACAGTGCTTGCATCATTTTATATTCCCACTTGCAATGGATGAGTGTTGCAATTTCTCCACATTCTCACAAACGTTTGTTAATTTCCTTTTTTTAAAAATTATAACCATCTTGTGGGTGTGAAGTGTTATCTCATGGTTTTGATTTGTATTTCCCTAGTGAATAATGATGGTGAGCATTGATTCAGGCATTTGGTGGCCACTGTACACATTAATTGGAGAAATGTTTATTTATGTACTTTTCCCATTATTTAACTGAGTTGTCTTTATTGTAGAATTGTTAAGAATTCTTTAGATATTCTGAATAGACATTTTTATATTTGTCCATGTATCTACTCTTACCAGAGATTTTTATATCTTTATATGGCTTTGAATTATTTGCATCCTTTCATTTCAACCTGATGGACTGTCTTTAGCCATTTCTTATAGAGCTGGTCTCATGATAATTAACTCTTTCAGCTTTTGTTTATTTGCAAATGTCTTAATTTGTCCTTCAGTTTTTTGATGGACAGTTTTGCTGGATATAGAAATCTTGGTTGACAGGTTTTTGTTTTTTGTTTTCCCCTTCAGCTTTTTTTTTTTTTTTTTTTTTTTTATGTGGTTCACGGGCCTCTCACTGCTGTGGCCTCTCCCGTTGTGGAGCACAGGCTCCGGACGCGCAGGCTCAGCGGCCATGGCTCATGGGCCCAGCCGCTCCACAGCATGTGGGATACTCCCGGGCTGGAGCACAAACCCATGTCCCCTGCATTGGCAGGTGGACCCTCAACCACTGCGCCACCAGGGAAGCGCCACCCCTTCAGCCTTTTAAATATATAATTCCACTGCTTTCTGGCCACCAAAATTTCTGTTGAATTAATTCAACTGATAATTTTATTGAAGCTCCCTTGTCTTTGTCTTTTGACAGTTAGATTATAATGTGTCTTGGCATAAGTCTCTTTCAACTTATCCTACAGAGTTTGTTAGGAGTCTTAGATTTATAGTCATGTCGTTCAACAAATTTGGGTAGTTTTCAACCTTATTTCTTAAATCTTCCTCTCTTTTCCATAGGGGACTCCCATAATGCCTATATTGGTTTATTTAATGATGGCTCACAAGTATTTAAGGCTCTGTTCACTTTTCTTTAATCTTTCTTCTTTCTGCCTGACAGACTTGATTCATTTCAATTGTCCTGCCTTCAAGTTTGCCAATTTTTCTTTTGCCTTATTAAATCTGCTGTTGAACCACTCTGGTAAATTTTTCAATTCAGATATTGTATTTTTCAGATCCAGAATTTCTTTTTGGTCTCTCTTTATAATTATATCTCTCTGTAGGTATTCTTTGTTCATATATAATTTCCTGATTTCCTTTAGTTTGTGTGTGTGTGTTTTCCTTTACCTATTTGAGCATATTTAAGATGGTTCCTTTAAAGTCTTTACCTAGTAAGTCCAGTGTCTGTGCTTCTTCAGAGGTGGTTTCTGCCAATTTCTTTTCTTTTTTTTAATTGGCCATGTTTCTTTGTATGCCTTGTAAGTTCTCTTTGTTGAAAATTTGCATTTGTAAAAACAGCCAGCTTTCCCAGTCTTTGTAGACTGTTTCTGTGCCAGAGCAGTCCTTCACTGATTAGTTGGGCATGTTCTGAACCTAGGGATCAGCTGAGA
Organism: Grampus griseus; assembly: GCF_964374135.1. Taxonomy (NCBI): domain Eukaryota; kingdom Metazoa; phylum Chordata; class Mammalia; order Artiodactyla; family Delphinidae; genus Grampus; species Grampus griseus. Next base: position 122,855,555 of record NC_139018.1, read on the forward strand.
TAAAAGCTTAAGGTCTTCTTAGAGCATGTACCTTGCTCATGCCTGTTTATGACTTTCTCAATTCTCATGTCTTAATATCTCAAAGAGTCTCACCTCGGCTTCTCCCCAGGACTTTAAATGGTCTGTTGTATGTCTCCATCCATAATCTCTTGCTCTGGATGTCTGCACAGCTGTAGTATCATTGAAACTTTCACGACCAGTGCCTGCCAATTTTCCCCATCTGAGATTTCAGTTAGTTGAGACAGACAGCAGTCCTTCAGGAAGCCCCCAGGCAGGTTAGAAAGCTGCAAAGAGGTCTGTTCTGCTCCCTCTGGTTTAAAGGAGGGAATTGGGAACTGAACTTTCACCTTATCAAAGCAAGACCACACCACATGAGGGAGTCAGTGGTGCATGTAGGAGTAAAACAGCAATAAAACTTTCTACTATTTTGAATGTGATTTTTTCCTTGATTGAGCATTTGCATGTTTGCTATAGACTTTTGTCTGCTTTCCAGAGCTCGTACAAAGTTATTTTAGCCAGTTTCTGGTTCTTTTCTTACATCTCCATGGGAGAAAAACAGTTTAGAGCTTCCTTGGTCACCATTTTGCTGAAATCACTATTCTGTATTCAACCTTAAATATATTGATACTTATTTTATGGCCCAGAATATGATCTATCTTGGTGAACATCCCATTCACTTGAAAATTATGTGTATTCCGCTGCTATTGTGTGGAGTGTTCTACAAATGTCACTTAAGTCAAGGTGGTTAATAGTGGTGTTCAAGTCTTCTATAACCTTGCTGATTTTCTGTCCATTTATTCTATCAATAATAGAAAGAGATGTATTAAAATTTTTGACTTTAATTGTGGATTTATCTGTTGTTTTTTTTAACATCTTTATTGGAGCATAATTGCTTTACAATGGTGTGTTAGTTTCTGATGTATATCAAAGTGAATCAGCTATATGTACACATATATCCCCATATGCCCTCCCTCTGTGTCTCCCTCCCACCCTCCCTATCCCACCCCTCTAGGTGGTCACAAAGCACGGAGCTGATCTGTTTTTATTTGCATTTCTATCAATTTTTACTTTAAGCATTTTGAAGGCCTGTTAGGTACATAAATACTTCAGATTGTTATGTCCTCTTATTAAATTGACTCCTTTATGATTATGAAGTAAAACTTTATTATTCCTTCCTGTGTGTGTGTGTGTGTGTGTGTATATATATATATATATATATATATATATATATATATATATATATATTTAAAAAATCCAATCTGATATTCTCTACCATTTTACTGCAGTTTTTATATGATTTACACTTAATATGATTATTGTTATGGCTAATATTAAGTCTATCATCTTGTTATCTGGTTTGTATTTGTCTCATCGTTTTTTTTTTTTTTCTTTCCCTTTTCTGCCTTCTTTTGGGTTGAGTATTGTATTCATTTCCTAGAGCTATGTAAAAAAGTAGTACAAGCCAGGTTTCTTAAAATAATAGAAATTTTTGTCTCACAGTTTTGGAGCCTAGTCATCTGAAATCAAGGTGTCAGCAGGGTCATGTTCTCTCTGAAACCTGTAGGAGAGAATCCTTCTTGCCTCTTCTACCTTCTGATATTTTTCAGCAATCCTTGGTATTCTTTAGCTTTTAGATTCATTTCTACAATCTCTGCCTCCATCATCACATGGCCATCTTCTCCCTGTGTGTGCTGTTCTCATCCTCTAATAAGGACACCAGTCACATTGAATTAGGTCTCATCCTAATGAGCTCACCTTCAGTTGATTACATCTGCAAAGATCTTATTTCCTAATAAGGTCACATTCACAGGTATCAGGGGTTAGGACTTCAACATACCTTTTGGGGGGACACAATTCAACCCATAACAAGTGTTTTATATGACTCTATTTTATCTCCTTTGTTGGCTTACTAATTACAATTTTATTAACTTAGTGGTTGCCTTAGGGTTTATTATATACCTCTTTATTACAGTGTACCTACAAGTGATATTATACCTATCACAGTGTATAGTTTAAAAGCCTTATAATACTTGATAATACTTTTTAAATTAAAAGTTATATACTTTTATAAAACATGTATAATTAAAGGCAGTAGCATTTCAGGTAGAGAAGTGTTCTCAGCTTCAATGGTTGTTTACAGCTGGCATCTGTTCCAATTGGTTGGTGCCACATTGTTAAATATTTGAAGATTATCCCTGGATGGGCTCTGTTGACTATAAAACAAACTAGCACTTCTAATCTGTAGGGGCTCAGACTAGGGGAAACAACCCTGATAGAGAAGGGAAAGACAGTCAATAAACGAGAACTGGATTAATTCAGCTCATTCACCAGTTGCAATAATACAACCAAACCATGCAAACCATTGTGATGGTTGTCCTGCTATTTAAAGTCAGTGAAGTGAAAGAGGGACCTTCCTCTACAGTGTGCAATGGGTCAACATCATTCTCCCACAGCCACTTACCCCTACAAAGGAGTTCTGATACTTTGCTAAGAAGTAAAATTTTCTTATGTCAGTTAAAATACCATTAGCTGAAGACTTCCAGGATGATTTGATGAAATGACTCAGCCATGTGATTTAAAATCTGGGTTTTGTCCCACCACACAACCATCCATGGGTCAGCATCATCTCAAGGCTGGGTGTGTGTGTTGGTAGGAAGGCATGACAGCACCTGGAGTTAATAGCAACTGGAACAACATGCTTCCTTGTTCAGGCAGCTTGTTGCTTCTTAAAACCCACATAAGAGAAGCATGCTCTTTTCCTCAAGCTATAGTAAACATTCTGTCATAGTGGTTTTGGTCGGACCCAATCCAAGCCAATCAACTGTGGTAAGGCAGGTGGCATTATTCTGATTGGCTTAGATGGACCTATCTACCCCTGTGGCTGGGTCTGCCCTCCAAACTGAATGATAGTCATTCAGTTGGAGAAACATGGCCTGGATATTTGGGAGGCAACCTGAATTCATGAAAACTCATTTAGATTTATATAATACTTTCTAATTTAGAAATCACTTTTATAGAATTTAATTTTACTAATAAAAATAACACTTTTACCTTAAATGTAAGTAAAGGATAAGGTCCAGAAAGGTGTGGGAGCTATCAAAGCTTTGTGATTTTACACGGCAGGGTTTGGCAAAGCGGTAACTCTTAAGGGGAACAAACACAGAGGAAGTCTAAGGTTTAGAGAAGGTTTGGTATGCTGAAGGAAGGCTCAGCACTGTTTCGGGAATACAACGTTTACGTAAAAGAGGTTGGGGTCTGCTGCTCTTGAGGAGAGTTGAGGATAGACTGGGAAACAGGAGTAAAAGGGATAGGAGGAAGAGGAAGAGGACAGATGATTTACGTACTACATGGGCAACAATCAATGGATCCCTAAGGAGAGGAAGATAATAGTTGTTAAAAGGTCAGTTGCTAAAAAAAAGAAACCATAACAAGTAACATTCTGAGTTGCAAAGTGGCTGGGTCACTAACACACTAAATTCCTGGTAGAACAAACGCAGCAGTTTATTTGAAGGTGCTTAGGTAAATGGAGCTACAGTTTGAGGAATAAGGGAGCCAGGATTAGGAATCTGGGACATCTGCAGGCTGGCAGAAGCACCTTCTAGCAGGCTCTGTGAGCCACCCTGTTGTCACCCTCTCTGAGTCTATCTAGAGAAGGTCTACAATTAGGGCCACATTTCTTGAGCTCAGGATCCAGGGACAGTCTGTCAACAGCTGATGCACCCTCAGCAAATGTATCCTCATTTATTACCTTCTCTTCTTCCTCCTCCTCTACCTCCCACCTCCCCACCGCCCCCCTTTTTAACTTTTGGGAGGCCTCATCTTTGAATAAAATTCTTATATAACACAATTAAAGAAAGGGCCCAACTTTAACCAATTGACCAACTCTATCCTTGAGATATTCATACAATAAAACTATAAAAAGTTCTTTTTTCAACCACCTACATAAAAGTTCTCCTATTATACTTCTAAATTTCATATCTCTGTTGTTAATCTTATTAAATACTTCCCCATTACCACCTGCCAGGGAGATATTGCCAATTCAGGTCCTATCACTCAGAGATGGTAGATGGCATTTAAGTCTCCTTCCCCTTGGAATGGGGACAGTTCTCAGGTAGAAGCTGGGCCTGTGCTCAACAGGTCAGTGAAGAAGCCTCCCAGGACCTCTGTCCTTGGGAGAAGAACTTGCCCTTGATGATCCACAGTCCTTAACAACAAACACTGGAGCCTGGAATAGAACCCTCTGGTCATAGTGCCCACATGTCACTAAGCTCCTTCACAGGTCTGCTGACAGAACACTGGCTGCCAGGTCTCCAAGTGGGCAGAGAAATGTCAGAGCTCCAGACCAAACTGGGCATCTCCTGGAAAAGCCACCAACAGAGTGACCATCAGAGCTTGTTAGCACCAAAAATCAGGGACATAGGTGCTATTCCATATTAGGAGAGAACATAAAGCTTATGGAAACAGAGAAGTCCTACTCATTTCTGTCCTTCAATTGGAAAGAAGAGAATTTGCTGAAAAAGAAACTCAGTTTTCTGGACTCCAGGAAGAAATACGAAGCTAATGCCTGGCTAATGGAGCAGAAAGCCTTTTATAAACGATGCCATTCAAAGCTCTGAAAGTCAGAGCTGGTGCATGCTTGGTTGCTAGGCAACAAGGACTTGGTCAAACAGCTCACCTCCAAGAATATGTTGTGTAACTACACCACCAACTTGGTGGATGAGAGTGAGGCAGCAGTGAAGGCAATAATCCAGAACAGGAGAGAGGGGGAGAAGAACTAGATGCTCTTCAGACTTAGCCTGGACAAGGACAGACTCTAGCCACCCACAGCTTCCAGAGCAACCTTAAAGGCAGACTCTAAAGATAAGAATGGGAGGGCAACTGTAAAAATAAGGGGGTCTCCCTCCAGAGGGGAGGGCAAACCAGCTCTGGTTTTATCTTTAGAGTCTTTGGATAATCCAGAGCAGGGAGAAAAACAGAGAAAGCTTCCTGTGGACAGCAGGCCACCATTCAGGGGAGAAGTGATCCTTAGAGACTCCCCTAGCAGGCCCTTCAGCACTGTGCAGAGTCATTTCCAAGATCCAGCCATTGGCAGGAAATTGAAAGACAAGCTTCTTAAATACATAGTCTATGGCAACAGAAGTGGGGATCACCCCAAGAAGAAAAGGTCAAGACCCCAGAACAGCCCACATGGCCCAGAGGATATGCAAATGGACTGGGCACTGCTAACCCAGATCCAAGTCAGCCTAAGGCAGGAGTTTCTCATGAGTGAAAGAGCCAAGTATCTGGAGGACAGAATCCAAAGTTTACCACAGCCCACATGTTTTCTCTTTCAAGGTTATTCTTCTAACAGCCCCTGGGAGAAAGGAAGTGAAGGAGTACTGCATGCTCCAGGAATCAGAACACAGGGTGCAGGAAGAGGGCAGAAAATCATTCCTGAAGAGATTGGGAAACAAACTGGAAGCAATCCCATCACCGAGAACACCTTTTTTCCTAAGGCACCCTTCCCCTTTCCACCCCTTTATCATTCAGCAACTACTTCTTAATACTTACCAAGAAAAATCTTACCCCTGACCTCAAGACTGCTCCGGAACTCAGGGAGAAAATGCTTTTCCTCTTCTATAAAAACATGACAACCAAGGCAGGATTTAACAGTAAGAAAGTGGACCTGGGTCACGACTCGCCCTGCAGCCCTTCAAATGGAGACACGGAGACAAGCAGCAAGCACGAGCAGCAGAGGCAGAGCAGGCTGGACTGGGCCCGCATCTGGAGCTTCCCACGCAAGCCTTCATATCCACATCAAGGAGGAATATCTAAGAGGAACATGATTCTGGGAAACTTTTTGCCAGTAATGCTCTTACTGTAAAAAGAGAGAGTAAAAGACAATAATTTGGGGAATGTTAGCAAATTTGTTTCTTCAGTGGCTTGGGGAGGGAACAGGAATAGGAACTTGGCCCTAATTTTTTATCTTTTTCAATAAAATCAAACCAATGAAAACTAGTCGACTTGAAAACTAGGAGAGCGCTCTCTCTTTTACTCTCCCTCTGCACCCCATCCTCAGCAGGCAAGCCCTATGGGGAGCCTCCTTACATTTAGTTAAGCAAAGAAATGCTGACTTAAGCAAGCAAGTGGCCTGATGATGTGATAAGAGCACCAAACGGGAGGCAGAGGTTCTACTTTCTAGCTTCATATAAATTCATATAAATGTAATGACCAGAGTAATCTTGGGCAAAGTGCTTCACAGCTTGAGACCTAAGTTTCCTCATCTATAAAAAGAGGGTTGGAGAAGATGATTTTTTAGAAGGTCATTTTTATCCTTACACCTCTACAATACAATTACGTTAACTTGTCACAAAAGCAGAGCAAAATAAAACATCTTCAGTCTTTTTTCCTTCCAGTGGTCAGTCCAGTGGTTGGTTAACATGTCAGACTTTTTTCTGAGGTAATATAAGGAAGTTGAGGTCTTCGTTATCAATTAGATGGTCATGAGATAAACATACAGAGAAGTGGCAATTTTACATTAAAATGAATAATGGTAGGGCTCTCTTTAAATGTTATTTCTTTGTATTTCCTAAATACTTAAGTCCCATGATGACAGCAACATAAGTGGAATTAATGTTATAAAGCACATGGCTAAATAATTGCAGGCTAATGTCACCTGAAATCATATCTGCAGACAGAGGCTACTCCTGTCCACTGCAGTGGTCTGCACTGTCCCAAATGACTGCATCCACTTCATGTGGATTCAGTGTGAATTTTACTAATTTCCTCTATGGGTTACTTGCATAGAAGTATCGAAAGCACACAGGTGGTTGTGATGAGAAACAAAAAGCCACCCTTATATAAATAATGGGATTACAAGCATGATTTTAGAGTGGGGAGTGGGGTGGGGACCTGCAGTAGAGAGAAAGAAGCTCATAAAACTAAAGTTACTTAGGAAAACATGATTGTTTACTCACCATCTTCTTAGGAATATATGGAAAACTGGTTTCCCTCTTATTGCTTTCCAAAACCAGCTACATTTATAAAAGCAGTATAAGGTTGTGCTATCCCTGAACAGTGGAACATGTGAGGGGCACCTGAATGCCAGAAAAGCTCCATCCAGGACCCCCTCTTCACATGCAGGAACAGCTCTTACACTACTTTTACTGGTAGCTTCTGTGGAGATCTGGAAGTCCAGTTGACAAATCAGGCCCTTTGGTTTTACAAGCATAATTTCATTCATACAAGCATAATTTCATTCACTCAACAAATACGTTCTGAACATTGGGGTGAAAAAACCAGACACATTCCTACTCTCATGGAGTAGAATTTAAGCAAAGAGTTAGGCAATAATGAAGTAAGCAAAATAATACACTGTGAAAGGCACTTTGGAATTATGAATATTTTAGGGACTATAGTTTAAATTTGAAAAATATTTCAGTCCTTTTAACAATACATATTGAAGGCAAATGGCATTTTCTTTGGGTCTGGGTACAGGATGCAAGCACATGGGGGCAATTCTGAAATGCATTTTTAGGTAATAGGCTAACTTCCATCTGACAGGCCCAAGCATACACTGTAGTTGTGGTGAGCTGGGATTCTCCTGCTCAATCTCAGCTTGAAGCACTGGAGGTTATTTTCCTGCCCTTGGTGATTATCTCCAGAGCAAGGCTGCCTTCTTAGTTGCCTCAAGAAACTGATTTGATCTCACTACTGTGAACTTTTTGACCCACTGGTAAGTGGGCCGAACCCAGCAGTGTTAGGCAGTGATCAGTCCTGAAAGCTGGACATTTGCTGTAATTGATGATTTTCAAGTTAATATATATCACATTTCAAAAGTTTTGAAATATTTTCACATAGCTGATATATTTCCTGGGATGACCTTCTTAAAAACTGCGGTAAGAATTGAGGTGGGGGAGGGTATCAGCCAGAAGTGTGCGAGGGACAGAAGGGAAGAGGATGGGAAGGGGTTTCTGAGGCAACCTGGTTGCTCTGTAGCTCTACAAAGCTTGTTTACATTCTGCTCTAGGCACTGGGGGCACAGCCATGATTAAGACAAGGTCCCTGGGCTTCCCTGGTGGTGCAGTGGTTGAGAGTCCGCCTGCCGATGCAGGGGACTCGGGTTCGTGCCCCGGTCTGGGAAGATCCCACATGCCGCGGAGCGGCTGGGCCCGTGAGCCATGGCCGATGAGCCTGTGCTTCTGGAGGCTGTGCTCCGCAACGGGAGAGGCCACAGCAGTGAGAGGCCCACGTACTGCTAAAAAAAAAAAAAGAAAAAAAGGACAAGGTCCCTGCCCTCATCAGGCTCGGTTTCTAGTGGAACACAGATAAAAATGAGCAAATAAGTGAACTGCTTTTCATTTTCCTTTCCTTGTGTAACCCTCAAATGCTAGCATTTTCCAGGGATTCTGTCCATGTTCTTTCTTCCTTCCTTTATTCCCTTTCCCTGGTGATTACCTAAGGGCTCATCTATACTGAAGAACCATACATTTTAATCTTGTGTAGGCTTTTCTTTAAACCCTTATTTTTTTTAACTGCCTCTGAACAGCTCCACTTGTGTATCTCTCAGACACTTCAACTGAAACATAATCCAAGAGTATTAATGTTCCCTCCAAAACCTGCTTCTCTTCCCTGTAGACCCCACACCACCACTACCAACCCATTAACCCAAACCAGAAATGTGGGATTTATCTTTGACTACTCTCTCCCAGGAATATCTAATCAGTCACCCAGTCCCAGTTCCTAATATATCTTAGACTGTCCCCTCCCTTCTATCCTCAGGCTCTTATATACCATTCTAGAATTATGGCAGTGGTCTCCTAACTACAAAGACTGCGTGGCACTTATGCTCCTCCAGTCCGTGTTATAATACATATAAAATGCAAAATGAATTATCTTTGTATTACAGTATCTGCAAAATAAAAGTCCAAAGTCACTGGTAAAGTCTACAAGGTCTTTCATGATCTGACCTGTCTTCCTTTCCAATCCTGTCTTGATCCCTTTGAGCCCTACACTCAGGCATACTGAACACCCTCCACTTGTCTGCCTAGTATACACCCACCCACCCGTTAAGATTCAGCTAATCCTTCACCTCCTAACTGAAAATTTTTTGGATCTGAATTCTCTGTCCGAACTGTATTTCTACATACGTCTATTACGCTTTGTGGTTTATATGTATGTCTGGCCCACTAGATTCTGTCTCCCCATAAAAGATTCCTTGAGTGAACAAAGCAGCTCTGAAATCAATCTGAAACCTCAGCAAACCTGTAACATGATTAGCATTCAACTGCTATTTGCCAGGTAAATGTTAGTGAACAGAAAAAACTTCACACTTCATTTGGAATAGGACTAGAGGTAGGTTTGAAATCTCCCTTAGAGATCTTTCCTTAGCACCATCCTAAGTGTGCCTAAGTCCTTTCTATAGGTCTGATTTACTACATAATGAGGAACCTGTGTGTCAGGAAGGAAGTAAGGGGGATGGTGCAGCAGAACACAATGTTTTTCTTTTTGCAAGTCTGCTCTCTGGCTCTGGATTTGTTTTTCTAGGAATGAATTCTCAGGTCATGTAGTTTTTCTGGTCACTTTCAGGTAATAAACAAAGCATCTATTTTTCTGGGTATGAAATCCGCACTAGTGAAACGTCAAAAGGCCACTCTCTCCCCTAATTGAAGACATAACTCTTGCTCAGGGCTTCTTCTGAGTGGGAAGCCTGAAGATAGGCTCTTCCTCACTTTACCTACTTTCTCACTCAAAAGCTATGTCTGGCCCTTCTGGAAGGGAGGGAATTAGAGAAAAGAATCCTGCCTTATCCAGTTGGTGCAACTGTAATAGGATACTGAGCCTTCAGGCAGAGGTGGGGGTTAATGTCTATCTTTCATGAAGCAGACTCTCCAGGGAACCCCAACTGAAACATCTGGCTTGGTTGGTAGCTTCCAATTTCTTCTCCTCACACAGCTTCTACATCTGATGGTACTCAGATGTTGGATGCCTTGCTCCAGAGCAGGAAGCCCACTTGTGCAGGGTAATTTTCAAGACGGCTCATGACCAGTCTCTTACAACGACCCCATGTGGGTGTGGCCTATAGGAAACATACACTTCAGCCTCATCATTGGTAAATGTGCCCTTTATTCGGCAATATTCTAAACAAAATACAAACAAACCAAACCCAGCAGCATATTAGAAGGTTTGTGTACCATGGACCTGTAGGATAACCCCATGAATGCAGGGTTGGTACAACATACCAAAATCCATCAATGTGATAAAGGACAAAACCCACATGACCATCTTAACAGAAGCAGAAGAAGCATCTGACAAAATCTAATATCCTTTCTTGAGAAAAAACACTCAAAACTAGAAAGGGAAGGAAAATTTCCTCAACCTGAAGCAGCTATGAAAAACCTACCGTTAGCATCACACTCAATGGTGAAAGATTAAATGCTTTCCTCATAAAATCAGGACTAAGATAAAGATATCTGTTCTTGCCACTTCCATTCAATATTGTACTAGAGGTGCTAGCCAGGGCACTTAGAAAAGAAAGAAATAAAAAGAACCCAGAGTGAAAGGGAAGAAGTCAAACTATTTCTATTTGGCAGATGCATGATCTTGTATATAGAAAATCCAAAAGAACAAAAAGAATAAAATACTTAGGAAAATATTTAACCAAAGAAACCAAGATTGTACACTGAAATCTATGAAACATCAATGAAAAAATTAAAGACCTTAATAAATGCAAAGACAACCATGTTCATGAATTGAATACCTTTATATTGTCAAATTAGTGATATTCCCCATATTTATTTACAGATTCAACACAATCCCTATCAAAATCCTAGCTGCCTGTTTTGTAGAAACTGATAAGCTGACCCCAAAATTCACATGGAACTGCAAGGCACCCATAATAGCCAAAATGACCTTGAAAAAGAACAAAGTTAGAAGATTCACACATCCCAAATTCAAAACTTACTACAAAGCTACAGTAATCAAGACAATGTAGTACTGGCATAAGGACTGACATATAGGTCAATGGAATGAAATTGAGAGTCCAGAAATAAAGTCTTATATTTACGGTCAATTATTTCTCCATAAGGGTGCCAACACTAGTCACAGGGAAGTAAGTCTTTCAACAACTGGTGCCTGGACAATTGGATATCCACATGCCAAAAAATGAAGCTAGACTCCTACAAGGCACCATATGCAAAAATGTATTAAAGATCTAAATATAGGAGCTAAAACTACAAGACACATATGATTCTTTAAGATATGACACCAAAAGCACAAGCAACAAAAGAAAAAATAATTTGGATATCACCAAAATTAAAGTCTTTTGTACTTCAAAGAACACCATCAATAAAGTGAAAATACTATCCAAAGGATGGGATAAAATATTTGCAAATAACTTATCTGGTAAGGGACTTGCATCAGAATTAAACAACTCAATAATAAAAAGACAACTCAATCAAAAAATGGGGAAATGTTCTGAATAAACATGTCTCTAAAGATGATAAAACAGCCAAAAGCACATGAAAAGATGCTCAACATTAGTCATTAGGAAAATGCAAATCAAAACTGAGATATCGCTTCACTCCCACTAGGACGGCTGGAATCAAAGTCAGATAATATGTGTTGGCCAGGATGTGGAGGAATAAGAACTCAAGTTGCTGGTGGGAATGTAAAATAGTGCAGCCACGTTGGAAAACAGTTGGCAGTTCCTTGAAAGGATTGGGCATATGACCCAGGAATTCACTCCTGTGTACATAGCCAAAAGAAATGAAAGCTTATGTCCACATAAAAACTTGTACACAATGTTCATGGTTGTAGTACTTATAATAGCCAAACAGTGAAAACTACACAAATATCTACCAAATGAACAAAGATATGGTATAGCAATACAATATTATTCAGCTATAAAAGGAAATGAAGTGCTGAAACATACTGCAACATAGATGCACCTTGAAAACATTGTTCTAAGTGAAAAAAGCTAGACACAAAAGGCCACATGTTGTATGATTCTATTGATATGGAATATCCAAAATTGGCAAATCTATAGACAAAAAGTAGATAAGTAGATTAGTGGTTAGTACTTGGAGAGCGGGGAGAGACAGTCACTTTTAATGGGTACAAGATTTTTTTTTTTGCAGTGATGAAGATGCTCTAGAATTATATGTGATGCTTGCACAATCTTGTGAATATTCTAAGAGCCACTAATTATATACCTTAAAGGGGTGAATTTTATTATGTGAATTATCTTAATTAAAAAAACAAAGATGAGGGAAAACACTCCTCCTCCATTTTGAGGTAGATGAGGGTCAACTCCTGTAAAAGAAATCACTACAAGCATCTCCAGCCTCTCAATAGATTCCCTCTTCTGTCTTGCAACAGGTTGCCTAGCATCTGTATCTCAACTTCACTGAGTCTTGGATATGATAATCCAAGCTGAAGGAAGGGCAGGGCCAGGACTGAGACCCAGTCATCCAACTCTGAAGGTTGTACCCTCAATCTGTGCACTATTTACTAGACACATGCCCATCACATTTTCTATGGTTTCCTGGAGACTGGAAGATAGGATAATTATTCCAGATCCTGTTCAGCTGAACATAAGAATCCTGATTTAAGGGTCAATTTGTAGCAATGGTTATAAGGTTCTGGCAAAACAGGTATTCATCATGGTGAGTGCTTCATTTAATATAAAAAACACAGTATTTAGCAAAGAATAGCTCCTTGATGTGAGGGTTTGGCAACAACAGGATGGTGTAAGACACCCGCTCCCATCTCCACTGGGAGAGGAGTGTAGCCACAGAGGCTGGCTGCACAGAGGCTCCTGGTTGCCAGAGCACATCCATAAAGCAGGAAAATCTTGCCTTCAAGGACTTTGTTCTTTTCATCCTTCCCCTCTTAGTAACCTACAGTTTCACAGGTCGAAATGACAGAGCCGGTTATTCTGGGGAGCCACTTCCTCCAAGAGCAAGTTCTTTAGCCACTAAATATTCAAATATTTAAAATAAAAACCTTTTTGGGGGAGGAGGGAGAGGAGACAGGAGACTGAGGCCATCTTTAGCGGAAAAAAGAGAAGCTTCATTGAACATTCTACGGCACGCTGAGTCATTTTCACTCATTCATCAGGTAGTGATTGACAAGCTAGTGGAAAAATAGAGCTAATCCTTTAACAAAGTTATTATGCAACTACTACATGGCAGAGGCACAAAGATAAACAATCTTCCCCATGAATCTGCCCACATCAGGTAATGATTATGGGAAAAAAAGAAAAATCCCAGTGATTCCTCACTGTTCGATGTGCCCAACCATGCATGAACTACCATGGAAGTTTGGGTTGCTGTTAGGTTACAGAGACACTCTGGGGGTTGATGAAGAAGTCTTTATGGGTGAGGCACTTTTAAAATTTTGGCCTTCAAGGTTACTTGAGAAATATGAAATAATTAAACACAGCATGCTAAGATGTGGGTGGGGATGCAGGGAGACATGCCTGTAACTGATGGTAAATAAGATGTGGGTGGGGACGCAGGGAGACATGCCTGTAACTGATGGTAAAATTGGAAAAGGAGGTGGGGCTGAGCCTATGGAGGGTTTTGGATGCAGGCTTGCAGATTTATTCAAAGGGGAACAAGTTTTGAAGCAAAGGATATTTAAATTAGCAAAATTGTGTTTTGGCAGAACAAAAAAGAATGCAAGAGGACGTTAGTCAGGCAGATGAGTTAGGAAGCTACTAACAGCATCCAGGTGAGTCAGAGGATCAGGGACTGAAAGGAAGTATGTTGAAGGATGGAGGGGGAAAGAAATGATACAAGCAGTGATAACTGAGGGATGAGGGATTCTGAGTTGAAAATGATGCTTTTAAGGAAGAAACAATAAATGGTAGGTACAGACATAAGAGTTTCATTTTTAAGTGCATTGATTTTGAGGTACCAGAAACATATTCTGGGGATAGAGACTGAGCAGAAGACATGGATTTGAGGAAGAATCTTTTTGAGTGGTGGTGGAATAACAGACAGAATTGGGCAGGTACAGACCAGAACTTTACAATTATAGTAGTATCCATCCAACTGAAAAAGGGACAGTAGCAGATGAACCAAGTTCAGGGTGCTGCCAAGGTTACTGGAGTTCTCACTGGCAAGTAGGAGGCTATGAGTATCTTTCAGGAGAGCATTTTTAGTGGTACAGCAATAGTTTAGCAGCATTTCTCACAGGGACACATCTGCACCAAAATCTTCCTACAGTGGTTAACAAAAGTCAACTACTGGATTTGAATAGGGGAAAAGAAAAAGTCTTGAGACTCTGCACTAGTAACACTCTCTAGCCTCCCCAGGAAATTACACACTAACACTGTAGTAAAAGACAACAAGAGAGAGAGCCAGAGGAAGCTGTGCTTTGAATTCTCTGGCAGCTCAGGGAAGGGGTAGGGAGGGTAAAGATGGTCCTTAGAAGGCAGTGGAAGGTCAAAAAAGAAATTTAAGGTAAACAGGTAAGGGGAGCATGACTACAGAGAGCAGCCTTGGGAAGATACTCCTTCCAATGACAGTTGGAATGAAATTCTTGAGAAAACCCCTTAAAGGGGCCTGAAATCCCAGCACAGTCATGGTATTATGGGAACAGGGAGTCATGTTGCCAGGTTACAATCATGTCTTTTCTAGTAAGATGGACCTGTGCCAATGGGGAAATGAATACCATCAGCAAGTGCTGTTTGAAGCCTCATTTCGTGTATCTCCCTGCTTACGTATGTATCCCAAAATAAAGCTAGGGAAGTTGTCATTGGATTTTATCACACAACTAAGCACAGCCCAGGAAAGTATATAGGGGAGGAAATCCAACTCAATTTGCTGAAGCGGCCGGGCTCCAGAAAAGTTTGGCTACAGGCCGTGTTTTTTTTTTAATCACACAACTAAGCACAGCCCAGGAAAGTATATAGGGGAGGAAATCCAACTCAATTTGCTGAAGTGGCCAGGCTCCAGAAAAGTTTGGCTACAGGCCGTGTTTTTTTTCATCACACAACTAAGCACAGTCCAGGAAAGTATATAGGGGAGGAAATCCAACTCAATTTGCTGAAGCGGCCAGGCTCCAGAGAAGTTTGGCTACAGGCCGTGTTTTTATTGTATGTTTGAAATACTCAGTAACAATGATATATAAGAGAAAGTTTGTATTTTATTTGGAAAACCAATTACTTTAGTTTATGGTTCTTTATTTCCTCCAGAGCTTCCTGCTGATCCAGGCAAAAGAGTACTTTATAACATGACATCTGGGGTAGATATCTACTACAGTCAAAATTTCTATTTTTTTTCCTCTTCCTAAAGATATTGTTCCGTGACAGTTTTGTAAACAGTAGTGAAAAGGAAGGCAATGATAAAAAGAAGTGGTAACATGCCCAGGATAATTAGTTACTAAGCAAGTGAGAGCAATTAGTCTAGACAACCAATGAATTTTTCTCTTAAAATATTTTCAAGAGTAGGTTTATTTTCAACTGTTTGTTAAAAGTCTATTTGATGTGAATTCTATGTCTGATAACCTATACTCAATTACTATTCAAAAACTTCACACAGATATTATTACAACTGTAGAACTTCAATACTGTAGTGATAATAAAACTTGAGAACCAAAGAACACAAATTTCTTCATGAATTTATTATACAAAACGCCCCCAGAGTATTTGATTTCTCTTATTCTCACTTTCATTATACACAAGAAGCACAGGAATGAGAGGCCTTTTAAGATGACTGTAGTAGCATGAGGGTCCCTTGCATCAAGGTAGTGTACATACCTTAACAGTGTTCTAAAGGCTGGCCCAGAAAAACCCCATGTTACTTTATCACAATATGGAAAGCAATGTCTTCTTTTTCCACTAAATTATGGTGAAAAATGTCACTTTTATTTAGCATTATGGTACATAACAGTTAAGTCTCAATTACTAAAAGAATTAAAATAATTCTTAAAGACATCCTCTTTCCCCCTCCAATGATTTGAAAGCTGTATTTTTCCTGCCAATTTCAAACAAATCATCAAATTGATCTGTCATAGTCAGTTAAAACAATCATCGAGGCACAAGCTCAGCACATTAGCTGTAACTTGTAGTAAAAGGATATATCAATATGTCTCTTCTCAGTTAAAAATACATAATCCTTTTATTTTATATTGCAATAAAAGAAATTAACAACACAGACACAGAAGACTAGAAAGGGGAAGAAACTACTTACTTCTGAATGTCCAGTAATTTAAACCAACCTGTACTTTTCCATAGTACATGAAAGTATTATTTAACACTTACTTTTTGAAATAAACTTTAATCTTTGGGGATAGACAATGTAAATAGGACTAAAGAGTAATAGTTCCATTCACTTCCAGGTCTCTGCTTACTGTATGATTAGGTAAAACAAGGCACAGTAGCCATCCTTTCCATTATGTTCCAACACTGATCATGTGCCTTGATAAAATGGCTGATTAGATATGATGGCAACATGAAGGGAAGACTTTGGATTGTCTATTTAAAATGCGGGTAATAAGCAATTAATAAAAAATTTATTTTAAGTGCACTTTCACATGCTTTATGTTTATAATAAACAACAAACTTCCTACCTTTCTTGCAAAGGGTTTGACTACCATTTCTTTTGGCCAAATGCACTTTTCCCCAGTAAACTTAAAACAACAACAACAACAACAACAACAGTGACGACAACAACAAATCCCTGTCCTTCCATATACTAAGAAAGAGGATTGGCTACTGAAACAGTTCATTGCAAGACACATGAAGACAACATACTGTGGCATGAGTTGTTTTTAATTCGTTGTGCTGTTACTAAAGTAAAGTTCTGAGGGCTGCAGTTAAACATTTCAAGTTCTCCCTTCCATCTTTATTGATTTTAAGATTTTGCACAGAAAACTCTTTGGGGACTAGAACAGCAGCAACTGCATCACACTGTTTTCAAGACTTCAAGTTTCAAAAGCAAATTGTTTAAAAAAAAAATACAGCTCCTGATTTGAGTTAGATACAGGGACAAAAAAAGTAGCACATACTTGAAGGTTACATGGTCTACAAATGGTGGCAATATTTTCCTTGGGAGAGTAGTTTGTTGGTATATATTTTTTAAATATGCAAAAAGGCTCAACCTCAAGCAGTAATAAACACAAGCAAAAGTGATTTAACCCTTAAAATAAATATTCCGAAAAACCTCTCTGTACATACAAGTGAAAGAAAAAGTAACACTTTCACGCAAAAAAATAAAATAAAATAATAATAATAATAAAGGATTTGTTCATATAAGTAGCTGAAATCTGCTGTTCCAGCCCACATATCCCCAATAAAGAAGGGAGGCACAGACATAGGTGACTACTGTGGTTCACTATTTTACAGCCTTTTTGTACTGGGTCACTATCACCACCAATTTTATCCCTCTTGTTATATTTATTAAAATTTAAAATTTTTTTCTCCCCCCCCCTTTTTTTGTTTTTTTACAGCATGCCAAATCCTTTGGCATAAGTGATGGCCTTCAACAATCTCTCTTTAAGTTTTTCTTTGCTTGAATATTCCGGAAGTAAAAGGACATTAAAGCAAGTATGAGATGTAGGTAACCTATATAGAGAGAAAGGGGAAAAATAGGAAAATAAGTCATGGGAAATACGCTCAGTATTAAATGATCCTACTTTAGATGGTATATATGTTGAGATGGTTTGCAATGCAGACTATACATTAATACAAGTCATGGATAATCTTTCTGCTCTTGCCATACAACTACCAAACTGCAGTTTGTCTCTATCTCATAAATTACTCAGTGCTAATAATGATGATGGTTGATGATAACATATTGCATCCACAAAATTATTACTACATACCAGATACTGTTTTAGGTACTTAACCCTGAGAGCTCATTTAACTAAATTTTCTCACAATAAACCTACAGACTGGGTGTCAGTTTCCCCACTGTAGAGTTGAAGTCACTGAGAAATTAAGTAACTTACTCAAAGGTGGAGGTAATATATTCAAACCTCATTTCCAAAATTTCAAAGTCTGGGCTCTTTAATGCTTATTAGAAATATTCTTGTATGACTATGTAATTGATTTGATAACCAATAAACTTACATTAATACCAAATAATACAGACAATACCAAATAATATCAAATAATGTAGAAAACTAATAGAAATGTTTCTATACATTCAAGCTATTAAATATACTACTGCTCACATACGGTCACTATGCACCAAATGTTAACTTACACGACGGAGAGGAAACACAATGTAAGGACTATGAAATTCGTCATTCTAGCATAATATAGGGCTGAATAGACAATCTCCTGAGCCTCAACTTTACTATTCTAAATAGATGACATAATATGGCTTTCAATTAAAAAATTCTCAACCAAAAACTAATCACACCAATTTTTAAAATTTCAAATCAAGTGAACTCCATAATAATTTTTAACCTGGCCAGTGTTTAAAAATTTTCTCAAACATTAACAGCAAAATATTCTCTGAACTAATGTTTCATGTGATTTGGAGATTTCTATATAAAATTGCAAAAGTGCTCAGAAGCTTCTGGATACGTCACACATGTGTAATGTGGAATGCACGGTTTTCAGTATACAGTCACAATTTAATAATTACCTTTCTGTGTCTGGGCCATTTTTGGCTATAATCATCTTTAATTTTCCTAGTCCGCCCACAGGTGCCCTGTCTGTGCCCGTTGTAAACTGCAAGAAGAGTCTTTTCTGCTCATCTGTAAATGAATGAACGATTTCCCAGAACTCCCTAATAAGAAAAGATAAAATACTGATTTTAGTTTGGCATTCATTATAACGAGCACTAATGTAAGTTTATGATTTGCATTAAAACCATAATAGGAGATAACCTGGAAGTTAATATCAAGTACCCTGAAGATTCTTTTCTGGTCATCTAGGACCTAGGAATTCCACTACGCAAATTTATCTTAAGGAAACAGTTTTTAAAAATATAAAAGCTTTTGTTCATCACTACATTATCTACAACAGCAATAACTGGTAAACCTAAGTGTCCAACAAAAGGAAATAATTATGTAAACTGTAAATATATAATCAGTAACAAACAAAAGACAAAATGTGTGTACTGTGAAAACTTAACTCCTGATGTCTTCGGGTGTGTGTGTGTGTGTATTTTATTTACCCCTCCTTTATTTTCTTTGTCTACGTGTGTGCATGTGTGTATACATTGTATTTACCCGTCCTTTATTTTCTTTGTCTGCTCATATCTTACACAACATTGGGGAGAAGGTGATACAGATAAGAGACAAAAGAAAAGGAAAAGAAAAAAATAAAAACAACCCACACACCTAAAAGTACTAATAAAAAAGTATACAATTATTGTATAATCAATATCAATAGTGTGTGCTGGGGAAGGGGAGATGGGGTATTATTCTGATATATCTGTCATCTGCAGTCATTTTAAGAGAATAATTTAATCCCTGGCATTCCTAAAACCTATGTGATAAAAGTCATGTTATAATGATGCTTGTTAAACTTACTCTAAAAACAAAATGCAAGCACATTAAGAGCAATCCTGGCATGCTTGTTTGAATAATAATCCATAAATTTAACATACACACTACTTCTCAGATAAAAATTTTTAAGATTTTGGAAAACAATTAAAAACATTTTTAATTGGTGAAAGAATGCATTTTTTAAATTTAATTTTTATTTTATATTGGAGTATAGTTGATTTACAATGTTGTGTTAGTTTCAGGTGTACAGCAAAGTGATTCAGTTATACATATATCCATTCTTTTTCAGCTTCTTTTCCCATATAGGTTATTATAAAATACTGAGTTCCCTGTGCTACAGAATAGGTCCTTGTTGATTATCTATTTTATATACAGTAGTGTATATATGTTAATCCCAAACTCCTAATTTATCCCTCCTCCCACCTGTCCCCTTTGGTAACCATTAAGTTGGTTTTAGAAGTCTGAGTCTGTTTCTGTTTTGTAAATAAGTGCACTTGTATCATTTTTTTTTAGATTCCACATATAAGTGATATCATATGGTATTTGTCTTTCTCTATTTGATTTACCTCACTTAGTATGATCATCTACAGGTCCATCCATGTTGCTGCAAATGGCATTATTTCATTCTTTTTTATGGCTAAGTAATATCCATTGTACATATGTACCACATCTTCTTTATCCATTCCTTTGCTGATGAACATTTAGGTTGCTTCCACATCTTGGCTATTGTAAATAGTGCTGCAATGAACACTGGGATGCATGTATCCTTTTGAATTATCCTTTTCTCCAGATATATGCCCAGGAGTGGGATTGCTGGATCATATGGTACCTCTATTTTTAATTTTTAAGGAACTTCCATACTGTTCTCCATAGTGGCTATATCAATTTACATTCCTACCAACAGTGTGGGAGGATTCCCTTTTCTCCACACCCTCTCCAGCACTTATTTTTTGTAGATTTTTTGATGATGGCCATTCTGACCGGTGTGAGGTGATACCTCATTGCAGTTTCTATTTGCATTTCTCTAATAATTAGCGATGTTGAGCATTTTTTCATGTGCTTTTTGGTCATCTGTATGTCATCTTCGAAGGAATGTCTATTTAGATTTTCTGCCCATTTTCTGATTAGCTTGTTTTTTGATATTCAGCTGCATGAGCTGTTTGCATATTTTGGAGATTAATCCCTTGTTGGTCACTTCGTTTGCAAATATATTCTCCCATTCTGTGGGTTGTCTTTTTGTTTTGTTTATGGTTTCATTTGCTGTGCAAAAAGCTTTTAAGTTTCATTAGGTCCCATTTGTTTATTTTTGTTTTTATTTTCATTATTTCAGAAAGATATTGCTGCAATTTATGTCACAGAGTTTTCTGCCTATGTTTTCCTCTAAGAGTTTTATAGTATAGTCTTACATTTAGGTCTTTAATCCATTTTGAATTTATTTTTGTGTATAGTGTTAGAGAATGTTCTAATTTCATTCTTTTCCGTATAGCTGTCCAGTTTTCCCAGCACCACTTACTAAAGAGACTGTCTTTTCTCCACTGTATATTCTTGCCTCCTCTGTCATAGATTAATTGACCATAGGTGTATGGGTTTGTATTTGAGCTTTCTATCCTGTTCCATTGATCTATATTTCTATTTTTGTGCTAATACCAAACTGTTTTGATTACTGTAGCTTTGTAGTATAGTCTGAAGTCAGGGAACCTGATTCCTCCAGCTCCATTTTTCTTTCTCAGGATTGCTGTGGCTATTCGGGGTCTTTTCTGTTTCTGTACAAATTTTTAAAATTTTGTTCTAGAAAATGCCATTGATAATTTGATAGGAATTGGATTATCTGTAGGTTACCTTGGGTAGTATAGTCATTTTGACAATACTGAATCTTTCAATCCAAGAACATGGTATATCTTTCCATCTGTTTGTGTTGTCTTCGATTTCTTTCATCAGCATCCTATAGTTTTCGGAGCACAGGTCTTTTTTCTCCTTAGGTAGGTTTATTCCTAGGTATTTTATTCTTTTTGATGTGACGGTAAATGGGATTGTTTCCTTAATTTCCCTTTCTGATCTTTCATTGTTAGTGTATAGAAATGCAAGAGATTTCTGTATATTAATTTTGTATTCTGCAACTTTACCGAATTCATTGATAAGCTCTAGTTTTCTGAAGAATGCATTTTAATATTTATTTGAAAGTTCTTTCCAGAAACTTGGCAGAGAATGTCATACTTCCTACATCCATAATTACAATTCTAGTTTTTGATATTCTAGTATTCTAGAATACAATTTCTATTACCAAAATGCTAGTATTTTTGTTGGTGCAATGCCATTATTTCTAACATAGCTTAGCAGCTTTATTAGCATTCTTGGCTCTCTCCACTTCCCTTCCCTGACACTCCAATATCCTCCCCACCCTTCAGTTCTTGCAAACCCCCTATTCACCTAGAGAAAAGAATTTTAAAATAACTACACAAGAGGAAATTGGACATGGAATGTATAGGCACATCTCTCAGGAAGGAGAGAAATCATACCACAGTTTAGGTCATTCCTTTTGGGTGGCTGGCAAGAAAAAGCAAGTCTGCTGTAACCCAGAGCCCTTTGTCAGGGCAGAAAAGCTTCCTCACCCTTCAGGAGTGTTCTAAAGCCATACTGAATCAGCCACACCTGAAGAGGCAGACCAACGGGTGCCCTTGAGTAGAGGAGACAAACCCTGAAGGAAACAGCAGACCAGCAGTGGTCACTGTGACAAGTTTAGCTGTTTTTTTGGTTCTTTCTAAAAAATTAGAACTTAAAATATTAGGGTTACTCCTATCAGTTTATATAATGAAAACACTTACTGAGCAAAATTCTTCTTTTCCTATAAGTGTTACGTTCTACATTAAAACTGTGAACTAAGAATGCAACTATTTAGAAAACTGAAAATGAAAAAAAGAAGCTTCTGTGTTTCTACATTAAAGTGGTAGCTGTATGGATTGCATCCCACTCACATCTTCTAAAACCTATCCAGTACATAAAGGAGACAAATTCCAATAAAAACACCCATAATCTATGCCTAAGTTAACTAGAAAAACAGAGTGGAAAACTCAAACTGACATGTAAACTGGAGTTTATATACACCTGAGTCCACACCAGCAGAGTCCAGCAGCAGCTATGTGGAAGAATGGGGTGTGCAGAATTACATGGGCTAGGGTTCACCCCAAAAGGGCACCCCAAGAGTGAACTACTAAGGGCAGGTAAGAGCACTGGCAAGAGGAAAGTATCTTGGACCAAATATGGCAGTCTTAGGAAGACATCATGCCTGAAAGGGATAGGGGGCACCCTGGAAAGCAGAGGTGTCCCCTAAAAGTAGCTTCTGGTTGTAAAGGGATGAAAGCAGGTGACAAAAATTGGCCCTAGTCAGGTAGAAGGCACTGGGCCACATAAACACACATGGAACTCAGTGAGAGATGGACAAATCTGAAATAGAAATTAGAAGTCTCTAAAATACTCAAGAAATATGCAAAATAAACTTGGAAATAAAGCTAATTTATGTGGTGACTAAAGGAGAAACAGTATGACTAAAATTTCTACTATGGACATAGGAGGTCAGAAACAGAAGAGCAAAAATAAAAAGTATTTTAAAAAAAACTAAAGAAATACAAAGTATTTAACTGCATAAACATAATAGTTTTCATTTGGAAAACACCCCTGTAAGCAAAGTCAAATGACAAACTAGGAAAAAATATCTGCCAATTTATTCAAGTGCTGATGTCCGTAATACAAATATAAAGTTTCTAAAAATCAAAATGAGCAGCAAAATGAGCAGAACTATAAAAATTACTAATAGCTTAAATATAAGAAAAGATGCCCAACCTCCCTCATTCATAATGAGAAAACCACAAATTATAACTACACTGAAATGCCATTTCTCAACTAACAGACAGGTAAACAGCTGAGTTTAACAACACAATGGGTTTGGGAAAATTGTAAGAAATGAGAT
Organism: Grampus griseus; assembly: GCF_964374135.1. Taxonomy (NCBI): domain Eukaryota; kingdom Metazoa; phylum Chordata; class Mammalia; order Artiodactyla; family Delphinidae; genus Grampus; species Grampus griseus. The sequence continues at coordinate 122,878,968 of NC_139018.1, forward strand.
ACTCATATATTACTGGTGGGAGTGCAAAATGTCACAATTTCTGTGAAGGAGAATTTGGCAGTTAACAAAATTACATATGTATCTACCATTTGGTTCAACAATCCCACTTTTAGCACCAATTCCCAATTTAATGATGTCTCTACATATGTATGGAATAATCCGTATGTAAGATGATTCACTGTGACTTTCTCCTAACAGGGTTGGAAATAACCAACATGTCTGTCTACACAATACGACAGTATTTAGACACAGTTTTTTTTTTAAACTGCTAAAGTAAAAAATGTAATAGGACCCAGGGTCTCCTAACAAAACAGCCATAATGTCCACCATACAATCCAAAATCACCTGTCAAACCAAGAACCAGGAAAATCACAAGGAAGAAAGAGAATCAACCAATGTCAACACTGTGATGAATAAGATACTGGAATTAACTGACAAAGATTTTAATGAGGTCGTCATAAAAATGATTCTACAAGCAATTACAAGTTCTAGTGTTTCAAAACTGAAACATCAGAAACTCTCAGCAAAAATTATAAGTTATAATAAAAAAGAGCCAAATGGAAATTACAGAACTAAAAAACAGAGTAAGAGAAAAATACGAGATGGGCTCAATAGTAGAGTCAAGATGACCAAGGATAAAAATCTGAACAAAAGAGAAAATAGACTGAAAAAAGATAAATAGAGCCTCAGGTACATGTGAACAATGACAAATGACTGAATGTTGGTATCATGAGAGGCATAGAAAGAAAGGAAAAAGAGGGATTTCTCTGGTGGTACAGTGGGTAAGACTCCATACTCTCAATACAGGGGGCCTGGGTTTGATCCCTGGTCAGAGAACTAGATCTCGCACGCATGTCGCAACTAAGAGTTCACAAGCCGCAACTAAAGATCCCACATCCACGATGAAGATCCCGCATGCCACAACTAAGAGTTGGTGCAGCCAAAATAAATAAATAAAGGAATATTTAAAAAAAAAAAAAAGGAAAAACAGAGTGGTACTGAAAAAGTATTTCAAGAAATGAAATGTTTCATGCCTGAAAACATCCCATGTTTGGAAAAAGACACAAACCCAGACTTAAGAAGCTAAGAAACCCCAAATAGCACAAACAAAACTGTTCTTCAGAAATAAAGGGGAAGTCACCCTCAGGCAAAGGAAAACTAAAAGAATTTGTCATTAGCAGATCTGCCTTTGAAGACTAACTAAAGGAAGTGATAAAAGATGGACTCTGAGGCAAACAGAAGAAAGAACAGAAATAGAAGAAATACAGGTACATACAACAGACTACCATCCTCCTCATGAATTTTATAAATCATATGTGATGACTGCTACAAAAATTATAACAGCAGTAATATTCAAGACAACGATATTTAAAGGTGGGGTTTCCATACTTCACAGGAAGAGATTTTGATAGCAATATCACATATGTACAATGTAATACCAACAGCAACCATGAAGAACACTATACTAAGCAACATACACAAAAAAAGAACACTAAAATCATGAAATCCTTAAAATGTTCAAATAACTAAGTATCCCACAGAAGGCAAAAAGATATCAACAAGGAACCATAAAGAAGAAAGAAACAGAAAACAAATAAAATGGCAGACTTGAGTCCTAACATATCAATAATTACCTTGAATACAAATGGCCTAAATATACCTAAAGGCAAAGATTGACAGACATGACTCAGCTATTTTTAAGAAACTCATTTCAAATTCAGCAACATAGATAGGTTGAAAAGTAAAAAGACATTAAAAGATATATCATGCAAACAAAAAGCAAAGCAATACAAAACCAGGAATGGTTACAGTCATATCAGATTCAGATCAAAGAAAATTACAAGACATAAAGAGAGACCTTACATAATGATGGGGGGTGGGGTGGGGAGTCAAATTAGAAGTATGGGATTAACAGATACAAACTACTATACATAAAATAGATAAGCAACAAGCATTTACTGTACAGCACAGGGAATTATACCCAATCTTATAATAACCTATAATGAAATATAATCTGCAAAAAAAAATCACTATGTTGTACACCTGAAACTAACACAACATTGCAATACTGCAAATCAACTATACTTCAAAAAAAATTTTTTTAAGCATTCACATATGATCTTAAGATATGTATCAAGTAGCAATTATGTTATTATAAAAGATAGAAATAAAACTAAGACCTTAACTTAAAAAGTAATTTCTCCATAAGGAGGAGCACAAGATATCTTCAACTATTCTAAGGGAAACATTAAGACGCTACACAGTCATAACTATCTGTGATCAATAATATCACTAACAGAGATGCTGCTGTGATAATACTCACAAGTGAGGTTATCCTTTCATCATGTTATCTCAACCCTTTTATGGGTCACCTTTGAACTTCAAGTAAATAGCAGAACCGTGGTTGCTAAAAGTAAAAAAAGCTCACGACTGCTGCTAGAAATGACCAAGGGTGTGCTAAATAGAGGAAATATCAGTAACCTCCCACAAACCAGAATGAAGAATAAAGTAACAGAACAAAAGTAAACAAGAGAACATAAAATAACATATTGTTTATTTCTAGATACAACTGATATTCATTATGGTTTTCACACACTTGAGTCTTAGAGTAATAACCTTCAGAGACAACCTCCAGGAATGCCTTCCCACCTCACTCCACCAGTGACTACCAGAAGGGCATCTTTGTCCCCTTAAACCCACCTTAGTAGGAGAGGAAGAAGCCTATGTCTTTCAGGACTGGACAGTAGTAAAGAAAAGAAGACAATAGCATTTGCTTGGAAGCAGTTAAGACTGGGAATCTCTGCTTCTTTCTGTGAGCATCTGGAGGCTTCAGATGTACAATAACAATTCTAGTATGTACCCTGCCATGTTGTAAGGATTAAATCAAAGAATGTACCATTTCACACAAAAGATGCTTCATATAGGGTAGGTAAGTAACATTTCACAGAGTTCAAAAGAAAGGAGAAATACTTGGAAGTGATAGTTCTATTTTCCTCATCATGTAACTGGCAGTAAGCACATTCTAACCAGAATTACTAGGAATATTAGATACGTTATACCCCCAATGCAGAAAAAAACATGCCACTTACATAAAACACATTAGTCAGGAAATAAACCACAAGATTAACAATAAGAACTGGTGACTGATTATATTACAAATATACCTCCAATTTTATAGATTGAGAATTTGTGAGTTTGCTTATTTGGGAAGTAAAACCTGGAGACAAAGGTCTAAAGCATAAAGCACACATCCCTTTGGTGAATTAAATCTTCCTTTTAAGAATTAAGCACTTACCTAATCACAACAGAGTCCCTGGTATAGCCACCGTCATATTCTGTAGTTTCTTCTAGTGCTTGGAAATCTAGATTCTGCAAATTCAAGAAAACATGTCTTAACATCTACACCACACCATTACAAACAATTAATCAATAGAAGATATTTTTGCAAACCCTTGCTTTCTTACCCGGCTTCCACATATAAGCAATTCAATTTCCTCTGGTCTGAATAAGTACTTTAAAGGAGATTCATTGGTCACCATATGAAAACCTCTCCGAAAAGCCTTGAACTGTTTTTCTACTGATTTATTGAGAATGTAGTCAGAATAGAGATTGACAAATTCCTGCAGAAAATATTAACCACAAGAGCATCTTATAATATGCAGTACAACAAAACACAACGAGCTACAGGGCTGCATAACTTTTTTGTTTTTATTTTCCCAAAGAAAAAACATTCAAGAATATTTTTTAAAATTCAAACTTTACACACACAAAGGAAAATACCTTTAACAATTTCACAGCTCTCTATTATAGTCAATACTGAACTGTAAAAAGGCCATGCACAAATAAGTTGATACAATTTTAAAGTTCTCTCAATTAGGTATGCAAACAAAGAGACATTTAAACCATTTATACATCAATTTATAAAAATTAACATTTTTAATAAAGTGCAATGTACTGGATATGTATAAGCAAACAAGAAAGTCTCATGTTTTCTATTCTAGAATATTTGGGGAGCTGCCTACTGTATCCAGTTCAACAAAAATATTGGTTTTAATTGATGCACAAGCTACTATACCAAATCATAAATGGAAAATATACTTTTGTATCCTAACTTAGTGAATATAATATTTTATCAAAAATTATATTAACATCACACTTACTAAAGGTTTTATATATATCATAATTTCCCTGTTATGCTCTGGGTTATTCCCCTCTGTTTACAGATGCATACTTTTCTAGTCAACAGAAAACACAAAACTGATTTCTTTAAAGTATTCTTTAATACTTTTCAGACATATACTTAAGGCACATGTATGTGTGAGTACATTAAATGCAATTATCATCTGTTTGGTTATAAGGACCTTAATTACAAGGTCCCTGTTTCCCTCCCCTCTACAGCTTAATATGAGAAACACCCCACTTCATGCTTTATACCACAGCCACACTGAGCCATTCACTACCTCCTACGCATGCCTTCTTTCTCTAAAAGGGGCTTAATGCCCAACCATGTGCTCTCATACAGCTTACAGCCAAAATTTAGGAAACTGTGGTTATTTCCTTTATAATAACTTGGTTACTTGATTTCTTGGGTCTCTGTACGGATATTAGATACTCCTTTAAAAACTAGAAGCATATATGATTTAAAATTCTGTTAATAAAGAGAAAAGACAAGGATGACATAAAAACATTTATTACCTTCCTGTTTTCATTTGTAATTGGAATTTTATCACCATTTTCCTTTAGATCATACATCATTGGATTACCAAAAAGATCCGTCTGAGATATCTGGAAAGTGATCATCATATCATCTTCCACATTCCCTTCATACTCCAGTAAGTCTTTTAAACTCTGATATAGAACCTAACAATCAGAAATGGAAAATTAAGGCTACCACAGAACTACAAAATACAACAGTTTGTATCACTCTTCTTGGGAAAAGATTAAAAAAAAAAAAGCCTTTAACAATAAAAATTAAAGCATAGATAGTATTCCTGCCCCAATAGTTTATATGTAGAAACTAAAGAAAGACTGTCAGTCATTGGTGATGTCCCATTCTCTGCTGAGAAACCCCACACTAGCTACTTAGCAATGGATCTCACACTGTGCTCTTATGAGAACCTTAGAGGTGTGTCTCAAGGTTAAAGAGCGGCTGTAGCCACCAGCCCCTTACTCAGCGCAGCTCTGATTTAACTGGGCAATTTCATGATTTCATTAAAAACAAACAAACGAACAAAAAATTAAAAACACTTTCCTACAGAATCAATCTTTACAAAGCCAGCTTGCTGACAGCAATATGTAAAAAAGTTCCCCTTCGAGTTTTTAAGTGTTTATGGTACTTCAGACAGATTAAAGCAACTTTATTTTACTAGGTATAGATATTAACAAAGGTTCCAAATGAAAGCTTTAAAATTTTTATATAAATGAAAGTCTGTATTTGCTTTTAAATAAAATCTAAAAGAGAGAAGAAAAAATGACCAAAGACTTACAGGGTGCGAGTCTCCCAGGTCAAGAAAAGTTCCTTTTTTCCCCATTAGCTTCCTGTAGACAACCATGGGAAAATGTACATCCAGTATACAGTTATTGTAAATAGCCAGACCCAGTACTATGCCAATCAGAGTAAACTGACCCTCAGTTTCAAAAGAGGATGGATTAAACCAAAACAATTTTGTAGATTCATCATACGTGAACATACCTATAAGAAATGATTTTTAAAAATACATTACTTTCACATTTTATTACAGACTGATGAACAAATATTTATACATATAAAATATAAAAATATACAATAATTATACATGTAAGCTTATGTGCACTACGTATAGAAATATTTTTTCTCTTAGATTAACACTTGAGAAAACAAAGTTCAAATACATATGAATGTTATAAATTGTGGCAAATGGTAGCATATATTTTTAAGAAGCCAAAGAAATAAAGTAATAAGGCATTTTGGTGGCATTTTCTAAGAAGTTAGGGAAAATGTTCATTAAATTCAAGTTCTCTAATCTTCTACTAACACAAATGAAAAGTTAATCTGCATTCACACTTTATCTACTCAATCGTTGAAAAATAAATGCAAACGGAAAAAAGGCTAATCATACTTTGAAAATGTTTCACTTATAAAAACATATTCAATCCATACATACCGTTTTAAAAAACAATTTTGAATTTCATTAAGTAAAAGTCTGTTTTCTCCCCAAATTGCACAACGGTTCCATGAACTTTTTCCAGCACCTTTCTAACAAAGATGCCAAGTACTTAAACTCAGGTAAACTTGATAAACTTAGATTATACCCCAAAATCAAACCCATTTAATACACACATTAACTGTGAGCCAGTAAGTAAAACAAAAGTAATTTGTATTTGTAGTCTTCTTTCAGTTTCACATGGTCTTCACTATTTTAAACGCAAGTTTGGAAACCTTTTTGATATCACTCATTTAAAAATAGGAATCTGAATAGCCATTACCAAGGTAGATTTATCTCCTTCCCTTTAAAGAAATATCTAAGATAAAAGTTAAATGGTATTTTAATTGAATTAACAATTTCATTTTACTAAAATGTTTTTCACTTGCTACTGTGAAACTGAATGAAAATATTTTAAGAATTAGGTCTGGAAAAGAGGGGGAAGTTCCAATAGAACAAACTTTAGAAATCAATAGAGCATATAAATCAATTTATAAGTTTTTTAAAAGTTTTGAAAATGTTTCTTCATTTTCACATGCAGTTTAAGTTAAATGTAAAGGGAAATTTAAAAGGTCCCCTTGATCATAAGAACATGAATTAAACTAAGACATTTTTCTAATGCAATTTAATGTTCATGAAATAACATTTTATAAATTATCCAATTCATACTTGAATTTCACAGTTTACATCCAAATTTTTTTACAGGCCTAAGTTACAACATCTACTGAAGTGCTTAAAAACTTCATTTAATTATAAATATGGTATTAACAGGGTCAGAACAGTTAAAAATAATTACAATTAATAACTTTGATGAAATATCACAAATGCATGTCCTTGGTCTCAAGTGCAATAAATTACAAATTAATCAGAATGTAAATTACATAGGTCACTACTCTCATCTTTCTGTGTGAAAGATAATAATATTAAAGTTCAAGGAGATACCATTTGGGGCACATTTATTTTCAGGTCCCTGGAAGAAAAGCTCCATAAAGCGTGGCTCTTCTAAAATATTCCTTTTTGATATTTCTATTGTCATCATTTTAATTGTTTTACTATCAAGTGGATCTGTTTAATGTATGGTTTTTCTTAAAAGTATTTCTGCATATAATGTAAATATACTTTATAGCTAATGTTTAACTTTTTTAGATACATCAGAACCTACAGCTAAAGTTTACCAAATTTATGAAAGTCATAAATTTTCTGTCTCAAAAAGGGCATGGTTCTATGTGTCTAGGTTTACTTTGAATGAATTACATACAAAATGGCATAGCTTTCTGATTAACAAACATTAGCTAAAATACAAAGTCTTAACTATTATATTTATGTCATGAACTCAAAATGTCTATTTTCATTTGCAAGTAGACTAAGAACAATTACAGAAAAGTCAATTCACTGTACATACTGAGAATCAATAGACTTTAACGGTTCAATTCTCAAAGCTTAAGGGAAATGATCTGTAGTACTCTCTGCCACATTCTTCACAATTATGATGGTAGCTTTTGAGAAATTCTTTTCCTATAACTGTCATGCAATCAATTTTAAAAGTAAGCAAACCCAGTAATCAAGTAGTTATACTGTAGAAATTGAATCAGATCACAATTATACAATAGTATACTACCTAAGAAGCTGTTATCTTTTTCCTGTTCTACTTTGCCAAGTCTGTCTATTACTTTGTCTATCAGTGAAACCCAAATTCTTCACTTTTAGACTGATATATTATAGATCAGTTTTTCCCAAACTGTGTTCAATGAAAACTCTTCTGGGAAGCAAATACTATTAGATACAGGATGGAAAAAGGGTTCTGGAGTTCAAAAAGTTTGGGAAAACATTACAATATTAAGCCCAAGAAATCCTGTAGCAAATAAACCAAATTAATTTGATATCAGCCAGTGTTTCCAAACTTTGAGCATGATACACTTGTGAGACATTCTCAACAGTCTTCAGACCATTATTCTATGAAACTCTTGTCTCAGAAATGCTATGGGTCGGACTTCCCCGGTGGTCCAGTGGTTAAGAATCCACCTTCCAGGGGCTTCCCTGGCGGCACAGTGGTTAAAAATCCACCTGTCAATGCAGGGGACATGGGTTCACTCCCTGGTCCGGGAAGATCCCACATGACGCAGAGCAACTAAGTCCGTGTGCCACAACTACAGAGCCTGTGCTCTATAGCCCGCGAGCCACAACTACTGAGCCCGCGTGCCACAACTACTGAGCCTGCATGCTGCAACTACTGAAGCCCACGCACCTAGAGCCCATGCTCCACAACAAGAGAAGCCACTGTAATGAGAAGCCTGCGCACCGCAACAAAGAGTAGCCCCCGCTCGCCCCAACTAGAGGAAAGCCCATGCGCAGCAACGAAGACCCAATGTAGCCAAAAAATAAAAAATAAAATATCTGTTTAAGTTATCTAAATAAGAACTTGAATAAATGAGTGATGCAGGACCAATCCCCAAAGTCCACAGATTCAGTCATTATCTGTGACTCTAGGTAATCCATACCAAAATCTCCTTCTGCTGCTCTTCATAACTGAAAATATTTATAAACCTAGGTAAATAAATTCTTAATTCAAAAAGATATGACACCATGATCACATCACTAAAATATTTACCAATATCTGGATTGAAGATTTCCTCCACAACCAGCTGAAAAAATTCTTTGGAAACACCTCCCTCATCAACTCCTTGTTCTCCTTCAAATTCCACATACAACTGTTTCTTCAAGTCTGCAGGATTTTCCATAGCGATCATCTCTAGCTAGTGAGTGAAAAGATAAAGTGAAAAGGTGAATGCCAGTATTAGGATGAAAGAAAATAAAAATAAGGTGTAGGGGTAGGGAGCAAATAAAAGATAACGTTTTTGATATATTTTAAATGGAAACAGGAAGCAAACTGGTAGAAAGCCAGCGAAGGCAAAGATTCAGTCTCACAGATAATGGAAAAATAGGACAGAAGAAAAACCGGCATCGAATTCTAAAGGGTTACTTTCTAACTACTGATCTGTTATGAAATTAACATACAGTAGAAAATTAGAATTAGGTTTTCTGTTAATTATGTATATAACAAACCTGGGCAGTAAGATTAGGACATGGAAAAAAGTCAAGATAACAAAAATGCCTTAAGTAACTACTCAAATTATTTCAGGAGAAACAACGGCTTATAGAAGTTTGACTTCAAAACTGTTCACTTGTAGTTCTTTATGTTTACTAAAATAGAAACTCAAGAATTAAGTCTTAATATCTATTAAACCATAAACAAAACAATTTCAATTAAGAAAAATACATTTAGGGAAGCAGTTTATGGTCTCCTAATAGCACCTTAGGTACAAATTACCATTTTAATGGATTAGAACATATTTTATATCCACTTTTTTTTTAAAGCAGATGAGACATACACTTGCCTATATCCTTACTCTTAACTTCTAACAGTTATCAAACCCCAGTTTCAACATTTCTTCAACTATAAATCTTTACCAAATACTTTTTGTATCTATAGAATAATATAATGATTGCTCTCAGTTATTGAGATTAATCATAAAATCAACACTGTATTCTAATGTGAAATATTTATACTGTAATTTGTTGTCTTATGTGTCTGAAATTTACTAACAGCATGCCTGACTGATCATCCACCTTATTTGCTAAAGTGACTTTAAATCTGCCAAAACAGAACATATTTAAGGGTGTTCAGGTTTTTGCAACTATTCCAATTAGAATCTTTAAAATGGTTTTGAGCAATGCAAACATCATCAGAGTAAGTGTACTATAGTCAGTCCTAAAGTAATTACTTTAAGTAACAGCACTATTTTGTACATTCTAGTGTGTCTATAAAAAATAAAATAAAATCTCACAAATTCATGATTCAGGTCAGTTGCCCTAGATCAATGTTTTTCAAGCTGCCAACTGCAATTCATTAGTGGGTAGTCCAATCCATGTAATGAAAACCAAATAAGGGAAAAAATCAGAATGCATTCCACAAAGTACTGGCACCTACTGTTCTGTGAAACTTTTGCTTCAATTATATGTACAGGCAGATATGCACATGAGTACTGGAATGCTATGTAAAATATCTCTTACTAGGGGCTGCAATCAAAAACATTTGAACAAAGCCAAAATGATCTCCTGGATATCTTCGACTTTTGGATCCTATGATTCTGTGAATTTAGAATCTTTAGCTTTAAGGAATGTCTATCCCGTACAACAGTGGTTATCTACCATTTGCAAAATCATTTTTATGCCAAGTTGTATTAAGATAATTTATCTTTGAGACAGTGCCGTTGTGGAAAGATTGAGTCAAATACTCTGTATTAGTCCCAACTGTCACTTAACATAATTTTTAACCTTTAAATTTTAGCAAGGAACTCAGCTGAGCCTGTTTCCTCATCTGCAAAGGGGGGAAAAAATTAGGATGGTATTCTTCACACTGCGAAGTTGTGAAGGCTTAATAAGAATGTATGAGAAAGAGTTCTAGAGTGGGTGATATTAAGGTAACACATCATACTGTTACCTTTTAAAACACCTCTGCTCTTTGAACAAAAAATTCTCAATTTGATTTTATAGCCTAGTCTCAAATTTTGAAAATAACTTAGGGGAAAAAAAATAGTTCCAGTTGGAAACCTGTTTCAAATCACTGGCTATAAAGAATTCCATGGACTAAGTCAGAATTATCATCTTAGCTCAAATGTGGTTTACCCATCAGGCCAATATCCTGTATTGCCATGAAACGCATTGCTAATTTCCTTCTCCCAGTTTCCACCTGCCTAGGTGTTATAGAAATGTACATCAATGTTTATGTACACCCTTACAACACAAAGACAAACCTGCTTCTATCAGGTACAGCTATTCCAAGGTGGAAAAAAATAATTATCTGTTATTTAATTATGTGTCCTGTATCTCTTCCTCACTAACATTTGTAACTGAGAGCTGACTCTGTGTCAATGTGACATACTTTTTAAAAAATTTGGTGTAGTTTCTAAAGAATTCAGAGGCCCCGTGTTCTAGTCTTAGCTCCACACAAGACACTTCGTATCACAGGTGAAGCAAATTTATCTTCAGTCTTAATAAAATATTATATGTCTCTCCATTCCCACCAATCTTCACTCCGTTCCACACCTTGAATGCCAAAAGAATTTAATGCAATATGTTCTATTATTATGATAATTATAAACAAGTCACTTTATCTCTTTTAGTTTCATCTGTAAAATGAGCATAAAAATATATCAATAAGTTAATGTATGTGAAGCACAGATGAATTCCCTGCACAACAATTCTTTATAAATACTAGCTCTTGGGCTTCCCTGGTGGCGCGGTGGTTCAGAGTCCGCCTGCCGATGCAGGGGACTTGGTTTCGTGCCCTGGTCCGGGAAGATCCCACATGCCGCGGAGCGGCTGGGCCCGTGAGCCATGGCCGTTGAGCCTGCGCATCCAGAGCCTGTGCTCCACAACGGGAGAGGCCACAACAATGAGAAGCCCACGTACCACAAAAAAAAAAAAAAAAAAAAATACTAGCTCTTATTATTACGTTTGTTTTATTGGCTCTCAAATTTTTTTCAGGCTTGGCTGAAAATTTAACGACTCAGCTATAACAGAACAAAAATATTCCGGTATTAACAACAAAACAATATATAGCACTTAATATGCCAGGACACTTTACACGTATCAACTCATTTAATCTTCATAAGAATCTTATCAGGTCGGTAATATTATTAACCCTATTTTACAGATGCATACCCTGAAGTAATGAGATTCATAAACTTGCTCAAGTCAGTCAGTAAATGGTAGAACAGAAATTCTAGTCCGGGCACCAAGCTCTTTACCATGCTTTACTGCCTCTCCTCAATGACTAGCAACAATCTTTTTTAAAATATTGAGTGATTTTCATTGTTATGCTCTTCTGTATGTTTCAATCTTTTTTTATTACAATAAATATATATTATTTTTAGAATCAGGATATATTCAAATGTAAATATTCACAGAAAGAATGGCTTGAAAAACAGACTGCAACTGAATTCCGTGGGTGAAAATTTCCCATTATTATTTATTTTAGATTATCATTCTCAGATATACTACATGGTTCTCTAAAATATGGTATAATTTATGACATCAGTAGCCTATCTTTTATAAAAATTACATTTGTGGTAACAAACACGTAACAAAATTTAGCAATAATTATTTTGACAAAGGCCATTATGAATGGACTGCATTTATTTTTATTTTTCTTAAAAACAAGCACTTCTAATTCATTGTTCAATTAGAGAAGACTTAAGAATTAAATAGTAAAGGTATATCACTTTATGTAATAGACACATACCATTTAAAATTCAATTTTTTTAATCAAAAGCTATCTTGAAGGCAGGAGAATATTTGGAAATTGGAAGCATATGTCAATGAACAGTCTGAAAAAGGAGAATTTGCATGCATCCTTTAATTAAATTCATTTAGTACACAGACCTGGATTTTTACATATAGGTTTTCTTAGAGTACACTTTGTATTAATTTAATATGGAGACTGGCAAAAGACAGATGATGTCAAATGTATCCTGATTCATAGTCGAAAAAAAAATTCCTAATGGTATGGATATTTAAGTAGAAGTAGCAGTATTCAGATAAAACAGACCTAATACTTAAGAATGCTTAGGATCCATAAGAATGGCTGGCTTAAACTACTTCAGTCAACTTACTAGAATCTACGTTTAAACACTTTGCTAGTGAGTACATTAAAACTATTGACTGGAATGAGATTTTTAGATCACCTGGGTATATTTAGCTTTTTCATTTCTCTGTAAAGAGATTAGGAAAAGTTGTTTATCTTAAATATAAAGTTTAGATGTCTGGGTAACAGCCAAATCATATAATCACATCTGCCTGTGAGACCAGGAACCCTGAGTTCTACTTCCAATTCTGTTATTAATTTCTGTAGGTCAGAATCTGAGTTTCATTTTCCTCGCATGTAACAACTAAGAAGTTTGACAAGTTTCATTGCTTTAAACTATTTTACGATGAATCTATGTAGATCTATTTCACTCTCTTGTTCTAAGTAAAGGACAAAAATCAGGTATGAAATTCTTCAATTCAATTAGAATAAATCTTAAGAAACTATAATGGCCATTGCATTAAGCACAATATAGTGAATGTAGATGATACAATTAAACATACCTAAAGGAGCACAGAATAATCTTACTCCTAAAGCACTGTAGGTCAATTGACAAGAATCAAGTTTTGTTTCAATAATAACTAAGGGTGTCTATCAAGAAAAATGCTGGGGACTGGGTTAGACAGTATTGGTATAGCAGAGCCCAGAATAAAATGAGTGAGTGATTTTTAGAAGAGATTGAGCATAACCTCTTGGCAGTAGGGCTTGCATTTGTACCTATCACCTTTAATATGTTCTAGTTCTTATTTTTGGACTTTCCTATCCAATTCTACATCACAGCCATTTCTTTTGGTCTTTAGATCTCTACTCAAAATTCTAGGACTCCCTGACTAATCTGAACCAAGTCTCATATCACCCCTTACCCCTATGCCTACAATCCTCATCACTCTCTTAAAGCCTGCCAGTTCCTAAACATGTAATTGTATATAAAAATGGCCTCAATAAATATGTATATATAAACTTGTACAAACAGCCATCTCCCAAATACTGGTTTCCAGTCTGGCTTTATCAGAATACCTGGGGTTACTAACAGAAATATATATTCCTAGGCTATACACGAGAGCTCCTAATCTGAATCTCTAGAGGGTAGAACTTTGGATTTTTTTTTTTTTTTTTTTAAACAAATCTCTCATTCAGATACGAAGGCAGTTTGGGGCACCTCACAGACAAGCAATACTGTCTTCCAAAATACTCATACCCTCAACTCAATTTCCTAACATAAAAGGTAATTAAAAAAAATTTTTTTACATCTTCTTACCTTGAAGATGTTTTGTCTAAGAAAAAAATGACAAATTATCTAAAAGATAATTTAAAAGAACACACAAATAGATAAATGTTATTAGCAAAATACCATAAAAACCTCATCACATTAGGATCGTTCTCATTCAAATGAAAGCTGAGTTCTGAGCCCGTTTATCACTGTACTATTTCCTACGGAACAACAAAAAGTAGTGAAAATAAGTCCTAGGGAGAAATATTCCAGTAATTTAAGGGTTAGGGGTAGTTTTTTTTTCGGTACGCGGGCCTCTCACTGCTGTGGCCTCTCCCGTTGCGGAGCACAGGCTCCGGACGCGCAAGCCCAGCGGCCATGGCTCACAGGCCCAGTCACTCCACGGCATGTGGGATCTTCCCAGACCGGGGCACGAATCCGTGTCCCCTGCATCGGCAGGCGGACTCTCAACCACTGCGCCACCAGGGAAGCCCCTGTAGGGGTAGTTTTTAAACGATTCTGATATCTATTTGTGGAAAGACAACTTATATATTACATTTCATTGATTTTTAAAATTTGCTTTTGTTTTCATATTTTAACGTCTCTGAAATCAGGATATAACATAAAATTGACAGCGTCTCAAAACTAAATTGGCAGCATTTGTTCTTTTTAGCTGTATTAAAATAACAGTGTGTCCTACAACCAGTGAAGATATCTCAGGTTTGATAAAATATTGTAAACACTAATACTCTTATTGTCATCAAAAACAGTTCCTCTAAAAACTCCAGTTAGGAAACAATTTGCTACTCTGGTTTGAATTATATGGTACATGAAAGCAAGGAATATATTTTTCTTTAAATAAAAAAAAATCTATAATCATTAAGTTACTACCGCTCCCTCCAAGCTAGTCAGTCTTACAATTAATAACTGAAAAATAAGACCCAACAGAAATACTCAAGAGTGCCATTGTTTCCAGGAAATAGTCACTATTTTCCAGGCCTCATTTATAAACTAACGAGTAGATGAGCTCCAAGGCTCCCTTTAGCTCTTAAAGTCTAAGGTCCTATAACCTTGATTATTTAATTATTAATATTGAGCACACCACAAAGTTTCTCATTTCCTCTTCTCTTCCTGACCCTACTCTGTAGTTCAAAATTAGCAGGTCATAAGAAAGTGGTCAATAGGTTTATTTTGTTTGTCAAACTGTTATATAAAAAGATGAGGCTTAAAAAAGGCAAAGTAGGGCTTCCCTGGTGGCACAGTGGTTGAGAGTCCACCTGCCGATGCAGGGGACACGGGTTCGTGCTCCGGTCTGGGAAGATCCCACATGCCGCGGAGTGGCTGGGCCCGTGAGCCATGGCCGCTGAGCCTGCGCGTCCAGAGCCTGTGCTCCGCAACAGGAGAGGCCACAACAGTGAGAGGCCCGCGTACAGCAAAAAAAAAAAAAAAGGCAAAGTAGATCTTACTGGGGAATAAGATGTTGAAAATCCATCAGTACTTCTGAGAGTGTACCTGAGAGGATCACCTTAAACTACTTTTTGTTACTAAAACACTATAACTTTATCATGATCATCACCTGCTAGGAATGTTTCCCCAAAATTGGCAGATTATCAATTTGACTTCCAAGACCTATTTTGATGCTTTTTATTTTTTAACCTTTTCACACTGTGTTATTAAAGAAGGAAAGAAGGGGAGGGAGGGAGGGAGGGAGTGGGGAGGAAGGAAGGGAGGGACGAGATGGGAGGAAGAAAGTTAGCAGTAAAATCTGCTTAATGTGTACCCCTAAGAAGCTCCTCAGTGGTCATGATTCATCTTTACATCTCTATTGCTTAGCAAAGTGCCTCACACAAAGGGTTTCTGAAGTGGTAATATTCAAGTACAGATATTATCTAGTGAATCCTAGTTTATAATAGGTAAATTGATAATATTTAGCTTTGACATAATTAAGCTGAACTCACTAAAAAAACAATTTGTTAGCATAATTTAAAAGCTCACAGTTAACTTTACCCTAACACTTGCTCAAAGGACATCCTTATAAACTAAAATGGTTGTTTCCTCAAAATTCTAGAGGATAATTTTAAAAATAGAATAAAGTAAGTATACAATAAGCACCTAAAGTTTCGTAGGTTCTTAGTCTTGCTTTACTGGGGGGGGGAAATGGGATGGTGTGGGGGAAGACAGTAAGGCTCAGTAGATTTCTGAGAAGGCAGCTAAGAAAGGTAGACATTTTTTTTAAATTCTGGATTGAATGTCACAGAGAGTAATTTCATTGCTTTTAAAGGCCAGGTACAGCTTTTGGAAACAGATGAAAAGGTCCTAACCCAAGAAGACAAAGATAAAATGTGTAGTTTGGGGATTTGTAGTTCTGCTCTAACAATGGAAATTCATAGATAGACCTCAACGTGCTTTCCATAAAATATCATCACACCCTTATACAATACCCTATCATTCTGCTAAACTATGGAAAATAAGTTGCTGGCTGTGTGATGATCTGTTATTAAGTATATTAAGTCAGACTTATTCATGTAGCTCAAAACTACTAAAGTAAAATTAAAAGGGCACCAGAAAGCAAGCAAGCAATAATTACTCTAAGCAACTACTGCCCCTTTCTGTCTCTGGTGAAAAACTGCCTGAGTTGCTTAAATAATGAAGAATCCTTTTTCAACATTAGAGACCTATTTGGTATTAAAAAAAAAAAAAAAAACGGTAACAAAAGAAGCACAGAACCTCTGCAACTTTTAAATTTCTAAGATGTCAAACAACTTTTTCCACTGGTTTAGTTTTATAAATTCTCAGATTTAGATAAATCCATTCTACAACTAAAATATATTTTGAAATAAATTTCATTACTTTCTAGTTATCTGTGTCATGGGTTCTTTTCCTTTATTAGTATAGAAGACTGACTATATCTTAATTTTAGTTGCCATTAAATTTTACTTGAAGTTGATGAAAAAGAACTAGCAATGCCAGGTACATCTAATATTATAAATACAATAAAATCCTGTGATAAAGAACCCTGTAACAAATGTAAATGTTGGTACAATGTGATTGGCAATTGGTTTCTGTCTTCTGGAAAGGCTTACATTCTTAAATGGGGGCACTAAAATTCTTATTTTCTGTGGAGGGAAGGAATGAACAAAAAGCAACCCATCTGGAGAAACAGGGAACTAGAAGGTGGGTACCTGTGTTCTCAGTATTCTCCCAGTTCAATCTCCCTGGATTGGGTTGATAATACAGACACCACTAATTACAAGATTCCTGGAATAGTTGCTGTTTTCCCAGAAGTTCCAACCAACTCCAAGACCTGGTGTAGTCCATATGTATATTTAAGTAGGAAGAAACTACTACAGTCAGGCAGTGCCAAACAGGGACCTTCTGAGTGACCCCGCAGGAACTCGTACCAGCAGCATGCACCACCTGCCCGGGTCACTTCATTAACCTCACAATAATGCAATACTCAACCTCACATGATGGCATTTTTAGACACCACTTATTATTTCATGGTGTGGTTTTATTCTACCATTTCTCCCTATTAAGACTTTACATTCATACTTATTATTGGGTATCTCCACAACCCCCTAGTTTCTGTGCTCTGCAACATCCACTTCTCTTCTGAATGACAAAACTTTGGGGGTTAGTTGTCAAGATTTAGAAAATTTATTCTTTTTCAAAGAGAGAGTGATCATGACACAAGACAACCAATATTTTGTGGAACATTTATGAACTTGGACAGGAGCAACAAAAATATAGTACTTACATTTACAATAAAAAAGTCCATGTGTTCCTATACTATATAATCATATACATACATTTTCCCCCCAAAGAGTCACTTATAAAATGAATTCACTGAACTGTATCACAGTCTCCCCATCATTAGGTATTCAATCTAGTACTAATTTTTAAACAGTAGCCCAACTTACCCGGACGAGGGCATCATCTATGATGTGGTCACGTCTGACTTTGAGTCTCAAATATGGATTCAACTGCTGTCCTTGAACTAAGCTGTAGAGAACAGTGATTCTTCGTTCACTGTACATGCGAATTCTATTGTCATAATACAATCCCAAATTCTTTGTGACAGCATTCAATATAAAGGGACATGTCATAAAAGAGAATTTGTTCTCTGTTTCTACTTTGAAAAAAGTATAATCTTTATCCATTTCTAGAACATCATTCAGTGGTTCATTAATAAACTCTTCAAAAGGGATAAGTGGTTTTCGACAATCCAGAGTTTTAACAGCAAGTTCAGTTTCTAGTGGGTCCACTCGAGGACCTTTCTTGTTCCTTCTTTCTTCTCCCAATAGCTCCTGAAGTGTCAATTCACTGGACTCAGGAATGGGCTCTTCATCATCTTCTTCATTATGATTTGTGTCCACTTCCCCTCCCACTACATTTGCATAGTAAACCATTTTCAAGCACTTGGAAGCAGCAACAATAGCATCATCATCGTTCACTAGATTTCGATTGTTAAAGTCAGTGCTTATGACTTTGTATGTAATAAGCTGTTGAAATGTTTCCATCATTCTCCGAATCTGGTCTGCGCTGTATTTAGACCACAGTCTGACCAGTTTTCCTTGGGCTGCAAGGGGTAGCTTACTCATTGCTTTGCAAAACAGTGGCAAAGCCATTTCCAGATATTCAGGACTGTGGAGATTTCTATTCTCCATGACAATAATGAATAAATTCAGATAATTAGGATCTCGGGAGTATACATTGTGATATGTCAAGTCACATTCCACATTAGGTGACAAATACACAAGTGCATTGAGAAAGGCAGTTTCTATTTTTTCATTAGAGAGCAATCTGGTGTAGACCCTTCTAATGGCCTCAATATCCACAGACACATCGTCAGGACCTAATTTTTGTAAGTTGTTATCTCCTTGTGAGCTATCACTTATCCTTGAGGAAGATGCTTCTGAATCTTCTTCCATAGCTGCAGCAGAACATGCAGCTTTTTCCTTTTCATCTTCATCTTTGTCTTCATCCTTTCCTTGAAGAGATTTCAGTTCTTCCTTGGTGTGTTGTTTGACTTTCCGAAAGCTTTGTACCAATGCCTCAGCACTAGAAAAAACTCTTCCAATAACACGAATTAAAGGGGAATAATCCTCCCTCTCTCTACATAATTCTAGAATTTCATATACCGTCTCTTCTGTTAGGTAAGTCACATCTAGAAAATTAGGAAAAAAGAGAACATTTATTTTCATAATATATATGTATGTTTGCTTTCTTTTAATAAGTTCTAGTGAAAAATAAAATTGCCAAACATTTTGCAATAAATACCATTTATGATTTACAACTCTTAAAAAGTATCTTAATACTTAGGTTCAACCAACAAAATATGCTTACCTATTTTTTTCAATGTACTACTAATATTAACAACTTTACTCATTCTTTTACATTCTATATGTATTCTTATATATAGCTTTTAATGAGCTCAAGCTCATTTTCACAATGATGGTATATATTAACGTGCAGTTTTAACTGTAAATATGAACCAAGATATCATGTGCCGACTCATCACAATATACCTCTTACAACTTCGCTTTACTTTAGAGCAGAAACACCACTATTTTTCTGAGAGGTTTCTTCCTTATTTCACTACTCTGTTTCAAAAGACTAGGAAGGCAAGGTTTTAATAAAGATTTCTTCAGAGTCCTCTTTTGGAAACAGCCCTTGTCCTAAAACCAGACTAGTTCCTTTCTGAGTCTTCCTTTCTGAGTCTTAGTTTTTTTTCAGGGTGGCCATTCTGTGGGTGACTGAGAAGGATTAATATATCATTTCCCATAAGCTCTGAAGTTGACAGACACTGCCATCTGCAGCCAGGTTGGAATAAATCTTACACAGTGACAGGAAATAGTTACAAAGCAGTGAAAACAATAGGGTGGGAAGAAGGCAACTTATGAGCAGACAAGTGAAACAGACTACTATGTAGTCACCAAAATCTGTTTCGTCTCCTTCCTGGGCACAGAGTTGGACACATTCTCCAGCTTTCCCAGCTTTTTGAGATAAGTGCTACTTTCAGGCTAATGCTTTTCTCCTTCTGGCTAATGGGATGATGCTTCCAGGATGGTTCTGAAACTCGTGTGTTAAAGATAGTGCCATTACAGCTGCAACTCTGAATGACTGCATGAACCAGAACTCTCTGCCAGTCTAAAATATTATGGCTGTTAGATGAGCTAGAAACAAATTTCCACTGTTTGTAATAAGCTAGTATTCTTTCTGGGGTCTACTTAATATTGTATTCTAGCTGATCCTTACAAGTAGAGAAGCCTTTCATTTTCCCCATCTTGCCTTCAGAGCCTTTAAAGTACACGTAATGACCATCTCCCCCCTAAAATGATATATTACCACTGTTTTTACAGCTTGTAGTATTCAAATCCATGGGAGTTTTATTATGATTTTCTATTATATCCATTCTTCCCCATAAAGAAATAACATCATAAAAGGCAAAAATGACAGCAGGCCCTGAAAGGCCAGACTGAATATCAACTTACTACACATTTTCAGAGTTACCGTAATGTTAACAAATTAAAATTCTAATGAAGTCACAGAAGAAACAAAGAAGAAAATACTTCAAGGACTTTTTGAGATAAAAATCTCTGGAGCCATGGACAGTTGCAGGGGTGAAAGAGTTTGTTGCAGTTTGCTGGAATTCATTTTACTTCCTTCTCATATCTGTCTTAAAATATAGTGGCTTAGGCCTCCACTGTCAGCTTTTGCCATTAGACTTTTTACATTTGCTATTATTCGCTTTCAGACAAAACCAGATAAACCTACAGCTCCCATTCTCTTTAACAACAAAATTTAAATCTATACATATACTCCCTTGAGAGGAACAGAGTAAGTTTGGAGGTTACAGAATGCATGAGTGCTTAAGGTGAGTGCCACTGCATGAAATACATTAGAAAAAGAAAGAAAAACTCCATGTGTTCCTTCTCTTACACTTTTCTTACTCGAGAAAATACAAGCACACACACAAAAATGAATTTTAACATGCTGTTTCCTAAAACTGCAAGTTCTCATCTTACTCAAATGTTGATTTATTTTGTGCAGTTTAATATGAGCTTTCATAATGTTTGACTTTTTTCAAAGAAGTTACCGAGTACAATGACTGGAGTGAAAAACAATGTAAAACATTCAAACTCAAAGAGTAGTAAATCCCAATGGTTGGGAATATCATACAATAGGCAGTGGGTTGATTCAACACCTCATATCATAAAACTCCCTGGCACTTACCATGAGTTTCAACTAAAAAAAAAAAAGAAAAAAAAAGAAAAAAACTAACAATTTTAAAATGAAAATTAGCTTAGCTATAATGTACTCTACCCTCATAATGTTATCAAAAAAACCAAACCCACCCTACATTCTCTCACTTATTTTCTGAGATAAGCCTATATAATTACAAAATTTCACCTACCAAAGCTGAGAAATATAACCCAATAACACTATTTTTTGTTATGACTTGCATGAATATTAGATTACTAGATATAAAATAAAATGTTTTAACAGTCAACAATTTATTGCATGCAATAAACAGGAGCATAAACGATTGTATTTTAAATGAAAATACAGAAGTAAAAATATTTCAATCCTGTAGTCAAATAACTACATTAATAAAAGAAGTGAAAACAGCCTTTAAACAGAAGATAACCAAATTTCACTTTATAAATCAATTCTAATAGCAAAGAAAACAATGAATGCTCTGGGCAGAGATAATTCAAAAACCCTGAAAGGGGGTGGCTGGGAGTGCGCATGTGCGCAAGCGTGTGTGCGTGTGCGCGCACGCGCATTGTGTGTGATCCCTAATGACTATAAAACATGTCTGGCATTACTCAAAGTACTCAAATGTTTGACAGGTAAGACTAACCGATTACCAAAAGGATATGAAACCTCTAATGACCGACCACAAGATCTCATTCTCAACTAACAGAAAGCTGAGTAACGCTGGGTAATACCCCAAGACTTTTGTGTCCTGATTAATAGCAGTTTAGTTTACATGGCTATATCAACTTAAATTTTCATTGCAATTACTTCTAACTCCAAAGCAAGTGCTATCATTGTTCTGTATCTGAAATGTGATCCTCTGAAACTGCTCTCTCAACCTCCAGCTCTCTAATATATCTGGGCAGACACTTTAGGCTGGCTAACTCCAAATCTATTCACCATCTTTACCCCGACATGCCATTGTGATAGAAACTGAAAACTAAACACTAGTATTCCAATCCTCACTTGCATTGGGGGCGGTATGTGACACAGGTCTGCCAGTGACCTAAGTGGAAGCCTACTGGTGGACTTCTCAGGATTTGTTTTCCTGATAAATGAGACAAATATGACTAACTCATACTTTGAGTAGAAAAAAAAATCATTTATTCTTATTAGCAGATGTACAAAATAAGCTAACTAATATAATTTTCAAATTACCCAAGCAAAGACTATACAGGTCTCTACAAATTATAAAACTGTCCTTCAAATTAAAAAAAAAAAGTGTTTACTAATATTTTGAGACCACTTTTCATACAGGCCAGTAAAAATTATCGAATTGTGCAAGAAATAAAAATGTAGCACCCCAAATAAAGAGGTTTTGCCATTTTGAATTAACTATTCAGATATGTTATTTTACAGGAAAGAGAACAAATGATATATTTTGTCTGTTAACTCTAAGAAGATGTACTGGTAAAACAATATTACTGACAAAAGTCTTAATCCCTTTAATCAAAACAGTGACAGCCTTGTCATCAAATACTTAGGCAGAGGATAATTTTAGAGTCATGTAGATAATCCTATCTTCATTGTGTCAAATGGACCCTTATACTTGTAATGAACACATATAAAATTTCTTAATATGATTCCTACTTCTGCTTTTGTATTTGCTTCATAGTAAAAGATAATACAAAATGCAAATGGTCAGTGAATGAGCAGCTTCCAAAAACTGAACCACAAAAATACCAAATTTTATCACACCACGAATCTAATCTTTGGTCCTTGCTACCAGACTGTCAACACCTTCTTTTATGGGCCATAACTCTTTAAGAACGGATCCTTAAGGTTTGTTCTATTCAGGATATTTAGGCATCTTCTGCTAAACTTCAGTAACCTCTTCCTGAAGTGTGTGAAACTGCTAACTGGGAGCTTATTTCGCACTACTTTAGTTGGAAAAAATTATAATATGTTCTTATGAGACCAGGCCCAAAAAACAAAAACAAAAAACACCTAATTTCTTAAAATGTAACCAAAACATAGTAATTATCTATTATAAATAACTATCCAGTTAGGACATAGGACACTCTGTATCCTAATCATCAAATAATAACGTTAACAAAAAGTTGCCTTGCATGTAGTAAATATGGCTTATCTTACGGATAAGCAGCGTTCTAGACCCACGCACCCTCTGTTGGCATGACATGCTCTTCAGAACATCTTCAAGTGATTCTGACATTCTACTAATTCTACATAAAATATACCAATACTTTATTCACGTGGTGTTTTGTTTAAAATGTTAAACTGAGTTTTTCAGACATAAATGTAACTTAGTTAAAAAACACTGCATTTTGAAATATAAACATTCATTAACGTCTGGGTATCAATAAAAGGAGGTATTCTACTGAGAAAACAATAAATGAGACATTTTTGTATGACATACCTGTATATTTTATGATATATGTGTATTTGAAAAATACTCAATCTATAAAATTTTAAACTTAAATTCTTATGCAAAAAGAGAGTTTGGGGCAGACTATTCAACACCTGAAACTTTGTAACTAGAGCTAACATATATAATTAACACTCAAAATGAAAGTACTAGTGCAGTTAATATATTTATAATTCCTAGTAAAAATATACTATAGTAAATACAGATGTTGCAGGAAAAAGGGCGCAGGGGGGAAAGAGTGTAGTATGTTGGAAGAAAGTACAATGAACTGCTAAATTATATAAACTTGAGCTTAAACAGTACACAAAGACTGAGGATAATCACCCAATAAGTACCTCTAAAATGAACCACATAGCCAAAAAGAAGATGGGTACGTCCATCCTGCACTATAACCCCCATATGGCTTCCTGCCTTCAACTGTGGCAGCACATCCTACATTCACAGTAACGGCTGTTCT
The DNA here is from genome assembly GCF_964374135.1 of Grampus griseus. Taxonomy (NCBI): domain Eukaryota; kingdom Metazoa; phylum Chordata; class Mammalia; order Artiodactyla; family Delphinidae; genus Grampus; species Grampus griseus. The sequence continues at coordinate 122,903,112 of NC_139018.1, forward strand.
TATGGTGCACACTTGCTGGGGAAATGTGTATAATGCAACTTCCACATTAACATATTGACAACGTTCACTTATTTATCTGGTGTGTGAGCTAATTCATGGAATAGAAATATTCATGCAATAAGCTGTAATAAAGTTATGAAAACAGCTTTATTATGGAAACAGAGTAGAAGCTATTAACACAATTCCATTTCACTAATTAATTTAAACTTGATTCAAATGACGTTACTGAAAACTTTAGAGGTAGTATCTAACTTCTATATATCCTAAACAAAAAGCTTCCTCTTTTAAAATACAATTACCTCTGGTAGGACTGTCAGTCATTCAAAAATCTGATTAACTTGTTTCTAATACCGATTTGCCTTCACTGGGAAAAAGAAAGCTTGAAGTTTATTAAAAAGAGAAAAAATTTTAAAAGTATTGAAATACAGCATCATTTAGAAAGAAAAATAAGGCTTGGGTAAGACCACCATTGTTAGGTAATGATTCTTGGCAGTATGAGCGTGCCAAATGCCTGGGAGAAGGTGAGCAGGATATAGGAAGAATACATTAGAAAGAAAAATTGATTATTTCTCAGGTAACTATTAACAACATTTTGCCTTGCCTTCAGAAACAGAAAAAGACCACTAATCAGTCTGCTACTTTCACTGTATAGTGCTCGGGTTCCAAAATGCATGCCAGATATTTAGTCCAGCTATTCCAACATCTAAATGACTTTGTGGCCTAGTTTAGGTTATTAACTACTACTTAATACATTTTTCCTAGTGGAAAATATTTAAAATTTCTAATCAATCCATTAGCAAAGGAACTTTGGGGAATATAATCTGCTTCTAATTAAAGATCATCGGAACAGTAAAACAGAGTGAAATCATTAACTCAACTATTAGTTCTGTCCTCTATCACAATAAAAAATCGATTCCACCATACTATCATGTCCGAAGGTCAAAAATGAGACAAAAAAAGCAAACAGCAACACCTCACACATTTTGAAAATCTCCAATGTGGTTTTCAGTCCAAAATTCTCAATTAAAAATAGAACGTCTTACCTTTAAAATCATCTCTTGCTCCTTGTCCATCCTTCTTGTTCATTTTCATGTCAGAGCAGTTGTTAGGGGCACCTTTAGAGTTTTCAAGGTAAGCTGAGCTTGCTCCTTTCTTGGAGGGATGAGGATCACAGAGTTTTGCATTAATCTTATAAAGCTCAAGGGCTTTAATAGCTGCTGCATTGTTATCCATACGACGAAAAGTTGGACAGGAAGCACAAAACTCATTCGTGCAGGCGTCATTTCCACAGCCCTCAGTTAACTGGTGGTAGTAGCGTTCTATTAGATGTTTTGCAGCTGCTCGCTTCCTGTACCAAACATTCAAACAATAAGCACAGTGATTAGTAGAGCTCTCAGGTACAAAGCTCAACAGATCATCAACAAGGCAGAAGTTAGTCAAGCACTGAAGTAATAAACCTGCGTATTAAGATGAGGTATAGAAAATGGAGATACACTATTTACACAAAACTTTTAACTGGTGAAATATGTGATACTTATTTCCTAAGACATATGATAAAGAATATCAATGCTTGTCAAAAATCATTGTTTTAATATAATATGCTTTCCTTTGGTTTGGGGCGCAGTGGAGGGGCGCTTGTTTGATGTGCTTCAATTGTTTAGCACCACAGCTGAAAATCACAAGTTTTATGACTAAGAGTTTTAGTATTCTATCACTTTAAAAATTAACATTAAGAAAATGAGAGTCTATTTAAAGTATCAATCCAGCTTTCCTTTATATAATCACCATTTTGTTTCAGCAGCCTGTAAATACTTGACTTACAGTTAACATAGAACTTCTATGTGGAACAAAGAAGGACCCCCCCCATTATCTACTATACGGAAGATTTAAAAAGAAATTTATAAATAAAATATCCAAACCTTGTGTTATATTACAAGAAAGTGGCTCAAAACATACAATTTTGAACCCAAAAGGTATCAGTAAACTTCCTCATTAATACCATGTCATAGGAACATGGAATATTTTAAATTCCTTTTAGAGCAAAATCTTATGTTACTCTTACTTTGTGAACATAAAGTATGCGAATTAATGTTCCATTATGGCTCTTCTAGCAGACCTAGCAAGGATATTGAAGAAGGGGTTATTTCATCAAGCAAGAAGCTGGACTAATTTCTATCTCTATGGCTTATTCCAACTCTTAAGATCTATACTTCTACTATTGATGATATGAGATCACCATAACTTGAGTAGTCGACTGGATCCAAAAAAACATAATTCACAGCTATTCCTTTTGTTTCCAAATAGACATGCAGGAATAAAAACTACAAATAATCAAAACTATTTAAAAAATAATTTATCTAATTTAATTCTCAAAATGTTCCTACAATGATCTCACAAACATGTAGGACTAAATGGCAAATGGTATTAGAATTTACATCTTGTTAATCGTGAGATACATCTTGTTAATCATGAGATACATCTTGTTAATCATGAGAAACTGAACAACTTACAAGAAGACAAATAAGAGACACACTAATAAGTCCAATTTTGTCTCAAAAGTAGGACTTTGTCTCTAAACTATCAAGGTAAGTGACAAACAGTAATAACTCAAACACATTCAATTCATTCTGGTGCTGTTTTTCATATGTTCCATGCAAATTTACCACTCAATGCATGCAAACAGAGAAAAAAGAAAAACCCACAAAACGCACTTAGATATTTTATTATATGTAGCTATAAACAATTCCACTCCTGAAAATTAAAACCTATTATTTCAGATATATCACTGTGCAAAATACTAAAGTGACAACATGTAAAGAAAGAGAAATATAGAATTTACAAGGCTTATACCATACACTGCTATTCTTCTTCCAAAACGCTATAGCTTTCCCTAGTGAGAATGTAAATAAGTATGTATTTCCATTCTGGAAGAAAATTATGAACATTTATCAAAAGTCTTAAAAATGAATCAGAGGATGAACCATATGAATCAAAGATCCCATTTTGGGTGAAAATAATTGGACAATTTTGTTTCTACAAAACCTGGAAAAAAAATTGTCATGCCCAAAAATAGATTACTAAAATGAACTGATAACCATTCACACAATGGAATAAACAAAAATTATCAAGATCTGAATTTGGCATAGATCACTAATTGATCTTTTAATTGTAAAAGACTGTTACAAAGTAGTGCCATATGAAGCCATTTTTATTTCAAAGTGTTAAGTCATTTCCCTGAATAATGTGATTGAATCCGTTTTTTAAATTATTCTATCATTTTGCTTGCAATTTATTTTTTCTATAACATGCTACTTGTATATTAAAATTAATGAATATGAAAAGGGAAAATGTTAGTGGTTTCAAAACTTCATATACATGATTTGAATGGCCTCAAGGTTTACTAAATTGTCCATATGAGTTTTTAAAGATTAGTTTCAAAAATCAAAATACCAAAACAGTCTAGCTATTTTTCTTATTGTCCTAAAAAAACAAACAAACCAAAAAATACCGGTCATACACATAATGCTTCTGAATGTAATACATAAACAAGTGTGAACATTAAAAACAGAACAAGACTGAGAAATCAGAAAACCGGCTTTAAGAATCAAAGTAGCTGTACTATCTGAACAACTCTGGGCCTAAGTTTCCCATCTTTAAGACTCCTTTCAGTTCTAAATCTGTTAATAGGGAGGTGAGCAAGGAACTATAATTTGTTGAATGCCTGGTAACATACTGGACACACTGCAAGGGACTTTCACATAGGTTATCTCATCTGAATCCCATGACTTTGAGGATGATCTTCAGGCCACAGCCAAAAAAGGAGACAGAACTGAAAGAGTCAAATCACGTATCCAAGGTCGCACAAAGGAAAGTGCAGAACTAGGATGAGAGCAGGAGTCCAGAGGTCTTCCAGCTTCAGAGTGTAAGTCGTTTCTACTATATTGTCTTACAGGTGATACATTTCAAAATAATTCTTAACAATAGTAGTACTAAAAACTTTTATGGAAAAAAAAATCCCATAAATAATGTGTAATTGAAAAAAGTAAAATGCCTTCTGAAAAATCGTAATTTGAATCTCAAATTTATGCATACCTGGTATCACACAAGAACACAGTTTCCTGAAGAACAGGTAGCACTATATTCTGTAAATTTAATATATTTATAATTTGTTGAAGACCTACGTGCTAGGCTTACAGATGTTCTTGCTTTAGACGACCATAAACCCTAGAAGTTAAAAGTTCACACTCTGAGGCCAGATTGCCCAAGTTCACATGCTGGCTCTGCCACTTAATAACTATGTCACCTTGAATGAGTTTACTTAACTTCCTGTGTCTCAGTTTCCTCATCTTAAAAATGATGGCATACAGAAGAATTATTATGGCTGTGAGAGAATTAAATGAGTTAATATATAATAAAGTGCTTAGAACACTGCATGGCACATAGTAATTATGGCACATAGTTAGCCACCATTATTGTTACAATTTTTATTAGCATCCTCACAAGTCTATGATTAGCTATATTAACCTGCATTCTGCTGATGCTCAGAGCTGCTACCTAACAAGTTACATATCTAGTAAGAGATCTGAACCCAGGTTTGACTCAAAACTTGGGCTTTTAATACCACTAAGGGTAGATTTAATATAAAAGTAGGCCCCTCTATTTGATCTGCTTTGCTGCCCCAAGACTTAGAAACGGCAGCTAGACTGATGAAACAGGACTGAAAGGAGGCCAAGACAGAACCTCCATGTTATTAGTGGAATCAACCACACCAAGTATTTTTCTTCTTTCCTCACTTCAGTGACACCCTGAACTACCTGTATATAATTCTGTATCCCCATCTAATTTAGAGCACATAAAAAAGCTCTACATTGGGAATATGTACACTAATAATGACATTTTGGTAAATAACCTGTACAAGGTTAATCCCTATACATCAAGTTGCCAAATCATAGCTTATGGACCAAATCTAGCATGCCACCTATTTTTTTATAGCTTGTTTGGTTTTTAAATTTTAAATGGTTGAAAAAGTCAGTAAAAGAATAACATTTTGTGACATGTAAAAATTACACGAAATTCAAATTTTAGCATCCACAAAGTCTTACTAGAACATAGCCAAGCTCATTCATTTACATATTGTCTACTGCTGTTTCCACATTACAACAGCAGAGTTGAGTAGTTTTAACAGAGACTGTACAGCCTGCAGAGCCTAAAATAAATACCACCTGGCCTTTAGAGAAAAAATTTCCCAACTCTTAATTTAGAGACTGTGCTTTCTGCCCTCCAGTGACACTTCCATCCAATCACATGGCCTCCTACTCTTTCTTTTCCCTCAGCAAATCATTTTATGCAGTAAAATGTATAACTCCCTCAAGTATGATTTCAAAAAACAAAGGAGAGAGGGAAAAAGAAAGATAAAGAAGAGATGAGGAGAGAAAAAGAAGAAGAAAGTGAAATAGAAAAAAGGAAAGAAATGAAGAGACATCTTTTCCCAATGGGGTCCCCTTTAGTGACACCTTATCTGTCATTCAAAACTACCCCAAGAGGGGCTATGGCTAACTTTCTATAATTTCCTCACATCTCACTGCCTTTTCTTCTATGTAAAAAACAAACCAAGTATTATACTTTATAATATACTGATTTTTTATAAAGGGATTTTTTCTTATCAAGTCAAGTGACATTTAGTGATAGCGCTCTCAACGCTCTTGAGATTACTTACACATTGAAAACAGGTAATACTTTCCACTGACTTCTTTTACTTCTATGACTGAATCAGTGAGACAGTCCTACAAATAAATGTTCTGTGGAATAATAATATAGAGAGCCAGAGTTACTCTAGAAAACTTGGCGGAAATCTTTTAAAAATGGTTTCACCTTAGGGGGAAGTGTACTGATGTCAGCAATTAACTTTGAAATGTATGGGGGGGGGAAGATGGATTGATAAATAGAAGGGTGGACATATGATAAAGCACTGTAAATATTAAAGGTAGAATGTAGATGACAGGCATATGGCATCAACTGTGCAATTCTTTCAATTTACCTGCATGTTTGGAAGTTTTCGAAGTAAAACACTAGGGGAAAATACTGTTGCCGTATTGTAACTTTTTAGACAGCAGATCAAATGGCAGAGGAAATGGTTTCAGCCATCAGGGGAGGAAAAGGAAAACCAATGTCAACATCATCAATGGTACTAATACCACATTTGCCGACTCTGTTTTTGGAACAGTCCGGTACTTAACAAAAACAAACAAAACCCTATAATAATAATGATAAATACAAGAGTTAAACTCTGACCACATTATACACAGCAACTTAATTTGCCTGTCAAGGACACAAATACTAGGAAAGTATGTTTAATGTTCCTATACCAATGGCAAACCACTGGAATCAGAACCACTGAAACAGCTGCCAACAATATAAGAGATGTTAGTGGAAAATGATCTTAAATTGAACTTAGTAGGAAGTTGGAAAATAAACAATGAATACAAGAACAAAGAAAATGAAGAAATAAAAATAGTAACTGTCAGGGGACTTCCCTGGCAGTCGAGTGACTAAGACCCCGAGCTCCCAACACAGACGGCACAGGTTTGATCCCTAGTCAGGGAACTAAAGATCTCACATGTTGCATGGCATGGCCAAAAAAAAAAAAGCAACTGTCAGAAAGTGAAGATGTATCAGTGAACAGTGAGCAAACAAGACTGTTAATTATAATACAAAACGACAGAACTTAAAAGAAATATTAACTGTGACGTGCAACCTAAGAACTATTGGTGGAGGAAGTACAGAATAATGAAAGGAGATTAAAAGGCAAAGATCAAAAGAACATGTGAACGTTAAGTAGAGGGGCTTTAATTGAAAATGAAGTCAAATGAAGACGTGAGGAATCAAGAAGCCAGAGATAAAACAGAAAAGGGCCCAAGGCTTATATAATCAGTCTATAAAGCTAATAACCACTGCTTACTAGCCTCAAAGAAAGTAGAACACCTTTGTTCCTTCTAGGATGTTGCCTTTGTAAATCCTCCACCCCTTCCCCAAAGTTTTATTTAACATAAAAAAATTTTAAGAACGACCAATGTCATCCTAGATAGTATTAGGCCTTACAGAAATAGATCCGACCAAAAATACATCTGTGACACAGCCATGATCAGGTTTATGGCTGGGTCTATTACAATGGATTTGAGTGAATTATTAGATTATTTCAATTGTGAACTCATTATTACCATGATCCAAGCAACAAGCCATTAACTATAGAATAAGATACAGTTTTCACAAAAAAAAGTTTTTATTTAAATTGGTATTTTTTTACTGTTAGAAATATGTTTACTGTAATAACTCCTGAGTATTCTTTTATTGAGGCTTATAATCTCAATGCCTAGAGAGTTCATTATACAGTAAACACAACTGTACAACTAAATATTTATACAAAATTACTCACCTTAAAAAAACTTTTTGTTTTTAAAACAGTGTGACATTTTAGAGTGAAGAATAAACAAAATAAAAAATATATCCATCCACCTCCCTCCAATTAAGATCCTAAAGGGAAAGGAATACAAAGTACACGTTGGCATTAGTGTAGAGCAACTACTAATTCTCTGTGATGATCATGAAATATGGTCTTTGATTTTTATTTCTGATTCAAAGACAATCAAGACAAAACTTGTACCTTGACTAATTATACACTTGAGTGTCTACCATGGATCAGGCAATATGCTGTAAATTCTGTGATAAAGATCTGGTTGGCAGACTATTCTGCATTCTAGATAACTGGATCACTCTTATAAAATAATCTTTTCTAGGAGGTTAGGGAGCTAAGAAAACCTTGGAGTTATTAAAAAACTTAATAACTTTTATAAATATTGTTGAGAAACACCTAGAGTTCTTTCAGTGTTAGGGTGAGAAAATTCTTAAGACTTAACTTTGAATTTATACTAAAGATTTAATACACATCAAAGTTAGCTTTGTATAGGTGATAAATGAGCTTATAGGTGCATTCCTATCAACTGAACTGTAGAATTACTACATTTATCTGAACAAAGATAAAAAAAAAAAACTAACCAGCCAACCAGAAAGGACAGCAGGATGGAGAAAAAAAGAAGCACCAGAACTGATTCCCCCACAGAAACTCTGACTTATATGTGATCCCAAAACCTTTTAGGAAACCTCCAAAACCAATTAGAAAGTTGCAGTACCTCAAGCAAGCTCAAAGCCTAAACCAGCCAGAAATGTGTAAGAAAAGTTGTTTCATATCAATTGCCTCAACCCCTCCTCAAACTGGCACAGTTCACAATAGTGATGAAAAGCCCAACTTGCAGCATCACCCTTGGGAACAGAAAAAAAAAAGAGAAGAATTATGTCCAACATTCTCAAGGGGGCTGCCCAAAGAACTATTTTCTGTCTTGCCTAACTCAGAAAACTGATGGAACTAGCATACACTGGATGCCTAGGGAAAACAAAAGACAGTTCTCTGGCTTGCTCAGAGAACCGTAAGTGCTACAGAAAGACACAAGAGAAGGCAAAATACTATAAGCTCTTGAAACAACACCAATAAACCTCTTCAATTGGGAAATTACAAGCACAAGTCCAGAGAAGATGCACTCCCTAAAAGGTTTTAGAGGTACCAAGAATCTCTAGCTAGGCTGAATGATGGTGATCTTCCCCTCTATGAAGCCAGACCATAAAGACTGGGAGAGAAGCTGTTTTCCAAATGCAAAATCCACATCAATAACAACAAAAAAAATAAGGCACATAAAAAAACAGGGAATCATGACCCAGTCAAATGAACAAAATAAAGTTCTAGAAAATGACCTAAAGAAACAGAGCTGTGTGAATTAAATGACAAAAAATTCAGCCTAATTGCTTTAAAGAAACTCACAGTACTACAAGAGAACACAGAGAAAAATAGATGAAATCATGATGCATGAACAAATGAGAATATCAAAAAATATATATATAAAGAACCAAAGATTCTAGAGTTGAAGAATACAATAAATGAACTGAAAAATTCTCAAGAGGTAATGGCAGATTTGATCAAGCAAAAGAAAAGAATCAATGAACCTGATGGGCGGGTCTTTGAAATTCTTGAGTCAGAAGAAAAAAAGAAAAGAAAAGAAAAAGAAAAATGAAGAAAGCCTAAGGGACTTATGGGACATCATCAAGATGACTAATATATGCATTAGGGGAATACCAGCAAGAGAAGAGAGAATGAAGCAGACAGCTTATTTGAAAAAATAATGGCCAAATACCTTCCAAATAGGAGGAAGAAAAAAATGGTATCTAATTTTAAGAGGCTCAAAGGACTCCAACTAGGATGAACCCAAGGAGGCCCATACTAAGATGCATTATAATCAAACTGTCCATAGCCAAAGGTAAAGAAAAATCTTGAAAGCAACAAAACGGAAAATACTGGTCATGTACAAGGAAGCTACCACTAGACTATCAGCAGATTTCTCAGCAGAAACCTTCCACACCAGAAAGGAGTGGGATGACATATTCACAGTGCTGGAAAAAAAATACCTTCCAACCAAAACACTATTTACTATCTGGCAAACTGACTTTAAAAATGAAGGAGATATAAAGACCCCCTAGCATAAACAAACCTGAGATAGTTCACCACCACTAAACCCACCTTACAAAAAATGCAAAAGGGAGTCCTACAACTTGAAACAAAAGGACACAAAACACAACACAAAAGCATATGAAAGTATAAAGCTTTCTGGTAAAGGTAAATTTATAGACAAATACAAAATCCTGTAATATTATAATGGTGGTGAGTAAATCACTTTTAATTCAGGTAGAGAGTTAAAATATAAAAACATTTAAAAAACTCAACTATATGTCAATGGATATGAAATATAAAAAGGTGTGATTTGTGTCATTAACAAAAATGGGAGAGATGTAAAGAAGTAAAGTTTTTGTACACAACTGAAATTGTTATCAGTTTAAAATACTTCATTGCAACTGTAAGATTTTATGTAATTGCCATGGTAACCACAAAGAAAATACCTATAGAAGATGCACAAAAGAAAGGAAGGAATCAAAGCATGTCACTACAAAAAAAAAAATTAACAAAACACAAAGGAAGGCATCTCAGAGAAAAAGAGGGGAAAAAATAACTACAATATATACAAAAAAACAATTAACAAAATGGCAACAGTAAGTCGTTCCCTATCAGTACTTACTTTAAATGTTAATGGATTAAACTCCCAATCTAAAGACATAGATTGGCTAAATGGATTTAAAAAAGAAAAGACTCAGCTATATGTTGTCTACAAAACAGTTACTTTAGATACAAGGACATACACAAGCAGAAAGTGAAAGAACAGAAGAAACATCCTATGCAAATATAACCGAAAGAGGGAAGAGATACATATGATCAGAAAATAAAGAAAATATTTATATATAAGAAAATAAAGTCAAAAACTGTCACAAGAAACAAAGGACACATTATATAATAATAAAAGGGTCAATTCACCAGAAACACACTACGATTATAAATATATATGCAGAGCACTGAAACATACTAAGCAAACATTAACAGCATCAAAGGGAGAAATAGACAGTAACACAATTACAGTAGGACATTTCAGTACCTCACTTTCAATAGTAGATATATCAACCAGACAGAAAATCACTTGGGAAACAGAGGACTTGAACATCATAATAGACCAAATGGACCTAACAGACAAATAAATGACACTCCAACACAACAACAGCAGAATCTACATTTTCTCAGTTGCACATAAAACATTTTCCAGGAAAGAGCACGAGTCTTAACAAAATTTAAGAAGACGGAGATCATACCAAGTATCTTTCCCAACCACAATGGAATGAAGTTAAAAATCAAAATCAAAAGGAAAACTTGAATATCCACAAATTTATGGAAATTAAACAACATAGTCTTGAACAACCAATGAGTCAAAGAAGAAATCAGAAGAAAAATCAGAAAATATCTTGAGACAAACAACAATGAAACACAACATACCAAAATGTATGGGATGCAGCAGAAGCAGTACTGGAGAAGTTTATAGTGGTAAACAGCCACATTAAAAAAGAAAAAAGACCTTGAATCAACAACCTAACTTTAGACCTCAAGGAACCAGAAAAACAGACTAACTCAGAAGAAAGGAAACAAAGATTACAGAGAAATGAAATAGAGCATAGACAAATGAAAAAATAATCAATGACATTAAGAGTTGTTTTTGGAGAATTTCAAGAAAATCAACAAATCATTTGCCAGACCAAGAAAAAAGAGAAATGACTCAAATAACAAAATCAGAAATGAAAGAAGATAAATTATAATTGATGCCACAAAAATAAAAAGAATCATAAGAGACTACTAACAACAAGTATACACCAACAAATTGAATAACCTAGGAAAAAAATGAATATATTTCTACAAAAGCCCAGGATAAGATAGCTTCACTGGAGAATTCTACCAAAGATTTAAAGAAGAATTAACACCAATACTTCTCAAACTCTTCCCAAAAAATGAAGAGAAGGATACATACACTTCCAAACTTACCTATGAGGCCAGCATTACCCTGATACTGAAATGAGACAGAACTACGAGACAAGAAAAATACAGGCCAATATCCCTGATGAATATGGATGCAAAAATCAATAAATTACTAGCAAGTAGAATTTGACAACACCTGAAAAGGATTATATACCATTGCCAGGTGGGATTTATTCCTGGAATGTAAGGATGCTTCATCATATGAAAATCAATCAATGTCATACACCAAATTACCAAACTGAAGGACAAAAATAACATGATCATCTCAACTGATGCAGAAAAAGCATTTGACAAACACCCTTTCATAACAAAAAGTCAAACTAGACACAAAAGGAAATTACCTCAACATAATAAAGTCCATATAAGCAAAGCCCACAGTCAATATTATACCCAATGGTGTAAAACTGAAAACCTTTCCTCTAACATCAGGAACAAGGGAAGGATGCACACTCTCACCGTTTCTTTTCAACACAGTACTGGCAATCCTAGTCAGAGCATTCAGGCAAGAAAAACAAATGAAGGCATCCAAATAGGAAAGGAAGAAACAAAATTATCTTTGTTCATAGATGACATGAATATGCAGGACACCATAAAGATCCCACACAAAAAAATGTTAGAATAAATGAATTCAGTAAAGTTGCAGGATACAAAAATCAACTTGCAAAAATCAGTTGTGCTTCTATAAACGAAAAATGAACAATGTGAAAAGGAAATTAAGAAAATATTCCCATTTGCAACAGCATCAAAAATAAAATACTTATGAACAGACTTACCAAGGAGGCAAAAGACTTTTACAGTGAAACTGACAAAAAATTTCTGAAAGAAGCTAAAGACACAAACAAATGGAAAGACACCCTATGTTCATGGACTCAAAGACTTAGTTAATGTTGTTAAAAGGTCCATACTACCCAAAGCAATCTACAGATTCAATTCAATCCCTATTGAAATCCCAATGGCATTTTCTCAGAAACAGAAAAAGAAATCCTAAAATTCATATGGAATCTCAAAGGATCCCAAATAGCAAAACTAATCTTGAGAAAGAAAAACAATGCCAGAGGCCTCACAATTCCTGATTTCAAAACATCTTTACAAAGCTACAGTAATTAAACAGTATGGTACTGGTATAAAGACAAGTCATACATACCAATGGAATACAACAGAGAATACAGAAATAAACTCTTACACATACGGTCAAATGATCTTCAACAAAGATGCCATGGGTACACATGGGAAAGAACAGTCTCTTCAACAAATGGTGCTGAGAAAACTGAATATCCCCAAGCAAAGAATGAAGTTGGACCCTTAACTTATACTATACAATATATAAGTTAATTCAAGATGGATTAAAGACCTAAATATATGACCTGAAACTATGAAACTCCTAGAAGAAAACATAGTGGGATAGTTTCAGGACACTGGATTTGGGTAATGAATTCTTTGACACCAAAAGCATACGCAATGAAAGCAAAAATAGCCAAATGGGACTATATCAAACTTAAAAATAAAAAATATCAAAGGAAACAATCAATAGAGTGAAAAGGCAACCTATGGAATACAATCTATTCAATCTTCTGGGCTCAACAGTCTATGTCAGGAGTACAGGAACCAGAGGGTTGAGGCTGGAAGATAGTAGAGGGGCCAAGGGACATCTCTTAAAGACAAGGAAGGACAGATGGGATGACAGAAAGCAAGTAAGAAAGCACACAAAGTCTGCAACCAGAGGTGGGTGTTTTAATTAAAGGTTTCAGGGGTAAAACAGTTCAGACCTACCTGCCTATGGGAATGGGAAGGAGCAGGAAGCAGAGGTGAAGGTTTTTGAAGATAAAATGGGTGGGGAACTGAGATGTTGTTAGAGGTTACCCATGTAAACAAAGACAGCGGATCTGCAGCAGAGTACAAAAGTATGAGTTCTTCAAAGACTGAGAAAGGCCTGGGAGATAACTAGATAATGAAGAGAGAAGATGACACAGCCAGAAAAGCACAGCCTCAAAGGAACAGGGATTCTTATACTGAGAAAATAACAGAAACAGTCCAGAAGCATTAGTGGAAAAAACAAGTAACAGTGTGTAGGAAACAAAGTCAAGGCTTACAGCACCCTGTATCCAGTAATGTAGAGACTGTTCTCACCAAGTTACCACTTTTCACTCCTTATTTTACTTAACCTTGCTGAGAAATGTAGGCCTTTTGGAAATTGTTGACTGTGGGCTTTCAGGACACTATTTCCTGATTTCCTCCTTTCTCTCTGGCTGTTCTTCAGATACTTCCCTTCCTAATCTAGAAATGCTTATTATACTCCCCAGGGACCAGCCATTAGACACTTTTTCTTTTGTATTTCTCTTCAGACAGTTTCATCTTTCAAGGCTTTAGGAACACCTGATGACTTCCAAATGTCTCCTTCAGTATAGTTCAAACTTTGCTTGAGAAACTAGTACTATTCCAGCTCCTATGGCTATTTCTATATGGGCTCTTTCTTCAAGGAACTTACTGTTTAAAGGGGAAAAAAAACAGAAGATTTTAACATCATAGGGACTCAAGAGGTATGGCAATATAAAGAGAGGCATTTTGACCAAGATGAATCACAAAGGATGACTAGGAACTGACAACACAAAGGGTGGGAAGACTGGTTCAGATAAGAGGGAAATGAGTGAGTGAAGGCAGAAGAGCCTAAGAACATGGTCTTATGACAACTGGAAGCAGTTCAACAGTAAAAAGTTCAAAGAAGGACTCAAAAATTATGAAGAGGCAGGGAGAAGCCACATTATGGGAGACTTTATAAGATATGATAAGAAATTCAGATTTTAGCCAGCAGAGGAGTAATCTTACAAAGGCTAATAACTTTCTCCACATAAAAATTCATGCACATATACTCCATCTGGCAAAAAGTTTCAGAACGTTCACACACTATTCATAAACCACTAGATAAGAACACTTGCAGCAGGAGTCACTAAAGGGTTTTAAGCAGGTCAGTGACTAAGTCAAATCTGCCTTTATGATAATTCCATTTTCTAAACTGGGACCAAAGTTGGCAAAACTGGAGACAGGCAATAGAGTTAAGTGATGACTACTATTACAGACCAGGCAAAGAATGAAGAAGTAGCAGGAAAGAAGAGGAAACTGATGCAAGAAACATTTAAAAGATACTGCTACTACATACTGCTATGTAGGGGCAAATGAGTTGAAACAGCTAATACCTAGGTTTCTAAGATGGACACCTGGGTAGAAGGTAGCGCTACAAGCTGAAATGATAACGATAAACATTCATTAACATACAGTGAGTGGTTTTTGTAAATTATGTCCTTTAATCTTCACAAATTATCCTAAGAGCGAGGATTGTAAACTATTCCAACATTTCTTAAACTTTTTTTAAGGACACGTAAGATATAATGAATAAAATGCAAAATTCACACTGATTCTAAAAACTGCTTCATTGGAGTACTTCAACAAAACAGCAGAATTTTGCTCATTCTGCCTTCTGAGAAGACTCAGTCAGAGGCAGTTCATCTATTCATCCATCCCTACCATGAACCAGAAGCATGTTTCCTTGTATACAAAACAGAATATATAGGTTTCTACAATGCTTTGTGGTAGAAAAGTGGACAGACTATGACTCATGTCACTTCTATGCCTAACACTTTTCATTAGTTCCCATGTCTATCAGGAGAAAACCAGGGACTTTTCAGTAGTGTCAAGGCCTTTCACTATATGGTTCTAGCTTTCTAATTCCAACTACCTTTTTCACCACTTCTCTCGTCTCGTAACTCTGTATTCCAGCATAACAGTTCAGAGGATTTGTTCTGCTGTCTTCCTTGGCTCCAGGTCTTAAAAAAGTTTTTCTTCCTGCCTAGAATACTATGATCTCAACATTTATAACTAATCATCCTCAAAGATTCAGCTTAGCTATCATTTCCAGGATCACGACTGCTGCTCCCACAGTAACCTGTACCTACTCTCAGTACACCTT
This sequence comes from Grampus griseus, assembly GCF_964374135.1. Classification (NCBI taxonomy): domain Eukaryota; kingdom Metazoa; phylum Chordata; class Mammalia; order Artiodactyla; family Delphinidae; genus Grampus; species Grampus griseus. The sequence continues at coordinate 122,918,585 of NC_139018.1, forward strand.
ATAATAACTGCCTATTAATTACATGGTAAGCTCCCTGAGACACATGATCCGTTAATTTATTTATTAATAAATTAATAAATAACCCAGTGAATTTCAGAGCCTCAATGAGGAGTCTTCAATTTCTCTCCTGATATTGTCTAGATAACAGTGTCAATTAACTCTATCTTTTTCTAGTACTTAACCATAAAGGGAAACAGATGTCAGGATACCTCCCAGTTTCTTAGGTATATCAGATGCACACAAAAGAATATGCAAAGGCTCAGTCTGAAGAAGAACGTGCTATCAGAACCCATAGGAGAGAAACCTGAAAACAGAAGAGCTATCTTTATTTGGTTGAAGAGATTTGTATCTTTTACTTCAGAATGTATTTCAAGATGTTACTTAATCCATAAATGTTTTTATACACATGTAAGTATATTTGAGTTGAAAGTCGTATAGAAATATTTTCTCCCACTCCACACTGAAAACAGCATCCAAGCTATATCTCAACTTCTGATTTCTGGTTCCACAAGTAAGGAGCTAGGAAATCACTTCTCCAATCCAATAACAAGTAAAAAGCTAAAGAGACTAAAAAATCCACAACTCTTCTTGAATCCCTAAGGGAGGGAGAACATAAACTGCAAACTGTTGTCCCTAATACTGAAGAGACAAACACAGTTTTACTGAAGCAGAGATCCACAAGCAGGAATCTGTGACAGGACATGAGACTGAGCATAGGTAAGTCTAGAGTTAAAAACTCTAGGGGGGCCCAGTCACAGGGGAGCCCCCACAGTTCTTATGAGACTTACCCCAAGAAGCTCAAGCAGGTTCTCAAAGCAAGTACTGGGGATAATCCTCTCATACTTCCAGCAGGGATAGGAGAAAAGGAACCATTTTGAGACACACCAGAGCCCTCTATTCTTCTTACCAAGGCCTGTCCTCAAGCAAACTAGTTTACCAGAGCCTACCCTGATGGGATATTATCAAATGCTTCCTTTCCCCTTATATCTCACTATCACATTACTAAAGCCCTATTTACAGCAATTCCTTTACTTGGGAAATCATGTGCAGCTATTAAGAAAAAATTACAAAGCATACTAAAAGGCAAAAAACACTATTTGCAACCACAGAGCAAGCATAAGAACTAGAAATGGCAGGGATGTTGGAATTAACACACCAGAAATTTAAACCAACTAAGGGCTAGTTAATATATAATTTACTAGTTTTAATGAATAAAGTGGACAGCATGTAGGAACAGATGAACAATGTAAACAGAGAGATGGATATCCTAAGAAAGAACTAAAACAAACAAACCTGGAGATCAAAAACACTGAAACAGAATTCAAAAATGTCTTTTATGGGCTTAATAGTAGACTGGAAACAACTTTTCTCAGTAGACTGAGAAAAGACTCTCTGAACTTGAAGATATATCAATACAATCACCAAAAACTGAAAAGCAAACAGAGCAAAGACTAACAAACACAAAACTGACTATCTAAGGACTGTGGGACAACTATAAAAAGTGTAGCATACACATACAAGGGATACCAGAAAAAGAAAAGACCATCAGAAATACTTGAAACAATGACTGAGAATGTCCCCAAATTAATATCAGACACCAAACAACAGATCCAGGAAGCTCAGAAAACACCAAGCAGGATAAATGCCCCCCCAAAAACCCTACACTTAGGCATATCATTTTCAGACTATAGATAATCAAAGGTAAAGAAAAAATTCTGAAAGAAGCCAGAGGAGGGAAACTCCTTACCTACAGAAGATCAAAAATAAGAATTACATCTGACTTCTCCTCAGAAACTATGAAAGGAGAGTGAAATGAAATATATAGAGTATTAAGGGGGAAAAAAGAAAGAAAAAAAAACCAACTTAGGGCTCCCCTGGTGGCACGGTGGTTGAGAGTCCGCCTGCCGATGCAGGGGACGTGGGTTCGTGCCCCGGTCTGGGAAGATCCCACATGCCGTGGAGCAGTTAGGCCATGTAGGCCCGTGAGCCATGGCCGCTGAGCCTGCGTGTCCGGAGCCTGTGCTCCGCAACGGGAGAGGCCACAAGAGTGAGAGGCCTGCGTAGCTCAAAAAACAAAAAACAAAAAACACCAACTTAGAATTCTGTACCCTGTGAAATTCTTCTTTAAATGTGAGGAAGAAATAAAGACTCAGACAGATAAAAATTCAGGGAATTTGTTGTCAGTAGACCAGCCTTCTTGTTACAAGAAGTTCTCTAGAGAGAAGGAAAATGATACAGGATCAGAACCTCAAATTTACATAAAGAAGGAAGAGCACTGTAAAAGAAATAAGTGGAAAGTAAAGTAAAACCTTTTATTTTTCTTTATCTTAACTGACCTATCAGGTAACAGTTTGTTCAAAATAATACCACCATGTATTTGGTTACGAATACTTATGTGTGTGTACATATATGTGCGTGTACATATATGCTCATATATCTGTATATATATGCTTATATATGTATTTATGTGTATGTATGCTATTATCCAAGTGAAATGTATGACCGCAATGATACAAAGAATAGGAGGGAGGAATTAGGGTTATTTTGTTATTACAAGGTACTCACACTCCCTGTAATGTGATACAGCATTATTTGAAAGTGGACTAAGAGTAGATGTAAATGCAAACTCTATGACATCCACTAAATAAAGTAAAAATGTAGGATAACTGATATGCTAACAAAGGAGAGAAAATGGAATCATATAACATGCTCAAGTAAAAACCACAAAAGGCAGAAAAAGAATAGAAGACAAAAATAGGAACAAAAAACAAGGGCAACAAATAGAAAATAGTAACAAACATGTTAGATATTAAACCAACTGTATCAATAATCAGTTTAAACATTAACGGTCTAAATGCACCAATTAAAAGAGATGTCAGAGTGGATCAAAAAATAAGACCCAACTATATGTTTTCTATACTTCAAATATAAAGACACATATAAATTTAAAAAGATAGAAAAAATATATGCCATGCTAACAATAATCAAAAGAAAGCAGGAGTAGCTATATTAACTTCAGCCAGAGGGCTTCCCTGGTGGCGCAGTGGTTAAGAATCCACCTGCCGATGCAGGGGACACGGGCTCGATCCCTGGTCTGGGAAGATCCCACATGCTGCGGAGCCACTAAGCCCGTGTGCCACAACTACTGAGCTTGTGCTCTAGAGCCCGCAAGCCACAACTACTGAGCCCGCGTACTGCAACTACTGAAGCCCGTGCGCCTAGAGCCTGTGCTCTGCAACAAGAGAAGCCACCACAATGAGAAGCCTGTGCACTGCAACGAAGAGCAGCCCCCACTCACCGCAACTAGAGAAAAGACCATGCACAGCAACGAAGACCCAATGCAGCCAAAAATAACATAAAATAAATAATTTCAGCCAGAGCAGATTTCAAAGCAAAGTAGTTATCAGGGTTAAAAAAGGGGCATTACATAATGCGAAATGGGTCAGTTCTCCAAGAAGATATTATAATCCTTCATGTGTATGCCCCTAACAACAGAGCATCAAATTACATGAGGCAAAAAGTGATAGAACTGTAAGGAAAAACAGATGAATCCACTACCATAGTTGGAGACTTCAATACCTCTCTATCAGGAATGGGCAGATCTAGCAGGCAGAAAATCATTAAGGACACAGATGACTCAATAGCACCATCAATCAACTGGATATAATCGACATCTCTGGACTACTTCATCCAACAACAGATTACACATTCTTCTCAAACTCACATGGAACATTCACCAAGACAGACCACATTCTGGGCCAAAAAACACACCTTAACACATTTAAAAGAACAGAAATCATACAATGTCTACATTCAGACTACAACGGAATTAAACTAGAAATCAGTAACAGAAATATAACTGGAAAATCTCAAAATATGTGGAGATTAAACAACACATTTCTAAGTAACACAAGTCAAAGAAAAAAATCACAAGAGAAACTAAAAAATATTTTGAAATAAACACAACTCATCAAAATTTGTGAGATGCAGTGAAAGCAGTGCTTTACAGGGAACTCATAACATTAAATGCATTTATTAGGAAAGAAGATCTTAAAAAAAAAAATCAATCATCTAAGCTCCCACCTTAGTAAACTAGAATAAAGAGCAAATTAAATCCAAAGTAAGCAGAAGAAATAATAAAAGTTAGAGCAGAAATCAATGAAATTGAAAAAAGGAAATCCACAGAGAAAAACCAAAATCTGGTTCTTTGAAAAGATCAATAATAAAACTGGTAATCCTCTAACCAGGCTAATTAAGGAAAAGAGAAGGCACACAAATTATTAATATCAGAAATGAAAGAGGGCACATTGCTACAAATCACATGGACATTAAAAAACAATAAAGGAGTACTATGAACAATTCTATGCCCACGAAATTGATAACCTAGATGCAATGGACCAATTCCTTGAAAGACACAGTCTGTCAAAACTCACAAGAAACAGACAACCTGAGTAGGCCTATATCTATTAAAGATATTAAATCAATTAAAAAATAACTCTTACTCTTTGTAAGAGTTTCACTGGTGGCGCAGTGGTTGAGAGTCCGCCTGCCGATGCAGGGGACGCGGGTTCGTGTCACGGTCCGGGAAGATCCCACATGCCGCGGAGTGGCTGGGCCCGTGAGCCATGCCCGCTGAGCCTGTGCGTCCGGAGCCTGTGCTCCACAACGGGAGAGGCCACAACAGTGAGAGGCCCGCGTAAAGCAAAAAAAATAAAAAAATAAAAAAAATAACCTTCCAAAACAGAAAGCACCACTACCAGAAGGGTTTAACAAAAATTTAAGGAAGAAACTATACCAATTCTCTACAATCTCTTTCAGAGGACACAAGTTATATCACCATAGTCTACTCTGATAAAAGGCTTACTTCTCCCATGATATAATGCATGTACAGTACTGAGCACTATGGCTTGTCGTATGGTAAGTGCTCAAGAAGATGTTATTACCCAAGTTCTGTAGGCTATGTACATATATCAGTTTATTTATATTTAACTGATCCTAGAATATTCTTCCTACATTTCTACAAGGGAATTGAAAAGGTAGAAATAAACATTTTACATAAATGTAGTCATTTCACTCTTTCACATAATAAATACTTACTACCTCTTGTATGCCCGGCACTCTCATTAGGCTTCCAGGCTACTGACAATATTAAATGAGCCAGACAACAAAGAAATCAATAGGAAACCAGTCAGATGACATTAAATCCCATGAAGATAAATACAGCACAGAAAGGGGCACAGGGAAGACAGAGCATGACCATTCTTTGAAGAAAGTTGGTCAAGGAAGGCCTCTCTGATAAGGTATCATTTAAGAGCTCTAAAGCAAGTAAGAAAGGAGGCCATGTGGATATCACAGAGAAGGGTCACAGAAAACAGGCACAAATCTTAAGAACACCAAAACATTAAGGGCAAGAGCATAAAGCCAGTGTAGACAAAAATGGTCAAGAGAAAATGGAAAGGTCACAGAAGTGAAAGGAAGTTCATACAGGGCCTTGTAGATCCTTTGATTTTACTCTGAGAGAGACGGGAAGCCTTTGAAAGGTTTTGAGTATAAGCAACATGGTTTAACTTCGATCTTAAAAAAGATCACTCTGGCTGCTACACAGAAAATACCTTGGTAAGGGGTAAGTATGGAAGCAGCAAGACTACTGGGAAACAACTTCATTCTTTTGGCAAATGATGGCTTTAATCAGAGTGGTTGAGGTGGAAATGGTGTTTAAAAAAAAAAAGTTGTTGAAGTATCAATTAATTTTAAAGGTGGAGTCAATAGGATTTGCTGATGTGAGTAAGACAAAGAGAAAACAAGGATGCTTCCAAAACAAAACTTTGGATGAACTGGAAGAAAAAAAGAGTTGCCACTGATTAAAATGGCAAAAAGATTACAAGAGAAGCAGATTTGAGAGGATGAAAATCAAGAGCTCTATTTTGTTTTGGACTTAAGTGTGAGAATCAGGCATCCAATTATTAGATATATATGTCTACAGTTCAGAAGGTAAGTCGGAGTTGGAGATGAAAATATGCAAGTTGTCATAGTATATATGTTAAAGTTCTTACCTAGAGAGAACAGATAATGATGGCCTGAGAACTAGGTCCTTGGTCATTATCCAACATTTAGAAAAAATAGGCTTTCCAAACACTGAACCATAAATCACTTGATACATTTACCCTTGGTTCCACTTACTGTATTAGTTATAGACCTGAAAACATAGCCTAAGTGTTAGAGATAGGGTTGGGGAGTAACTACCAAAGATAAGAAATCTGAAGTTACTAGAAACTGCTTTGAAATCATTAAGAAAATTAAAGAGTCTAAATTAATATGTGCAAAAAGACTACTACATGGTATATATAAATTTAAACAAAATTCAAGTATATAATACATATATAATTGAATAAAAAGATCTGGGTTATTGTGTTAGTTCTATTTCTAGGCTAAACTATAAATTAGCATGCAGCTGTTAAAAACTTTTACTATGTTTTTCTGCACTCTAGGAAATGGGTGACACTAGGAATTCCTAAAAACAGGCATATTCTTTAATTTTATATAAATTACTATTTTAAATGTACTCAAGGTGTCCCCTAGTTAAAGGATGTCAAATGCAAATGCATCTCAAAGTGCTAAAAAAAAATCATGCTTTAATAAATTTAAGATGTTGCCATTAATAAAACACACTAGCTAATTCTTAGGTAAAAACAAGATTCCTTCATCACCTATTTTGTAAATCAAGACCCACAAGATTAAGGTAGAACAAATCTTACTAAACTACTGCCTGGTTACAATTTCTACAGGTATAGGAATTTGAGAAACTGTTTCAACCTCACATTCTTGCCATCCTTGGTTTTTACTACAAAATGCAAGCCTCCATCTTTCCTTTTCCATTCTTTACTCCTGATTCATCCATCTAACCTCCTCCACCAAGATGTCTAGAAATACATTTATGATATAGGCTGTCACCTATCTTCAACTGCTTTATATAATAGTTCCTCAATCTCTTAGCTTTCACTAAAACCTGATTTACCCCCGAAGGCTTTTCTTACGTTGCAATCCTTTTAGGTGAGGGTTCCATAGACAACTCAAACCCCTAAGTGCACCATTTTTATTCTAATTGCTTATATTAAAAATAATGCCCATCCCCCCAAACAAAACAAAGCACAGCACAAACACAACTTATTCTTTGAAACTCATGTTATCTACCTGAAATCCTTCTTCTTTCCCTCTCTGGCCTGGTAAATTATACCCATATACTAAAGGCTCTATTTTTCCCGAGTTATATTGCTGGCATTGTGACTTCAATGTCTGTGTGCATGATCTATCCCAACACTCTAGCCCCCAAAATATTTGACTTTCTTAACTTGAGGGTCCCTCACCTCCTCTCAATTTCAGCCAATCACCACCTTAGGCTCTGATCATTATCATCTATCTTTGTAAGAGTTTCACTTATACTGAACTATCTCTTTGACCCATCAGGCTTTTTGTAACCAACCCAACATCTTCACCTGGCATCACAACCTTTCCAACAGTGGCCATCGCCAATGACATATAAGTTCAACTACTCCAATGTTAACACTCTACACATATGCCACTTCCCATATGCTCTAATAGCCAACCCTGAAATACCATGCATCTTCGTCTAGCTATTAAAGAAAAGTCTTTAAACTGCAAGTATGCAGTAAGCTAACCTTAGCTGGCCACTCAGTAGCATGAGACTCTCAATAATATCTGGTCCACTTCTTCACCCATTTCCCCCAGTAACTTTCCAAGTTTTCAGTCTTCTCAAATCCCCTAACCAAACTCCGTGTTCCATGAGAACTACTTGAAAATATTTCTTAAAAAGTTACATAGTCAGGACTTCCCTGGTTGTGCAGTGGTTAAGAATCCTCCTGCTAATGCAGGGGACATGGGTTCAAGCCCTGGTCCAGGAAGATCCCACATGCTGTGAACAACTAAGCCCGTGTGCCACAACTACTGAGCCTGCCCTCTAGAGCCCACAAGCCACAACTACTGAGCCCGCATGCCACAACTACTGAAGCCCACGTGCCTAGAGCCCGTGCTGTGCAACAAGAGAAGCCACCGCAATGCAAAGCCCGCGCACCGCAACAAAGAGTAGCCCCTGATCGCCGCAACTAGAGAAAGCCCACAGGCAGCAAACAAAGACCCAACACAGCCATAAATAGATAAACAGATAAATTTATTACAAAAAAAAGTTACAGGGTCACAGAACTACCAAGAAATATCACCTTACTCCCATTAGGGTGGCTACTATGAAAAAAACAGATAATTACAAATGCTGATGAGAATGTGGAGAAATTATAACCTTTGTGCATTATTAGGTCAGAATGCTAATTTGGTGCAGCCACTGTAGAAAACAGTACAGAGGTTCCTCAGAAAATTAAAAATAGGACTACCATATGATCCAGCAATCCCACTTCTGGGTATATACCCAAAGAAATAAAAGCAGGGTCTCAAAGAGCTATTTGTACATTGCAGCATTATTCACAATAGCTAAAACATAAGCAACCTGTGTTCATCAACAGATGAACGGATAAACAAAATACGGTACATACATACAACAGATTATTCAGCCTTAAAAAGGAAGAAAATTCTGACATATGCTACAACAGGGATGAACCCTGACATCATGCTACATAAGTAAAATAAGCCAATCACAAAAAGACAAATACTGTGGGCGCTCACAGTAAATGAGGTAGAGTCGTTAAAATCATAAAGACAGAAAGTAGAATGGTGGTTGCCAGGGGCTAGGGAGAAGGGTGAATGGGGAGTGATTGTTTAACAGGTACATTTTCAGTTCTGCAAGATGAAAAGAGTTATGCAGATGATGGTGGCAATGACTGCACGACAATATGGATGTACTTAATACCACTAAATTGTATACTTAAAAATAGTAAAGATGGTAAATTTTGTTATGTGCATTTTACCACAAAAAAATTTTTTTAACGGTTACATGGACACATAAATTTGAGAAATACATTTTATAGTCCCTTCTTGGAGATGCACAATGTACATCAGCATTTTAAAGGATTTCCACTATTTTCAGTAGAGAAATCTGCTGTTTAAGTCTGCATGTCCCAAGCTTAATCCACAACCACTTTTTCAAGAAGCACACAGTGGTGTAGCTACCTAATTTACTAAGAAAATTGACAGTTCAGACACAAATGACTTTGACTTCCCCATTCTTACCTACCAATACATTTAACATCACATATCCATTTTTACCTCCTTCTTCTAGTTTCATAAGATCTGGGTCTTTGCTCTTATTCAAGAGAAATCCCTACACCTATATTCTTCATTCCAACCCTTACTATCTTAAAAACCTTGCTTCAACAATTATCACTTCTCCTATTATCTTAAACTTCTTATATTCTCACAACTAATCACTGAAGTCTTACCTACTTTACCTTCTATTTTTCTTTCATCCAGAAAACTTTATCTTGAATTCCTAATATACCACTGCCCTTATTTAGGCCCTCATTGACTGAAGCCCTGGTCAACGTACCACCACATGATTTCTCCTCAATCCTGCCTCTCTGTTGGCAAAGTTATTAAAAATATACACCTAACAAGGTTACTACCCCTACTTAGCAAGTTCTTTACTGACTCCCAAATACCTATGAGAGACAGGCCAAGGTCCTTTACATAGTATGCAAGCACCTAGTCCTTTCTTTCAAGTCTCACCTCCTTCAATTTCCTACATTTCAGTCAGTCTATGATCTAAAAATCCTCAACTGCCTACTGTTCCCTACATTCACTATGCTGCTTTGTAACTCTGCTCCTGCTTCTGCCTAGAACGTGCTACCTAACTCCCAGTCACACTTCAAGACTTAACTTAGCCTTCCCTGATCACCCCTATTTCCCTGCCATCTGGATTAGGTCCCTATTGCATCAGGGTACTTGAGTACCCTGGTACTTCTTTATGTTCATGTTCCATCCTGGGTATCCTTCTACCACAATGATTGAAATGATTTGCTTCTGGGTCTTTCACACTGACTAGACTAAATTTATGTAGGTTAATTTAGCTTAACTAATCTTATGCATCTCTGTATCCACAAAACAGCACCCAATATCTTATACACAGCAGGCACTTAATAAATGATTGTTAAGCTGAACTCCTCCCCATCTATTTCCCCAAAACTGCTAGGTGAGCAAAAATATGTAAGAATCCAGGGGCATGCAATTATCTATCCAGAAGTAGAAATCTAGTAGCATGTTACCAAGATTTAGAGGTATTTATTTGGTAGGGAAAATATTAGACATGCGTATTCCTATCTTCCAATTTACTTTTTAAAGCATTATACTCTCTTTAACTGGAAATTATTTTCAAATAATGTGATACCATTTAAAGCAATCTAGAGCAACTTAAAAGACACCACAGCCTCAACCAAGTTATACTTACATTCGGCTAGCTTCAATGTCGTCAGACTGAGGTTCTCCTGATGATCTGTAAAATGCAATTCAGTAAAGTTAAGCAAAATATTCCATATTTCAAAAAGGGGCAAACATTTTATTTTGGAAGACAAATTTGACAACAAGATTTAATGGTTAACAGTTTTAAAAGTTCAACATGTGAAAAAAGTGATCAAATCAGATTGCCATACAACACATTTATTGTAAGGGCTAGACTAATAAAAACTCAGTTCTCTTTTTTTTTTTTTAAGGAAAGGAAACTGTAAACACTATATTTAGATACCAACATACAAACCAGTGTAATAAATCATAATTACTCACAAAGTCAAATATTTATAATAAAAACCCACAACTATGAAACCTTCTACAGCCAAGTACTGGTTACCCACAATATCAAAAGTATTCACTGGTATTAACAGTCCCAAACTTTAGATGAGGGATCAGCAAACTACTGCCTGGGATGACAAACTAAGGCCTGGGTTGGCCGCCTATCTTTGTAAAGTTGTACTGGCACAGAATCATGCTCATTTATTTACGGCTGCTTTTACATTACAAAAGCAGAGCTGAGAAACTCTGTCAGAGACATGTGGCTCACAAAGCCTAAAATATTTATTACCTAGCCCTTTAAGAAAAAGTTTGCCAACCTCTGCTGTAGATAATTCAAATTTCAATCTAATACCCTTCTGAATTTTGAGACACTTAAGTCTGTTTTACCATTCTAACCATGATTACCTTATTTCAACAATGAAAGCAGCTTTCCCTGAAAATACACGGGCAGGATGTACTACCTGTCAAAATTGTACCATCCTAGGGTATTAAAATTTTGCTGTGGATAACTGTGAATTGACTTCAGTTATAAATAGTTGCCAGTTATTTTCTTTTTTTTTTTTTTAATATACTGCTGCTATTTTAAGTAGAAATACTGAAAATTCTAAGACACTAAGAAGCCTTTTATTTTCATTTTGGGGCATGAACCAATTTTGCCTACCCCATCATGCTGTTAAAAATAAATTCCTGTTACTCTATTCACTTTTACAACCAGCATCAGTCAATATATATTGTATTAAGGTGAATCAACATAATACTGATTTCTAACACTTCTAATTCACAAAACAGGTAAAATATTTTTTAGAGGTCAAAAGCTAAATTTTCAAACTGACATTACAAGGACTTGATTTGTAAATTTATAACTGACTTGAGACTTCAAATTCTAAACAACTTTTAACAAGAGAATCTTAAAATCAGAGCCACCAGAAAAGAAAAGAATCTGTTTTCCATATTTCTTAGATTTTAAAAAACTCACTTCTTTATCAGACTTTCAAAATTACCCCTCACTGCAGTGGTCCAAGGACAAGAATGCAAAAAATAAAAATAAAAAATAAAAAAAAAATCCAGCAGCTCAAATATTTATTTTAGATCTTCTTTGCAGTATATTTACATTTTCAATTTTGCACAAAATGATATTAGAACTAAAAACTGGGGCATGCTGGAGGTGGCAGTGACTTGGCAGTGACACAAATGCAAAAATTTCACTCCACCCTCTCCCCCAGGGAGCAAGCAAATCACCTTTGTGACACACCTGGTCTCCACCAGCCTTGTGGGTAAGTACCCCAAGATTGCTTCCAAACTTGTATCTCTCAGACAGAAGAGCTAAAAAGTGATGATAACCCCATGTACCAGCTGACTCATTTTTGAAAGTGCGACCCTCCAGCATCAGATGTCATACTGTAAGGAGGCAGAGCAGGCTTGCAAAACAAAAAATAAACCTGCTGGCACTAAGGGAAGAGAGGCAGATTAGAAGCTTTCATACATGTAGGCGGCAAAACTTTCAAAATTAACAGGGAAAGAGAGAGAGGGGAAAAACTGAGGACACAATGACAGGGAAATTAAACTACTACTGCAAAAAGGTAAGATACAAGCAAGAGGAAAAACAAATCCAAGTCTCAGAAGCACAATTTTTAACTGCTGCAAAGTTTTGAGATTCTGAAATGGGATAGAGGTTAAATACATCAAATGGTAACTACATTCTATTTTCCAAAGTCTATTCTCTAAACAAGAGGATATGTAAACATTAGCACCAAAATGTCATGAAATTACTGTAAATAAACTAGATCACTTAACATTAACATATATTAACGTGAGCTACCAAAAACCACTTTAAGTCAAACCAAGTAATTTAAACCAATTCAGTCAACAAGAAGAACAAAAGAATAAGGACTGAAGATTATTACCTTAAAACGATCTATCCTAGGTCTCTTAAACAGAGTTAGCATAATTGTTTTTTACTCAAAACAAAAATTGCTTTTTAATCAGAGAAAGGTGAATATACACTGAACAAATAGAAGCACCTTTTACCTTACAGTGAGCAATAACAGTACCTGCCTGAATAAATTTCTAGTCATTCTGCTTATTGTATTCTGTTTTATTCTAAATATTCTAAATAATTAGAATATTATTTATTCTAAATATTTTACTAATTTTCTAAATAATTTACTAAAGAATATCCTAAAATTAGGATCCAAACTCTTAAAATTATAAAATACCTAAGATCTAACAATAGTTTCCAAGCTTCAATTTAGCCCCTGAAGAGTCTCTTTATTCTTTACTCTCAAGTTCTTGGAAGTAAGGATCTGGTACATATTTTAATTTTACCAAATTGAGGACATATAACCAAAGGAGAAAAAAACCCAAAAAGTATTGACTTAGGTTAACCTAAAGTTCATCAGAATAACAAATCAGAAAAGAGATTTCTATGAGGTCCAGCTTCTCTAGCCTGCAAGCCAAGCCCTTCTACTGTAACTCTCTAGGAGACAAGTATACTAGATTTATTAAAACTCTCACCACGTAAAAAGCACACTTTAAAAGGCATATTAAGACTTTTTTCATAGTTTTTTTTAATGTTCATAATAAAATGTTTATTTAAAAACTAGAAACTTTTTAGAAATACTTTCCTGTTTATTCATACAGATAGGTCTGGGGAAAGGGCACAAAATATTTTAGGAAGGAGATTAAATGGAGAAACAGGTCAACTCTTAGGTCCACTATTCTTAGCAGGCAGTATTCCTGCCAACTGTACATTTTCTTCATTTTTTTTACAGCACGTATTTTACAATGACAGCCTTTTAAAGGCTGTAAAATAACATTCAAAATTACCTTTTACAAGCTGTGGCCATTCGGTGACATCAGGGTGATCACAGCTTTGAGTCACTGATTAAAAACAGGTTGTCACACCAGTCTAGCTGCTAACTTGATCTGAGCGTAGGTTTAATAACTCTAATAAATTAAACAAATCTTTAGTTAGAACACTTTAATATATAAACCCAATTCATTGTTCAAAAATAATCTTCAAAGGTTCAAATTAGGTGCCAATGCAACAACCATCAGAAGAGTAATTATAGAAATGCTTTTAAGGACTATTTTCCAGCATTTTTTTTTCCTTAATGATTTCTTCACTTGAGAAAATATAATAATCTCCTGTACTTTTATGAAATGTTACAGTTTACAAAGCACTTTGGTCAATGGCATCTTAAATCTAAAGATAATTTGGGCTCTACCTATTCAGAGCAGATACTATAGAAAGAATTTAAAAGAAGAAAAAGAAAAAACCAAGCAGCCTTAGAGTGATTAATTGACTTGCCCAAGATTTTAGTATTAGCGTTGAAGCCAGGACTAGGATTAAAAACCCAGATATACTGACTGCCTATCCAGAGTTAGTATTCTGTGATTTTATTTAGTTTTGCTATAGAGTCTCATGATTTAAATATATGAACAAAGATTTAAAATATGGATTGACACCCCACCATTACAATAATTTAAATGGGACTAATAGTAGTACAGTTTTCCAGGTAGTCAAATGCTTAATGGAACAGTTATACACCCACACCCACACAGATACACACACTCACACACACACACACACACACACCCCCAGTCTATTCCTACTTATTCCATATTAAAATAGGATAATCTAACATTAGCCAAAACTCCTTGGGTATTTCATGAAAACATGTTCTCCACATCAGCCATAAACCCACTAATATTCAATTTCATGAGAGAGAATGGCAAAATATGAAAACATTTCCTCCTCCTTCAACCTAGTATCTTTTGATCCTCTGACTTGGCCTTAGCTGAATTTTCCTGATTCCTGATTATCATGGTTCACATTTATCAGGCATCCTAATCACACTGTAGTTTCAGGCAAAGATACACATCCAAAATATCCCAGAATCAAGAACTCATGTCCTGCAACTAGTTTTTCCCCTGATGATTTCCCTACCAAACTATATATCCCGGCCAAATCTGAAAAGTGAACTGAGGAAAGATGAGAAAATTAGGAAAGAAAAAAAAAGATCCTTGATAGTTAACACCTTCCAAGTGACAACAGACAACCACAGAAGGTGGTTTACTGCACGGATCCAGAGCCCTATATAAAATAGCAAGTTATCTGAGAACCCTAAGAGAAGGGATGAAACATCAATGCTTGAGCCCATACCTCTGCAGCCTATGAACTTGGGCTTCAAATTCAGATAAGGGTGAGAGTTTGCCTAAGAATACATTAACTTCAGGGGACTCCAATACAGGCATACTTCATTTTATTGTGCTTCACGGATATTGTGTTTTTTACAAACTGAAGGTTTGTAGCAGCCCTGCATCAAGCATGTCTATTGGTGCCATCTTTCCAACTGCATTTGCTCTCTTCATGTCTCTGTGTCACATTTCGGTAATTCCTGCAATATTTCAAACTTTTTCATCATTATTATATTTGTTATGGTGATCTGTGATCAGTAACTTTTGATGTTACTACAACAACTCGCTGAAGGCTCAGATGATGGTTAGCATATTTTAGCAATAAAGTATTTTGTAATTAAGGTATGTACATTACTTTTTTAGACATAATGCTATGGCACACTTAATAGACTGTAGTATAGTGTAGACATAATTTTTATATGCACTGAAAAGCCAAAAAATTCACCTGATTACCTTTATCTGCCTTATTGCAGTGGTCTAGGACTAAACCTGAAATACCTGAGGTATGCCTATAACTGGGATTTTTAATATATATATTAAATATATATTAATATATATTTAATATATATATATATAAATATATATTCAAATTCCCCAGATTTTCCTATCATAGTTGCATGTTTTCTAATAAAAACCTAGAATATTCCTGAGGTCATATGGGAAAGAGGTAAGGCGCCCCTGAAATGAACAGTGTTTCCTGTGGGGTCCTCATAAGACTAATAGTGTATGTGGATTTAAAAGCTGCAAGTCTAACTTTCCAACCTGTAAACATAAAAATGAGAAAGTCAAAATACCTTTTAACTGATTAATTAATTGAGATGAATTAATTCATTAAAGAGCTACGTGTATTGTGAAAATTACTGAGGCAAGTCCTCTCTTCTAGACCTCCGTTTTCATGAGGTCCAGTGCTCCACAGAGCAGAGGTTCCAGAGTCAGTCTGGATTCAAGTCCCTGTTTGGTCACTTACTAGATGGAAAATCTTGGGCAAGTTACTTAACCTCTCCAAGCCTAAGTATCCTGATATGCAGAACTAAGATAACAGTAGTATCTATTTCAGAGGGCTGTCATGAGGATGAACAAACATATATATTGTTCACAACAGTGTCTGGCACATAGTAAGAGCCCAACAAATGGAAGCTATTATTAACTCATAGCCTAACAGCCAAACTTACCCTCTCAACCTTCTTATGCAATTATTTTACTTCTCATAGCATACTAACCTCTTCTAAAATTCTTCAGAATCCCACCTGGATTCCTCATACAGTCTACCTGGTAGCACAGTGATTTAGCACCTAGCACATGCTTTAAAAATGGCAGACACCCAAATTTGCTGAATACATTTGTCATTATTCTAACCATGGCATTAAGATATACATGCAATTTTGAATTCCAAAAAATAAAACGGAAACATACCATATTTCGCCAAACTTCTGAGGAGCTGGTGAATTCTAAAATCAGGCTCTTACAGATTTTTAACCTAAAATATAAAACACCTCACTCAATTCTTTTTACACAGACAACTGGATGGACAACTTTCATAGAAAAAATTTTTTCTGAAATTTATTATAAAAGCAAATTCATTTGTAATACTTATGAATATCCAGAAACATATTAAGAGACAAATGCCCCTAATGCTGTTGCCAGGATGCATGGAAAGGTGGTTAGGCAGGCCCTGTGGTCTGAGTGCTTTCAGCTGGCAGAACCATGATACCCATTTTCATCCAAAGAACTTACTGCTTGCCGTTTCTTTACTCTTCCCTCCCTCCAAAATGGCTGAAAATATATGAAAACTGTTTAACTACGTGCCTGTAATTCCTTCAGATACCTACAGCAATTAAGCTTTTAATTAAATTCCCTATGCTGAGGACCTGCTGTGTTAGGTACATATATGGGCATCTGCCCAACTACCTCCTGAGTAGCAGCCTTTGGCAGGTCCCTTGACCTGTAAGTCTTAGGTGTCAGGTTGTTGTAACAGTGAAAATATTTTTAAAGTATGTAGGACAATGCCGCCTGGAGCATAATAGGGCCTCAGTGTATGGTAGCAAATATTATTTCTTAAATCAAACATTTCATATATCTATCAGAACTTAACTTATCAAAAACCAAATTCTGCAGCTTAAAGCATGCATCCAAATAATCACCGTAAATTCTTAACTCATCTGTATATTATCAGAGCATTCCTCAGTTGAACAGGAACTAAAGTCTTTTAATACATTTCCTCTTATTGCATATGAAGAAACCAAGTCCCCCACCAAATAAGGAAACCCACCCAGCATCCTACAGGTTGATGGCAGAAAATGAATATATTATACTGCATATAAATATTTTTTTAAAATTAACCAAGTGTTAAGAGGACTGAGTCTCAAACTCTGTTCTATAATACAATCACCTAAGGAACCTGTAAAAAATGCAGATACTGGGCTTCCCTGGTAGCGCAGTGATTGAGAGTCCGCCTGCCGATGCAGGGGACACAGGTTCATGCCCCGGTCCGGGAAGATCCCACATGCCGCGGAGCGGCTGGGCCCGTGAGCCATGGCTGCTGAGCCTGCACGTCCGGAGCCTGTGTTCCGCAACGGGAGAGGCCCGCGTACCGCAAAAAAAAAAAAAAAACAAAAAATGCAGATACTTACTTGATCTCAACCTCCAGAGACTGTGATTCAGTACATAAAATGGGGGTGTGTGAATCTGTATTTTTAACATACATTTCAGGTGATATGCATACCCCAATTTGAGAAACTTTGCCTTAGAAGATTAGGAACACATAATCACAGAATGTACCAAATCTACGAAGATATAGGATAAGTAACAGAAACTGTAAGCACCAGAAATGTTACCTGCACTCTTGGCAAATTTAACCATTAGCACTCTTACACCAGACCTAGTGCCTTTATTTTATTTATATACACATTCCTTTCCAACAGAGGGCTCAGTCTAATAATCTAATAAGAAAGGAATTAAATAATAAGAAATGCCTATACCAATCCACCTGTCCCTGTAACGTTTTCACTTATCCTTAAAATAGCCCATCTGCCTGCTCTCTTTCTCTCTCCCTCTCTACACAGGTGCATACATATTATTATTACATCTGTCATGTCCTTTATCTCCTCTCCAACAGCCTATTTCCTTCACCTCCTTGTAACCCTAGGTCAAACTTAATTTCAGACTACCTTTTCTATCACTTTTTTATTGTGTCCACTCAGCAATCTTGTTCTCCTTTATGCCATGTTTATGGTGTCTTAAATTTATGGGAAAGCTACTTGTTGAAACTCATTAAGTTTTGTACATTTGTAAATTTCACAACAAAAGACTGTTCCAATAACTTTCTTGTGTAAATTTTCCTGTCTTTAGGCTCTCCTCATTCTAGTCCATTCTGCAGTTAGACTAAAATTTCAAAACACTGCTTTCATATAGTACTTTCAACATAATTCCCTCAACTCCATTAACTCTTTACAGTACCATTTCCTTACTCTCCTTCCTTTAACTGCCAGAAAGGCCTGAAAACGGTTAGCTCAGATGCTAACATACAAAACCTTCCACATACTGAAACTTTTCTTATAAAAGTCATCATCATTCTTATATGTCCCAAATCCTGTGGCCTCTTAATCCTACTTTTTCTCTGCAGCATTTCACACTGCTAACCATTTCTCACCCCTCCTGGACTTCCATAATGCTGTACCTGCCTGTGTTCTTCTACCTCTGACAGGAACTAAGTCTTCTGCTAGTTCATCTTCCTACCCCTCAATCATAGCCACTCTCCAAGTTTCTATCAATAGCCCCTTTTCGTAGGTTAAGAATTAATTTTCTGTGCAATGTCATCATCCATTCCTATAGCACCTCTCTATACTTAGGATCCCTAACTCTACATCTTTAAGCCTTCATCTCTTGAGTCATAAGCCTGCTACTCTCAATTACCAATAGTACACATGCACTTGGTTGTTTCATTAGCATCTAAAATCAAGCTCAATTATTCCCAAAAAACGTACTCCACCCTGAATGTGCCTAATCTTGTTGTCCTACTAGTTACAGAATGAAAAAAATTGGTGCCATTCTTTATTATCTCCCCCTCATTTTTATTTAGCCTAACCAATGTATGGTTTGATACTAAAGGTCATTCAAAGAATGTCTACTAGCTAAAACTAATACAATGTTATATGTCAATTATAACTCAGTTTAAAAATATGTTTGAGTGTCTACTAAGTGGATGAAGACATAGTGGTAAAGAAACTAGACAATCTTGTATCTCCATGTAATGGGGGAAATGCGCACAATAAAAACCACAATAAACTAGGTAACTGCAATGCATAGTTAAGTGTTGTGAAGAAGAAATCAGGATATGGTTAAGTGTACATATACAGTACTCTGACTTAGTCTGGGGAAAAAGGAAATACGTTCTTCATGAAGTAACATATAAACTGAGCTTTGAGGCATGAGCAAGGTTTATCCCAGACATATTAAGAAAAACCGTGGAAGGTATAACAGTACCACTGCCAGTCCAGTCATCCATTAGAAAATTCTGAGTCATATTCTAAAGAGAAGGCCCCTCTCTTTGCAGTACAACAAACCGTTCACCCAGTGCTATCAATTCTACCTCAGAAATTCCCCCACACTCCAACATTGCCCCCAATTATTCCTTTGTTGGCTTTGTTCCAGAGTAACATTTCCTATGAAACTATACAAAATTTGGCCAAAACCTGCCAGTCCAGCCTCTTCTCTCAGACTAGACCACACTTGTAGAGAACACATATATCATTCATTTTTATTTTTACACTTCCAGTGCTTGAAAATGTTCACAAAATATACTTCACAGGATAAACATCTTATGAAGAGGAAAGTTTTCTTTTACATGACTTGCTTTAGAGGTCATTTAACTAGTGAATACAAGATTAAAAACAAGTTGTCTGATTGTAAAGGCCATGCTCCTTCCCTTGTACACTTCTAATTTATACCCAAATCCTGTAAATTTTTTCTTTGAAATATCACTTGCATCCTTTTTTCCCCATGCATAGTCATGTTACAGATGCTCATTACTTCACCTAGTTTTACTTTTTCCTCTATCCTTGACTCTGACACTAGAATTATCTTCCTAAACACCCAAATTTGGCCATATCACTCTCATACTCAAAATCTATACTTTCCCAATGCCCACAGGATAAATTTCAAACTATCATATGAAGTCCCTGCCACTGGCTTCCACCCATTCATACAAGCCTTACTGCCCACTCTATGACATCATTACCAAGTACTTGATCTAGTCCCATCATTGGATTACTGGCTATCACATACTGGCCATCTGTATTTCTAATTTCAATGCTTCTGTTTCTCACGACACTTCACTCAGAAATACTTCTCTCTCCTTTGCTAACTTCCACCCCCCACCCACCTATTATGCCCTGTTTAAAAAAACTCTACTCATTTTAAAGGCTGTATCTCACAGAGTGCTCTAAGCTCTTCTGTAAATAACCAGTCTTGTCTGGGAACTATATGTTCCTAATACTATAAAATAATTTCTTAATTTCCACCCTAAATTTATTATTTTATACATTATAGCTATCTGAATAGGTTTCTCAGTGCCTCTAGCTATAAGCTGGTAGAAGGTAGTGCTCATCTCATCCATGTTTATTTTCATAGTAATGGGGATTGTTTTCTTGACACCACACCTCCCTCTACAAGGAAAGAAAAAGGAATAAGGATCATGGCCTGACAAAGGATTCTAAACTAGCTCCAAATGCAATTCATGGATGCACAAACAAGGGTATCCTTTAATTCCAAATTAACACAAATTTAACCCAATGCCAATCTAACAAAAGTCTATTTTGAAGGTCAAACATGTAAGAATAACCATGAAACTTTCATTTTTCTCAAAGAAGAATAATGCCTCTCTCCCAAGAGCTTGTTCTACCAGGGACTAAAGCATAAAATATTTTAGTATAATTAAAATCAATACAACCCCTTCAAAAAACTTTGACAGTACCTATTAAAACTAAATCATTTAGTTTAGTCATTTACCCTATGACTTAAAAATTCCACTAAGTACACATCAAAAAGAAATCAGTACATATGTTCACTAGAAGACGTTCAGTGGAATATTGAGAGTAACTATATTCTTAGTAGCCCCAAACCAAAAATGACTAAAATGTCCATCAACAGCAAAATGAAAAACAAAATATAGTTGGCCCTTAAACAACCCAGGTTTGAACCACGCAGGTCTACTTCTACGCGGATTTTTTTTTCAGTAAATACATTAATACAGTACCACACTATCTGCAATTGGTTGAATTCACAGATACAGAAATGTAAAGTTCTCAAGGCCTACTGTAAAGTTATATATGCAGATTTTCGACTATGCAGGGGATGGGTACCCCCAGCCCCTTACCTAGTTCAAGGGTCAAGTGTACTATACAGAAATTATAAGCAACTGACTACAGCCAACAATGTAGATGAATCTCACAAATGTTATTTGAGAGAAGCCAGACACAACTAAATGTGACTGTTTCTAATTACATAAAATATAAAAACAGGAAAATCTAATCTATGCTAGTAGAAGTCAGGATAGTGGTTACTCTTGGGGAAAGAGAGGTAGTGACAAAGAGAGCACAAGGGGCTTCAGAAGAGCTGATCTTGTTTCTTGATCTGAATGCTGGCTAAACGTGTGTGCTCAGTGTGTGAAAGTTAAACAAGCTACGTGCACATTTATACACTTTTGTATGTGTACTAATACTTCAATCAAAAGTTTATTTTAAAAAGCACAGTACAGTATGAGCATTAGCTAAATGTTTAAATGGAACAGAAAGTTAAGCCCAGAGAAAGATCCAAAAGTATATAAGAGTTGCTTCTAGTCAAAAACAAGAAAACTGGACAACACATGAAACAGCTGTTTTCAGACCCTGGATAACAGGCAGTGTGAGACTGATCCATGAGAACGAACAGAAATGAGGTGAACCCTTCCAATGCTTGAATTTCTTCATGGAGGAGGCTTTCCAACCTGAGTCAATGGAGGGGAAACCCAGTCAGAGGACAGCAGTCTCACTGAGGTAAGAAGCAAGAGGTCAGAGTTGAGGCTGAAGTGGGTGGAATTTTTAATAAGACAGACTGCCACAGAGGGGAGCTATGCAGAGGAAAGTCCAGAAATCTGTCACTTGGGGGTCCTTTCGAGTCTGCCACTATACACAAAACTGCATGAATAAAGGGAAAGACTATATGAAGCCGGGGAAAGAGGAGCTGTGAGCTGAAATATCCCCAGTGATCATACAGGACTAGGAGATCCCTAAGTTTCTCCCAACCAGAGTGAAGAGAATATGCTGACACTGGGGACATTTAGTAGAGAACTAAGAAGGGCCATGCATTTGTAGTAGCTACCAGCCTTAAAGTAAAGCCTTCTCTAGATACACCCTACTAGAGCCTTGAAGGGATCAAGCTGACCAGCGAGTTACTTAGCTCGCTGGCAAAACAAAGTTTAACACTTTAAAAGACAACAAAATTCAGCCACTCAACAATAGACTATAACAATGTTCAGTATCCAATAGGAAAGTATTAAATATGTAAGCAGGAAAAGACGGCCCATAACCAACAGAAAAACCAATCAATAGACCCTGAAATGAAAGAATTGATAGAATCAGTAGACAAGAACTTTCAAACAGCTATTATAAATATGCTCAAGGATTCAAAGGAATACATGAAAACAAATCAAACGGAACTTCTAGAAATACAAAAAGTAAATAAATATATACATATTTATATAAATATATAAAATATCTGAAAGTATTTGACCCTGCAGGGGGGAAAAAAAAGGACAGTGAAATATAAAACAAAGTAAACTAAAGCACAGAGAGACCAAAAAAACTAAAAATGTTAATGACCTGAAGATAATATCAAATAGTCTAACATTATACATATAACCAGAGTAACCCTGGAAAAGAGTGTAGAAGGAAGAGAGCTAACTTTAAAAAAATACATGTGAAGAAATAATGACTAACACTTTTCCAAATTTGATGAAAACATAAACACAGACCAAAAAAACAAAACCAAAAACTCAATAAATCCTAAGCAGGATAATCACAAAGAAAACCAGCAATGAAGAGAAAATCTTAAAGAAAAGCCAGAGGTAAATAAAAAGACTTTAAGTACAGGGGAAGAAAGATAAGTATAACCGCAGACTTCTCATCAGAAACAAATGCTGAAAAAAAAATTTGTCAACCTAGACATATTTATCACTTGATATATCACTTATATATCAAGGGATAAATATCCTTCAAAATATGAAGATAAAGCTCTATACATCTACCAGAATGGCTACATCAAAAAGACTGACAGTCCCAAATGCTGACAAGAATGTAGAGCAACTGGAAACTCTCATATAATTGTTGGTAAGAGTATAAAACAAAACAACCAACTTGGGGAAAAGATCTGGCAACTATCCTATAACCCAAACTGCACTCCTAGGTATTTAGCCAAGAGCAAAGAAACCATACATATCTACACAAAGTCTTTCATACAGCTGTTCACTGAAGGCTTTTCACAACAGCTAGAAACTGAAAATAGCCCAGGTGTCCCTTAAGAGAAGAATGTAGTTACAAACTACTGACACATGCAGTACCATAGATGAATTTCACAAACATTATGCTAAGGGAAACCTTATATAAATAAGTACCATGATTTATATTTATATGGAATTCTAGAGCAAGCTAAACTAATCTATGTTAAAGTGATCACAACAATGATTGACTTAGGGGTGTGGGTAATGTGGGGGCAGGAAATGGCTAGGAAGGGGTACAGATTCCATAACTTGATAGGACTTTGTGTTGCAAAGCTGTAAGCATTTGTCAAAACACATGGAATGGTATATGTGGCAGACTGTATATTCTAAAGATGGCCAGCCACAATATAATCCATCCCACATGCTCTTCTTACAAGGTTAACATTGGCATTCTCCCATCAGCTGGTAGGGTCTATGTGACTTCTTGAATTTGAGCAGCCTCGGTGACTTTCAATCAAGAAAGTACGGTGGAAGTGTGTGCTCTTTTATAAGCTAGACTTTTGATGCTAGGTTATAAAAATGCCATGCACTTCTGCCTTGGTCTCTTGAGATACTACTCACTCTTGGAACGTAGCCACTCTACCGTGATGAAGCCAGCCACTTGGCAATGAAGCCAAGCAACCATATACAAAAGCAACATCTAAGTGTTCTAGACCAGAGCTCCAGTTGAAGTCCTGACAGCCAGCATCAATATCCAGATGTGTGAGCAAGACTTTAGATGATAACAGCCTCAACTTATCAGGTAACCTCAACTCCAGCTCACATGCTTGAAGTCAAGACAAGCTATCCTTGCCAGTCTCTGCCAAAAGTACAGATTCATAAGCAAAAGAAATGACTGCTGATGTTTGGGGTACAATGAGTTTGGAGTGATCTGTTAGGGAGCAATAGATAACCAGAACAATATACTAAATTCAGTTAATAATACTAAATTTAAATAATACTAAATTTCTAAGTTTTAGTTGACTATATATGATGACTATATGACTATATATGATGAAGTTAAGGATGAGATATTCTACTATATATGATGAAGTTAAGGATGAGATGTTCTAACATCCACAACCTACTTTGAAAAGCATCAAAAAAAATAAGACAAATTAATAGATGGATAGATATAAGACAGTAAATATAGTAAAGTGTTAATTGTGGAATTACATTCTGGAATTATTTCACATCCATGTAAGTCTGAAAATTTACCTAATAAAATCTTGAAGAGTGAAATAAAGTCATTTTCATACAAATAGAAGCTGAAATATATTTTTGGCCAATAGACCTGATGCTTTAGAAATTTTTTAATTCTTCAAGTAGAATGAAAACAACACCACATAGAAACTTAGGTCCATGAAAAAAGTCCACACCAATCTACACAAAGGAAAAGAAATGAAAATGGAAAATATGGGCAAAACATCAAAGAATGCTGCTTTTCGTTTTTAAATTTCTTTATAAAACAACTGACTGTTTAAAGAAATAATCAGAAATTCTATTCGGGAATTAATGGAAGACTACAATGGCAAAGAGGTAAACGAATTTATAATGTATTAGAATTCTTACATTATACTCTAAGAGGTCTAATTTTGAAGGCAGACTGAAATAAACTAAGGTGCATACTGTAAATACTAGTGCAACCACTGGAAAAAAAACAGAGGTAGGTATAAGCTAATACTGGAGATAAAACAGACTTCCGAAAAACTGCTCAATCCAAAAGAAAGCAGGAAAGGAAGAAAAAAAAGAAGGTAGTATAAATGGTACAACTAGAAAACAAATAGTAACCTGGTAGTGTTACTATTGAAAATTACAATAAATATAAGTGGACTGAACGCTCAAATTAAAAAGCAGATTGTAAAAAATCCAAAAAATGCAACTATACACTATCTAAAAGACTTATTAAATATAATGGCATATAAGTTGAAAATAAAGAGACAGCAAAAGATATAATATGCAAACACGAATCCTAAGAAAGGAGAAGTAGCTATATTAATACCAGACAAAGCAGACTTTAGGACAAGGAACATGACCAGAGAACAGAGACATTTCTTAATGATAAAGAATCAATTCATCAAGGAGGTCTTCCAGTCCTAAATGTGAATGCATCTAATAACAGAACTTGAGAATATATGAAGCACGGGGACTTCCCTGGTGGCACAGTGGTTAAGAATCAGCCTGCCAATGCAGGGGACATGGGTTTGGTCCCTGGTCCGGGAAGATCCCACATGCCACGGAACAACTAAGCCCATGAGCCACAACTACTGAGCCTGAGCTCTAGAGCCCACAAGCCACAACTACTGAGCCTGCATGCCACAACTACTGAAGCCTGCATGCCCTAGAGCCTGCACACCGCAACTACCACATCCCGCACGCTCTAGGGGCCCACATACTGCAACTACGGAGCCCGTGTGCTGCAACTACTGAAGCCCACCTAGAGCCCGTGCTCTGCAACAAGAGAAGCCACCGCAATGAGAAGCCCGCATGCCACAACAAAGGGTAGCCCCCACTCGCCGTGACTAGAGAAAGTCCACGTGCAGCAACAAAGACCCAACGCAGCCAAAAAATTAAAGAATAAATAAAGAAAATACATGGAAGCAAAAATGAAGAGAAGTGAAAGAAAAGATAGCGGGTTCACAACTATAGTTAAAGATTTCAACATTCCTCTTGTTAATTAATAAAGTAAGTATCCCCCCCCAAAAAAATCAGTAATGATACAGAATACATGCCTGTCTAAAAAAGGACCTGTATCCTGAAAAGAAAAAGAATGTGCAAAATATTTGGATACTCACAAAAGAAGACATACATGTGACCAATTAATACATGAAAACATCATTAGTCATCACAGAAATGTAAATTAAAACCACAATGACACTGCACACCCATTATCCAGCAATTATTTTTTAAAAATAAAAACAACATATTAGCAAGGTATTAGCAAAGATGTGGAGAAATTGGGACCCTTGCAGGAAGGTAAAACAGTACAGCTGCTATGGAAAATGGTATACTGGTTTTCAAAAAAATTAAACACAAAATTACTAGATATATTACATTCCTAGATATATACCCAAAAGAACTGAAAGCAGGGACTTGAAGAGATCTATTTTTAACACCCATGTTTATAGCAGCACTATTCACAATAGCCAAAGGAAGGAAGCAACTCAAGTCTCCATCAATGAAAGAATGATTAAACAAAATGTGGTATATACACACAATAGAATATTATTCAGCTTTAAAAAGGAAATTCTGATATACGATGTAACATGGGTGAACCCTGAGGACACTATGCTAAGTGAAATAAGCCAAAAGCAAAAGGACAAACATCATATGGATTCCACTTACATGAGCACCTAGAAAAGTCAAATTCGTAGTCAGAAAGTAGAATAGGGGCTGGAGGAAGGAGGAAGAAACTGGGGGGTTACTGTTTAATGGGGATGGAGTTTCAGTTTGGGATGATGAGCAAGTTTCAAAAATGGGTTAAGAATGATGGTTGCACAATGTGAGTATAATTTATGCCACTGAACTGTACAGTTAAAATGGTTAAGATGGTAAATTTTATGTTATGCATATTTTACTACAATTAAAGAAAAAGAAACTGCAGTGGGATACCACTACACATCCATAAGAATGTCTGCAATTTATTTGAGAGTATCAAATGCTGACAAGGATTTGGAAGAAACGGAACTCTCATACGTGGCTGGTAAGAATGCAAAATGGTATAACCATTGGGAAAATAGTTCATCAGTTCCTTATAAATTTAAACATAAAACTACCACACACTTCCCTGGTGACGCAGTGGTTAAGAATCTACCTGCCGGGCTTCCCTGGTGGTGCAGTGGTTGAGAGAGTCCGCCTGCCGATGCAGGGGACACAGGTTCGTGCCCTGGTCCGGGAGGATCCCACATGCCGCGGACCAACTGGGCCCGTGAGCCACGGCCGCTGAGCCTGCGCGTCCGGAGCCTGTGCTCCGCAACAGGAGAGGCCACAACAGTGAGAGGACTGCGTACCGCAAAAAAGAAAAAAAAAAATAACCTACCTACCAATGCAGGGGACATGGGTTCGATCCCTGGTCCAGGAAGATCCTACATGCCACGGAGCAAATAAGCCCATGCACCACAACTACTGAGCCTGCGCTCTAGAGCTCGTGAGCCACAACTACTGAGCTCGCATGCCACAACCACTGAAGCCCGTGCACCTAGAGCCTGTGCCCCGTAACAAGAGAAGCCACCACAACGAAAAGTAGCCCCCACTCGCTGCAGCTAGAGAAAGCCCACGCACAGCAATGAAGACCCAATGCAGCCAAAAAAATAAATTAAATAAATGAATAAATAAATTTTAAAAATAAAAAAAAGATAGGTGCACTTTACTGGATATAAATTCAGTACTTCAATAAACATGATTTTTTTCTTAGTTTATGAAAACAATATATAAAAAGATGGTAATTTAAATCAGTGGGGAAAGGATCCCTTAGGTGGTCTAGAGCAGGGGTCCCCAACCCCCGGACCAGTACTGGTCTGCAGCCTGTTAGGAACAGGGCCACACAACAGGAGGTGAGCGGCAGGCGACCAAGCGAAGAAGCTTCATCTGCAGCTCCCCATCGCTTGCGTTACCGCCTAAACCATCCGACCCACCCCCACCCCCTGTCCGTGGAAAAACTGTCTTCCACAAAACCAGTCCCTGGTGCCTAAAAGGTTGGGAACCGCTGGTCTAGAGAATTAGCTGCCCAAGTGGGGATATTTAGATATTAGAACTTAGAAAAGTTAGATATTTTCACACAACATCCAAACATATGCCAAATGCAATCCAAATCTAAACCTAAATCATACAATATTCAAAAAAATGCTGAATGTATTCAGATCTAAATCTATAAATCTAAATCTATAAAGTAACCTCATAGAAGTCCTAGAAAATATGAGATTTCTGTATTATCTTTGTAAGCATGGTGAAACTCAGAAGCCATAAAGGATAGATAGATTTACCTATATCAAAAAATTCTAATTTCATGACTAGATACTATATAATAAGCAATGAGGTAAATCAGCAGTCCTACACAATGTGCTGGGAATGAAACTTGATTAAAAAGCTTTTTTTTAAAGAGTAATTGACAGTATCTATCAAATCTTTAAGCTGACATAGCCTCATGGTCTAACAGTCATTTTATAGAAATCTACCTTACAGAAATAATATGTACCATTATTTGTAATATCAAAAATTGAAAACATGGCTTCCCTGGTGGCGCAGTGGTTGAGAGTCCGCCTGCCGATGCAGGGGACACGGGTTCGTGCCCCGGTACGGGAAGATACGACATGCCGCGGAGCGGCTAGGCCCGTGAGCCGTGGCCGCTGAGCCTGCGCATCCGGAACCTATGCTCCGCAACAGGAGAGGCCACAACAGCGAGACGCCCGTGTACCGGAAAAAAAAAAAAAAAAAAATTTTAAACAACCTAAATTCCACAATAAAGAGTTTCAAAATATATTATGAACTCTGAGTTAGTTTCCTAGTTCAGTTCTAAAGGCTGATAGAAGTCAAAAGATTGATAGTCTTCTATCAAGTTTACTTCAGGACATATGTTCCACATCTAACATTCTTTTCCTTTCTTGAGTTTTTTCTTTTGCTTCCCTTTCCACCAAGCTGATACGGTAAAATTACCTGTAGTTATGTGGGCATGTGATACCACACATAGATTTAATGCAGTAACTAAAAAGTACTGTTCAACTCCATACTTTCAGTTGTTCTAGCCAAAACCTCAGTGTCATCTTTTACTCCTCCCTTTATTTCACACATATCTGACCTATTACCAAATCCTACAGACTATAATTTCAACACGTATCAATAATTCAGCCACTTCTCACCAACCTGATAGGCCTCACCTTGTCCAACCCACCGTCATCACCTCCTATCTGTACTGCTGTAATAGCCTGCCAACTGGTCTCTTGATTCTGCCCTTCTCTTTCAATCTACGATCAACATGGCAGCCAGAGTGATCTTGCTAAAATCTAAGTCAGAACTTTCCACTCTCCTCAAAAACCTTCAATGGCTTCCCATCTCACTCAAAGGTAAACGTCAAACTCTTTATTATGACCAAATGATCTGCATCCTACATTCCCTTTCTGACTCGATTTCCATCATTAACTTTTCTACAGCCCCACAGGCCACCTCACTGTTCCTCAAACAGATCAGGCACTCTCCCACTTCAGTGTTTCCTTATTCACTACACTCTTTGCCTGAAATGCTCTTCCCCCAGTCATCCACATGGCTAGCTCTCGCATCTCCTTCAGTTCTTTACTCAAGTTATCATCTCAGCGAGGCTTTCTCTGGCCACACTAAAATTTGCACTCATCCCCTGCATTCTCAAATACTTCATATACCACTTCCTTTATTTTTCTCCTTAGAAGTACTATGCAACATACGATATATTCTACATATCTTGTTTTTGATGTTTATGATTTCTCGTTCCCTACTAAGTATAAGTTCCATGAAAACCGGAGTTTTGGTGGATTTTGTACACTGCTGTCTCCACTAGCACCTAGAAAAATGCCTATGACATAGTAGGTGCTCAATAAATATTTGCTAAATGAATGAGGTAGATGCACATGTAACCACTCATATGGAAAAGATTTCTATAACAAATAGTTAAGAGGGAAAAAAAACAAGTTGTACAGAATACAAGTTCAGGACAAAAATCTATACACAAGCAATGAATAATCTGTAAATAAAATTAAGAAAAATTCCATAAGCAATAAAATCAAAAAGAATGAATCTTAGGAATATATAAAATACATTTCTTTTGAACAGAAGAAGTGTAAGACCTGTACAACGAAAACTACAAAACACACAAAAAAAGTAAAGACCTAAACAAACAAAGACATCCCATGTTCATGGATCAAAAGACATAATACTAAGGTAGCAATACTCCTCAAATAGACCTACATATTCAACACAAATCTTATCAAAATCCCATCTGCCCTTTTTGCAGAAATTGACAAGCTAACCCTAAAATTCACACAGAAATTCAAGGAACCCAGACAGCCAAAAAAAGAAGAGCCAAGTTTGAATATTCACATTTTCCAATTTCAAAACTTACTACAAATCTACAGTAACCAAGAATGTGTATTAATGGCTGAAGAACAGACATACAGATTAATGGAAGAGAACTGAGAGTCCGGAAATAAATTCTTACATTTATGGCCAGTTGATTTTCAACAAGGGTACCAAGACAATTCAATGGGAAAGAATAGTCTTTTTCAGCAAATGTTTCTGAGACAGCTGGATATCTATATGTAAAAATAATAAAGTTGGACCCCTACCTCATATAACACCATATGCAAAAATTAACTCAAAACAGATGACAAACATAAATGTAAGAGCTAAAACTACAATACTCTTAGAAGCAAACAGGTATAAATCTATATGACTGGTGAGACAATGGTTTCTTATTGTGTTGGCCAAAAAGTTCATTCGGGTTTTTCTGTAAGATGTATGGAAAAATCTGAACAAACTTTTTGGCCAACACAATAAATAACACCAAAGACAACAAAAGAAAAACAAACAGGACTTCACCAAAATTTATAACTTGTGTGCCTCAGAGGAAACAATCATGAAAGTGAAAATACAACCTTTTGGGGGAAAATACTTGGAAATCATATATCTGATAAGGGACTTGTATCCAGAACATATAAAAACGCTTAAAAGCCAACAATAAAAAGAAAAATGACCCAATTTTAAAACAGCAAAGGATCTAAATAGATCTCTGAAGATGGACAATTAGGGCATGAAATGATGATCATTAGTCATTTAGCAAATGCAAATCAAAATCACAAAGATGCCTTCACATCCACAAGATGGCTAAAATAAAAGGGACAGACAATTGGTTTGGCAAGGAAGTAATTAGAAAGAACCCTCATATACTGCTGATGTAACTGTAAAATAGTGCAGCCACTTTGGAAAAAAAGTTTGGCAGTTCCTCAAAATGTTAAACACAGTTAGTTAGCTAAGACCCAACAGTTTCACTCCTAGGTACTTACCCAAGAGAATGAATTTATATGTCCACACAAAAGAGCTTATATATGAATGTTTGTAACATGATTCATAATAACCAAAAAATGGAAACAATCCAAAGTTATCAACTGATTACTGAATAAACAGTAAGTGTATACTCATACAATGTAATATGAACCTCCAAAATATCATTTAAGTAAAGGAAGACATACACAAAAGGACATATATTTTATGATTCCATTTATATGAAACGTCCAGAATAGGCAACCCATAAAGTAAGGAAGCAGATTAGTGGTTGCCACTCTTCAGGGGCTGAAGAAGGAAAGAATGGTGAATGACTGCTAACAGGTACAGGGTTTCTTTTGGGGATAATGAAAATGTTCTAAAATTAGATAATGGTGATGGTTGCCAATTGAATATACTAAAACCCACTCTAAATGGTGGATTTTATGGTATGTGAATTATATCTCAATTAAGTTGGAAATTATAAAAAGTGTATGGAATGATTTTTTATAAACCACCCCAAAAAAGAATAAAACTACAAGTATCTGTTACACAGATGTATTTGTTTGGTATTCACCAGATGTTTTTATGTTTTTCTACATTTAAATTGAACAACAGTTAAGTTTTGGAACTGGCTAAAAAAGGAAGAGAAAACTTTCACTTCTTTTTATACTTTAAAAATACGTATTTTTTTCTGTATTTCCTTATTCTCAAAAATAATTAATTCTACACACCAATATTTGAGGGGAGGGGCAACCAACCATGACATATAAAAGGCTCTCTGGAAATATGAAAGTTCTAGGATTTCTGGTTTTATGATTTACAGGAATAACCTAACATTTAAAATTGAGGCCATGCTGGCAAATCTCGGTGTATGGTCAGTTTATATACAGGAGTAAAATTTTAGGATCACAATCACTGTGCATTAGAAAAGAACAGAACTCTCTAATGTGACCCTTGGCCCTCCCCTCTCTCTGGGTTCTGTGAACATTTTCAAAAGTAAACAAACTATGCTTATTTACCTGTCTGAAAAACTATAAAAGGTAAACCCATGATCTGCCAACATTAAAATGCTCTTTCCCCAGTGTTTACTTAAGTGTTTATTATGTGACTTACTAGCAGTGAGAGAATCTTATCTCAGTGTAGATCTCTAGTGTCATCTATGGAAAGCCTTTAAAAATTCCAAAGTACCAGAATTATTTCAATTTCCTGACTTTAATTATAAATCACTTATTGCAATCAACAATTCCATGATCTGAAAACAGAAGCAATATGCCACACACATAGTCCCAATGACTTATTATTCTGAAATTTTCCTCTGGGTTCTTTCTAAACAATAGTTAAATTGAGTTCAATCTTACATAGAACTTAACCGAAAATTAAACACAGAATTACATTAGTATTCAGCGCACACACAAAAAATATTTATAATGCAATATACTAAAATAACTAAAGGTAGGTGAGTTTTCCTAGAAATAATCATGAACACTATTTTATGTTTAATTTATTACATTTCATCTATCAAATGTAGCATCTAAAGTCATAAAATCTGAATTAAGGATAAAAGACCATTAGCTTCTAATTTAACTTCAAAATGCTTTTAAAAATTCACAACATATGGGCTTCCCTGGTAGCGCAGTGGTTGAGAGTCCGCCTGCCGATGCAGGGGACACGGGTTCGTGCCCTGGTCCGGGAAGATCCCACACGCCACGGAGCGGCTGGGCCTGTGAGCCATGGCCCCTGAGGCTGTGCGTCCGGAGCCTGTGGTCGGCAACGGGAGAGGCCACAGCAGTGAGAGGCCCGCATACCGCAAAAAAAAAAAACAAAAAATTCACAACATATAATTTTAAGTGAACTAGATTGCATCTGTTAAAAGACAGAAAATTGTTTTTCTAAAGACCATCCATACTCGAAGGACATAAATATTAAACATTGAGAACATTTAATTTTCTATTAATGTCTAGTAAAATACTAAAGTGTAGCCTAATTACGAATTTTCTTTTGAGCAGTTACCAACTGGAGTAATATTTCTCTAACTGGAAAAAAAATGCAATTCTGATCAATCAGTAAACATCCAACACTGACAAATGCCTGAAACTGCACGTGAAAAAAAAATGAGACCGACATTTGTTTTTCTCATTGAATCTTCAATTCAAAAGTAATTATTTAATATCAGTTGAGCTAAGTACTTATCCAGGAAACACAGAATTCAATAACCATACCATACAAGAAAGCCCTAATACTAGTAAGTACAAAGAGATTCTAAAAGGAAGGCTTCCCTGAGTAATATTTAGGCTGAGCCCTACAGGATGGATAAAATTTGTTGGCTAACTGTGTTCTAGGCAGACTGAAATGCACTGGGCAAAAGGTTTGCAACAAGGAGCCTGGATAGTTCAAAAAACTGAAAAAAAGGCCAATATTGTTAGGTGGTTCCAAAAAAAGGAGAGTGTGAATTAAATCTTAGGAGGCAGAGAGAATCCAGATCAGATGGGACCTTGCAGACCAATTAAGGATTCTGCATTTTATTCTAAAAGCCACAGAAAGCCAAAGAATAATTTTAAACAGAAAGTAACAAAGTTAGACTTGTATTTTTAAAAGTTCACTGGAAAAGACAGAATTGTTGTTTATAATAATCTAAAAGAATTATAAACTAATAAAACTGATGGAGTTCACCCAAGTTAATGGATACAAAATTAACATCAGCAATGATCAAATGTAACAGAAAAAAGATCCTATTTACAGTGCAAAAAAATATGTATAGATCAAATATCTAGGAATAAATTTAACAAGGTATGTATAAAAGGAATTTAGGAAGAAAACTGTAAAATACAGAATAAATGGCAAGATAAACTATGTCAATTCTCAAGTTAATTGATGTATTCAATGCAATTCCAATTAATATCCGCAAACAAACTTGATACACTGGTTTTAAATTATTATGGAAAAGTGAAAGTCTAAGAATAAAAGTTCTGAAAATGAATAAAGGAGTAGGCTTTGACTCACACTTCAAAGCTTAACATAAAGCTATTTGAAATAAAACAATGTACTACCAGTGTTTAAAAAAAAAATTAAAATCAAACCCAAGCATTTGGCAGATGATACAGGTGATATTTAAAAAATTTAATGGGGAAAAGATTCAATACTTAATGTTGGGACAACTCGTTTTTCATTTAAAAAAAAAAGATTCCTAATTCCCTCCCAGATGGACCTAAATGCAAAAAAATAAACAACAACAAAAACCTCTCAACTATTTGCAGACAATATTAAAAGGGATTTCTTCAATAAAAAACAGAAATCATAAAAGAAAAGACTCATGAGCTTCACTTCAAAAATTGAGATATATCCCAAAAGAGAATATCACAAAGGACAATAAGGGTTTTATATTTTATTCTTATTCTGATAACTTTCCCGGCTGCATCATAAAGAATGCTGGATGAGATGATCTCCAAGATCCTTTACAACATAAACGTTGTATAACACGTTGTCTCTTACTTTCTTTTAAACCATTTCTTTATGAAACATTTAAAACATACAGAAAATAATAAAATTCATATCCATATATCCACCACCCAGAATAATCAAGGAAATGCTAAAATGAGAGTAATATTTTGCTAAAATTTCACACCCATCAAATTTGCAAAAGTTTTAAAATCTGACAATCTCAAGTATGGGCTAGGATGCTGGAAAAAGAAATGTCCGTACACTGCTGATAAAGTATATACTGGCATAACCGGGCTTCCCTGGTGGTGCAGTGGTTGAGAGTCCGCCTGCCAATGCAGGGGATACGGGTTCGTGCCTCGGGCCAGGAAGATCCCACATGACGAGGAGCAGCTGGGCCCGTGAGCCATGGCCGCTGAGCCTGCGTGTCCGGAGCCCGTGCTCCGCAACGGGAGAGGCCACAACAGTGAGAGGCCCACGTAAAGCAAAAAAAAAAAAAAAAAAAGTATATACTGACATAACCATTTTAGAGAAGAATTTAGCAACATCCAGTAAAGTTATTCACAATCTATTTCCCAGCAGTTTCACTTCCATGAATCTTCCCAAAGAAATATGTGCACAAAGAAATGT
The DNA here is from genome assembly GCF_964374135.1 of Grampus griseus. NCBI lineage: Eukaryota > Metazoa > Chordata > Mammalia > Artiodactyla > Delphinidae > Grampus > Grampus griseus. The sequence continues at coordinate 122,954,115 of NC_139018.1, forward strand.
GTCAACATGATCACTGCAGCATCATTTATAATAGCGAAAAAGGAAAAAACTCAAAATATCCATTAGTAGTGGGACACATATATTTGATATATCATACAATGGAGTACTATACAGCAGTTAAACTAAACTAGAGCTACATGCATCAACATACATATCCCAAAAAATAGTTTAAAAAAAAAAAAGCTGATGAAAGATATGTACAGTAACAATACCATTCTGTAAAAATTTTAAAACACAAAATCCAACACCATATATAGCATTTACAGATACAAGTACACATATACAGTAAAAGTATAAACAAGGATATGAAATTCAAGAACCTCGGGATAGTTATTACCTTGGGTAAAGAGAGAAGGTAATAGGACTTGGGGGTGAGGTGGCTACAAGTGCATATGTAAGACTGCATCTGGTTCGCTAAGGATCAAAATTGGCGTAATTTATAGTTCTGAGTGATGGGTAAATAAGTACCTGATATATTATTTACTGTTTTAAATGTTTTTTTAATTAAAATATATACATATATTTTAAAAAGAAAAAAGTGAGCATATAATATACAAGCCGAAAATTACTTTGGAGATCTTCTAATCCAACCTACTTCCTTGATAAAAGAACTAAGGAAAGATATCAGAATAAGAACACAAAATAAATACTATTGGAGTCATCGCCATTTTAAACACATACTACATAGCTAAAAAAGCACTTAAGGGGATTAGACCTTGTTCGCTGGAGAGAAAACCTTGGTAGGCTGAACAGCGATCAGCCCCAATTTCTCAAAATCTGGTGTCAGCTAGTAATATGGAATGGGCATGTGTGAGCACATGCGCGCGCGCGCACACACACACTCTCTCTCTCTCTCTCTCTCTCTCTCTCCCCCCCCCCTAGGAGTGCCTTGTCAAATTCAGCACAGGAATAGGCAGTAAAGTGGGTCTCTGGCCCACTATCCAGGCTGACCCCTAGTCCATCTTTACTTAAAATTACTTGAAGTTCTGAGGCCTAGAGGATTGTTCCAGATCATACTTCATTATATCCTGATCATAGTTCATTAGCCCACAGCACATATCTAAAAGTAGTCCTGAACTAACTAAAAAGTAGCTCATTCATCCAGCACTTATAAATACCTAAAACAGCACACGGAAAAAAAAAAAAGAGAGAGAGAGACAGCAAATATTTAGTGTTCACACAGAATCTTCAATCCAGGAGTAAATAGTTTAATTTCAGCTGAGATAAGTGACCTATCAATATTTTACAACTTGGATCCATCTATTTTTAAGTTCACCCCTCCCTACCCTTCATCTACCCAAAACATGTAAGAGGAATTTTGAGGAGGGAGGAGACTGACTCAGATACTGAGTTAAATGAAACCCTAAGATTTTACTTTTTATTTTGAAGATAATATGAAATATAGTACACTGGGTAATAATTAAATTTAAAGAAATAGATGATTTTAAATGCAGAAATCTAGTTTTATGTATATGAAAGTCTAATGTTTGTTCAGCTTTTCTAATATATTATACTTAAGTGTTCTCATGTCAACATTAAAGTCAACTTTTAAGAAGCAGTTCCACCCGTTTACAGGGCAGAAATAGAGACAGATGTAGAGAACAAACGTATGGACACCAAGGGGGAAAGTGGCGGGGGCGGTGGTGGTGGTGGGATGAATTGGGAGATTGGGATTGACATATATACACTAATATGCACAAAATAGATAACTAATAAGAACCTGCTCTATAAAAAGTAAAAAAAAATTCAAAAAAAAGCAGTTCCATTTTATCAAGCACAATGTACCCCTACGTTAGCTACCAAACTTTATCTATTTCCTATTTTCCTCCTCTGTTCTTTAAACATGTTTGATATGTGTCCTAGTCCATTTAGGCTGCTTATACAACAAAACACCATAGACTGGGTGGTGTATAAACAACAAAAATTTCTCACAGTTCTGGAGCCTAGGAAGTCCAAAATCAAGGCACCGGCAGATGTGATGTCTGGCAAGAGTCACCTTCCTGCTTCATAGATGGCCATCCTCTGGCTAGATCCTCGCAGTGGCAGAAGGGAGGGAGGGAATTCTTTGGAGTCTTTTAAAGGGCATTAATTCCATCATGAGGGCTCCATTCTCATGACCTAATCAACTCGCAAAGGCCCTACCATCTAATGCCATCACAATGGGGGGTCAGGATTTCAACATATGAATTTGGGGGTTGGGGGGGACATAAACATTCTATAACAATACGTTACAGACATAGCAAAATGTGTAAGAAATTGAATATGAATGAAGCAGCTTAACTAATTAGGGAAGGTTTTCATTTCTTAGGAGCTCTAAATTTGGATTATCTTAAACAGCATAGTTTTCTATCACCAACATGGAATATGGCACATTATCAGCTCACTTCAGAAAACTAGAAAAAATGTTACCTAAATATTCTTTGTGTGAAATGGGATTTATCAATTAGTATACATGTCACATACAATAGGTGTTCAAAAGACAGGTATTTTTTAATTCTCAAAACAAAAACTTTATTTAGCAAAGGTAAATATTTAGTATCCTTATTCATGACACACTGTAAGGTTATCAATATTGGCAAATAGAAACACAAGGCACAATAAGCAGAATTCCTAAGAAAAAAGTACTAAGGTAATTAATAAGTTGGAAATAACCCAAATTTCTCCGTGACCCATTAGCTTTATATAGAAAACACTGCTGGGCATCTCATCCTTTCCCTTCCAAAAAACAGGATTATGCTTTACATATGATTAAAGATAGGAAAGTATTTGTTGTATGAAGAAATTCCTGTAGTGGTATCTGCAGTGCTAGAGCTATCATCTGAGAAGAAAATAAAGAACATCCCTTTTAGAAAGGGTGCTAAAGAGTGCAAGTGACAAAATGTGACATTTGTCCATACTGAGTGGTACATACATGGTTGTTATATTATTCTTTCTACTGTTTGTATATTTAATTTGTAAGGAAAATTCAGAATTTACACTGTATCACAAAGAATATAAAAATAACCGAGTTAGCATATTGGCTACAGCTCACAAGGGCAATTAATCCTAAGACTATTTCTCACATTCAAGGAGACTGCTGAGGTAGACGTCTATTAGAGACTTGAAATGGATAAGCCATTCTTTTTGATACAAGGAGACAAAAGTCAACAAATGAAAAGAATATGTGTAAAGTACTGGTGGCATCTTCATTCAGCCCCTAGCTATGTAATTTGTGTGTAGCACTACTTGTCTCAAATGTGAAAAGGAACATTCTGAATTACTGAAAGTATGAAAAAATGGACACCTATTAAGACCTAAAAAAGAGCTACAAGCCTGCATACCACAGAGACAGGTCAAAAAAAAAAAGTTTCATGTTTTATTTCTGTAACATAAAGGGATCTGTGCTTGACTAACCTCATCTCTTCCCAAAGGGTACAGAAGATCAACTTCTGGAACACAATGAACTGTTAAAGAGTCACCACAGTAGTCTCCACACTGGCAAGCCACGAGTTTCATTGAAAGAAGATTTTTATCCTACTTGGGTTAAGTGTTCAGGGCTCATACACCACCTCCTTGCTTTATTTGCAGCACAGATGTTGACTTTAATTAATGAAGTCTTACTTAGGATTCTCTTCCACAATCCACATATGACATCTTATGTGAGATTCCAGAAGATTTCCTAAAACTGAACTTCAGGAATAATTTAATCTAGTAAGGTTCTAAGTCTCCAAAACCTCTTTTCCTTTCAGGTCAACCTTATGATTCACTTGCCTTTATCACATTAACAGGAGAGGTCAAAAGTAAAGCAAATTACAGAAGTGATTTGACTTTGGACTAATAATACTGAATAATGCATCACTAACTATTAAGATCTACTGTTTATTTCAAATGTAGTTACCAAATATAAAATAAATTCACATACTAAGTATTTCCAAAAATAATATTTCTATGGAAAGGTTAAAAATGTTAGTAAAGAAAAGCATGAAAATACACCAAGGTTCCAACAGTCTGTCTACCACTAACCAAGCTGTTTTCTTGGGCAAGTCACTAAATCAGTTATAAGGTCACTTTATAGAGTACCATTAATTTACTTTTTCAAGAATGATCTCATTTGAAAATCATTCCTCAGAAACAAAGCAAGTATCACCCTTACTTGACAGAAGGAACAGAGCCAAGGCTTAGAAAGCTAAATGGCCTACTCATGCCCAGCTAGGAAGCTAGAGAAGAAGGATGAACCCACAATCTTCTGACACCAAAGTTAGTGTTTCTTCCTCCACATCAATGGTTCTCCATGACTTTCGTTCACAGAACCTGTTGAGACTCTAAAGCACTTAAATTTTTATATATAATTTTAGGGCGTTCACAGTCACAAGGCTTAGAATCAAACAGTAATAACAGTCAGCTAAATCTCATGTGCAAACAACAATAAAAAAAAAAAAAGTACTAGCCTTATTTCACTTTCAGATAGACCTTATACTTAATGATCTTTTTTTTTTAACTTACTATCCATAATGGTATTTATGTTAAAGATAACAGATAACTCAGGTCAAAGCACTGTGACAATTTTGAGATTAAATGAAAAGTTGGCAAAGAAATTTATCATGTATTTGTAAGTAATCTCATTAAAAAACTATTTATAGGGACTTCCCTGGTGGTCCAATGGTTAAGACTCCGCACTTCCACTGCAGGGGGCGTGGGTTCGATCCCTAGAACTAAGATCTCGCACCTTGCATGGTGCAGCCAAAAAAAAAAAAAGAAAAAAGAAAAACCTATTTATGTAGCATCTTTAAGTATTTCAAACATCTCATGTTTTGGACATAGATATAGGCTTGTAGATTAACACTATTTCCACTTACTGTAATTTTACTTTATTTTCTTTATTAGAAGAAAAAGCCCCACTTCCTCCAGTAACTGCTATGGTCAGAAAAGGCATCTTGTTGAAGGCTGCCTTCTACTAATATCATAGAAAACACTCACTTAACTGCAATAAGGTGGGTGGGCATTCTCAAAGCAAAGTAACACTCCTCCTAACTGGTAAGACAGAACATGTACCATTATGTGCAGAGTCCTGACCTGGAGTCCAGAGGCTCAATTTGTGCCCTGGCTCTGCCACCTGGTGACTTTAAGAAAACCATCTTAAAGCTCTGCACTTCAATTTCCTCATGTGTAAAACAGGAATAGCCCTACTCAGGCTCACAACTTCTGTGAATTTATAACCAGAAGACAGAATGATGACTGTCCCAGAAAAATACCAGAGTATTTACAGGCAACTTGCCAAAGTAAATTTATTTTTTTTATACATATACATACACACAAACACTAACATACTATGTGCCAGACACTGGGTGGAGGATTGGGACCAAGATATGAAGTATCTAACATGTGCCAGACAGTGTATAAAGGAAGCAGTAAAACAATATTCTTTAGAACAGGAGCTGGGAGTAGGAGGTGTTGAGTCCATAGAACTGCCTGAGGAGTGGAAGGGCACCAGGAGAATGGGGCTCCATTATTTGACAGGGTTTCACAAAAAGTGTTATATGGAGAAAGTCACTAGACTATACACTTCCAAAAGATAGAGACATGAGTCTTGTCTTTATAGCCCCTACACCAAGCTCAGCTCAGAGTAGCCACAGTAGATTCCTAATAAATGTTAGCTGATAACTAAGTCATCCATACTCTGGTAACACACTCTCTGGTAAACACTAGAAGTCCTTGTCCTTAAAAAGTGAGTTCAAAACCAGTAAGCAAAGTAACAATGTAAAGGATAATATGTTAGAGTCCACTGTCTATAAGGTGCTTTGAGAACATTCGGAAAAACTGGGTAGGAAGACTTCAAAGGATTAATACTTATTAAGTGCCTATGTGTTAGGCATTGCACATGCTTTAATCCTCACAACTCTGAGTTAGTCTCACCACCCCATTTTACAGATGACAAAACTTGCGGCTCGAGATTAAGTAACTTGCCAAGGGTCAGACAACCAGGGTAAGCCAGAATTAAAAGCAGGATCTAACTCCAAAGCTATTTCCACTATACATACCATAATGTCTTTGGTTTTTATACTTTACCTTTACATTTGCAGTGGAGAGAGAGCAGGGACTATCACAATCAGCCAAAATTTTGTCATCCTGAATCATTATGAAAAGAGCATCTAAAACTTTACCCAAGTATTTTACTTAAAAAATCACTTCTGAAAATTGGTCTTCACTCATAAAAATCATAAAACTAATTTTTTAACAGCTGCATATGTATATTTAATGTCATGTTTCTACATTTTGACCTATACAATTACAGGTCTAAACAAAAGGGCAAAACATGACTGAAGAACATGACCAGCAATCATTTAAGAAAACAGACACTTTAAGTGTTTGGGCTGAAAAATTTAGGTATGATCCATAGTTTTATATTATTCCACTGACTGCATATTGAGAGAAACAGCAAATTATTCCAAATATTTTTTTAAGGGGAGAGAGGATTGTTTTTGGAGGGGAGAGAGGAGGAGTCATTTAGAAATGATTTATGGTTTAAGGAATAAAACATTAAATGTTACGTGTCAAAGACACTGTAGGTACCCAACAAATCTTGTTAAATGGACTGGGCAAGTTGGATGAGAATGTGTCTTCCTCTCGCTTCTGACTACTTACTTAAGAAGCTTTTTTTTAAGCCATGAAAAAAAGTGTAAATTTAAGAGATATGAAATACAAGCAGCATATAAAACCTGTGAAAATGAATCAGAACATTGTAATTTGTGTCTCTGTGTAAACTCCTCAGTAACCCAGCAATGTCAGAAGATGGTGTACATGCTACTCAGCACATTAATGCTACTTAGTAAATACTGACACAATAAGACTTTCATAGTTTACGTTCTAATTTTTAAATTTTTTTAAAACTGTTTTTGGTTTGCTATTTAAAGCATTCCTTTAGTGCCACAGGAGTTTAAGTCTTTTTTTTTTTTTAATATTTATTTATTTGGCTACGCCAGGTTACAGCTGTGGCATGTGGGATCTTTCAGCTGTGGCATTCGGGCTCTTAGTTGTGGCATGCGGGATCTAGTGCCCTGACCAGGGGTCAAACCCCGGCCCCCTGCATTGCGAGCCCAGCGTCTTAACCACTGGACCACCAGGGAAGTCCTGAGATCATTATTTCTTCAAGCTACTTCTTGTTTCTGTTTTGTCATGATTAATAATTTCTTTAATGGGCTTCTGGTCATTCTTTGGATTTAGCAGCACCATCATTAATATTGTATTTTTTCATTAAAAATGTGATAAGCAGTTCAGATTTACAAGCAGGGTCTAATTCCAAAGTTATTTCCACTTCTTTTTATCTTCCTAAACTCTAAACTTTTTTACATGGTTTACAAAATAATCTCTTAAGTAAGGGTACTTACTCGTCAGAGGTGTGAGATAAACACTTCTCAGCCCTCTTGTCCAAATCACTTGACAACATTTACTGGGTATCTCAAGTGTCTTTCACAAGTAACTTTTTAACAGTTGTACTTCTGAACTTTAGGTCGTTTCCATTTCAATCCCCCTTCTCCCCCGACCCCAGACAAAATTCTGGGGTAATCTGCTGCTTCTCTCAATATTGCAGATAGTGGAATGATCTGAAATTATGGGTCATACCTGTATTCCTTTCTGATTGATGGAGGGTAACTTCGGACTGTAAATCCCATATGCCATTAGCTGACATTTTCGACGGCACCCTAGCCACTTAATAAATATAATAACAGACTTTGTAATGTTTCTTTTTTAACATATCCACAGAACGTTTTAAAAAATTCGGAAACTAAATTATCTTTCAAGAATTCTAAGATTAACCAACCAGCGTCATATTAAAATTATTTTTAACAATTTTATGGATCAAAACATCTGTCGCATTAAATTCTGACTTTACCAACAAAATCCTCCACACCATGACGAGTCCTTTTCATTTTCTCAACTGTAAAAAAATAAGGGCCAACTGTTTGCAGGTTTGCATTTAATAGTCTCCAGCAAACCCAGTAGCTCACGTTTAATTTCAGAACCTCGATGAGTAATCTGTGAACACAACCCTTGGGCTTGATTTAACAATTCATCCGCCCTCCCTCCCCACCAGTCCACCCCCAAAACCCCAACCCACCAAAGCACACGTCTAAATATTTCTTCACCAAGAAGGCCAAAACCTCGAAAGCAGCGAGGAAGAGCTCCCCTTGGAAGGAAAAGGCCAGCCCTTCCCAGCCTGAGGCCCAGGCCGGCCCTGCTAGCCCCACTCCAAGAAGGGCCACCTCTAGATCGCCAGCACGCCCCGCCCCGGGCCCGCTCGTGTCCCCTCGGGCGACAAAACCCTCCCTCCCTGCGGCGCCCAGCCAGGACTGACAGTCACGGCAGGAGCAGCAGCAGCCGCTGCTAGCAGAGGCCTACTTCTGGCACCGGCCTCTCCAGACCGCGCGCGCCCCCAAACACTCGCCCCGGCGGGGGTGGGGGCGTCCCTACCCTCGCCGGAGCCTGCCCCGAAGGGGGACTTGGGCGGCCGAGGAGACGATGGGAGATGCCACCCAGCCGCCCCGGCCCAGGCCCAGTCCTCAGCCACACTGACCTGTCGTCGCCCCCGCGCCTGGGCTGCGGCCCCCGCAGCAGCAGCAGCCGCTTCACTGGTCGTCGCAGCCCTCACCCGCCGCCTCCGCCCGCCACCGCCTCGTTCCCTTTCGCTGCCGCCACCGCCGGCGCTCATGCGGGACCCGCGCTTCCTTCTCCGGAGACCGAGACCGGGAAAGGAGGCGCAGGGGCCGCAGAAAACCCCGCGCTCGTCGCCAGCCGCCGCTCCGCCGCTGCCTGTCCGCACCGGGGGGCTACGCGGCCCGCCTGGCCAGGGCTAGGTGCGAGGTGGTCCGAGCACAGCCCCGAAGTAGAGCCGAGAGAGGTGCCGCCGCCCGCGGCCGTGAGCGCCGGGTCGGCAGAGGTGAAGCGCAAGTCGGCGCGGCGGCGGATGGCGGGCGCCCGAGCCGGCGGAAGGCTACGCGGAGGCGGGGTGCGCGAGCAAGAGAAGGGCGGTGTGTCGAGGTTCCGGCGAAGGCGAGTCAGGCTCTATCGTCTCCTACAGTCACCCCGAGCCCAGCGCCACCATCTTGGGAAAAACGCGGATCTCGCGGCCGCGGCGTAAGCGGGGAGGACTGGCTGGGCGGGCCGAGTATCCCGGCAGGCAGCGCGCGCCACCCGGCCGGGCGAGGGCTCCAGGCCTGGACGCACGGACGCGGGGCGGGGCCGGTGTGCGGGCGGGAGGGCGCCGCGCTCTGCCCCGCCCTCCACCGCCAGCTCCGCTCCCCTCCTGCTTGCCGTCGTCGCCAGCGCAGGGGCTGTTGGGAAGGGGAAGTAGCTAGCGCCTCCCGGAGTCCCACCAGGTTGGTCGCCATGTTGGCACTGGGAAAAGGGGGCGATGCCTCTTTTGAGCCACCGTGGTCTGTGGCCCGACAGAAAGCAGGCGGTACACTCCGGAAACGCCCTGGAGCCCTCTGGAGTGTTGGCGAGTCCCGTGGTCAACCCAACCGAGGAACGTGCCTGAACTTGGACGCTCCCGATTTTGTTGGGGAATGAATCGGCTCCGAAATTGCGCCAAGGGGGCTTTGATAGCTGCTAGCCCCGCGGTGGGGCAGAACACTCCATATTCTAGGTCTCCGATCCCAACCCTTTTACGCCCTGAGCTGCTTTGTAAACATTGCAGAGGTAGCCCAAGAGTGCGGACCAGCTTTCAGGGGACCAAGGTCATCTGCTTAGGACTTTTGCCAACACACGATGTGTCACTAGTTTACATGATGGTGAAAGCCTGTCTCCTGCAATTTTGACCTTCAGTAGGTTGTCGATAAAGAGAAAGTGGCCCCTTAGTTGACCCCAGCTGGATACAGGCTAATTGTGATCCGTATGACGACTGAATCCATTTAAAGCCGTGCGCCTTCATATTTAGCACCAAGGTCACCATCTTATTTAAAAGGATTTTTTTTTATGGCTCTGCAAGACTTACTAGCAAAGCTGCAATGGGGTCACTAACAATTCATATCCTTAAGGTTTGCGGCTTTTGCTGCATAGAATACTGTATGAGATCCCATTCATCTAGTATTCAAACTTTTTATATCAACAATAGTACATAACAGTGAATTTAACTGTCATTCTTAGAACATCTTTTATATATTTATATGTATATATGTATATATATAATATAATATATATTTGTATACTGCTTCCCAACAACAAAAAATAAACTAGTGGAATTTAAATTATTCTAGGACAACTGATGATAAATGACAGTATTAAAGCATGCCCAATTTTAACTCAGTTCCTTATTTTTTCATTTTCTTCCATTACAGATTCTCATTTGGAAACTTTGCAGTTATGTTTTATGGGAGAGATTAGTTAAAATCAGTCTCTTAAGGATTTATCTTTGCATATTATCAAAATAGGCAAGTGTAAATCTTTAAAGACTTCATTAAAGTAAAATATTACTACAATATCTAGCATATGAAGATTCTTTTAGCAATTCTACTTCCTCTTACGTAAAAATTGTCTGAATAATGTAATTTTTTTTGTAATAAACTGGTATATCAAATGTGGCAGAAAACCACGAGTTCCAAGAAAATTAAAGACAAGAGAAATAAACCTCTTAATTAAATGTCAGTTAAATGCCAGTTCTTTACTAAGATCAAAGAGGATCCCAATTCCTCCTTGAAATCTGGAGAAATTACCCATAGCCCTTTTAGCTCGTTAATATTAAATAGGCATTCTTATGTGTGATGCTAGTGTCAGACTTGTTTCAAGAACCCACTGTGCTGTTTGCCTTGTCCATGTTCAAATTTCAAAATGTTTGCTGGTAAAAATTACCAGTATGGAACATTGTCAGGAATCCTTAGAATACTAATAGTGTTCCATCTCCATATATATCAGTTTTTATGAATAATTTTTTTTCCCAAGTCAAACCCATATTTTTCTTCAGGTACGTTTTCCCAGAAAAACAACTTAGTAGCTACCAAGTTAAGTAGTAAATTTGTTAGACTATTGTAGGCAAAATGAGACCCAGTAGTTTCTAAGTTTCTCATTTCAGGTATAAAGTGAAAGGAGCAGTTTAATTTTTTTAGCATAGTGCATTAATTCCTTTAACAAACTTTGAACTTCTACTATTTACCCAGAACTGTGCCAGGCTTTGGAAAACAATAAAAGATCAACAATCCCTATCCTTGCCCTCAAGAACTCACAGTCCAAGAGGAAATCACCAGTAAAATGAAATTTATTTTGGAGTAACCCAACAGTTTTTATAGAACAGTGTTCCCCAAATTGCTGATGAAGTTGGTTTTTCAACAGGGCTGTTTTGTTGCTCAAGATTTCTTTTTGATGTGAGTCACAACAGATGAATCAAAATGCAAAAACACAATTTTTTATTACCTAGCATGCCCCTGGGATCAGGAAGAAGCTGAAAGAATGGAACAAAAAATGGTTGGATATGGTGGGATAAAAGTTACTGTTGCTATATTTAGGTTGCATCAAAATGTTACACACTCAACTATCGAAAAAGACTAGGCTTTCAGTATATGAGTAGCTCTCAGTATTTAAGAAATACTGTTGTAGCAAAATTAATTCCATGAAAAACGTTGCCTGGCATATGACAAGTGCTCAGTAAATGTTAGTGCTTAGTAATAGCTGTAGTGATATTAGCATTATCTGTATCATTGTTTATCATTACGGACTTCAGGCATTAACTCCTTCACACCTTCACGCTTATTCCTACAGATTACCCAAATCTGTACTCCCCCTGATCTCCTGTCCTAAAGTATGAGCCATCTTTCTTCCTTTCTACAGCTAATATATATATTATATATATATATATGGGGAGAGGTGCCCCTCAAGACTTAATCCCTCAGTCATTCCCTCTCCTGTTCATTAATTCTATTAACTTTGTCCTTTCTGTTTGGAAAAGCTACCAGATTGCCATTTTCTTCCAAGTCCCTCTTCAACTACTGAAATTTAGCATGTGCCCCCACTTTACTAGCAACATATACATTGCTAGTATTAATGTCAGTAATGGCATAATGATCAAATTTAAAAGTTGCTTCTCAATTTTCATGGTATATGACCACTTTGCAGCCTTCCACACTGCTAACCACTACCTACTGGAAACTGGTCCCTTGGTTTCCATCACCGTGAATTCTCCATCTTCTGTGTCTTGGACCACTCTTTCTCAAGTCTTCTTTACAGAATGCTTATCCTCTCTGCTTTTGGTTCTCTTTACCCGCCATTATTACAGTCTCTCACAGAACTGTTTATGTATACTCTTTCTCTATCACTTATATAAGTCAGGAATGAAATCTGAATCTTGAACACTGACCTCACTCAGAAACTTGAGACATGTATCTTCAGCCCCTTATTGAAAATTTGTATTGAATATCCTACAGGCACCTCAAATTCATCCACATCTGAAATCGAACTGCTGACTGTGTCCCATTTTTCATCATTAGCTGAGATGTGGAGAATTGTGGAGAGAAGCAGGTTTTGGAAGAATAAGCAGGAATTGGTTTTTGCAAATGTTAAATTTGAGATGCCTATATCTCTGTAGTACAGACTGATTGCTAGTTGGCCCCTAATATGCACTCTATTCTACTCTTCATACATGATAATGGAATATCTAGCCAGATACACAGTTGCCTGTAATAAGCTCTCTAAGTGTGGCCATGTCACTAAGTTCTGACTAGTGAGATGTGAGCAGAAATGATGTGAGCAACTTCCAGATCATATTCTAAAAGAAATGAGATGCTCCTTTCCCTTTGTCCCTTTCTGATGATTGGAATGTGGTGTTGTGAGCTAGAGCAATAAGATGTGTCCCTGAGGACTTCCTGAGTCACAGTTTGTATACCAGTGAACTTTGGTGTGAGACAGCTACTAACTTCTATAATCTGCCATGGTTATTCTAGATACCTTTCACTGCAGCTGACCCTGTATCCTAATATCCAAATGAAGAAATCAAGGAAGCAGGTGGACGTAGGCATCTGGAGTTAGGGGTGAATGAAACCAAATCATCCTACATTCTTTGACTTGATTGATGACTCTACCATCTGTGGCAGTCCCCAATCATAATGTTAGTAATCCTAGATTTCTTCCTCTTCCTCACTCTCCTGACATTTAGGAGGCAAAGTTACATATTCCTTAAAGAATTGATTTTAGAATTAGGTAGCATAGCAAAGTGGTTAAAAGCATAGGTTAACAACTGCAAAAATGCTGGGCAAAATCATAAACTCCTCTGTGATTTGGTTTTCTCATCTGCAAAATTGGGTTGTTGTAAGGATTACAAGTTAGTATACATAAAAGCACTTAGAGTAATGCTGGGTACGTAGTACAAGCTCAGTAAAGGTGAGCTTTTTTTTAATCCCATGCAAATTCCAGTTCTGCCGCTTACCAGATATAGAAACTTCAATTAAATATTCAATTAATCTTTCTGTTTCCTCATCAGTGAAGCAGGAAAAATAATAGTACTGACCTCATCCGGCTACTGTGGAGAGTGAACAGGGACAATATATGTGGAGTGTTTAGTGCCTGGCATATGGGAAGCGTCCAATAAATGGGAATAGGCACTACTATTACTATTAATAGCTGTTATTGTCATTATTATTATAACATCCATTTCCTTCTGTATAATCCCACTGCTGCTACCATAATTTAGATCCTTAGTGTTTCTTACTTGAACCAGAATATAAGCTCCAGAAGGGCAGGGCCATTTTATCTTACTCATTGTTGTATCCCCAACACCCAACACAATGCTGGTCCAATACTTTCCTACTGAAGCATCTCATCATGGAATGTTTTTTAAAGAAACAAATGTGAATCTTATTGCTCCCTTGCTTGAATATAGCAGTGGCTCTTCATAGCTTTCTGGAAAATGTTCAAACTCCAAGAATAAGGCCCACTGGAGGTGGGCTCTGCCTCCCAGCCCCGTTTCCTTCCACTCCCCTCATGGATCCCTTCCTGGAGCAGTACTTTACAGTCATTTGGAGCCCTTTTGCCTGCAATTCGTTCTGTCTTTTAAACAATTTCAAGCACCTCCTCTGAGAAGCCTCTCTAATCTTTCCAGGCAGGGTTGTTGCTCATGCCACTTCTTCCTATCATGTCACTTTTCACATACTGTTGGTTTATGTGCTGTGCTTACAATTCTGTCTCCCCTTAAGTTCCTTGAGAGAGGAGAGTGCCTTTGGTTTGCTTTTTGTTCCCAGTATCTATCTCCGTAGCTAAAACCTGGCAAGTCCTCAAAAAGTGTTTGAATGAATGAGCTAATATATGGTAAAGTAGTGTATCTTTGGATATTTCACTTTTCAACTGTGCCAAGCAGAGATACAAGGTGCAAAAGTGCCTGCCTATACAATTTAGTGGGGACAGAAAAATCAGGCAAATAAATTTGTTTTGATAAATTATCAAAGTAATATATTTTAACTTGTGAACTCCAGCAACTAAGTAAGCAACAATATATGTCTTTTAATCTTTTGGGACCTTAGTACTATTATGTATAAAATTAAGATAGCAAGATAACCTACAAAATTCTCTTAAATCTACAACTTATTCAACCACTAAATTTCACTAATTGCACATATATCCAAGACTACTTAAGAAGTCATTCAAGGGCTTCCCTGGTGGCACAGTGGTTGAGAGTCCGCCTGCCAGTGCAGGGGACACGGGTTCGTGCCCCGGTCCGGGAAAATCCCACATGCCACGGAAAGGCTGGGCCTGTGAGCCATGGCCGCTGAGCCTGCGCGTCCGGAGCCTGTGCTTCGCAACGGGAGAGGCCACAACAGTGAGAGACACGCGTACCGAAAAAAAAAAAAAAAGTCACTCAAGCAAAACCCTGCAAGTCATTAAATCATGCTTTTACTATGGTCATTTCAGTCTTTGTGCCAGCCTTACCCAGCTGGAGAGTAGATGGAAAAGAGGAGTTTTATTGAACAGCGGTTGCTGCTTTCACACTGAATTCATGCGTCTAATACAATTTTTAACACATATCATACTGATCCTAACAGAAATTCTAACAATTTTTTAAAACTAAGGAAGTGCGTTGTTTAAATAAAATCTTGGTTAGTAAAAATAGTGTAGACAACTATACTTACTGTTTTTCTTTGGGATACCTCAACTAAAGAAAATATCTAGCAAGGGAAGAATCGTGAATATAGTTTGCAATTGATAAGCAATATTTTCTTATTCTTACTCAACACAAGAGAATAAAAAATTATCAAAATGATAAAATTTACTATTGGAATTTTTTGGTATTCCTTGAAACAAAGCTTGCCTTCTTTTTGTTGTTTTTATTTTTTCGTTGTGACAGTAAACCATCATTATAATATAAAAAGACAAAGGTTTATAAAAATTCTAACGCTGATATTATTCTTGACATAAAATATTTTATATTGCTTCTTTTTTTAGTTCCTGCTAAGCATGATAGTGATTGCATATATATTTCAGTACTTAACGCAAAGTTCCTGAAAATGAATTCATTTCCACAAATTGCATTTCTGAACCAATTAAGTGCTAGTTGCTTAAATACATTGTACTAATACTGACAACAATCTTTGCTATTATGCATTTCATGGATTAGGAAATTGAGCTTAAAATAAGTAACTTGCCCATGTCCCACACCTAAAACCTAGTAGAGCTAGGGTGTAAATCCGTGGGCGGGGGGTGGGGGGGGGATGGGGGTGGTGTGTGTGTGTTGCAGCTTTCCCAGAAAACAAAGATAAGTTTTTTCAATTGCAAAAATATGTTTCCTTGAAATGTTTTCTCAATTTTCCAGTCATCACTTTTATTCATTGCTTCCTAAAAGTATTATAAGGAAAATATTCTCCTTTAGCAGTTGTTGTTAAGCTAGTTTGGTGGTGCTGAACTCTCTCAGCTTTTGCTTGTCTGTAAAGCTTTTAATTTCTCCATCAAATCTGAATGAGATCCTTGCTGGGTAGAGTAATCTTGGTTGCAGGTTTTTCTCCTTCATCACTTTAAATATGTCCTGCCACTCCCTTCTGGCTTGCAGAGTTTCTGCTGAAAGATCAGCTGTTAACCTTATGGGGATTCCCTTCTGTGTTATTTGTTGTTTTTCCCTTGCTGCTTTTAATATGTTTTCTTTGTATTTAATTTCTGACAGTTTGATTAATATGTGTTTTGGCGTATTTCTCCTTGGATTTATCCTGTATGGGACTCTCTGTGCTTCCTGGACTTGATTGACTATTTCCTTTCCCATATTAGGGAAGTTTTCAACTATAATCTCTTCAAATATTTTCTGTCCCTTTCTTTTTCTCTTCTTCTTCTGGAACCCCTATAATTCGAATGTTGGTGCATTTAATGTTGTCCCAGAAATCTCTGAGACTGTCCTCAGTTCTTTTCATTCTTTTTTCTTCATTTTGCTCTGCAGTAGTTATTTCCACTATATTATCTTCCAGGTCACTTATCCGTTCTTCTGCCTCAGTTATTCTGCTATTGATCACATCTAGAGTATTTTTAATTTCATTTATTATGTTGTTCATCGTTGTTTGTTTCCTCTTTAGTTCTTCTAGGTCCTTGTTAAACGTTTCTTGCATTTTGTCCATTCTATTTCCAAGATTTTGGATCATCTTTACTATCATTATCCTGAATTTTTTATCAGGTAGACTGCCTATTTCCTCTTCATTTGTTAGGTCTGGTGGGTTTTTATCTTGCTCCCTCATCTGCGGTGTGTTTTTCTGTCTTCTAATTTTGCTTATCTTACTGTGTTTGGGGTCTCCTTTTTGCAGGCTGCAGGTTCGTAGTTCCCATTGTTTTTGATGTCTGTCCCCAGTGGCTAAGGTTGGTTCAGTGGGTTGTGTAGGCTTCCTGGTGGAGGGGACTAGTGCCTGTGTTCTGGTGCATGAGGCTTGATCTTGTCTCTCTGGTGGGCAGGTCCATGTCTGGTGGTGTGTTTTGGGGTGTCTGTGGACTTATTATGATTTTAGGCAGCCTCTCTGCTAATGGGTGGCGTTGTGTTCCTGTTTTGCTAGTTGTTTGGCAAGGAACATGAAGGAAAAGACCTACAATAACGAATCCAAAACAATTAAGAAAATGGGAACAGGAACATATATATTGACAATTACCTTAAATGTAAATGGATTAAATGCTCCCACCAAAAGACACAGATTGGCTGAATGGATACAAAAACAAGACCCATATACTTGCTGTCTACAAGAGACCCACTTCAGGCCTAGAGACACATAGAGACTGAAAGTAAGGGGATGGAAAAAGATATTTCATGCAAATGGAAACCAAAAGAAAGCTGGAGTAGCAATTCTCATATCACACAAAATAGACTTTAAAATAAAGACTATTAGAAGAGACAAAGAAGGACACTACATAATGATCAAGAGATCGATCCAAGAAGAAGATATAACAATTCTAAATGTTTATGCACCCAACATAGGAGCACCTCAATATATAAGGCACATACTAACAGCCATAAAAGGGGAAATCAACAGTAACACATTGATAGTAGGGGACTTTAACACCCCACTTTCACCAATGGACAGATCATCCAAAATGAAAATAAATAAGGAAACACAAACTTTAAATGATACATTAAACAACATGGACTTAAATAATTTTTATAGGACATACCATCCAAAAACAACAGAATACACATATTTCTCAAGTACTCATGGAACATTCTCCAGGGTAGATCATATCTTGGGTCACAAGTCAAGCCTTTGTAAATTTAAGAAAATTGAAATTGTTTCAAGTATCTTTTCCGACCACAACACTATGAGACTAGATATCAATTACGGGAAAAGATCTGTAAAAAATACAAACACGTGGAGGCTAAACAATACATTACTTAATAACGAAGTGATCACTGAAGAAATCAAAGAGGAAATTAGAAAGTACCTAGAAACAAATGACAATGGAGACACGACGACCCAAAATCTATGGGATGCAGCAAAAGCAGTTCTAAGAGGGAAGTTTATAGCAATACAGTCCTACCTTAAGAAACAGGAAACATCTCGAATAAACAACCTAACCTTGCACCTAAAGCAATTAGAGAAAGAAGAACAAAAAACCACCACAGTTAGCAGAAGGAAAGAAATCATAAAAATCAGATCAGAAATAAGTGAAAAAGAAATGAAGGAAACGATAGCAAAGATCAACAAAACTAAAAACTGATTCTTTGAGAAGATAAACAAAATTGATAAACCATTAGCCAGACTCATCAAGAAAAAGAGAGAGAAGACTCAAATCAATAGAATTAGAAATGAAACAGAAGAAGTAACAACTGACACTGCAGAAATACAAACGATCATGAGAGATTACTACAAGCAACTCTATGCCAATAAAAAGGACAACCTGGAAGAAATGGACAAATTCTTAGAAACGCACAACGTGCCAAGACTGAATCAGGAAGAAATAGAAAATATAAGCAGACAAATCACAAGCACTGAAATTGAAACTATGATTAAAAATCTTCCAACAAGGGCTTCCCTGGTGGCGCAGTGGTTGAGAGTCCGCCTGCCGATGCAGGGGACACAGGTTCGTACCCCAGTCCGGAAAGATCCCACGTTCTGCAGAGCGGTTGGGCCCATGAGCCATGCCTGCTGAGCCTGCGCATCCGGAGCCTGTGCTCCGCAACGGGAGAGGCCACAACAGTGAGAGGCCCGCGTACCACAAAAAAAGAAAAAAAAATCTTCCAACAAACAAAAACCCAGGACCAGATGGCTTCACAGTCAAATTCTATCAAACGTTTAGAGAAGAGCTCACACCTATCCTTGTCAAACTCTTCCAAAATATAGCAGGGGGAGGAACACTCCCAAACTCATTCTACGAGGCCACCATCACCTTGATACCAACACCAGACAAGGATGTCACAAAGAAAGAAAACTACAGGCCAATATCACTGATGAACATAGATGCAAAAATCCCCAACAAAATACTAGCAAACAGAATCCAACAGCACATTAAAAGGATCATACACCATGATTAAGTGGGGTTTATTCCAGGAATGCAAGGATTCTTCAATATACGCAAAACAATTAATGTGATAAACCATATTAACATATTGAAGGAGAAAAACCATATGATCATCTCAATAGATGCAGAGAAGGCTTTCAACAAAATTCAACACCCATTTATGATAAAAACCCTGCAGAAAGTAGGCATAGAGGGAACTTTCCTCAACATAATAAAGGCCATATATGACAAACCCACAGACAACATTGTCCTCAATGGTGAAAAACTGAAAGCATTTCCACTAAGATCAGGAACAAGACAAGGTTGCCCACTCTCACCACTCTTATTCAACATAGTTTTGGAAGTTTTAGCCACAGCAATCAGAGAAGAAAAGGAAATAAAAGGAATCCAAATTGGAAAAGAAGTAAAGCTGTCACTGTTTGCAGATGACCTGATACTATACATAGAGAATCCTAAAGATGCTACCAGAAAACTACTAGAACTAATCAATGAATTTGGTAAAGTAGCAGGATACAAAACTAGTGAACAGAAATCTCTGGCATTCCTATACACTAATGATGAAAAATCTGAAAGTGAAATCAAGAAAACACTCCCATTTACCATTGCAACAAAAAGAGTAAAATATCTAGGAATAAACCTACCTAAGGAGACAGAAGACCTGTATTCAGAAAATTATAAGACACTGATGAAAGAAATTAAAGATGATACAAATAGATGGAGAGATATACCATGTTCTTGGATTGGAAGCATCAACATTGTGAAAATGACTCTACTACCCAAAGCAATCTACAAATTCAATGCAATCCCTATCAAACTACCATTGGCATTTTTCACAGAACTAGAACAAAAAATTTCACAATTTGTATGGAAACACAAAAGACCCTGAATAGCCAAAGCAATCTTGAGAATGAAAATTGGAGCTGGAAGAATCAGGCTGCCTGACTTCAGACTATACTACAAAGCTACAGTAATCAAGACAGTATGGTAGTGGCACAAAAACAGAAATATAGATCAATGGAACAGGATAGAAAGCCCAGAGATAAACCCACGCATATATGGTCACCTTATCTTTGATAAAGGAGGCAGGAATGTACAGTGGAGAAAGGACAGCTTCTTCAATAAGTGGTGCTGAGAGAACTGGACAGGTACATGTAAAAGTATGACATCTGATCACTCCCTAAAACCATACACAAAAATAAGCTCAAAATGGATTAAAGACCTAAATGTAAGGCCAGAAACTATCAAACTCTTAGAGGAAAACATAGGCAGAACACTCTATGACATAAATCACAGCAAGATCCTTTCTGACCCACCTCCCAGAGAAATGGAAATAAAAACAAAAATAAATGGGACCTAATGAAACTTCAAAGCTTTTGCACAACAAAGGATACCATAAACAAGACCAAAAGACAACCCTCAGAATGGGAGAATATATTTGCAAATGAAGCAACTGACAAAGGATTAATCTCCAAAATTTACAAGCAGCTCATGCAGCTCAATAACAAAAAAACAAACAACCCAATCCCCAAATGGGCAGAAGACATAAATAGACATTTCTCCAAAGAAGATATACAGACTGCCAACAAACACATGAAAGAATGCTCAACTTCATTAATCATTAGAGAAATGCAAATCAAAACTACAATGAGATATCATCTCACACCAGTCAGAATGGCCATCAAAAAAATCTAGAAACAATAAATGCTGGAGAGGGTGTGGAGAAAAGGGAACCCTCTTGCACTGTTTAGTGGGAATGTAAATTGATACAGCCACTGTGGAGAACAGTATGGAGGTTCCTTAAAAAACTACAAATAGAACTACCATATGACCCAGCAATCCCACTACTGGGCATATACTCTGAGAAAACCATAATTCAAAGAGTCATGTACCGGGGACGAGGGAAAGATGGCGGAAGAGTAAGACGTGGAGATCACCTTCCTCCCCACAGATAGACCAGAAATACATCTACACGTGGAACAACTCCTACAGAACACTTACTGAACGCTGGCAGAAGACCTCAGACCTCCCAAAAGGCAAGAAACTCCCCACGCACCTGGGTAGGGCAAAAGAAAATAAAAAACAGAGACAAAAGATTAGGGACGGGACCTGCACCAGTGGGAGGGAGCTGTGAAGGAGGAAAGGTTTCCACACACTAGGAAGCCCCTTCGCGGGCAGAGACTGTGGGTGGCGGAGGGGGGGAGCTTCGGAGCCGCAGAAGAGAGCGCAGCAACAGGGGTGCGGAGGGCAAAGCGGAGAGATTCCCGCACAGAGGATCAGTGCCAACCGGAACTCACCAGCCCGAGAGGCTTGTCTGCTCACGCGCCCGGGCGGGCGGGGCTGCGAGCTCAGGCTCGGACTTTGGTCCGAGCGCAGGCAGAGGACTGGTGGAGCGAGCACAGCCTGCAGGGGTTAGTGTGCCACGGATAGCCCGGAGGGAGTCCGTGAAAAGGTCTGGAGCTGCCGAAGAGGCAAGAGACTTTTTCTTCCCTCTTTATTTCCTGGTGCGCGAGGAGAGGGTTTTAAGAGCACCGCTTAAAGGAGCTCCAGAGACGGGCGCGAGCCGCAGCTAAAAGCGCGGACCCCAGAGACGGGCAGGAGATGCTAAAGCTGCTGCTGCCGCCAGCAAGAAGCCTGTGTGCGAGCACAGGTCACTATCCACACCTCCCTTCTGGGGAGCGTGTGCAGCCCGCCACTGCCAGGTTCCCGGGATCCAGGGACAACTTCCTCGGGAGAACCCATGGCGAGCCTCAGGCTGGTGCAACGTCACGCCGGCCTCTGCCACCGCAGGCTCGCCCCACACTCCGTGCCCTTCCCTCCCCACGGCCTGAGTAGCCAGAGCCCCCGAAACAGTGGCTCCTTTAACCCCGTCCTGTCTGAGCGAGAAACAGATGCCCTCCGGCGACCTACACGCAGAGGCGGGGCCATATCCAAAGCTGAGGCCCTGGGAGCTGTGCAAACAAAGAAGAGAAAGGGAAATCTCTCCCAGCAGCCTGAGAAGCAGCAGATTAAAGCTCCACAATCAACTTGATGTACCCTGCATCTGTGGAATACAAGAATAGGCAACGAATCATCTCAAATTGAGGAGGTGGACTTTGAGGGCAAGATTTATGATTTTTTCCCCTTTTCCTCTTTTTGTGAGTGTGTATGTCTATGCTTCTGTGTGAGATTTTGTCTGTATAGCTTTGCTTCCACCATTTGTCCTAGGGTACTATCCATCCATTTTTTTAAAATTTTTTTTTAATAATTAATTTTAATTTTAATAACTTTATTTTATTTGACTTTATCTTCTTTCTTTCTTTCTTTCTTTTTACTTTCTTTCTTTCATCTTTCTTTCTTTCTTTCCTTCCTTCCTTCCTTCCCTCCTTTAGACAACGAATCATTCCAAATTGAGGAGGTGGACTTTGAGGGCAAGATTTATGATTTTTTCCCCTTTTCCTCATTTTGTGAGTGTGGTTGTGTATGTTTCTGTATGAGATTTTGTCTGTATAGCTTTGCTTCCACAATTTGTGCTAAGGTTCTGTCTGTCCGTTTTTTTTTCCTTAATAATTATTTTTTAATTTAATAAATTTATTATATTTTACTTTATTTTATTTTACTTTATCTTCTTTCTTTCTTTTGTTTTTCCGTCCTTCCCTCCTTACTTCCTTCCTCCCACCATCCTTCCCTCCTTCACTCCCTCCCTCCCTCCCTTCCATCTTTCCTTCTTTCTGTCTTTCTTTCTTTCTTTCTTTCTTCCTTCCTTCCTTCCTTCCTTCCTTATTCCCTTTCTTTCTTTCTTTCTTTCTTCCTTTCTTCCTACTTCTACTAATTCTTTCTCTCTACTTTTTCTCCCTTTTATCCTGAGCCGTGTGGATGAAAGGCTCTTGGTGCTACAACCAGGAGTCAGTGCTGTCCCTCTGAAGTGGGAGAGCCAACTTCAGGACACTGGTCAACAAGAGACCTCCCAGCTCCACATAATATCAAACAGCAAAAATCTCCCAGAGATCTCCATCTCAATGCCAGCACCCAGCTTCACTCAACGACCAGCAAGCTACAGTGCTGGACACCCTAAGCCAAACAACTAGCAAAACAGGAACACAACCCCACCCATTAGCAGAGAGGCTGCCTAAAATCATAATAAGTCCACAGACACCCCAAAACACACCACCAGACATGGACCTGCCCACCAGAGAGATAAAATCCAGCCTCATGCACCAGAACACAGGCACTAGTCCCCTCCACCAGGAAGCCTACACAACCCACTGAACCAACCTTAGCCACTGGGGACAGACATCAAAAACAATGGGAACTACGAACCTGCAGCCTGCAAAAAGGAGACCCCAAACACAGTAAGATAAGCAAAATGAAAAGACAGAAAAACACACCAGAGATGAAGGAGCAAGATAAAAACCCACCAGACCTAACAAATGAAGAGGAAATAGGCAGTCTACCTGAAAAAGAATTCAGAATAATGATAGTAAAGATGATCCAAAATCTTGGAAATAAAATGGATAAAATGCAAGAAACATTTAACAAGGACCAGAAGAACTAAAGATGAAACAAACAATGATGAACAACACAATAAATGAAATTAAAAATACTCTAGATGGGATCAATAGCAGAATAACTGAAGCAGAAGAACGGATAAGTGACCTGGAAGATAATATAGTGGAAATAACTACTGCAGAGCAAAATGAAGAAAAAAGAATGAAAAGAACTGAGGACAGTCTCAGAGATTTCTGGGACAACATTAAATGCACCAACATTCGAATTATAGGGGTTCCAGAAGAAGAAGAGAAAAAGAAAGGGACAGAAAATATTTGAAGAGATTATAGTTGAAAACTTCCCTAATATGGGAAAGGAAATAGTTAATCAAGTCCAGGAAGCACAGAGAGTCCCATACAGGATAAATCCAAGGAGAAATACGCCAAAACACATATTAATCAAACTGTCAAAAATTAAATACAAAGAAAACATATTAAAAGCAGCAAGGGAAAAACAACAAATAACACAGAAGGGAATCCCCATAAGGTTAACAGCTGATCTTTCAGCAGAAACTCTGCAAGCCAGAAGGGAGTGGCAGGACATATTTAAAGTGATGAAGGAGAAAAACCTGCAACCAAGATTACTCTACCCAGCAAGGATCTCATTCAGATTTGATGGAGAAATTAAAAGCTTTACAGACAAGCAGAAGCTGAGAGAGTTCAACACCACCAAACCAGATTTACCACAAATCCTAAAGGAACTTCTCTAGGCAAGAAACACAAGAGAAGGAAAAGACCTACAATAACGAACCCAAAACAATTAAGAAAATGGGAATAGGAACATACATATCGATAATTACCTTAAATGTAAATGGACTAAATGCTCCCACCAAAAGACACAGATTGGCTGAATGGATACAAAAACAAGACCCATATACTTGCTGTCTACAAGAGACCCACTTCAGATCTAGAGACACATACAGACTGAAAGTAAGGGAATGGAAAAAGATATTCCATGCAAATGGAAACCAAAAGAAAGCTGGAGTAGCAATTCTCATATCAGAGAAAATAGACATTAAAATAAAGATTATTAGAAGAGACAAAGAAGGACACTACATAATGATCAAGGGATCGATCCAAGAAGAAGACATAACAATTGTAAATATTTATGCACCCAACATAGGAGCACTTCAATACATAAGGCAAATACTAATAGCCATAAAAGGGGAAATCAACAGTAACACATTGATAGTAGGGGACTTTAACACCCCATTTTCACCAATGGACAGATCATCCAAAATGGAAATAAATAAGGAAACACAAACTTTAAATGATACATGAAACAACATGGACTTAATTGATATTTATAGGACACTCCATCCAAAAACAACAGAATACACATTTTTCTCGGTGCTCATGGAACATTCTCCAGGGTAGATCATATCTTGGGTCACAAGTCAAGCCTTGGTAAATTTAAGAAAATTGAAATTGTTTCAAGTATCTTTACCGACCACAACACTATAAGACGAGATATCAATTACGGGAAAAGATCTGTAAAAAATACAAACACGTGGAGGCTAAACAATACATTACTTAATAACGAAGTGATCACTGAAGAAATCAAAGAGGAAATTAGAAAATACCTAGAAACAAATGACAATGGAGACACGACGACCCAAAATCTATGGGATGCAGCAAAAGCAGTTCTAAGAGGGAAATTTATAGCAATACAATCCCACCTTAAGAAACAGGAAACATCACGAATAAAAAACTTAACCTTGCACCTAAAGCAATTAGAGAAAGAAGAACAAAAAAACCTCAAAATTAGCAGAAGGAAAGAAATCATAAAAATCAGATCAGAAATAAATGAAAAAGAAATGAAGGAAACGATAGCAAAGATCAATAAAACTTAAAGCTGGTTCTTTGAGAAGATAAACAAAATTGATAAACCATAAGCCAGACTCATCAAGAAAAAAAGGGAGAAAACTCAAATCAATAGAATTAGAAATGAAAAAGGAGAAGTAACAACTGACACTGCAGAAATACAAACGATCATGAGAGATTACTACAAGCAACTCTATGCCAATAAAATGGACAACCTGGAAGAAATGGACAAATTCTTAGAAAAGCGCAATCTGCTAAGACTGAATCAGGAAGAAATAGAAAATATGAACAGACCATTCACAAGCACTTAAATTGAAACTGTGATTAAAAATCTTCCAACAAACAAAAACCCAGGACCAGGTGGCTTCACAGGCGAATTCTATCAAACATTTAGAGAAGAGCTAACATCTAGCCTTTTCAAACTCTTCCAAAGTATAGCAGAGGGAGGAATACTCCCAAATTCATTTTACGAGGCCACCATCACCTTGATACCAAAACCAGAAACAGATGTCACAAAGAGAGAAAACTACAGGCCAATATCACTGATGAACATAGATGCAAAAATCCTCAACAAAATACTAGCAAACAGAATCCAACAGCACATTAAAAGGATCATACACCATCATCAAGTGGGGTTTATACCAGGAATGCAAGGAATCTTTAATATATGCAAATCAATCAATGTGATAAACCATATTAACAAATTGAAGGAGAAAAACCATATGATCATCTCAATAGATGCAGAGAAAGCTTTTGACAAAATTCAACACCTATTTATGATAAAAACCCTCCAGAAAGTAGGCATACAGGGAACTTTCCTCAACATTATAAAGGCCATATATGACAAACCCACAGACAACATTGTCCTCAATGGTGAAAAACTGAAAGCATTTCCACTAAGATCAGGAACAAGACAAGGTTGCCCACTCTCACCACTCTTATTCAACATAGTTTTGGAAGTTTTAGCCACAGCAATCAGAGAAGAAAAGGAAATAAAAGGAATCCAAATTGGAAAAGAAGAAGTAAAGCTGTCACTGTTTGCAGATGACATGATACTATACATAGAGAATCCTAAAGATGCTACCAGAAAACTACTAGAGCTAATCAATGAATTCGGTAAAGTTTCAGGGTACAAAATTAATGCACAGAAATCTCTGACATTCCTATACACTAATGATGAAAAATCTGAAAGTGAAATCAAGAAAACACTCCCATTTACCATTGCAACAAAAAGAATAAAATATCTAGGAATAAACCTACCTAAGGAGACAAAAGACCTTTATGCAGAAAATTATGACACTGATGAAAGAAATTAAAGATGATACAAATAGATGGAGAGATATACCATGTTCTTGGATTGGAAGCATCAACATTGTGAAAATGACTCTACTACCCAAAGCAATCTACAGATTCAATGCAATCCCTATCAAACTACCATTGGCATTTTTCACAGAACTAGAACAGAAAATATCACAATTTGTACGGAAACAAAAAAGACCCCGAATAGCCAAAGCAATCTTGAGAATGAAAAATGGAGCTGGAGGATTCGGTCTCCCTGACTTCAGACTATACTACAAAGCTACAGTAATCAAGACAATATGGTACTGGCACAAAAACAGGAAGATAGATCAATGGAACAGGATAGAAAGCCCAGAGATAAACCCATGCACATATGGTCACCTTATCTTTGATAAAGGAGGCAGGAATGTACAGTGGAGAAAGGACAGCCTCTTCAATAAGTGGTGCTGGGAAAACTGGGCAGGTACATGTGAAAGTATGAGATCTGATCACTCCCTAACACCATACACAAAAATAAGCCCAGAATGGTTTAAAGGCCTAAATGTAAGGCCAGAAACTATCAAACTCTTAGAGGAAAACATAGGTAGAACACTCTATGACGTAAATCACAGCAAGATCCTTTTTGACCTACCTCCTAGAGAAATGGAAATAAAAACAAAAATAAGCAAATGGGATCTAATGAAACTTCAAAGCCTTTGCACAGCAAAGGAAACCATAAACAAGACCAAAAGACAACCCTCAGAATGGGAGAATATATTTGCAAATGAAGCAACTGACAAAGGATTAATTTCCAAAATTTACAAGCAGCTCATGCAGCTCAATAACAAAAAAAACAAACAACCCAATCCCAAAATGGGCAGAAGACCTAAATAGACATTTCTCCATAGAAGATATACAGACTGCCAACAAACACATGAAAGAATGCTCAACTTCATTAATCATTAGAGAAATGCAAATCAAAACTACAATGAGATATCATCTCACACCAGTCAGAATGGCTATCATCAAAAAATCTAGAAACAATAAATGCTGGAGAGGGTGTGGAGGAAAGGGAACCCTCTTGCACTGCTGGTGGGAATGTGAATTGGTACAGCCACTATGGTGAACAGTATGGAGGTTCCTTAAAAAACTATAAATATGGGCTTCCCTGGTAGCGCAGTGGTGAGAGTTCGCCTGCTGATGCAGGGGACGTGGGTTCGTGCCCTGGTCCGGGAAGATCCCACATGCCGCGGAGCAGCTAGGCCCGTGAGCCGTGGCCACTGAGCCTGTGCTTCCGGAGCCTGTGCTCCGCAACGGGAGAGGCCACAACTGTAAGAGGCCCGCATACAGAAAAAAAAAAAAAACCTACAAATAGAACTACCATATGACCCAGCAATCCCACTACTGGGCATATACCCTGAGAAAACCATAATTCAAAAAGAGTCATGTACCCAAATGTTCATTGCAGCTCTGTTTACAATAGCCCGGATATGGAAACAACCTAAGTGCCCATCATCGGATGAATGGATAAAGAAGATGTGGCACATATATACAATGGAATATTACTCAGCCATAAGAAGAAATTAAATTGAGCTATTTTTAATGAGGTGGATAGACCTAGAGTCTGTCATACAGAATGAAGTAAGTCAGAAAGAGAAAGACAAATACCGTATGCTAACACATATATATGGAATTTAAGAAAAGAAAATGTCATGAAGAACGTAGGGGAAAGACAGGAATAAAGACACAGACCTACTAGAGAATGGACTTGAGGATATGGGGAGGGGGAAGGGTAAGCTGTGACAAAGTGAGAGAGAGGTATCGACATATATACACTACCAAACTTCAGGCAGATAGCTAGTGGGAAGCAGCCGCATAGCACAGGGAGATCAGCTCGGTGCTTTGTGACCGCCTGGAGGGGTGGGATAGGGAGGGTGGGAGGGAGGGAGACGTAAGAGGGAAGAGATATGGGAACATATGTATATGTATAACTGATTCACTTTATTATAAAGCAGAAACTAACACACAATTGTAAAGCAATTATACCCCAATAAAAATGTTTAAAAAAAAAATAAAAGAGTCATGTACCAAAATGTTCATTGCAGCTCTATTTACAGTAGCCCGGAGGTGGAAACAAACCTAAGTGTCCATCATTGGATGAATGGATAAAGAAGATGTGGCACATATATACCATGGAATATTACTCACCCATGAGAATAAACGAAATTGAGCTATTTGTAATGAGGTGGATAGACCTAGAGTCTGTCATACAGAGTGAAGTAAGTCAGAAAGAGAAAGACTAATACTGTATGCTAACATATATATATATAGAATTTAAGAAAAAAAATGTCGTGAAGAACCTAGGGGTAAGACAGGAATAAAGACACAGACCAACTAGAGAATGGACTTGAGGATATGGGGAGGGGGAAGGGTAAGACGTGACAAAGCGAGAGAGAGTCATGGACATATTTACACTACCAAACGTAAGGTAGATAGCTAGTGGGAAGCAGCCGAATAGCACAGGGAGATCAGCTCGGTGCTTTGTGACCGCCTGGAGGGGTGGGATAGGGAGGGTGGGAGGGAGGGAGACGTAAGAGGGAAGAGATATGGGAACATATGTGTATGTATAACTGATTCACTTTGTTATAAAGCAGAAACTAACACAGCATTGTAAAGCAATTATACTCCAATAAAGTTGTAAAAAAAGAAAAAAAAGAGCAATATTCTCAAATTATTACCTGAACAGAAAGCCCCTTTTCCATACTCTTCAGTTCAAAACCGGGCTTCTGAGAGCCTCAGCCAGCCAGCACTGCCACCACTCCCTTCCAGTACTCAGTCCTAATTGTGTGATTTGGGGCCAGCTGCTTATCTTCTTTAAGCCTCAATTTCTTCATCTATAAAGTGGATGATATTGTGATGATTAAAGAGACAATGTTCTGCTAATGACTTGGCTCAGTGCCTAGCACAATATAAATGCTCAATAAATGTTTATGAATAAATGCGTGAATGGATGAAATTGTCTCAATTTGGGATTGCCCCAGAAACAGATCTTGAGAAAATGATTTGGGTACAAGTAGTTTATTTGGGAACTGATCCCCAAAAAAAAACATTAGTAGGGAAGTAAGGAAGTAAGTTAGGGAAGGGAGACAACCAATAAAGGGTGGATTATGAATCAAGCATCCAGTATGGGCAACTAGTATGTATATGTTGTAATTAGTAAGTAATCTGAGTGGTGATACTTTGAGAATTGAGTAAATATTTCAGTATTTTACCCACTAGTTTTAGCATCCATGGGTGATCATTGCCTAACTCAACTTTACACTGGTGATTGTACAATGATAAATTTTCCTCCATTCCTTCTAGGTTTATTAGTCGTGTTCTTCAGAAAGGAAGAAATTTTCTGCCTAACCACCACTTTTCTTTAGTATTAATCTGGATTCATAGCTTCCCTTTTTATCCATATGGCATAATACATTACATCATTATTCTTTTTGGTGCTCAAATTGTCCCAGATTTGTCCAGTTGGGGCCCCTCAAGCCAACTGTGTATCCTTTTGACATGTCCCTATCCGCCTGAGCATTTCTTTGATTTTGGCACAATATAATGTTCAGATTTATTCTGCCCCATTTCAGCCATTTCTCAGAAACCTGGTTCCTTTTAGTAAATCTGGGCACTAGTCATTGCATCTAACTTGTCACTTCTTCAATGGCCATACTTATGGAGTATATACATATACATATATATATATTCATAATGATATTTCATATCCAATGCTGGATTCTTTTGCATTTCCTCTCATTCCATATTTATTTCTCTTCTCCCACAGTGAGAACCCAATATATTTATCACAGGCTCTATCTTACAATACACACAAATTACCAATACCACTATCAACAACAAATCTACTAAGTTTAAGATTTCTTTGCAATTCTTTTAGTCCTTAAACTAAATTCCCATAAAGATGTTCAGAGTATTATGTTCAGAAGTTTCTTGAATTAATTCTTATTAGTTTGATACATAATTAGATTTTTTTGTTTCTGTCTGTAGGAATTTTAGGGCTTGATTCTTTCATCTACATTAGTTTAATTTTAGTTTTTTAATATGTAAAATATTTTGATGTTTCAAATATGAAAACTACATAAAAGATATATCTGGAGATGTTTCACTCTAATTCCCACTCCTTCAACCCCATTCCCACCCACTCTCTATAAGTAGCCACTTTTATTTTTTTAAGGTTATCCATCCTGAGTTTCCTTTTACAGAAATAACCCCCAAAACACACACATTTTTATATGTATATGTAATATATATTATATATCCTTATAATTATTCTTCCTTTTTCCTTTATATTTACTAAGTTTATCTCTTTTGGTATTTAAGAAACATAAATTATGACAGAAAACTTTACACTCATACTTTATATAATCCCCTTAGGATCCTTTATTGAGATTTCTACTATTTGATTCAACAGCTATGCAATATCCTTTGAATTCTACCTATTGTCTATGTAACAATAAATGAGCATATTCTTCTTTCCCTGTTCTCTCTCCCCTCCCTTCTTATTTTAAAAAGGGTGTTAGTTCTACTTTGTAACAACATATTTTTACAAACTATTCTTACACCTAATCAACAGTTTGTTTTAGGGTTAGAGCTATAATTAAATATATTTAACTCTTATAATCAGTCCTTTTACTGATGTTTCTTCAGTCATATCTTGGTTTAATAAAGGCTGTCTTTTAGTAAATTCCTCAGGAAGAGATCAGGCATACAGTATTCCCTGAGTTTGTTTATGTTTAAAACTGTTTTCCTACAGCTTTGATATTCAAAGCACAGCTTGGTTGGCTCTAAAAAGTTCCTTGGTTCACATTTTATCTTTGATCTTCATGTATATGTTGCTCCACTCCTTCTTAGCTTTTGTTGCTTTTAAGAAATCTGATGGCAACTGGATTTTCTGTCCTTTGTCTGGTCTTTTAGTGTGGAGTCCAGTTTTTTCTTTATTTTTAATGTCTAAAGGTTTTACTAAGATATGATTTGGAGATGACCAGTTTCCAAGTTCACAGTGAGGACCTTTTCAGCATACAGATTCAGATCTTTTATTTCCATAATATTTTTTTGAAATGTAGTCATAGGATTAGATAGGACTAGCAACAGTTCATCGCAACAGTGGAAGTGATATATCCAAGATCAGTCTTAAGCAGATCCAAACATCACAAATAAGCTGAAAGAACATCTGTCTCTCACCCCCATGTTATTCACCACTGTTGCACTGTTCCCACTCCCTGAGCTCACACCTTTGACCCAGTAAAGTATTCCCTATAGCCAGCTAACAAAGAAGAAAAAGACCTGAGCTTGATTCACTATGGGTCAACTTGTGGTGTTGGTATGATCAGAAAATGAAAAACAGTGGTGTAGGGTAGTGGAAAGCCTCTCAACGGGTAGAGCTTTGGGTGGTACGTCATCCATTTTGGGGGAGAGAGATACACCTGGACTCGTGGGCAATAGCAAATGACTTAGCTGATTGCAGGGGCTATAGACAAAATTGTTCTAAATAACAAGAGACTAAGAGCATTCCCTCAAAATTAAGACAAGGATTTTCACTCTCATTATTTCTCTTCAATATTTTCCTGGAGGTCCTAGCCAGTGAAATAAGGCAAGATGAAGAAATAGAAAGCATACAAATTAGAAAGGAAGAAGTAAAACTATTATTATTCATAGATGACAAAATTATATACTCTGCTATAATAAAGAGAATCCAAATGAATCTGTAAGCCTACCTTTAGAATTAGTAAGGAATTTAGCGAGATTGTTTGAAACAAAACCAATATATAAATATCAAATTTTTTCTATATGTTAGTAACAAGAAATTAGAAAATGAAAAATTTTGAAAACATTATTGATTATAGCATTGAAAAAGCAACAAATACTTAGTAATAAGTGTAATAAGTGATATACTACTCCTTAACATAGAAAATTACAAAACATTGCTGGGAGAAATTACAGATCTAAATAAATAGAAATTTATTCCATCTTTATAGATTAATTGACTAGTTTTAAGACGTCAATTATCTTTAAATCAATGTACAGATTCAATGCAAATGTGATTTTAAAATCTCAGCATTATTTTGTGGAAATTAGCAAACTGATTTTAAAATTCACGTAGAATAAAATATTTAGGATAAATTTTTTTTTTTTTTTTTTTTTTTTTTTTGCGGTATGTGGACCTCTCACTGTTGTGACCTCTCCCGTTGCGGAGCTCCGGACGCACAGGTTCAGCGGCCATGGCTCACGGGCCCAGCCACTCCGCAGCATGTGGGATCCTCCCGGACCGGAGCACGAACCCGCATCCGCTGCATCGGCAGGCGGACTCTCAACCACTGCGCCACCAGGGAAGCCCTAGGATAAACTTAACAAAAGGAGTGCAAGACATGTACACTGAAAACTACAAAACATTGCTAAAAGAAATTAAACAAGAACTAAATAAAGGGAGAGATATATCATGTTCATGGATTGGAAGATTCAATCTTCTTAAGATGTCAAGTCTCTCTCTAATCTATGGATGCAATGAAACTTTTTTTTTTGTAGAATTAACAAGATTATTCTAAAATTTATATGGAACTAACAGCAAAATAATTTCTTGAAAAATGGTTCTTCTGTTTGTTTTTTTTTTGTATACTACCTGATTTTGAATTTTATGATAAAGCTAAAGTAAACAAGACAGTTTGGTATTAATATAAGGATAGATTTATAGATGGATGAATCAGAATAGAGAGTCCAGAAATAAATTCACTTTTATGGTCAACTGATTTTCAACAGAAGTGCCTGAGAAATTCAGTGGGGAAAGCATAGTCTTTTAAACTAATGGGATTCTGGGGCAATTGGATATTCATAGGCAAAATATGAACTTATACTCTTACCTTATACCATATACAAAAATTAACTCAAAATGAATCATAGACCTAAATGTAAGAATTAAAACTATAAAACTTCTAGAAGAAAACATAGGAGAAAAATTTTTGTCCCCAGAATGGGTAAAGATTTCTTGGATATGACAACACCAAAAGCACAATCCATAAAAGAACACAACAAATTGAACATCATCAAAATTTAAAATTTTTTTATCAAAATACATTATTAGTAAAATGAAAAACCACAGACTGGAGACAATATTTGAAAATTATCTATCTAATAGAAGATATATTCAGAACATATAAAGAACTCTTACAAATCAAAAATAAGAGGACAGGGAGACTTCCTTGGTGGTTCAGTGGTTAAGACTCTGCGCTTCCAATGTAGGGGGCACGGGTTTGATCCCTGGTCAGGGAACTAAGATCCCACATGCATGGTGCAGCCAAAAAATAAAAATAAATAAATAACTAATAATAAGAGGACAGATAATCCAATTTGAAATTGACCAAATATTTGAATAGCCCTTTCACCAAACATAATATTCAAATTGCTAATTAACACAAGATATTCAACATCATTAGTTACTAGCGAAATTCAAATTAAAACTACAAAGAGGTACCACTTCATGCCCACTAGGATGACTACAATTACAAAGGCTGATAATATAAGGCTGTTGTCCAGAATGTGGAAAAATTTCTGGTGGATATATAAAATGGTGCAGTCACTTTGGAAAGCAGTTTGGAACTTTCTTGAAAAGTTAATCATGTGCTTGTCATATAACCCAGCAATTCTTCTCCTAAGTTTCTATCCACAAGGAATGAAAACATACATACCCACCAAGACTTGTATAGCATTATTCATAATAGCAAAAACTGGAAGCAGTGCAAATCTCCCCCAGTTTGTATATCTGTACAACAGAATGCTAATCAACAATAAAAAGGATCAAACTACTGATACATACAACATGGATGAATGTCAAAACATTATGCTAAAGTGGAAGGAGCCAGACAGAAAACACTGTATATTCCATTTATATAAATTATATAGAATTCCATTTATATAAAATTTCTAGAAAAGGCAAAACTGAAGAGACAGAAAGATGATCAAAGGCTGCCTAGGACTGGGAGTGAGAGCAGAGATTGGTTGCAAACGGACATGAGAGAACCTCATGCAGTGATGGAATTGTTTTAAAATTATACTGTGGTGATGTTTGCAGAACTGTATATATTTACTAAAAATTGTTTAACTGACACTTATGAGTGAATTTCACGTATGTAAATTATACTTCATTAAAGAGACATGAAAACATAAAATATTTGACAATCATTAGATTATTTTTACTAGTAGGCAAGGCCCTTGTATTTTTTTTTAAAGATTTTGTTTAATGTGGACAACTTTTAAAGTCTTTATTAAATTTGTTACAATATTGCTTCTGTTTTATGTTTTGTTTTTTTGGCCATGAGGCACGTGGTATCTTAGCTCCCCAGTCAGGGATTGAACCCGCACCCCCTGCATTGGAAGATGAAGTCTTAACAACTGGACTGCCAGGGAAGTCCCAGGGTCATTGTATGTTAAAAGTTGCTTCTCTCTCTCTCTTTTTCTCTCTCCCTCTGTGTCTCATTCCATGTGCCAGGATATATACGTTCACTTGGGGATCCCCTGGGGTCCCAGCCATTGTACTCTGTATATTTGGTTGCTTATTGCCCGACCAAACTGGTCACAGGAGTTTAAATATAAAGGACAATAGGTAGTCTAAGCTTCGTGCTTTAATATAGCATTTGTTGGAATCTATACTGAGAGTTATTAGGAATACGTTGGTGTGTTAATAAAGACACACTACGATTCTATTTTAGTTAGGATTCCATTGTTGATTACCACAGTAGGAAAATAGTATTCAGGCAAGGGAAATTGGTAAGGCAGGATTTGGGCATGCCTGGGTTCCTAAGAGATATAGTATGAGAAAACACCATAATATCTTTCTTAGCCACAATGTTGGGCTGAGAAGATACATGCATAGGGACTGGCATTTGGAAACAAGTACCAAGAGGAGAAGTTGAAACTGCTAGTGGCACCAGCAGGTACGTAATTAGGGTTGGATTAGTAAGAAAGAACCTTCATTTTGAGAGTAGAGTGAGATTGTACCTCAATGGTTCATGGCCTCAGCCTAGAGCTATCTTTATTTGGAGATTTTGTATATATACACACACACACACACACACACACACACACATCACATTTTCTTAATCCAATCATCAGTTGATGGGCGCTTGGGTTGCTCATTGTTTTACATGTGGCTGTCCAGTTTTCCCAGCACCATTGAAAAGACTGTCTTTGCTCCATTGTATATTCTTGCTTCCTTTGTCATAGATTAATTGACAATAGGTGTGTGAGTTTATTTCTGGTCTCTCTGTTCTGTTCCATTGTGTCTTTTTTTGTGCCAATACCATACTGTTTTGATTACTGTAGCTTTGTAGTATAGTCTGAAGTCTGGGAAGGTTTCTTCTGTTTTTCTCAAGGTTGCTTTGGCAGGCAAAGCCCCCTCACCTGCCTGCTTTTATCCCTCACTAGCATCCTATATTAATATATCTACTTCTTGACTTCACTTTGCCTCTTGCTGAATTCCTTCTGCTCAAAAAAAAAAAAAAGATTGCTTAGACAATTCAAAGTCTTTTGTGGTTCAAAATAAATTTTAGAATTATTTGTTCTAGTTCTGTGAAAAATGTCATTTTGATAGGGATTACATTAAATCTGTAGATTGCTTTGCGTAGTATGTTCATTTTAACAATATTAATTCTTCCAATCCAAGAGCACCAGATATCTTTCCATTTCTGTTAAGCCTTTTGAAATTGCCCTTCATCTCTTTGAAACTCTATCCATTTGTTTTTCAATCTCTCTTCTTCATATTAGATGATTACTACTGATTTATCTTCAGGTTCACTGATTCTTTACTCTGTCATCTCCATTCTGCTATTAAACCCATGTAGTTAATTTATTTCAGATACTGTACTTTTACAGTTCTAAAGTTTTCTTTTTTAAAGAAAAATTAATTTTTTTAAATTCATTGCAAGTGTATTTTCCTTTACTTCACTGAGCAAAGATACAACAGCTGTTTTTAAATTCTTGTTTGATAATATCTGGGTCATCTCTGGTTGGCATCTGTCAACTTCTTTTCCCCTGAGGCTAAGTCATATTTTCCTGGTACTTCATGTATCAAATAGTTTTGTATTATATCCTGGACATCAGGAAGACTTATGTTATGGAGACTCTGGTTCATGTTATATTGTTCTGAATAGTGCAGGCATTTAACTTGGTTATACTCAAACTGAAAGCTGTCATAGCTGATGTGGGGAGCATGTGCACACTGTTTTCAGTTTGCTTCATCCATTCATGTTTCAGTGATCAGCAAGAAAGTTTGGCTGAGTTTAAACACGGAATTTGCGGTTTGCCTTCTCTCTCTTCTTTATGGGGTTCCCCCTTATTCTCTGATGACCCTGATTACTTTGGTCTCCTTTTATTGGTTCCTCTCTCCAGAAGATAGCAACCTTTCTATCAAATGTTATCTGCCCCACATTGTCATCTCCCTAACTGTGGCTGCCCTCGGGGCAAAGCTGGAAAACATGGGAACTCTCTCCCTTCATGTCACTTGTTCCCAATTTCAGCTCTTTCCCCAAATCTATTTGTTCAGTCTCTAGAGCCCTCAGGCATTTTTGTATTGTTGTTGTTATTGTTCAGAGTTCATAGCTATTATTTGCAGGAAGATTAATTTATCAGGCTTTTGATCTTATATAAACTGCTTCCAATTTCTGATGGAGTGCAGCTGGGCACGGCCAACTTTATGGCTTGGTAGATTAAATAATAGTCCACCATGGAAATTTCAGTTCATGAAGTAACTTGATGTCCCCTTATCACGCATTTAGTCTCTTTCAGAACCAAGTAGCAAGCTAATTGGAAAATTTCAGAATAGGATAAATATCATTTACTGTCTACTCAAGAGTCACCATGGCTTACAGTTCCTGACTGAGAACATGCATCTTCCCAAGGTGATAAATGTTGGGAAAGGCCTTCTTTTTAAAATGAAATCTCACTTATCTACTCTATTATCTCTATGTCTTACCCAGGCATCTTTGGTATCTGCCACTCCCAGGTTTCCAGTGTCTCTCAGTAAGATGTCATCAATGTAGCAGACAAGGATGATTTCCTGTAGAACGACAAGATAAGCAAATCCTCTGCAGGTTGTTCTGGCACAGAGTTGTAGAGGTTACTCCTGCCAGACACAATGAATTCATTCAGATGTTTTCTGGTCATTGAGACACAGAACTTACATCTTGCAGATTCATCACTATGTACCAGTAACCAAGAACTGTATTTATTTGCTCTGGTAAAGAAAATATACCTGGGATAGCAACTGTAATTGTAATCACTATTTGATTGACATTATAGTAATCTGCTGTCATTCTTCAAGACCTATTTTGTTGCAGGAAGGGGGACCTCTTCTGGGGCCCGAGAGTGGGCACTTGTCTAACACTCAGAAATGAATTGTCCAAGGAGACACATGTGCTGACAAAGCAAGAGACTTTGTTGGGAAGGGGAACCCAGGTGGAGAGCAGCAGGGTAAGGGAAACCAGGAGGACTGCTCTGCCACGTGGCTTGCAGTCTCAGGTTTCGTGGTGATGGGATTAGTTTCCGGGTTGTCTCTGGCCAATCATTCTGACTCAGGGTCCTTCCTGGTGGCCTGCACATCACTCAGCCAAGATGAATTCCAGCAAGAAGGATTCTGGGAGGTTGGTAGGACATATGGACTGGCCTCTTCTCTCTCCTTTTGAGCTTTCC
This sequence comes from Grampus griseus, assembly GCF_964374135.1. Taxonomy (NCBI): domain Eukaryota; kingdom Metazoa; phylum Chordata; class Mammalia; order Artiodactyla; family Delphinidae; genus Grampus; species Grampus griseus. The sequence continues at coordinate 122,992,406 of NC_139018.1, forward strand.
TGAATTCTTACCATTGGTGGTGGCTTCTTATTTCTGCGTTCCTTACCAGGACCTCCTGTCACAAGATAACTCATGCAAACAGTTACTGTGGGCCTGGCCAGGGTAGGCAGTTTCAGTCAGTGGTTCCCCTAACAATTTGATCTCCGGAGATGTGATAGGAATCACCAACTACTATATATTTCAAGCCTTTGAATGTGGTATGATCTTTGAAATTTTCACAGGCATGTGTTTTTCTGTTTTTTTAGAGAGGCAGCTCCATAGTTTCCTTTGGTCTTTCATCCAATAATATGCTTTGCTCCACTGACTAAGGAACCAGTTGAGGATTCTGTCAATTGCTAAGGTTAGTCCAATCACACTCTCAAGATCTAGGAAAATAATTTCAGCTTGTTTTCATGGTCCTCTGAGACTTAGACACAGGCTCAAAGTCTTTTTTTTTTTTTTTGACCCTTAGTGTTACCTATCTGTTTAGTGAACCACAGAATTAATTCCAAGTGTCCACAGAAGATCTGGGTTTTTCTCTTTCTTCAGCACACAATTGGCCTTGTAATTGTCTGCTACTCAGACTGGGAAATGTTAGGAGGAATATTTCCCATTTGTACTCGTGATATTATCAGAAATTGCTTCCTCAAGCAATTCAAGGGGCTCTGGGTCTGTGAAATAACTACAACTTGGGACTTGGTGAAGGATTTTGAATCCTCATGGTATTTGTTCCCCAACTAAGAATTCCTTTTGCAATATGGATCAAGTTAAATTGCTTTATGGATTGCTCCTATATTTTTCTTTTATGTACCTTGTGATTGATTGCCCAACACCAAAGACCCCCTGTAGGGTAAGCCTTGCTAATTATCATTCTGGGCTTGTTGCATATTGTAGCTTCACACTCATCTTGTCTCTGGCAGTGAGTTGCTGCTACTCTGCCTCTGCTTTATCATTTTGCTATAATAAGTATCTGAGTGAAAGCAGAGAATTAATGAAGTCAGAAATTCAAGCACTGTAGTACTGGACTAACTTACTAAAATATTTGGGAATGGGGGAGTTAACACCATAGATTGGGATTCAGTAGGTCTTAGATGAATCTCAGGAATCTGAATTTTTGCCAAATGCTTTAGGTGATTTCAATGGTAATTATCCAGACACCCCCCACCACTCATCCTCCCAACAATAACCCACTTCAGAGAACAACTGTCATTAATCATTAATGGCTGCCCCCAATTCTTTTGAACTCCCTGCGGTCATTTTGATATGCTCTGACGTTTTGAATTCTACCTCCCAAAGTGGAATTGAAACAATCTTACATTCCCCAGTCTTCTGTCTTTCTGTGCAGGGGGACTTAGGCTGTACATATTAGTTAGTGGTAGCCTTCCATTTGCAGCAAAAATAGTCTTGTCTGAGATAGCATCTCCATTAGCAGGCCATCTCTATGATATGGTTCTGAGAAATGTTCTCAGAAACCTAACCTAGAGGCAGTCCCTTCTGATTGTACTGTGATCTTTGTGATATGTCTTTATAAATCTTTAACTGCTGGGCAGGAATGGGTTAGTTAACTCAATAAGCCTGGGTAGTTCAAACACTGCACATTCTAAAGAAGGGCCTGCCTTCAAGACTAACCCTTGACTGGAACCCTGGGAAATAATCTTTGAGCCCTTGTAACAGTCTGTCTTGTAAGGCATTACATGTCTACATGACTAACCCTGAATAAAAAATCTGAACACCAAGGCTTGGGTGAGCTTCTCTGGTTGGCAATATTTCATATGTGTTGTCGCACATCGTTGCTGGGGGAATTAAGCACATCCCCATGTGAATACATGGGAGAGGGCACCTGGAAGTTTGTGCCTGGTTTCTCCTGGACTTTGTCTCATCTCCTTTTTTCTTTGCTGATTTTAATCTGTATTCTTTTGCTACAATAAACTGTAGCCATGAATATAACAGCTTTTCTGAGTCCTGTGAGTCCTTGTAGCAAATCATCGAGCCTGAGGGTAGTTTAGGGAAGCTCTGACACACCTGCCTAAACTGGTTACAGTGGATTCTGTTGTCTTCAATCAAGAACTATTACTGACACAGAATTGATCCAGAAAGATCCTCAAAGAAATAGAAATCTGGGACTAGTGTCTGAAATGGTTGGTTGAAGGCAGTAAGAACACTAGGTAGTGTTAGAGAATGGGACAGTAGTCCACAGCAGCTAGTAACCAAGTAGTTACTTAAATGATAGCCTGTAGTCAACTGGACTAAAGTGGGTATTGAAAAAAAGACTTTGATGAACCAAGAGATTCTTTGTCCATATCATTAAGAAGGCTCCTAGATGACATTTACAAAGTCCACCTTAAGAGAAGAATTCTTACATAAAAGAGCTAGAATAGAAATCTGAATGGTTTGGCCTACACGGATATTTAACAGAGGCTAATTGGTCAGAAAGTACCAAGGACTGAAATAGTTGTGCAGTCCACTATGCCTTTTTTGATAAGTACAATGCTAGTTCTGGTTAACCAAAGCTTGACTGATGCCATCTGAATAGAGACAACATACTTCCTAGAAAGACACCATGGTCCCTCAATCAGAATGGGGACTTGTGAGCACCAGCTGCATCATTTCTCAGTGGTTCCAGTAGGTCCACAAGCCATCCTGAGATTAATTCTCCAGATTCTGAATGTCAGTTGTAATAAGCATGCTTGTCATCTGGCAGGATTCTCACATCAGCTCCCTGACCCATGGAGTGAGGGGCTATTGTGGTATAAACATATGCACCTACCCTGTACTCAAAACATAAACCCAAAGTAGTGCCATTTTACAATGGGAATGTTGGTGATTAGTGTTACCACCCAAAACTTGAAGGATACAGAAGTGTTGATTTTTACCACCTCTCCCATTTAACTTGCCTGTATGTCCTGTGCAAAAATCAGATGGATATTGGGGAGTCACAGTGTAATTATAATAGGTCTAATCAGATGGTGATTTCAATTGCAGTTGCCATTCCTAAAATGGTTATCTGCCTCCCTCCCTTCTCTCTCTCCTACCTCATTTTTTCCTCCATTCCTTCTCTCACGTTTTAAAATTTTACGTTGTAGAATATATCATACTTACAGAGAACTGTATAAACTCTATAAGCACTGTTTCATCAGTGATAATAAAGTGTATCCCCATGTAAACACTACCCAAGATAGTATATGAACTAGTGCTAGAAACTTAGAAGTTTCCCACATGCCCTTCTCTAATGGTAAACCTTCCCTCGAACCTAGAGGGAATCATTATGCTGACTTAAGTGACAATCATGCCTTTGCTTTTCTTTATAGGTTTGTTATCCATATATGTACCTCCAGGGAACATAGTATTTTGAACACTACATAAATAAAATCATACTATATATTTTGCTTTGTGATTTCTTTCTTTACCTTAATATATTAGTGTTCTATTGCATTGTAACTAATTACCACAAACTTAATGACTTAAAAACACACATTTATTATCTCATAGTTTTCATGGGTCAGATCATCCGAGTTAGTTGAGTCATCTGCTCAGAGTTTCACCAGGATGAAATGTAGGTGTCAACCAGGGCTGCAGTCTCATCTGAAATTCAGAATCCTCTTTCAAGCTCACTGGTTATTGGCAGAATCCAGTTTATTGCAGTTATAGGACTGAGGTTCCCATTTTTTTACTAGCTGCCAACTGGAAACAACTCTCAGTTTTTACATCCCTGCCATGTGGGTCCCTCCTTTCACAGGATGACAGCTCATTTCTTCAAGGCCAGCAGGAGGATTTCTCACCAGTCTGCTACAGTGGAGTCATATTACATACCATAATAAAGGGAGTGACTGTCCCATCATATTCACAAGTCCCATCAACACTCAAGTGGAGGGGACTATTGTGTGTATACTAGGGCTTTGGAATCTTGGGGCTATCTTAGAATTCTGCCTACAGCACTAAACGTGATATTTATACTTCATTTATTTTAATTGCTGTGTTATCCCATTATATCTATAGTATTCATTTACCATTCTACTGTTGATTTACAATTGTGTTATTGTCTAGATTTTTATTATGACAAACAAGTTACCATGAACATTTTTATTTACGGGTCTTGTTACAAACTTCTTGTGCAAGAGTTTCTCTATGGTAAGTAACCAGGAGTAGAATTGCTTGTTCATAGGTTATGTATGTGTCCAACATCACTAGGTGATAACATACTGTTTTCAAAGTCATTTACCAATTTATACTCCCTCCAGCAAAGCATGAAAATACTCACTAGTCTACAGCCTTTCCAATTCTTGTTTTATTCAGACTTTAAATTTTTTGCCAAGTTGGCAGGGTAGTAATTTTATATCATTATGACTTTGCTTTGCATTCCTGTGATTGCTAATGAAATTGAGCATCTTTTTGTATGTTTATTGACTATCTGCTTTTTCTGAAAATAATCTCCTAACTGGAAGGGCTATGATGAAAGAGTGGTTGTTGGACTTCTTTGGGTTTTGGAGGCAACATATGCCACATTTTAGCATGCTGCTCCAAAAACTATTTACTGAGGAATCAATTAGGCTGCCAGCTCTTAGTGATCTTGAGCAAGAGAAGGCTCTCCAGCTGGAGGCTTCAAGAAAGCATCTCTGCCATCTAGCCATTAAGAGGCAATGGATCCAGTTAAACTTGAGTGCCTGTGATTGACTAGATACTACATGGAGTCTGTGGCAAGTCACAATTAGAGAATCACTGCAAAGAACCCAGGGTTTTGAAACAAAGCTAAGTTTTCTTTGGTAACTATTCTCCCTTTCAGAAAGAGCTCTTCTCTTGTAATTGAGCTTAGGTAGATGGGACATCATATGTCCATGCTGAGTGGCCTTCCTGTTCTGCAGGTTATCTGGCCCACTAAACAATAAAGTTCCACCATATGGGTGGTCTACAGGACAATGAATTCAAGCAGCTATGAGGGTTTGGTAAGTTGCTTGAGCAGCTGGCTCACATTCCCAGTAGGCCAATTCTTGACCCATTGCCACCTCTCATTCAACTTTCACCTACAGACTTATGGAAGGTTTTACCATTACCAGTTGATCTGAGCCTAGTATACAGTTGGTCTGCATGAGACGCTCTCACCAGCCAGAAATGATTAATCATTGCATTGTTTTATCTCTACTACAGAGAATCTCTAGATTAGTGGGAAATAAATCTTTCAGATGGGAAGAAGCTTGAGTGGCTCACTGAGTTGTTCCTCTACTTATAGAGTCAACTGCAGTGGCTAAAGGATAGCTAGATGGCCAGGGACTTGTAAGGAACAACATGGATATATCAGTGACAAGATGGTTTGGTTTGAGGGTGGAACTCTAAGAATGTGCCTGCATTGTGAGCATATCAGTGTCCCCTGTGAATGCCACCAAAAAGACCCCTTGTGCAGTGTGTCAGTCAGGGTCCAATCAGGAGAAAATTCACTTAATAATTGGAGCAGGGAAAGTTTAGTGTAAAGAATTATTAACTATATAGGGGATTGGAGTACTGAGGAATTGGCTAATTAGAAGTAAAAAGAACACTAAAGTATACATGGATAGTGGATAAAGAGAAGATCTGCTGACCCTGGGCTGATGAAGAGCCCAGAGCCTGAGGATGCAGACCTTGTTGGAGATGGCATGGCCATGGCTCACTGAAGAGCAGAGAAGCTGCTGTGGTGCTGTGCTGATGGTACCTTCTGCTCTTCAGGAAAGGTGTCTCACCAGAGGCACCACCTAATGGAGAGTGATGCTGATGGAAGTTGCTGGGTGGCTGACTACAAAGCACTACAGAAACTGGGCAATGGAAAAGTTGCCCACATTACAGGAGCCCACTGTGTCAGCACTAGAACCCTTTCCTCCTGAAATATCTCTTCAGTACCCTTTACTGAAAAAGTTTAATATATACCAGCTGGCAAAATAAATAAATAAATAAAAGGAAGAGAAAAGAAAGAAAATTTAAAGGGTCCAGATCCATTTTCACAGAGTAGGCAAAAAAGAGTAAATTTGGAGCTGAGAGGCAATAAATCGTAGGCCTAGGAGAAGTTGTCAATGACCTGGTGAACACAGTAAACTATTCTGTAGAAGTCAGTCTTCTCTCCTCAGCCACCTCAAGTGCTTCCTCAATGGACTCATGAACAATCAGCCAATGTGGCAAGGGTGGACATTATGCATGGACCCAACAACATGAAATTATCCTCACCAGGGTTGTCTGGCTATAATTAGTAATGAGTGCCTAATCTGTCAACAGCAAAGAACAACTGAACAACTTTGAGCCCTGCAAAAAGGCAAAAACCACCTGATGGCAATAAAATATATTTGTCCTATTCCATCATGGAGAGGAAAATGAATAGTGGATTAAATACCCACTTTTGAAAGGAAATTGGAAATCCTTTATCCCAGCTCCAGTTTGAAAAATTACAGAAAATGTCCCTGATTGTCCTAATTTGGATCACAAACCCATATCCTGGTTTAATCACTGGGGCCTATGAAGTACCATGATTGGCCTACGTCATGTCTTATGTCTGTGACTAAGAGAATAAGATCTTTATGAAAATGAAGGCTGCCATTCAGACCACATGGATAGAATCATGGAAGATGTGTTAGTTTGCTCAGGCTGCCATAACAAAGTACCAAAGACTGGTTGGCTTAAACAACAGAAATGTATTGTCTCATAGTTCTGGAGACTAGAAGTTCCAGATCAGGTTGTCATCAGGTTTGGTTTCTGCCAAGACCTCTCTCTGTGGTTTCCAATGGTCATCCTCTTGTTGTGTGTTCACAAGGTCTTTCTTCCATGCACATGCATCCCTGGTGTCTCTCTGTCCAAATTTCCTCTTCTTATGAGGACAGCAGTCATAATGGATTAGTGCCTCATTTTAACTTAATCACCTCTTTAAAGGTTCTATCACCAAGTAAATTTACATTCTGAGGTCCTGGGTGTTAGGGCTTCAACATATGCATGGCGGGTGGGGGGTGGGGAGAGGCACACAATTCAGCCCATAACAGAAAAGGAGTGATTTCCCAAAGAGGAAAATTATTTTAGATTATTTGTGACCACTTGAACAATTATCTTGCACCAAGGTGGGAGGGGCACAACTTAGAAGCAGGGAGAACCAGAAGCTGAAATTCAAATGTCACTGGACTCTGTCTCTTACCTACTTCTCTCAGTAGGCTGACTCCAAAATTTTCTACTTGCTTCATGTAGGTGTTACATTCAAGAGGCAGGCAAATTTACTTTTATTTTTATCGCTCTCTCTTTCCTTGCATTTTTTAATGTAGGGTTGTTTCTTCTCTGTCCCTGGATGAAATTTATGGAAGATTCAATGACTTCTTGGGTCCTTCTTGGGTAAGAAAATATTCCTTGATCACCCCAGTTCCTCCAAAGTCTCAGTTTAATAATTAAAATGTCTAATCCAAGGTAGTAATCAGAAATGCCAAACTTTATTGCTGTGGCATATTCTCCTCCTCCTCCAACTTAGGTTTATTGTAGACTGACCAACTGCATTGGAAAAGGAGGTGTGATTTCCATCTTCTGTCTTCATCTCCTTGAGCTTCTACTGATCCTCCTCTACTGTTCCTCCTTCCATCTCTCAAATCTGTTTTTACTTCACTCAGACAAAAGGAGCAGGGAATTCTTACCTGACTAGTTATGAGATGGCATGGAGATACGTGGATTTTTTTTAACTGACTATCTCAGGGATGTTTCAGTGGGTTGCCTTGAGACTGTTGATCCACATCATTGAGGATCTCTCCCCTGTAGGTCCCTTGATATAGAAAAATAGATCTTCTGTGACTGATTGTTTTTTAGCTTCTGGGATTTTGGAATTTTGCTCTGCTGTTGAGTTCCTAACATATTGGTGGCTCTCTTGGACAGGATCTAAGATAACTCCACAACAGCTCTTTCTCAGGTATGACCCATCTCTAATCCCTGGGAAATGTTTATCCATTCTTTTCCCTGAGAAATATAGGCCTGAAGGTTGTCCAACCCAGTCACACTTTCTTGCCACACAGAGTGACTAGCTAACCATTTTCCCTTTTAAGATTTTTAGGTATGAATAAGTGTATTAGTTTCCTAGGGCTATCATGACAAAGTACCATAAGCTGAGTGGCTTAAAACAACAGAAATTTATTTTCTCATGGTTCTGGAGGTTAGAAGTCTGAAATCAAGGTGTTGATTGGGCTGTGCTCTCTCTGAAGTCTCCAAGGGAAGACCCTTCCTTGAGTCTTTGAGCTTCTGGTAGCCCCAGGTGTTCCTTGGCTGGTGACAGCATAATTCAGTCTCTGCCTCTGTCTTCACATGGCCTCCTCCTATGTGTCTCCGTCTTCAGTTGGTCATCTTCTTATAAGGAGAGCAGTCATATTGGACCAAGGGACCACTCTATTCTGGTATCCCGTCATCATAACAATGACATCTGAAATGATCCTATTTTCAAATAAGGTCACACTCCAAGGTACTGGGGTTAGGACTTCAACATATCTTTTTGGAGGGGACACAACTCAATGCATAACAATTAGCTACCAGGTCACTCTGTGAGACTGTGAGGAGATGCATTAAGCTCAACTCTTGACTGATGATGAAGTGGGATGCAATACTCTGCAGCCTACCAACAGCTCTCTCCCAAAATTCCTCTAGTAATCTCCAATCTTTTTCACAGTCTCCCCAAATTCTTTTATAGTGGAAGAGTGTATTCTTGAAGGCATCAGAGGGCTGAGAAATATCTGGGAATAAACAGAAATCTAGAGAGGTAAAATTGGCATTTGGAACTTCTTACCAGGGAGCCTTTTATACCAGAAGAAATGGCTGAAAATAAGCATCACTTTTTAAAAACTTGTAAGCCTGGCAGACAAAAGTTAGAATCCAGGGCCTATCATGGATGGAGTCACCATGCTTTGAGATGAGACCCTGAAGGATGGAACCTTACATGTAAGGGCAAACATAAGTAAACCAAGATATTCCATAAAATTGCAAACCTGAAATTTAATTAAGTTGACCAAGGATTATTAGTATCCTCAGGAAGGATTTAAATATAATGTAAGTGGCAAATCTAAATGGATGCTGAAATAATAAAGAAATAAGAAAATCTAGTGAGGTTTAAAAATATGTATAGAATTAAAATACATGACAACAATACCTATAGGTTTGGAGAGGGCTAATGGAGTTAAAGTGTTCCACAATCCCTGTAGAGTCCAGAAAGATGACCAAAACAAAAAATGTTACAAGGCAAGGATGCAGGATTATTTCCATCATGACTACTTATAGAATAGTAGAAAAAAAAACACTTCAAAATTTAGAGTGAAAATTGCAATATAAAACCAATCAATTAAATATAAGAGAAAAAGAGAAAACAGAAGCAGAAAAGATGGAGAAAAAAGATGGGAGAACAAAAATAATTTTGTTGGTAAATACATTAAATGAAAATAGACCAAATGTTTCAGAAAAGGGGAAAAAATGGTCACACTGAATAAAATAAAACCCAACTTATGCTATTATCTTAAATATAAGGATACAGATAAAAAGAAATAGGAGAAAGTTAAAGGAAGGAAAACATACACACTAATGAAAAGAAAGCTAATATTACCATATTAATACGAGATAAAATAAACTTTAAGGCAAAATACTAAATAGAGATAAACCGGGATACATCATGACAATAAAATTTCAAGTTACTCAGAGTGTAGAATTGATCTAAATATTTATGTATCTAATAATAGAGCTTCAAAGTATGTAAAGGACAAATCCTCAGAGTGGAACATGTTAATATAATCCTCTCAGTAACTCATGAAACAAGTACACCAAAAATTGATAAGCATATAGAAGATTTGAATAACACAATTAGCAAATCCAACCTAATTGACATATATATCGGTTTTCCTCACAGGGCAGTTGTTGATTTATGAGACAATGTATGCGACCAGAAACTTGAGCCTGAAAGGCAGAATGGAGTCTCCCATGGTCTCATGGTGCTAAATTCCATTAGAGAGAGAGACCTGCAATAAACAGATAATTGGTCTAGATTTTGAACCTCATGACATTGGCCAGATTTTGACCCTGCACAGGGTAAAATAATAGCTAAGTTCAAACCCTACGAAGGGCAAAATTTCCAGGTTTGAGGAGATGGAAAATTTTACAGTCTCTTAATCAAAGGGCTGGGAGGACCATCTATGATTAATAGATTTTTTTAAAAAAGTAAGAGATGAAAAGACCAAAAAATTGAAGATTTTCAACAGAGAATTGAAACTATAGAAGGAATACTTTCAACAGAGACCTGAAACTCTAAAATATATATACATTTCTAGAAATGAATATTCTAGAAATGAAATGTATATTCTAGAAATGAAAAATACCACGTCTAAAATTAAGAACTCATTGGATGAATTTAACAGCAAACCAGACATAGCAGAAGACAGGAACAATGCAGTTGAAAATAAGTTGATAAAATGTATCCAAACTAAAGTGCACAGAGAAAAGAAGAATGGAAATAAAGAGCATAAAATATATGTGAAATAAGTAATCAACTAATCTAAACAGTCAACTAATTACTGTACATTTAATGTGAATTCCAGCAGAAAAGAAGAGAAAAAAAAAGAATATTTGAAAATAGACTAGCAACAATTTCTTCAAACTGTTGAAAGCTACCAACCCATAGATTGAAGACTGGTGAACCTTAAGCAGAATAAATAAAAATATATGACAACAATAGCACAATAAACAAGAACATTAAATAGATTAAAAATGCTACAAAGTTTTTGCATTGCTCAGGTGGTAAAAATAACTAACTTAAGGTAAACTATAGTAAGTGAGGGATTCATATTGAATCTCTAGGTAACTACTAAAATTTTCGAGAATAGCTAATAGAGATGAATAATCGAATAACAAAAAATGTTTAACTAATACAAAAGAAGCCTGCTAAGAAAAAATATGAAACAAAGAACAGATAGTATAAACAGAAATAAATAGCAATATTGGAGACTTAGATCCATTTATTTTATTTGTTGCATCATGTATGAATAACTAAATATTCCAACTAAAGACAGAGATTGTCACACTGGACACAAAACCAAGACTTGAGTATGTGCTATCTATAAGAGGAGAAGTTTAAATATAAGGACACAGGTAAATGGAAAGTAAAAGGATAGAAAAAATTATATCATGTAAACAGTAGCCAAGAGAAAACTGGTTATTTGTATATAATATCAAATTAATAGACTTTAAGGCAAAAAAAATCACTAGAAGCAAAGAGAAATATTTCATAACAATAAAAATATCAACTAAACAGATAGTCATTCTAAAATTTTCTGTACTTAATGTTTCACATATGTGTACGTAATAACTCGAAAATATACAATGCAAAACTTAACAGAACCAAAAGAAGAAACAGCTAAAATCATGTAATAGCAGTTGGTGATTTTGATACATATCTCTAAGTAAGTATTAGAACAGCAGTCAAAAAATCAACAAGGATATAAAATATTTGAACAACATAATCAAATTAATCAAATTTACCTATGTAAAATACCATGCTTAACAGCTGCATATCAATTTTCTTTTTATTGGAGACTTAGATCCATTTTTTTATTAGTTGGAACAATGACCAAAATATACCATATGCTGGTCCCTCAATCAAAGTCTCAGAAAAAAAAAAATAAATGAAAAGATTTAAGGTGTGCTCTCTAACCACTTTGAATTTAAACTGGAAATAAAGAACAGAAAGATAAATAGACAAATCCTTAATAGTTTAGCAATTAAACAACTTGCATCTAATTAACCCATGATTAAAAGGATAAATTATAGTGAATATTTAAAAAATAGTTTAAAATGAATGGTAACATGTAGGTCATATCAAAGCCAGTTAAATGCAGCTAAAGCAATGCTTAGAGGGAGATTAATGGCTTTAAATACAATGAAATTTAAAAATCAATGATCTGGGCTTCCCTGGTGGCGCAGTGGTTGAGAGTCCACCTGCCGATGCAGGGGACACGGGTTCGTGCCCCGGTCCAGGAAGATCCCACATGCCACGGAGTGGCTGGGCCTGTGAGCCATGGCCACTGAGCCTGCGCGTCCGGAGTCTGTGCTCCACAGCGGGAGAGGCCACAACAGTGAGAGGCCTGCGTACCACAAAAAAAAAAAAAAAAATCAATGATCTGAGCCAGAAGCCAACAAAATTTTTCTGTAAAGGCCCAGGTAGTAAGTGTTTCAGGCTTTTGGGTCATATGGTCTTGGTCTCAACTACTCGTCTCTGCCATTGTACAGTAAGAACATTCATAGACATTTAGGAAACAGGTGGTTGGCCAACAGGTCAGGTTGGCCCACAGGCCATAGTTTGCAGGCTAATATGAAAAAGAACTATGAATAATGCACACTATTTAGATCTAGTGATCTCAAGCAGTTTATCTGTTCAACCCTAAGGACTAGGGCAAAAAAATGAACAAAATCACCTCATAGCATATACAAGGAAATCATGGAAAACTTCCATTGCCTCCTCAGAAAGGTCTCCCCTGGCTTGTAAAAATCGAAATCATATTCCCCCCCACACACTTTTACTTCTACCTCTTTTCCATGGTACATTTTTTTCAAGTCTAGCTACTACTTTAAATTACATCTATACATAATTTTTATTATTTATTATTTGCCTTTTATCTTCCCATCTCAATTGCAAGTTCTATAAAGGCTGAAATTTTGTCTCTTCCACATGTTGTATCTTTAGCACAGCCAGAAGACTGCCTGGCAACGGGTAGGTACTCATAACTATCAGTCGAGTCTGTGAATAAATGATGGGGAAGAGCACTTTAAGTTAGAAAGTCCTAAAAGCCCCAGAAGTGACATTAAGGTATGTGCATGAATGAAGAATAACTCAATCACTTTCAATCATTCTGTAAGAAATGTGGCCTCAGAAGTGGGACATGATAAGTAAACCCTGGCAGATTTTTTTTTCTTTCTTTCTGTATGTATTTTTTTATTGGAGTATAGTTGCTTTACACTGCACAGGGAACTCTACTCGGTGTTCTGGTAACCGTGGCAGATTTTTGACTGCTCACTTCAAACCTGCGCTGTCCTTTATACAAAGAAAGGAGGATTCGAATTCCCTTTCCAGTCAGGAGGACATTCACTGAGAATTGCTGATATAACCCAAACACAGTATCCTCAGCTCCCCCATCAGCATAAACAGGCAAGATCCCTGGCCAGGAAAGGCCAGTATGAAATGATAGACAAACTTGACATAACCCTCTCTCTTCCCTAAAGGAGACATTTATGGAGATAATTACCTTGCATTTCTTTATACTTTAGCTACCCAAGTTTGAATTCCTAAACACTGTAGTTTAGTTTTCTTGTTTTTTGAACTTCATATAAATGGAATTGGAATCCTATCTTCTTTCACTCAAAACTATGTCCGTGAAATTCATTCATGTTGTGTCATGGGTCTGTAGTTTATTTCTATTGTCATACACTGCAAATATACTACATTTTGCTAATCCACTCTACTGTTGATGGGCATCTGAGTTCTTTCTTATTTTTGGATATAATGAATATGCTGCTAGGAAGATTCTTGAAGTGGATGTAAACTGCTTCTGCTTGAATCATGACCAAAGGACTCTTCTGCCACAGAAACAGTGTCCCAGGTTCTCCAGGCTTGCTTATTACCATCCAGTTTTATGATCTTCAATAGCTATTTGACTGACTATATTCTTCCATAGACAGCATAATTCATCAACACAAAATAAGCTTTATTTTCCTTATTGCTCTATTAATATGTTTGCCCACTAGAGAATATTTTGATAATTAAGGAGATTTAAGATTCCTGAAGTCCTTTGAGCCCCTTGGGAGACATGCACTAGATTCATTCCCTGCTTACTTATACTAATGGGATCCAGGTGTAGGACAGATACATGATATCAACACATTAAAATCTCATTTCAGTCATACAGTTCAGTCATACAGTATATTCTCCTCCAACTTTCTCAATAAACCTTCTGAGAGCAAAATTAATAGTAAGAACTAGCAATGACTGAATTGTAGACATCTGTAAGATTCACCTGGATAGTTTGCTGACATTCAGCTTCCCAGGCTCTACTCAGTGTCTGGATCAGCAAGTCTGAGGTAGAGCCCAGATAACACACTTTTAACAAGCACCCAGAGGAGACATCAGTGCAAGTGTTCTTTGGACCCTGCTGTGGCAGAGCTGTCAATAAACAAAAACAGGAGGAGAAAACCATAGAAGACCAAAAAGATGTAGGAAGATTACAAGAAAACCAACTGTACTTCTTGCTGGTCACAGTGGTGAAGTCCTGACCGTGTGAAGTGATTAGTACCCAGGATTCTCCACTCTGGACACATCTCCCTCCCACACCAGGGCTGAGGCAAGTTAGGGTTTTACCTTCCACATTGCCTAGTAGATGAGCTAAAACTTTAATGTTACATGTACTTACACCAAAAGAAGAAGTCATTTGAGGAACACAATTATTTCAAAACTAAAAATAACATACTCAATTATAGATTGTGTCAGATGTAGAAATATTAAAAGAGGACAAATAAATCAAATTATCCCAATAAACATACTCAGTGAGACAAAAGACAAAACTGGCAATGTGAAACAAGAAAAAAGAGTCTGAAAATAAGCAGAAATATTAGGTAACAAAAATAATACTTACAATAAAGAATACATTCAAAGGAATGTGTCTGAGGAATGAGTTAATGAGTTAGGAGACAGACTGAGGAAATCTCTTGGAAGAATAGCCAAAAAAAAATTTTTTTAATATATGAAGGAGAGAAATAGAAGTGCCAATATCCAGAGAATAGGAGTCCCAGAAAGATAAAATATAAATGGAGATGAGGAAATAATTGAAGGAATAATGGAGATTAAATTTTCCCAAATTAAATAAAGATGAAAGACCTCTGTTTCAAAGGCCTCATAGAGTGCCCTCAAAGAGAGGTAAAGAAAAGCTGACATGAAGGTACCTTATAGTAAAACATAAGATATCAAAAGTAAAGAGAAATTAGAGGGCTTCATAGACAAAACAAATCACAGACGAGCCCAAGAATCAGATTGACATTAGATTTATTTTTCACTACCAACTAGCTGCAAGAAGACAATGAAGTAGGATATTCAACATATTGAAGGGAAACAAGTTAGGATCTAGAATTTTATATCCAAATAAACTGTCATTCAAACTTGGAGACATGATAAGATATTCTCTGAATAGAAGGTCTTAGAAGGTTTGCCAAACAAAGATCTGCATTGGAAACTAGGGTGAAGTATTTGTATAAGTGGAGAGAAAAGTCTAGGAGATGCTATAGGAGATATATGAGGGAACAAGAGATTTCATACCTTGGTAATATTTGTCTTTAAAAATAAGATCAAAGAGAAAGAAAAATATACCGTAATATCTGTGAATTTTAAATCTAGTATTACCAACATAAGGACTGAAGAGTCTGGAATATTTAAAAGTGTGTTAAACTTCTTTCTTTTGGGGGGTGGAGGAAATGTAAACATCAATATCCCCCCAAAAAAGTGAGACATTAAAATAATGGAAAATGTGAGAGAGAACTAAAATAATACACTGAGACTGTAAAGTAAAAATAGGTTTTGTTAGATCAGATTCCCCCAAAGCACACTCTGATATGAGAATGGATCTGGACAGAACACGACATTGTCTGCTACAAATGTCCAAATTGATCAATAATGTCAATAAATATAAGTGAAATAAACCTACAGTGAAAACTACATGGATGTGTAAAAGCTGAAAATATAAGAATGGAAAAAAGACACAATTGTATAATGACCCTCTCCAACTCCACTAATACTTATGGTCTTAAACCCTATTCTTATATTATTAGATAAGAAAGGTCACTACATAATGGTAAAAACTTCAGCGCACCAGGTTGCTATCTCAGTTTTAAACATGTATGCACCTGATAAAACAGCTTCAAAATATTTCAAGCTGATAATTCAATAATGTAGAATAGCAGGTTAAATAGTTAAGTTGGAAGGCCAGCATAGTATGCATACAATTTATAAAACATGTTTATAGCAGAATTTCTCCAGGTCCTTAAGGTATTTAAATCATTAAAGCTATTGTAGAGCGGGTAGAATGGTCCCTGGAAAAAATTGTTTCTAGGTCCAAAATAATTGGGTATTAAATTATTTTCTTCATGATATGAAATTATTATATAAATGTAAGCAGTAGAAATTAAGAAGCCCAGATTGTTGCATGGAGAAGGGGTGTGAGGAAAGTGATAATAATCATGACAATTTATAGGGGTTTTCCTGGTGGTGCAGTGGTTAGGAATCCGCCTGGCAATGCAGGGGACACGGGTTTGAGCTCTGGTCCAGAAAGATCCCACATGCCGCGGAGCAACAAAGTCCACGCGCCACAACTACGGAGCCTGTGCTCTAGAGCCCACAAGCCTCAACTACTGAAGCCCGCGTGCCTAGAGCCCACACACCGCAACAAAGAGTAGTCCACGCTCGTGCAACTAGAGAAAGCCCACGCACAGAAACGAAGACCCAATGCAGCCAAAAATAAAATAAAATAAATAAATGTATTTAAAAAATAATCATCATCATGACAGTTTAAAAGGAGAGCCTGGAGTCAGGACTACTCAGGGAATGATACTGGAGCAAACAGATGTGGTTCCAAATTAGAGAGGAAGCCTGAGGTTAGAGGAAGAGATACAACAAGTGTTTTTGATGGAAGAACTGCCAACACGGGTGGCTGATGGCATATTTGGACAAAAAGGAGGGAGAGAGTTCAAGGTCCCATCAAAGCTTTGCACTGACTGACAAAGAGCATGAGAATGCCATTGGCAGAAGCTGCCATCTTGGGAGGCCCTGACTGGTGAGCACTGAGATCCCATGTGATAACTCTGTTCACGCAGCCTCATGGAGATGGTACCAGGGAGACATGTGTTGATTATAAACTATGAATTATTATTCTTTGGACCACCGGAGGGAGGGAGGAAGGAACGAGCATCTTCACAGGGCATGGTGTGCATGGTGGGGCAGATGCCAACATCTTTGATAGGGTCGTGAGTGGCATAGGACAGGAGCACCTGCTGTCAGCAGGGGACAGGACAGTTGCTTTGCATGTACAGGTGGAGAATTGGGAAAAAGAGAATAACTGGGGCATGGATTCCAGGAGACTGGTTTTATAAGGCTTAAACATTTTCTCCAATCTTAAATATCCCAATAGGGAAAAAAAAGTAAGCATAAAGTTTATATAATGTAAAATGTGAGGGTTGTGCCAGTGGAAAAGGTCTTGAGGAAGTCAGTGAAGCTTAACGTATTGTCCACATTAGTTTTGGGGACTGAAATCCTATAGTATTGAAAGTTAATTTATATTACTAAGACCTGGGATGTTTTGTATTATGTGGAATGTCACTTTAACCATGGTCTAGAATCAGATCTGAGTCCCCAGCACGTATTTTAGGAAGTAGCAGGTGAAGCCATTGAGTTTGGCACATTGCTGAAAACTGTGCCCGGGAAATAAACCCTGACATCACCCAGCCATCTTAGCTTACTAAGAATGCATCACACTTCCTTGATCCACTGCCAAAGAACACAGCCAACCTCTGGCACAGAAACCAGGAGAGAAGGCTGGGTGTCTAATGTTCTCTCCACCCTCAGAAATAATCCCAAAATAATTCCACTGGACCCAGCGTGAAGCAGCTCACAAAGCAGACAGGACCAGCCTGCAGGAAGGGTGTGTCTGCTGGCACTTTCTCTGAGCTGTTTTCTCAGGCCTGGCTGTGGTGGCTGGTATTGATGATTATGCTTTTTCTTAGATGAGGAACAGGTTACAGCAGCCTGGCCACTGGAGGATTTTTAAATAGAGGTTAAGAGATTAGTGATATATTATGACTCTCACACTAAAATCTGTAGTGGAATTGCTGGAAACGGAAACCACTCTCCAGTGCCCCATATCCTGAGTGATACAGTGTCCAGTGACTTGTGAAGGTCAGGTCAGCACAGAGCACACAGTGTGTCTAAATCAGTGACAGTGTCAAACAGCACTTGGAATCAGTAGATCTCAGAGAAGGGAACCGAATCAAGGCAATAAGACTGCCCTCAAAGGCATCACTGCCCCGAGGGGCATCACAGTGATGGCTCGGCAGGGTCACCCTTGCCTGAGGACCTCATTGTAGAGGCCATGCCCACCAGTGGCAGCTTCTGTAGCACAGAGCAACTGGAGTTCTTTCTGATCAGAATCCTGAAAGTCATCCTGGTGTCTGCTCTGGAGTCAGCAGATGAGTCTATCAGGGCATGTTAGAAGCTGTTGATGTAATTAAAGAAACTTATTTTAGAAACTCTAAGAAAGCAGTTAGCTAAGTTTTGTTTTATTTTGTTTTGTTTTTAAGAAGATGTTGGGGGTAGGAATTTAGTAATTTATTTATTTACTTTTGCTGTGTTGGGTCTTCGTTTCTGTGTGAGGGCTTTCTCTAGTTGTGGCAAGCGGGGACCACTCTTCATCGCGGTGCACGGGCCTCTGACTATCGTGGTCTCTCTTGTTACGGAGCACAGGCTCCAGATGCACAGGCTCAGTAGTTGTGGCTCACGGGCCTAGCTGCTCTGCAGCATATGGGATCCTCCCAGACCAGGGCTCGAACCCGTGTCCCCTGCATTAGCAGGCAGATTCTCAACCACTGCGCCACCAGGAAAGCCCAGTTAGCTAAGTTTAACATCTACCTGAGTACACAAAATTCCCCAGCAACATGCACCTTCTCAGAGCACTTATTGAAAAGAACTGTCCAGGATATGACTTGAACATGTATAATAAATGGAAGAGTAAAGAGAAAAGATGTGCTCAAAGAAAATAAAATAGACTTTGGAACAAAATTCTTTATCCTCAATGAGGATTATCAGGAAAATTTTAGGTTGGAAAGGGTAGATTTATGTGGGTATGAGTTTAGACTGTGTCATGTAATATTTAGTTATCAGAACATTTTTTATATTCTTATTTTTAGAAAAATACATTTTGAAGCATAAGTGTTAAAAATGCCACAAACCTTGAAATAATCGTCCAATTTTAGGACAAATTGTGTAAATGTTATAAATGATTATCGTTAATTTTTGGATGTTTATTATAAAAATAATTTATCTGATTAGAAAAGCAGTAAAGGCTTATATTATTATGCTTTTCTGATTATAAAACAGGGGGCTTCCCTGGTGGCGCAGTGGTTGAGAATCTGCCTGCCAATGCAGGGGACATGGGTTTGAGCCCTGGTCTGGGAAGATCCCACATGCCGCGGAGCAACTAGGCCCGTGAGCCACAACTACTGACCCTGCGTGTCTGGAGCTTGTGCTCCGCAACAATAGAGGCGGTGACAGTGAGAGGCCTGCGCACCGCGATGAAGAGAAGTAAGAAAACATCTTCAAAGAGATCTACTTCCCTAATATAGAGAAAATAATGTATTTGAGCATTCACACATTCAACAAGTATTTATTGATCCTCTACTGTGTGCTAGATACACTCTTAGATGCTGGGATACAAACTTTAAAATACACCGTTCTCATCTTTCAGAAGTGTGCATCCTACAGAGGATACAGGCTGGAACTGGCCATGCTGTGATAGCAGAGAGGAAGATCAGAAGAGCGAGAGGTGAGAGAAGCTTCTTGGGACAGAGAGAATTTGAAACAAGTTACAATGAAGTGGCATGATAAGGAGGAGACAGCCCCATCAGGCAGAGGGAACAGCATGTGAAAAGGCGTGGAGGTGCAAGAGAATCTGGCGAGTCCAAGCAGTCATTTTCTCTGGCTGGAAGAGGGACACTAGCATTTGATGAGGCTGGAGAAGTGAATCAGAGAGCAAGCTTGTGAAGGGCATTGTGTGCTCAAGAGCATGAACCTGATTTCAGATGCAAAGGGAACTTTCTAACAGATGACTCAGATGACATAGCCATCCTCCAACATAGAGAACATAGGTTTGCTCTAGGCTTTGTTCCTAATCCCATTGACTAATCTGGGTTTTGTAATATGTGAGCTGCGGTAGCCTCTGTGTCCAACCCAATTCAAGGCAGTACCATTGCACCCTACAGTTAGCATCTTTCCACCAAAAGAAACCTTAACACAGAAAACAAGCCAGAAAAACACAATGTCTCAATGTTCAGCCTCAGGCTGAACATCCAAGGAACCATACCTGTCCCACCTGAAGAGAAGACGATGATGGGAGAGATATCATTAATAGGAAATGGGACTACTCAGAGTTAAAAAAATAAGATGATAATGAACTAGTACTGGGACAGAAATTCCTGGATTCTTTCCAAATCTTAATCACTCTTTAATCTGTTTAAACTATCTCCCGAATGATAGGTCAATTTTGTGGCTAAATAATAACAGCTGATGTTTACTGAGCATTTTTCTGCGTGCCAGGTGCTGGCCAAGTTTCCATGAGATACTCATGCCTGAGCAAATGCTTGCCCCATTGTAACTCTACAAAAGATGGTAAAGGGGCTCAGTGCAAGAGTAAGAACAGTTTATTCTATTAATGTGGGGAGGTTTAGGAAAATTAGGAGATGAAAGTGATCCCAGTGAAATGACACCTGCAGGGGATGGTGTGAATCTAATTTTGTCTATGTATGAAAGGCACATCAAAGAACAAATTTGTTTATCTCTGGGAGGTGGGAGACAAGCAATGTTTATCCCTTCTTTAGATCTTTCTTCTAGGATGAAAACAAATGATTTTTATCATAAAATTGTTACTTTTATAAGAGGACAATTTTATCTGGCTGAATTGGAGCCCAGAACTATAAATGAAAAAAAATCTCCATTATTTCTCTAACTGCCCCTTAAACTATTGAACTCTAGGTATTTATTTGTATCCATTGCTATGCACGAGAGTTTTTGTTCTATTAGAGGGGAGTTCTTGGTTGAGTCAGTGGACAGAGGCTGGATTTGAGTTTTTGCAGCAGGAGGAGGGACACAAGAAGTGGACAGAGCAACTTTCCATGGAAGACTCAGTAGAGATGAGAGGTCAGAAGTGGACAGAACTACCAAAGGAAAACTTTGGTTGGGTCTGCCATAGGGAGAACTGTTTATGGGCCTGAGAGACTGTAGGTGGCACAACAGTGGGAGGAACCCACTCTCCCCTCTACAAAAGCCAAGCGATTGTCTGGCATCAGAGCATCCTGGGACCACAGGCTTGGTGTGGGCATTGTCGGATGATAGGCAAGGCTGGGGTGAGAAGGTCAGAGTGAGGCCCCTTTGGGCAGGTGTCTGGACAAGTGGGAGCTGCAGCTGAAGACCAGGTCAGGTACAGCTCCTGTGGGGGTGAGAATGAGGTTCCTCTCAGGACCCAGAATAACAGGGCAAACCTTGAGGCCAACTCATTTCAAGCCCTCAAGGGTGGCCTTGTTTTGTGATCAAAGGCTGATGGAGGCTCAGTGAGAGGTTATGTTACTAACACCTGAAAGATGATGCATTTATGACTGAGCAAGGAATTCTACAACCATTGGAATTCAGCCTAAAGCTTGGCACAGTTTT
This sequence comes from Grampus griseus, assembly GCF_964374135.1. Lineage (NCBI taxonomy): Eukaryota > Metazoa > Chordata > Mammalia > Artiodactyla > Delphinidae > Grampus > Grampus griseus. The sequence goes on from NC_139018.1 coordinate 123,013,842, forward strand.
TAGTTTGTTATATGGTCCTGCTAAGTACCACAGCTGGCAAAGCAGCTGGTGGTTGCTGGGGTCCTTGTGAGGGAAATTGGCAGATGGGCCAACTGCCTGGCCGGCCCAAGATGACTTAAGGAGAGGCAGGCTTGCAGCATCAGGAAAACACCTCCCTGTTAAAGACAAGGTCATGACCATTTGCTACAGCCCATTCAAACCAAGGGCAGGTGCATTAAAGTGAAGCAAAAATTGATTGAAACGTTTGTCACGTGAATAAGAACTTCCTGATGTGACTGGGGAAGCCTGACTGTGCTTGAATGCAGATCAGGCCAGAGGTCAATGTGATGCCCACGGTTTTGGTGAGACATCTGAAGACCTGTCATCTTGATGTGGCCATAGGTGGCTTCCTCAGGACAGGTGCTAAAGTCAATGACCAAATCAACAAAAAGACTGCTCTCCTGAGAAAGAGTTTATTTACTGAGAGAGTACTATTTTCAGATCCCCCTTCCCCAGGACAGAATTTATAAAATTTCAGAAAGAACATGTTCAACCAACGTTTTAACAACTAAATGGATTCAGTAGCCATTACATTATTTCTAGACCCAGGAAAGGACTGCATTTAAAACAATCTTTGTATCCCGTTTCAGGGTTTATTGGCGTGATATGCAGATGAAATATAGCTGCTGATAAAAAAAAAGAGAGAGATTTACTGTTCAATCAATGCAGGTAGACGTCACGTTGGCCTGACAACGCTAGGCTCCTCCCACAGATGTGGTGACCTGGAGCCCAGATGTGCGGACCACCCTGGGGTGGTCTCCAGCGTGCTCCCAATTGTATTCTCCACACCAGTGGCCCCTGGATCGCCCCAGGGTAGATCCTGTCAAATAACACTGACCGCAGCATTAGAAGCCTCCTCAGACATTCACAGTGGGCCCTGAGAAGTCCTCAGGTTAAGAAGTGTTTTTAAATCTTATTTAGCCAGAAATGCTCAGAGTTTCTGTTTTTGTTTTTCCCCTGGAAACACCTCATAGCAAGGAACACTCCACTTTCTGGTAGGGACTTAAGAATCCCTTTCCCATTGTTTTCTGAGACACACTGTCATTTCCCTCTGGAACTAAACACAGAGTGTAAGTATTTCTCTTTCTGTCTTTTTGATGTGATTATTCGTCCTCCAGGACACAGACCAGGGCTAACCGATCGTCATGTTATTGCAGCATCTCATCCAGGGCTTAGCCAACAACTGTCACAGCAGGAAGCCACCTCTTCGAGGTCTAGTGTCCACCTGGCTGGGGGGATGGGTTTGGCCAAGGAGACGGGACTTGGCCTTTGACTTTCTGCGGATGAGGACAGGCCTTTCCAGCTGCTAAATTGTAAGGTCTATGACAAAAATAGCTACTACACGATTTCCTGATAGCTATGCTGTTTGAGGGGTTCATATGGGAGGATGGGACACCTCGGTCCTGCAAACCCCCTTCCACTGGGACAGAGTTATGCATCAAGCATGGAGAATTGGGCTTCCTCTGGGCCCTGTGTTTCAGGGTTCAGTCTCCTGTTGTTGGTGGACAGGAATTGCGCTGGAAGGCAGCTCCTGGGGAAGGAGGCAGCCTACACATCACTCTGTCTTTAATCCGCTAGACAAATTGAAAAAAATGAAGAAAAAGAAGAAAATTCATTCACCTTTTTCTAAAGTTTATGAATCTTCAATTGATTCAATTAATCTTCAATTAATCTTAATTTTATTATAAACTATTTTGGAATTTCATGAAATTTTTATTTTAAACTGAATTTTTAAAAATTTTGAAATAACTGTAGAATCACAGGAAACTGCAAAAAATAGTACAGAGAGGTCTTCTCAGCCAGTTTCACCCAGTGGTAAGATCTTGTATGAATAGACACAATATCACAATCAGGATAAGATGATGATGTTTCCTGCCTCATTTCTGAGGTGGGTAATTTGTATCTCTTCTCTCTTTATTTCTGTCAGTTTTGCCAGAAGTATGTCATCATTGAAGTGTTCAAAGAACAAACTTTTTGTTGGATTGATTTTCTCTATTGCTTTTCTGTTTTCAATTCCATTGATTTCTGCTCTATTTCTTTTTCCTGCTTGCTTTAGGTTTATTTTGTTTTTCATTTTCTAATTTCTTGAGGTGGGAGCTTATTATTATTGATTTGAGAACTTTTTTTCTTAGTTCACTTAGTGCCATAAATTTCCCTCAGCAACACCTTAGCTGCATCCCACAAATTGTGATGTTGTATTTTTATTTTAATTCAGCCCTATGTATTTTAAAGATTTCCTCTGTGTCTTCCATTTCCATTCATGGATTATTTAGAAGTGCATTGTTTAATTTCCAAGTTTGGGGAGATTTTTCTCATATCTTTCTGTTTATTGACTTCTAGTTTGATTTCTTTATGGTCAGAGAATATACTCTACATGATTTTGATTCTTTTAAGTTTGTTGAGGTTTGTTTCATGATCCAGGATATATCGATACATTCACCCCTCCATATTCACAGGCTCTGCATCTGCAAATTCAACCAACCATGGATCAAAAATATGAGAGAAAAACAAAAAAATTCCAGAAAGTTCCAAAAAGTAAAACTTGAATTTGCCATGTAGGCTGACAACTATTCACATAGCATTTACATTTTATTGGGTATTATAAGTAATCTAGAGATGATTTAAATTATATGGGAGACTGCTGTAGGTTATATGCAAATGCTTCACAATTTTATATAAGGGACTTGAGCCTCCTTGGATACTGGTATCTGTTGTTTGGGGGCAGGGCATCCGGAACCAATCCCCCATTTATAGCAAGGAGCAACTATAGTCTACCTTGACGGATGTTCCACCATGATAAATCCATCATAAGTTGAAAATATCACAAGTTGAAAATGCATTTAATACATCTAATCTGCTGAACATTATACCTTGTCCTAGCCCAGCTTAAATGTGCTCAGAACACTCACATTAGCTTACAGTTGGGTAAAATCATCCAACACAAATCCTATTGTAAAGTGCTGAATATCTCATGTAATTTATTGAATACTGTACCGAAATTAAAAACCAGAATTATTATTAAGTATAGGTTGTTTATCCTCATGATTGCATGGCTGACTGGGAGGTGTGGCTCACTGCCACGGCCCAGCATCGTGGGAGAGTATTGTACTGCACGTCACTAGCCCCGGAAAAGGTCAATATTCAAAATGCAAAGTACAGTTTCTACCAAATGTGTATAGCTTCTGCACCATGGTAAAGTCAAAAAATTGTAAGTCAAAACATTGTAAGTCAGGGACCACCTGTATCCTATCCATATTGACTGTTATGTTGTTATTGATCATTATGTTCTATAGATATCTATTAGGTCCCATTGGCTGATGGTGTTGTTCATTTCTTCTATATTCTTAATAATTTTCTGTCTGGTAGTTCTATTATTAATGTTATAACCTTTGGTGTTGTTTCCTCATTACAACTGCTCTTGATATTCCACTTAACTTGATTTTACCACATACACATTTTGTGTAGGGCTAGAGCTGCATACTAGAATTATCTGGGAGCTTTAAAAATGCTGATGCCGGGCTTCCCTGGTGGCACAGTGGTTGAGAGTCTGCCTGCCATTGCAGGGGACACGGGTTCGTGCCCCGGTCCCCGAAGATCCCACATGCCGCGGAGCGGCTGGGCCCGTGAGCCATGGCCGCTGAGCCTGCGCGTCTGGAGCCTGTGCTCAGCAACGGGAGAGACCACAACAGTGAGAGGCCCACGTACCGCAAGAAAAAAAAATGCTGATGCCTGGGTCACATTCCAGACTGATTAATCAGAATCTCTAAGGGTGAGTCCTGGGCATCAAGCTTTTTAAAAAGCTCCCCAGGTGACTCTATTGTGCAGCTATCGTTGAGGACTGCTTGATAAAGCAGCAGTGTCCACAATGTGATGCAACTCACACCTCCCAGGTAACCCACCTGGGTAGAGACGCAATGTCAAATGTAGTGTCTGGAGTAGCCCAGTGAGCTGAGATGGTGGATATGGTCTGTTACTGCAGTGTCCAATGTAGTAGCATGAGCCACTTGTAGCTACTGAGCAGTTGAAATGTGGTGAGTGAGACTGAAGAACTGAAGTTTTAATTTTATTTTAAGTAGCTTAAATTTAAATAGCCACATGTGGCTAGGGGCTACCATATTGGACAGGCAGCTCTGGATTCATAAGACATTTTCTGTCTTATTTTACCAGAAAAATAAATGTGTTTTTGCCTCAAATTTCCAGTGATAAATGATTCTAAGTGGAAATCTTCTCAGTTAAAAGGTATTTTTTTCATACTGAATAGTACTTTATCAGCAAAACACATGAATTAAAGTTATTTCTCTCTGTGAAGTAAAACCTTAGGAAACAGTTCAAAGCACCTCTTTGATGGCAAAATTGTACTGATGGAAAATATTTGTAAATGATGCTGCTAACGAACAACACTTGTATCAGAAAATAAACTTACATTTTCTTTCATGTACTTATGTGTTATCTGTGGCTTTTAAAGCAGACTCCCAATACCCCAGTGGGTACTATTAATCTCTCCATTTAGTAAGGCTTTTAGTTACCAGGAGCACAATTATAACAGTAAAAACATTCAAATCCAAATGTGTTGGATCCAAAGAATGCTTGCAATTACACTGCAAGCAGTAGTCAAGGTGCTGTGGTAAAATGCATGCATCTGGGCTTTTCAGTGCTTGCAGCATGATGGATGTGTTTATAAAGCGAGCCAGCCCATGAATTCTTCACCAGGGAGTAATTCCTCAGACAGTGACTTACCATGGCTAGGTTGGGCAATAATGGCTTGATGATAAGTCTGAAATGTAGATATTTTACACACCAAATATAAGACAACAGGAAAACAACCTATTTTTAATTTTGAAGCATTTACTCATACTCTGGTTATATTTATTTTTTTTAATGTTTTGATTGGGTTGTTTGTGTTTTTAATATTGAGCTGCATGAGCTGTTTATATATTTTGGAGATTAATCATTTGTCCACTGATTTGTTTGCAAATATTTTCTCCCATTCTGAGGGTTGTCTTTTCATCTTGTTTGTAGTTTCCTTTGCTTTGCAAAAGCTTTAAGTTTCGTTAGGTCCCATTTGTTTATTTTTGTTTTTATTTCCATTACTCTAGGAGGTGGATCAAAAAAGATCTTGCTGTGATTTATGTCAGAGTGTTCTTCCTATGTTTTCCTCTAAGAGTTTTAGAGTTTCCAGTCTTACATTTAGGTCTCTAATCCACTTTGAGTTTATTTTTGTGTATGGTGTTAGGGAGTGTTCTAATTTCATTCTTTTACATGTAGCTGTCCAGTTTTCCCAGCACCACTTACTGAAGAGACTGTCTTTTCTCCATTGTATATTCTTGTCTCCTTTATCAAAAATAAAGTGACCATATGTGCGTGGGTTTATCTCTGGGCTTTCTATCCTGTTCCATTGATCTATATTTCTGTTTTTGTACCTGTACCATATTGTCTTGATTACTCTAGCTTTGTAGTATAGTCTGAAGTCAGAGCCTGATTCCTCCAGCTCTGTTTTTTTCCCTCAAGACTACTTTGGCTATTCAGTGTCTTTTGTGTCTCCATAAACATTTTAAGAGCTTTTGTTCTAGTTCTGTAAAAAATGCCATTGGTAATTTGATAGGGATTGCGTTGAATCTGTAGATTGCTTTGAGTAGTATAGTCAGTTTCACAATATTGATTCTTCCAATCCAAGAACATGGTATATCTCTCCATCTGTTTGTATCATCTTTAATTTCTTTCATCAGTGTCTTATAGTTTTCTGTATACAGGTCTTTTGTCTCCCTAGGTAGGTTTATTCCTAGGTATTTTATTCTTTGTGTTCCAATGGTAAATGAGAGTGTTTCCTTAATTTCTCTTTCAGATTTTTCATCATTAGTGTATAGGAATGCAAGAGACTTCTGTGCATTAATTTTGCATCCTGCAGCTTTACCAAATTCATTGATTAGCTCTAGTAATTTTCAGGTGGCATCTTTAGGATTCTCTATGTATAGTATCATGTCATCTGCAAACAGTGACAGTTTTACTTCTTCTTTTCCCATTTGTATTCTTTTTATTTCTTTTTCTTCTCTGATAGCTGTGGCTAGGACTTCCAAAACTATGTTGAATAATAGTGGCGAAAGTGGACACCCTTGTCTTGTTCCTGATCTTAGAGGAAATGCTTTTCACCATTAATCTCTGGTTATTTTTAAATGCTAATTTTTTAGTGATGGAATAAAACTAGAAAGAGAAGGAGTGCTGTCATAATTTCATCAAGAAAAAGGACACAGGGACTACCCTGGTGGCACAGTGGTTAAAAATCCGCCTGCCAGTGCAGGGGACATGGGTTCAAGCCCTGCTCAGGGAAGATTCCACATGCTGCGGAGAAAATAAGCCCACGTGCCACAACTACTGAAGCCCGTGTGTCTAGAGCCCATTCTCCACAACAAGAGAACCTCAACGAAGAGTAGTCCCCACTCGCTGCAACTAGAGAAAGCCCAAGCACAGCAACGAAGACCCAATACAGCCAAAAAAAAAAAAAGGACTACAAGTGTTCAGTTATGCAAAATAAATAAGTTCTGGCGATCCACTAAATAGCATGGTGCCTATAACTAGCAATAGCATGTGTACACTTAAACTCTGCTAGGAGAGTAGATCTTATGTTAAGTGTTGTTACCACAAAAACTTATAATAATATTAAAGGCATGGGAAGAAACATTGGGAAGTGATGGATATGTTTATGGCCTTGACTGTGGTGATGGTTTCACAGGTGTGCCCTTATCCCCAAGGTCATCCAGTTGTATACAGTAAATATGTATAGCTTTTTGTATGTCAATTATACTTCAATAAAGTGGTTTAAAGACAAAATAAAATAAAATTCAGAAAAGGGCTATAACTAAAATTATTGCTTTGATTCTTCCTTCTAAAAACATTTCTGAGAAACAGAAATTATAAAATATAGTATAGCCTGTCAGTGTGAGAATTGGACATAATTTTTCCATATTTTGTCTTTTAATAGAAAACCAAAAACAGTGCGTATAAACTTGGCAGAAAATGTTGAAAAAAGATTCTAGATGGAAAGATTATGAATTCTTTCTTTCCACAGCTGCTTTCAGCTCTAGGAACTGAGAGCTGTAATTTTCACTCAGGCCTATCTAAGTCCTGAGAAAACTATAACCAATCCTAAGTCTGTATAAAGAGGCTCTTCACTAGTTGGTTAAATATGAAATCAGTCTGCAGTCAAAGAAGTCTGATATATGCATTGAGAGGAATGCCCAGACAAGTGGGGAGAGAAGTCCTCTGTGCACTAGCCAAGTCCTAGTTTTCCTCCGTTCCAGTGGAACTTACCTGGTTCTCTCCAGCTCCCACCTCTCCTCCCACAGCTGCAGTTGCACTTTTCTCTGCTCCTAAAGGTGCAGAAATCCAGCTCCAGACTCTGAACTGGCCATAGAGTCCTGGTGCCGGGCTGATGGCATGGAGGAGCTGGACAGAACCATGGAAGAGCTCATATGATTTTATGATAACAAGCTAGATAACAGGGTGAAAAGTATTTTTTAGCATCTTTATTGGAGTATAATTGCTTTAAAATGGTGTGTTAGTTTCTGCTGTATAACAAAGTGAATCAGCTATACATAAACATATATCCCCATATCTCCTCCCTCTTGTATCTCCCTCCAACCCTCCCTATCCCACCCCTCTAGGTGGACACAAAGCACTGAGCTGATCTCCCTGTGCTATGTGGCTGCTTCCCACTAGCTATCTATTTTACATTTGGTAGTGTATATATGTCCATGCCACTCTCTCACTTCATCCTTTCCCCCTCCCCGTGTCCTCAAGTCGATTCTCTACATCTGCGTCTTTATTGCTGTCCTGCCCTCAAACAGATGGAGAGATATACCATGTTCTTAGATTGGAAGAATCAACATTGTGAAAATGATTATACTACCCAAAGCAATCTACAGATTCAATGCAATCCCTATCAAACCACCAATGACATTTTTCACAGAAATAGAACAAAAACTTTCACAATTTGTATGGAAACACAAGACCCCGAATAGCCAAGGCAACCTTGAGAAAGAAAAATGGAGCTGAAGGACTCAATCTCCCTGACTTCAGACTATACACAATGCTACAGTAATCAAGACAGTATAGTACTGGCACAAAAACAGAAATAGAGATCAATGGAACAGGATAGAAAGCCCAGAGATAAACCCATGCACCTATGGTCACCTTATCTTTGATAAAGGAGGCAAGAATATACAATGGAGAAAAGATAGCCTCTTCAGTAAGTGGTGCTGGAAAAACTGGACAGCTACATGTAAAGGAATGAAATTAGAACATTCCCTAACACCATACACAAAACTAAACTCAAAATGGATTAGAGACCTAAATGTAAGGCCAGACACTATAAAACTCTTAGAGGAAAACATAGCAAGAACATTTTATGACATAAATCACAGCAAGATCCTTTTTGACCCACCTCCTAGAGTAATGGAAATAAAAACAAAAATAAACAAATGCGACCTAATGTAACTTCAAAGCTTTTGCACAGCAAAGGAAACCATAAACAAGACGAAAAGACAACCCTTAGAATGGGAGAAAATATTTGCAAATGAAGCAACTGACAAAGGATTAATCTCCAAAATATACAAGCAGCTCATGCAGCTCAATATCAAAAAAACAAACATCCCAATCCAAAAATGGGCAGAAGACCTAAATAGACATTTCTCCAAAGAAGATATACAGATTGGCAACAAACACATGAAAGGATGCTCAACATCACTAATCATTAGAGAATTGCAAATCAAAACTACAATGAGGTATCACCTCACACCAGTCAGAATGGCCATCATCAAAAACTCTACAAATAAATGCTGGAGAGGGTGTGGAGAAAAGGGAAACCTCTTGCACTGTTGGTGGGAATGTAAATTGATACAGCCACTATGGAGAACAGTATGGAGGTTCCTTAAAAAACTAAAAATAGAACTACCATACGACCTAGCAATCCCACTATTGGTCATATACCCTGAGAAAACCAGAATTCAAAAAGAGTCATGTGCCACAGTGTTCATTGAAGCTCTGTTTACAGTAGCCTTGACAGGAAGCAACCTAAGTGTCCATCGACAGATGAATGGATAAAGAAGATGTGGCACATATACACAATGGAATACTACTCAGCCATAAAAGGAAACAAAACTCAGTTATTTGTAGTGAGGTGGATGGACCGTCATACAGAGTGAAGTAAGTCAGAAAGAGAAAAACAAATACCATATGTTAACACATATATATGGAATCTAAAAAAAAAAATCGTTCTGAGAAGTATTTCTAAGTGAATAGTTGTATGGTATTTTCATCCCGTGGTTTCAAAGCTTTTAAAACATATGCTCTTCTGTCTTCAATTACCCTAAATCTGTAGCTCCAGCCCACATCCCTCTCTTAAGCTCCTGATACATATTTACAACTTGCGTTCATGCTTCAAAGCCTGCTCAACACATCCAAACCCCGATTCATGACACTTCCCATTCAAACCTATTCTTGTCCTTAATTCCCAGTGTTGATTACTGACTCCATCATCTATCCTGCGACTCAAACTGGGGATCTTAGAATCATTTATGACTTTTGTTTCTTTTACATTCTCCTCAAATTCATTAGATATTGGGAGTTGCCCAGGGGTTTTTATTTTTAACTAGCCCCTCAGGGGATCCTCCCACAGAGTTTGGTGGCCTTCCTTGAGAAACGCTTCCTGCTCCCGGGAGAGGAAACATCCACTCTGCATTCTTTTTATTTTTACTGACTCATTCCTTGGTCTGTAAGTATGCTCAAGTTTTCCCCACTAAAAAGAGAATCCTTGCTCAAACGTTTTGCTTTTATAGCCAAAATCTATTGAAAAAATAAGCCCATGTTGTTTGTCTCTTCAGTTCTCATTCACTCTTCAGTTCTCTGCAATCCAGTGTCTGTTCCCACCACGTCACATATACTCTTGATACGCTTAAAACAAAATCTGCCAACCAACCCAAACACAAACCCCCTAATGAAGCCCCCAGAGCCCTGCATGACTCAGCCTGCCACCTCCCCTCATGCAGCTCTGTCCCATTTCCCATCATTTGCTGCCCTACAGCCCTGGGCTTTCTTATAGTTTCTTGATGTGCAGAGCTCTTTCCTGCCTCAGGGCCTTTGCACTGCTGCTGTCTGGACTATGATGCCCTCTCCCTGCTTCTTCCTCCCAGCTTGTCACTTGGATATCAGAGTGAGGCCTTGCCTGACCATCTGATTTAAAGTAAGGTTCCCTTTAATTCTCCTTTTTTTCAGCTCAGCTCCTGTTCTTTTCCTTGAGAGTGCATTTCCTAGTTTATATATATTTTACTTGTTTATCTATACTGTCTGTTTCTAGACTATGAACTTCAAAAGGGTAGGGGTTACATTAGTGTTGGTTATCACTGTACCTTGCCCGGTTCCTAGAACACAGTATTTGCCTTACTTGTAGAAAGAGCAAATGAATTAAGCTGTTTTCTCAGAGGCCACCAAGGACCCCATCATTTCCAGGTTCTGTGCCTGGATGCATAAGTGAGCTAGCAGAAAATCCATGACTCAGCAACACCCCCACCTTCTCAACCCCCCACCCCCGCCCAGCTGGAAAAGCCTCTGGGAGTTTTGTTTTTAATGATTTCACTCTAAAAAAAAAAAAAAAAAAAAACCCAAAGTCTGGTTTCTTCCTCTGTACAGAAAGATGGTACTGCTGACGCTACTCTGTGATTACAGGATAACCTCAATAAATCTTTTGAAATCTTGGTTTGCTTGTTTTTGCAGAATGAATGAATGAATGAAACCAAGGGAGCACTGCAGCACCCACCAGGTGCCATCCTCCCATGTGGAGCTGTGATTCCCATGGTCCCCTTAGAAGTGAAGAGTTGCTGGATTCGAGGGCTTTGATGCTCAGCATCCCTGCATGTGCCACCCTGGCTCCCAAGTGCAGTGCCTACAATGTTCTCATTTTTGCTGCATTTACCTTTCCTTCTTTGGGGATGTAAATCTGCTAGCAATACAAATAGCCAACCAGGTAATAACATATGCAATGTACATTATCAGTGTTCCTAACAATGTTAAATGTTGATGGGACTTAACTGCTATTTTGAAGGGAGCCCTTAAAAACCTTTTTTTTTTTTAAAAAAAAAAGCTGAGCCTACCTAGATCCCTAAAGTGTATGCACACACACATCCTACAACAAAAACTTTAATAGATCATTAGAACTGCCCTTCAAGATGCTTTCTTAGCAGATGAGACACTCTGGGTGAGACTGGACACTTTGTTGTTTCCTTTATTATTCAGGAATGTTTTGAAATGTAATACAAATAAAACAGAAATAAGACATATAATTATTCAAAAGAGGAAAGTAAATGACCACTATTGCTAAATAACAGGGCTGGAAAACCCATAAGAATCACTTGCCTAGAACTAGTTTAGTAGAGTGGCTGGATGTGAAATAAAACAAATATTAAAAATCATTATAACATGGCTTACTTACTATATGCTTATAGATATCATTCTATTATGCTGAACAGATAGAGGAGCTCAAAGCTTACACAAGTCAATTCCTTGTAAGTCTTTGATATTTCTTGCAATTTCCAATATCACTGGCAACTTAATCCAGGCCCTTCGTATATTTTATCTGAATTATTGGAAGTGAACTATTCCCATTACTAAGACTTAATAGCTGATCAAATGAGGACAAAGGATCATTCATAAATATACTTAACATCATTGCTCTGTATTAGGCCCTGTGCTAGATGCCTGGACTGGAGTGACAAAGACCCAGTGCTACCCCAGGGACATACAGCGGAAGGTGTGCCGAAACTCCCAGATTCGTTGATGGGAACAGAAGTAGGATTCACAGAATAAGAAAGAGTTTTGGGGAAAGGTAGTGAGTTCAGACTTGGACACCAAGGACTTGCATTTCCAAAGAGCAATCCAGAGGGTGATGCCCAATAAACAACTGGGAACAAGGGACTGGATCAGAGACAGAGGCCAGAGTCTGAGATGGACTCCAGAGCCAGGCCCAAAGCCGTCACTGAAGTTCTGTTAGTTGGTGCTAGTTCCCTAAGGAAATTCACACAGAAAAGGGGGAAATTCCTGAGAACAGAACTTGAATAGAGCTTATGAGTTGGGGGCTTCAGGAAGAAATAAAACAGTGGAGAAGAAGCCAAGGTCATTAGAAAAGTTGTGAGGGCCAATAAAGTGCCCAGGAAACAGGGCCAGGGCGAGTTCCATGAAGGCTTGGGCACAAGGACACATCAGTAGCAGGTAAGGCAGCAAGGCCAGAGAATGGCTTTGATGTTGTGATGAGAGATGCTGGAGACAGTTGTTCATCAGAGGGAGGAGGGGAAAAGTCTCTGCCAAGGGCTAAGGAGTCAAGGCTCGAAGGGTGGAGGCTGCAAGAGCTCTGGTCTGGGTGATGTTGGTGGTGGATAGAAGGGAGGATGTGGGAGTAAGTGAGACTGATGATGCTGGGAGATGATGGGTGATTCTCCACATGGAGGCTGGACTGCAGTAGAAAGCAAGGAGAAAGATTGGTAGAGATAAGAAGACATGAGATGAGATAGAGAGAAGAGAAAAGAGGGAAGGCTTTCCTTGGGTGTCCTCGATCACTTTACAAAACTGGGAGGACAGGTAATTTGATAGAAGTGGAAGGGGCAGAGGTGTCGCTGAGGGTATTGAAGGCAGTGACACATGCTTGGAGCAGTCACTTTAGACAATGCACAAAAAAGTTAAGAAAAGATGAACAAAGCTGTGCAGTTCCTCTGAGGGCCAAATTATAGTCAGCACACATTCCGAGAATCAAAACAGCAGAGCTCTGTGACTTCCTCCAGAAATTCTTGGACAAGAAATGGATGGTAGGCTGGAAGAGCAGCAATTGTAGGATCCAAAGAGTCTAGTGATTTAAAATGACCTAGGCTGGGGAGATAAGTGGTGGCAGAAAGGGCAAGAAAAACCAGGGGGGAACAAGAAAGGTTTTAAGGACAGGAGACTAGGAGACTAAGACCTCTATATCCTTGGAAGGAGATATGCCATTTCAAGGGCCAGTGATGCTTCCCCTTCCCCCTCATCTGCTTGTCCCTTCCTCCTCACAGGTGCTGGTGGCGAGCAGGTTGTAGCCAGAATCAGCCTAGAGAAGTGCATATTCCTGGTGGTGTTTTCCCTGGGATGCCTGCGTCTCCCTTGCCTTATATCAATGTCTGTACTGCAGGAGAGGTTACTGCCCTAATTAAGGGGCAGGGATTGAATAAACTATATCCATAATGGCTGTCAATGTTAATAAACTACCAAATGCATAAAGGCAATTAATAACAATCCTATCCCGCTGGGGATACAGTCTTGCACCATAGTTACATATACACCAAGTCACTGATCTAACCTGTTAGACTTATGGAGAATTTAAATGGCCTGAGGGGAAACCTGTGCCTTCTGCTTGTCCTGAAAATACAGACGGTTATAATTAATCATAAAGATGTAGCTGAACAAACAGTGTTGGTCCTTCTGTTGTTTCCTGTCGCCAAGAAAGGAGCCAGCAGCCCTGAAAGACCTGTAAAAGCAACTCTGTTGCCCGGTGCAGCTTTGTCTTTAAATCCTATTCTCAACCCTGCCTCCCTGTTGTCTTGGCTTTCCTCTCTCTGTTCTTTCCCCCTCTTTTGGCTTTCCCAATTTGGGCTTAGTCAGTGCTGTGGTGGTAATACCGCAGCTCTTAAGGAGCCAACTCATGCTGACTCAGAACCAAAGGGCCAGATCAGCACTGTACCTAGAACTGAGGACAGAAAAGGGACCAAACCCTTGGGCCAGGCCTGCTTCCTAGAGTGCTTCTCTTTGTTCAATCTCCTACAGATGCCTGAGTGGAGAGGTCAGGGACAATTAGATAGGTGTGAACTCCCAAGGGGAAAAATACTGTTTCATTGAGAAGGGAAGATTGCAGGCTTTACTGCGGGGGAGGAAGGGGGAAGATGGGGAGTGCGAGAGCACATGCGCACATGTGTTTTAAAACAACTGAACGTACAAATTACTTTTAATTGAAAATTTGATATAATTATAGATTCACATGCAAATTATTATAAGAAATAATACAGAGAGACCCCCCTATATACATTTTCCCAGTTTTCCCCAATGATAATATTTTGCAAAATTATAGTATATCACAGCCAGTATATTGACATTGATAAAATCCACCATCTAGTTCAGAGTCCCTGGTTTTACTTGTACTCATTTATGTGTGTGTGTTTAGTTCTATACAGTTTGACTACTGTACATGTACGTGTATAGGTTTGTGTGTCCACCGTCATAGTCAAGATACGGAATGCCTTATCATCACTAAAATCCCCTATGTTGTCCTTTTATAACCACATTCACCACCACCTCTTTCTCCACTCCTATGCCGCCCCCTAACCCTTGGCAACAACTGCTCTCCATTTCTAAACTTACGTCATTTCAAAACTATTATGTAGGGACTTCCCTGGTGGTCCAGTGGGTAAGACTCCAAGCTCCCAATGCAGGGAGCCTGGGTTCGATCCATGGTCAGGGAAATGGATCCCGCATGCATGCCGCAACTAAGAAGTCTGCATGCTGCAACTAAAGATCCCACATGCTGCAAACTAAGATCCCACATGCTGCAACTAAGACCCAGCACAGCCTAAATATATAAATAAATAAATATTTTTAAAAACCTATTCTGTAAATGGAATCATACAGTATGTAACATGTGAGATTTTTTTTTCAGCATGCATAATTCTCTTGAGATCCATGCAAGTCATTGTGAACATACATAATTTGTTCTTTTTAATTGTTGAATAGTTATCCAGGGTATGGATAAACCAGTTTCTTTAATCATTCACCCATTCAAGCTACCTATGTTATATTTGAAGTGAGTCTCTTCCAGACAACATATAAAGGGGTTATGTGATTTTTATTTGTTCTGCCAATTTCTGTCTATCGCTGTTATTTAAACCATTTATATTGAAGGTAAATATATGTTATGCTTGAGTCAGCCATTTTATTATTAGTTTTATGTTTGTTTCTCTGGTTCTTGTTCCTTTATTTCTCTCTTCTTGCCTTCCTGGGGTTACTTGAACAATTTTTTTTATTCCACCTTGATTTATTTATAATATTTTTGAGTATATTTCTTTGTATAGTTTTTTTTTTAGTGGCCGTTCTGGGTATTATAATAGAAATATGTGACTTATCAGAGTCTACCAGTAACAACATTTTACTTTGTGTTAACTGTGGAGTTTCACGTCCATCTAGATCTCTTTACTTTCTCCTCTTTTAAATTTCATTGGCTTGAATATCAGGTGGTGCTAACATTTTTGTTTCAGTTATCAAACATGATTGATGATTTATAAAACACATGAGGAGAAGAATAGTTCACTGTGTGTACACATATCTGTTATTTCTGTTGCTCCTTCTTTCCTGATGCTCCAAGATTTTCTTTCATCCATTCCTTTCTGTTTGATGAATTACTTCCATCAGTCTTAAAGGGTAGGTTTGCTTATCAACAAATTCTGTTAGTTTTCTTTCACCTGAGAATGTCTTTATTTTCCTTTCATTCCTGAAGGATAGTGTTCCCAGACATAATTTGTGGTTGAATTGTTTTCCTTTCAATGCTTGAAAAGTGTTGTGCACTTTCTTCTGGCTCCACTGTTTCAGGAGAACTCTACTGTCATTTGTATCATTTTCCCCTCCAGATAATAACACATCATTTCTCTTTAGCTTCTTTCAAGATTCTTTTTTCTCTGTCTTCTGCATGCGTTTCTTTCAGTTGATCCTGTTTGGGATCCACTCAGCTTCTTGAATCCAGGTTTGTGTGTGTCACCAAATTTGGGAAATTTTTAGTTATTACTTCTTCATATGCTCTTTCAGCTCCACTCTCTTTCTCCTCTTTTTCTGGTACTCCAATGACAGAAATGTTCATTTGTTTGTTTTAATAGCCCCTTAGGTCTCTGAGACTCGGTTCATTTTTTGAAGTCTATTTTTCTCTGTTGTTTAAATTGGTTGTTGAAATTGGGCAAATTATTTCCTCAAGTTCAGTGATTCTATCCTCTGTCATCACCATGCTACAGTTGAGCCCATCCAGTGAGTTTTTCAAAATTTTCTATTATATTTTTCAGTGCTCTGATTTTCCTTTGGTTCTTTTTTTGTAATTCTGTTTATCTGCTGAGCTTTTGTAATTGTTCTTGCTATTGATTGTTGAAGCATTTTTATAACAGCTATTGCACTGCTGGTGGAAATGTAAATTGATACAGCCACTATGGAGAACAGTATGGAGGTTCCTTAAAAAACTACAAATAGAACTACCATACGACCCAGCAATCCCACTACTGGGCATATACCTGAGAAAACCATAATTCAGAAGAGTCATGTACCAAAATGTTCATTGCAGCTCTATTTACAATAGCCAGGAGATGGAAGCAACCTAAGGTCCATCATCAGATGAATGGATAAAGAAGATGTGGCACATATATACAATGGAATATTACTCAGCCATAAAAGGAAATGAAATTGAGTTATTTGTAGTGAGGTGGATGGACCTAGAGTCTGTCCTACAGAGTGAAGTAAGTCAGAAAGAGATAAACAAATACTGTATGCTAACACATATATATGGAATCTAAGGAAAAAAAAAAGGTCATGAAGAACCTAGGGGTAAGATGGGAATAAAGACACAGACCAACTAGAGAATGGACTTGAGGATATGGGGAGGGGAAGGGTAAGCTGTGACAAAGTGAGAATGTGGCATGGACATATATACACTACCAAACGTAAAATAGATAGCTAGTGGGAAGCAGTCACATAACACAGGGAGCTCAGCTCGGTGCTTTGTGACCACCTAGAGGAGTGGGATAGGGAGGGTGGGAGGGAGGGAGACACAAGAGGGAAGAGATATGGGAATGTGTGTATGTGTATAGCTGATTAACTTTGTTATAGAGCAGAAGCTAACACACCATTGTAAAGCAATTATACTCCAATAAAGATGTTAAAATAAATAAATAAATAAAATAAAATTTGGTCTTAAAAAAAGAATGTGAGGGGGAAGTTAATTCAGTTTAAACTAAAAAAATTTTTTTAAAAATTAAAAAAATTAAAAAAAATAAAATCCTTATCGGATAATTTCAGCATCTTAATTCATCTTAGTGTTAATGTCAGTTCATTGTCATTTCTCACTCAAGTTGTGATTTTCCTAGTTCTTGGCATGACAGGTGATTTTTTTATTGTACCCTGGACATTTTGTCTATAGTGTTAGGAGACTCAGGGTCCTATTTAAACCTCTAATTTTAGCAGGCAGTCACCCTGTTTAGGTTTAGCACTCAAGTTCTGGCTTATTTTTCCAGGCTGTGGTTCCAAATCAGTTATATTTTAATCTTTGGTCTCCTGATTTATCTGCTGGTGCTGGGAGTCCCTCTCCGTTTTAGTGCTGTCTGAGGGAGTGGAACAGGATTCCCCAAGTTGGACTACCAAGTGTCTTGGAAGAGCGGGTGGTCTCAGGTATATGGGGACAAAGGAGCTTCCTGAGCAGGGCCACTTGCCATGGTGGCAGCCCTCTTCTGGTTCTGCCCACACACCAGGTATGTGGGTGAGTCTCTGCAGAGTGGGGTCTCTTGTTTATATTTTCACTGGGCTGTAAACCTGTGGGGAAATCCACGTCTGGCTGTAGTTATGCAGCTGTAGCCTCAGTGTGTGTGGCACAGGACATACTGTGTGATGGTGTGTGTGGTAGGCTGGCTGTGTATTGTTCCCCAACACCCAGGGCCTCTTTGAGAGTCAGCTTATTCCTGTGACTCACCTGCTTAATGAGAAGCAAGCAGGAATGATGAATGTCACTTACAGGCGGAAGCTTTGAGAGCCAGGAGGAGCTCGCTTCGTACTCTTCCCTGTCATGATCACTGACAATGTGTCAGATGGCAGCTGTTCCATCAGCCCACGTCCCAGAGTGCGGATGATGACAGCTTAGAGCAGAGCCCCCGCAGGGCTGGGAGGACATGTGATGTGAATGATGTAAATGAGCAGGAACCTTTGTGTGTGAACTGTGCAGATCTGGGGCATTGTTTGTCACCACCACATCACCTGGCTTATTCTGCAGTGAATTTTGCTTAAAGAAAAAATTGAGGGAAGAGGCAAATCCTGATAGCCCTGGAGGGTATTAGAAATGCATAAAACCATGCATCTTAAATATTATATAAATTAAACATTTTATAATTTAGCTTCTGTTCCTTAGTTTACAATAACAAATGGGATTTTACTGTAGAGGAATGAGAATCCATAAATTTGGTGAGGCAACATCTGTCTATATTAGAGTCCCTGAGAGGTCTATGAAGACATTTGCAATATAGTGTGTTTTCCAGTCAGAGAATGGAGGGCAGGACTGTTTTCCAGGAAAGCTTTATTTCTGTCTCCACCTGCTATGGTCTAAATGTGTCCTCCCGCCACCAAATTTATATATTAAACCCTAAAGCCCAATGCGATGGTATTAAGAAGTGGGGACTTTTGGGAGGTGACAAGGTCATGAGGGCTCTGCATTAATTATGACATTAATGCCCTTATAAAAGAGACCCAAGAGAACTCCTTTTCCACCATGTGAGGACATAGCAAGAAGTTGGCATCTGCGACACCAGAACCTGACTGTACTGGCACCCTGATCTTAGACTTCCAGCCTCCAGAACTCCAGAAATTTCTGTTGTTTATAAGCCACCCCATCTCTGGTATTTTGTTATAGCAGCCCACGTGGACAAAGATACTACTCCCAGGATGGACTCCAGCATTGACTTTGTGGCTCTGTGCTTATCCTCCAACTTTTTCCACCCATAGCATTTTCATTTCTTTGTCATTCTTCTGCAAAATTTTGTCTCCATCTCATAGCTTGTTTTGGGATCTCCACAGGTCAGTGACAGGATCAGTTCAGCTTGTACCAGACCACAAGTACAGCCTCCAGGTATGAACACGGCCATAGGTAGGGAAACTGAATACCATCTTAGAGGAGAGAAATCAAGTTTTCTCTAGGAACCCTTAGGTAAACCCACAGCATTTATGTTATTACTAGGTGGTGTTTATTAGGTTAAGCTGGCCTTGAGATATTCTGTAATGCTCCTAATGTAATTTGTACAGAGGAAAGGATAGCCTGTTTTCTTTTATGAGGATGCAGAAATACTTTCTGTCAAATTGTGACAAAGGAAACTGCACCTTTTTACAATATTGAATTGGTGAAAGTGAAATCACTTCAAAATGAAATTAGATGACACTTGGACCTCTGAATCAGGGAACCACATCTACCTTGGCCTATTAAGCCCCTGGAGCAAACTCCCCATTCATGGCTGAACCCAAAGTGCTGTTTTTCCACACATGGAGCATCAAACCCATTATCTTTTCTCTCTATCTGTATTCTACAGCTGCTGCCACTTCCGCTTTGTTCTTGAGGTTTCTGTCTCCTCTAAGCCTAGTAATGGAATAAATTCCTTTTTCTGCATCTACCAGTCCTTTTCTGCTGTTCTAATCAAAACATATTGTAGACTTTTAAATTTTAAGAATTTTATTATCCTTTAGGTGGAAATAAAGAGAAATAAAGTGAAAAATACAATGATGTGGGCAAAGTTCAACAGGAAAATAGACTCACAATGTCCCTATAGTTCTTATTTGGCATGCACAAAATGGAAATAGAAGCGGACACGTCAGTCCCTTTACTCCATTCCCTGGCCAGACTATTGTTCTTTTAGTCCTGAAGGAGAAGACTGATTCCTTCCTCAGCTCACTTATCTCCATCCATGTGTCCATTTCCTTTGTGAATGGTGAACATTTGAGAACAAGTGCTATTTCTTTCCCACATTTAAATCTCTAGGACTTAATCCAGTGCCCAGCAAATACTAGCTGCTCAACAAATATTTATTAAGTAAACTACATGCTCTTTGTGGGTCTATTCTCCTGCAATTTAATGAATTAAATTTTTTTTTCTGGAGCGGTAGAGTGAGGAATTCTGCAAATGTACCTCTCCAAAGAAGCGATGAACACACTGACAAAAACTGTCAAAATCAATCATTAAAAGAACTCTTGAAATTAACCAGAGCCCTGTATTAATCTGAAGAGGGTTTACTCAGGAAAAACTGCTGAAATGTGTAAGAACAGGAGGGTTTTAGGCTTTGTTAAGTAATCTAAACCCATCTCCCTCTATGCAGCTGGGCAGTAAACTTGAAAACCAGCAGCCTTACAACCACAGTAGCTGTCAAAGGCAGTAACCTTGTAGCCACTGGAGGAGAGACACCAGGTTTGGAACTCCTTAAAAAGTCCCATCCTCAGAGTAGTATCACTATTTAGTTTGTCTCACAGTGTCCTGGAAAACCCCATTTTTCAGGGTATTATTGTCATTTGACCTGACTTGGAGTTCTGCTCCATGGGAAAGTCTTATTCCCAGGGCATTTGTCAGAAACAAACAGCAGCAAGTATTTAACATTGCAGCTGCCCAACACTGCAGAACAAGTTGGGACAAAAAGAACCTGGCCAGAACTTAAAAGGAAGATCAAGGTCAGGAAAATGAAGATGTCACAGGGGTCTTAAAAAACTCTGTTCTAGGGGATCTAAAATGTACACACATGTGTAAGCATGTGTGCGTGCTCAGGAAAGACCTTGAGACCTTTAAGTGAAGGCTAAGGAAGAGTTGTAAACTGCCAGACATTGAAAGAAGGCATTCCCCAACACACACACACACACATACACACACACACGCGCGTGCACACACACACAAACGCAACACTTTGCAGACGACGTTCCTTGCCTACTACAAGGAATGCAGAATTTACAGAATTATTCCATGAAGTCACTAAATTAACAAACAGCAACAACAAAGAGCAAAACCAAAAAACAACAACAACAAAAAACCTCAGGGTATGGGAGGGGAGAATAGGATTTCTAGATTTACCACATTACATGTTACTTTAAATGATCAATTTTCAACAAAAAGTTACAAAGTCATTCAAAGAGGTAAGAAAGTATGACACATACATGACTAAGGCAGTCAATAGAAACTGTCTCTGAGGAAACCCCAATGCTGGACTTACTAGACAAAAACGTTAAATCACAGATATGCTCAAAAAACTGAAAGAAGCATGTTTAAAGAATGAAAGGAAAGCATGAGAACAATGTTTCACCAAGTCTCAAATTTCTATCTCAATAAAGAGACAGAAATTATAAAAACAATGGACCAAATTGAATTCTATAGCTAAAAATACATAAATTAAATGAAAAAATTCGTTAGAGAAATCCAACTTCAGGTTTAAGGTGGCAGAAGAAAGAATCAATGAACTTAAAAGACAGGGCAACTGAAATTATTTGGTCTGAGTAAAAGAAAGATAAGAGAATAGAAAAAAAAATGAACAGAGTTGCAGAAATCTATGGGACACCATCAAGGATACCGACATGTCCACAATAGAAGTCCCAGGTGAAGGGAACAGAGAGAAAAGGGTAGAAGAATTATCTGAAGAAATAATGGCCAAAAACTCACAAATTTTAATGAAAAGCACTTATGGACACATCCAAAAATATCAAATTAGATAAATGGAAATAAACTGATACATATGCATATCATAGTCAAGCTGTTAAAACATAAAGAGAGAATTTTGGAGAGAGAGAAAAATGATTCATCATATACAAGTGATCCTCAATAAGATTAATGACAGACTCTCCATAAGAAACCAAGGCTTTGAAGTGATATATTCAAAGTGCTGAAAGAAAAGGAATGTCAATCAAGAATTCTATAGACAGCAAAAGTATTTTTCAAAAACAAGGGAGAAATTAAGGGAACCGTGGATAAATACTGAGAGAGTTCATCACTATCAGAGCTGCTCTACAAGAAATAAGAAAGTAGTCTTTCAGTTAAAATTAAAAAACACTTGAGAGTAACTTGAATTCACATGAGTTTGTAACACTCCTTTTCCTGTCTAATTTAAAAGACAACTTCATGAAGCAACAGTTCTAAAACTGTTCTGATGAGCTTATAATGTATAAATATAATTTATATGATAATAATGCAAAAAAAAGAGAGAATGGGGCTATAATGGAGCAAACCTTTTGCATACTATTGAAATTAGGTTGATATTAGTCTGAATGAGATTGTTTTAAGTAATCAGGTTATTAACCACTCAAAAATAACTAAAAAATCTGCAGTAAAAGGAACAAGGAAATTTAAATGGCACACTAGAAAATGCATATTAATATAAAAGAAGGTAGTAATGAAAGAGTACAGGAACAAAAACCACATAAAACATATAGAAAACAAATAGCAAAATGGCAGACATAAACCTTACCTTTTCAGTAATTACATTAAATAAAAATGAATTAAACACTCTAAGAAAAAAAGGCAGAGTCTAGAAGAAAAATTTAAAAACATAATCTAACCTGTCTACAAGAGAAACTTTAGACTAAAAAGTCTAACAGATTGAAGATGAAAACTTGGAAAAATGCATACAATGCAAGCAGTAATCAAAATAGTGCTGGAGTGTTTATACCAACAACAGACAAAATAGACTTTAAGACAAAACTTGTTACTAAAGACAAAGAAGGATATTTAATGCTGACACAGTGTTAATTCCTCAAGAAGACACAACAAAATTATCTATATATGCAAATATATAACAGATCACAGTAAAAAAACCTGAAAGTACATGAAGCAAAACTGACAGAATAGAATGAAGAAACAGATAATCCAACAATAGTTGGAGACTTCTTTTGAAGTATCACATTCAATAATGGTAAGAACAATTAGGGAGAAGATCAACAAGAAAATAGAACACTTGAACAACACTGTGAAACAAATAGACCTAATTTACAAACCATTAGCCAGACTGAGCAAGACAAAAGATAGAAGACACAAGTTTTAAAATACAGAAACAAACTTACAGAAATAAAAAGCATTATGAGGGAATACTGTGAAAACTGTATGCCAATAAATTAGATAAACTAGGTGAAGTGGACAAATTCCTAGAAAGATACAAACTACCAAAACTGATTCAAGAAGAAATAGAAAATGTGAATAGACCTATTAAAAAGTAAAAAGATTGAACTAGTAATTTAAAAACTTTCTACAAGGAAAATTCCAGGCTTGGATGGCTTCACTGGTGAATTCTACCAAACATGCGAAGACTAATACTTTTCTTTCACTAACTCTTCAAAAAATAAATAAATAAAAAGAACACAACCTTTTCCATTCATTCTACAAGGACAATTATTACCCAGATACTAAAACCAAACAAAGACATCACAAGAATATTGACACAAAAATCCTCCAAAATTACTATCAGTTTGGATCCACAAATATATAAAAAGGATTATACACCATGACCAAGTGAGATTTTTTTCCCAGAATGTAATGTTGGTTTAAAATGTAAAAATCAATCAGTATAATATACCATTTAATAGAATAAAGGACAAAAACCACATGATCATTTGAATAGACACAGAAAAAGTGTTTGACAAAATCCAACAGCTTTTCTTGAGAAAGCATTCAACAAAGAAAAGAATGCAAATTCCTCTAACTAACCAAGTGACCTATGAAAAACCCACAGCTACCATCATATTTAATGGTGAAAGACTGAATGCCTTCCACCTAAGATCATGCACAAGACAAGGATGTTTACTCTCACCACTTCTATTCCACATTGTATTGGAGGTTAGAGCCTCCGCAATTAGTCAAGGAAGAGACACATATGACCCAGCAATTCCACTCCTGCGTGTATATCTGAAAAAAACCAAAATCACAAATTCAAAAAGATACGTGCACCACAATGTTCATAGCAGTTTTATTTTTTAAAATTTTTATTGGAGTAGAGTTGACTTACAATGTTGTGTTAGTTTCAGGTGTACAGCAAAGCGAATCAGTTATACATATACATATATCCACTCTTTTTTAGATTCTTTTCTCATATAGGCCATTACAGAGTATTGAGTAGAGTTCCCTGTGCTATACAGAAGGTTCTTATTGTTTACCTATTTTATATATAGTAGTGTATATATGTCAGTCCCCATAGCAGCTTTATTTACAATTGTCAAGATGTGGAAGCAAACTAAGTGTTCCTCAACATATGAATGGATAAAGAAGATGTGGTATATGTACACAATGGAATACTACAGAGCCATAAAAAATAATGAAATTTTGCCATTTGCAACAACAGAGAAAGACTTGGAGGGTATTATACCAAGTAAAATAAGACAGAGAAAGACAAATACTGTATGACATCACAGTATTTGTGATATGTGGAAGCTAAAAAATATAACAAACTAGTAAATATAATAAAAAAGAAACAGATTCACAGATATAGAGAACAAACTAGTGGTTACCAGTGGGCAGAGGGAAGTGGGGAGGGGCAATATAGGGGTAGGGGATTAAGAGATACAAACTAGTATGTATAAAATAAGCCACAAGGATTGTAGCTTATTGTACAACACGGAGAATATATTCAATATTTTATAATTACTAAAAATGGAGTATAACCTTTAAAAACTGTGTATCACTATATTGTACACCTGTAACTTACATAATATTGTACATCAGCTATATTTCAGTAAAAAAAATAGCATGCAAGTTATCTTGTAATTTAAAAAAAAGAAAGAAAGAAATGTGTTCAGAGTAGACAGGACAAAGTAAAATAATTTCCATTCACAGATAAATCCTAAACTAATTTGAACTTCATGAAAATAAAACTTTTATGTTTCATGCTTCAAAGGATACAATCAAGAAAGTGAAAAGACTACCCACAAAATGAGAAAATATATTTGCAAATCATGTCTGGTAAGGGTCTTGTGTTCAGAATATATAAAGAAATCTTACAGTCCACAGTAAATAGCCTATTCAATTTTTTTAAATGGAGAAAGGATTTGAATAGACATTTCTCCAAAGAAGATATACACATTGCCAATAAAAACATGAAATGATTCTCAACAGCATTAGTCATTATTCATTAGGGAAATGCAAATCAAATCCACAGTGAGATACCTATTTGTGCTCACTAGGTTGCCTAAAATAAAAAAAGAAAACAATAACAAGTATTGGCAAGGATGAGGAGAAATTGGATTCCTCATACATTGTTGGCATAATTTAAAATAGTACAGAAAACAATTTGGTAGCTCCTCAAGATGTTAATCATAGTTTCTGTATGACCTGCCAATTCTACTCTCAGATATATACACAAGAAAAATTACAAATGAAAAAATAAAAACATATGTTCACATAAAACTTTACACAAAACAGCATTATTCATAATAACCAAAAGTTAGAAACAACCCACATGTATATCAAGTAATGAATAGATAAACAAAATGAGGTATATCCACACAATGGAAATTACCCAACATTAAAAAGGAATGAAGTTGGGACTTCCCTGGTGGTCCAGCGGTTAAGAATCTGCTTTCCAATGCAGGGGGCGTGGGTTCAATCCCTGGTCAGGCAACTAAGATCCCACATGCCACTGGGCAACTAAGCCTGCGTGCTGTAGCCTAGAGCCTGCATGCCACAACTAGAGAGAAGCCGGCATGCTGCAACGAAGAGCCCGTGCACCGCAGTGAAAGATCCCACATGCTCTCAATAACAAGAAAACAAACAACCCAATCCAAAAATGGGCAGAAGACCTAAATAGACATTTCTCCAAAGAAGATATACAGACTGCCAACAAACACATGAAAGAATGCTCAACATCGTTAATCATTAGAGAAATGCAAATCAAAACTACAATGAGATATCATCTCACACCAGTCAGAATGGCCATCATCAAAAAATCTAGAAACAATAAATGCTGGAGAGGGTGTGGAGAAAAGGGAACACTCTTGCACTGCTGGTGGGAATGTGAATTGGTTCAGCCACTATGGAGAACAGTATGGAGGTTCCTTAAAAAACTACAAATAGAACTACCATATGACCCAGCAATCCCACTACTGGGCATATACCCTGAGAAAACCAAAATTCAAAAAGAGTCATGTACCAAAATGTTCATTGCAGCTCTATTTACAATAGCCCGGAGATGGAAACAACCTAAGTGCCCGTCATCGGATGAATGGATAAAGAAGATGTGGCACATATATACAATGGAATATTACTCAGCCATAAAAAGAAATGAAATTGAGCTATTTGTAATGAGGTGGATAGACCTAGAGTCTGTCATACAGAGTGAAGTAAGTCAGAAAGAAAAAGACAAATACCGTATGCTAACACATATATATGGAATTTAAGAAAAAATGTCATGAAGAACCTAGGGGTAAAACAGGAATAAAGACGCAGACCTCCTAGAGAACGGACTTGAGGTTATGGGGAGGGGGAAGGGTGAGCTGTGACAGGGCGAGAGAGAGTCATGGGCATATACACACTAACAAACGCAGTAAGGTAGATAGCTAGTGGGAAGCAGCCGCATGGCACAGGGATATTGGCTCGGTGCTTTGTGACAGCCTGGAGGGGTGGGATGGGGAGGGTGGGAGGGAGGGAGACGCAACAGGGAAGACATATGGGAACATATGTTTATGTATGACTGATTCACTTTGTTATAAAGCAGAAACTAACACACCATTGTAAAGCAATTATACCCCAATAAAGATGTTAAAAAAAAAAATAAAAAATAAAAACTATAATATTGCTAGAAAAAAAAAAAAAAAAAAAAAAAAAAAAAAAAAAAGATCCCACATGCTGCAACTAAGACCTGATACAGCCAAATAAATAAATATTTTTCTTAAAAAAGGAACCTAACTCACCATTTAAAAAAAATTAAAAAATAAAAAGGAATGAAGTACTAACACGTGCCCTTTTCTGTGCCTCCACCTCCACTCAGACCCTAAGAATGACATATTCAATGAGTGTGTAGCTCTTATGAAAATGAGAAGAGACTCCCAGCATTTTTGATGACTAAGGGCCCCTCTGCCTCTTGAAACAGAGGGAGGGAATACTATTATATTAGGTAACCAAACACAAATGAATGTTTAAATTAAATGTCCTGACCCTTAGGGGTGAGGCTGGAAGGGAGCAGGCCCCACAGCCTGCATGGTGGCATCACCATGTACCAACCTCTTCTTCATTCCCTTTCCTGGCTGATGGCATCTGATCTGAGAGAAGAGAAACAGTGCCTAGAGTCTTGTGGGACTGAGAGACTTTGCGGTGTCTTTGTATTTTTCTAAACCTTCAAACTCCAAGATGTCTTAGGTCCCTTGTAGTTCATTGCAATTCTCTTCTTGCATGTGACCTGCCATGATATATCTATTATTTCTTCAGATTCAGCAAAACCATGGGCAATTACACTCCCTTACCCTCAGGATTACTCAGATGTCCAGTTAGGCAGAGCCTTCTGGTTTCCTTCTAGAAATGGTTTTCTCTTCTGGGAAACAGTCTTCCTGCTTTCTCTCCAGAGTAGTTCATTTGATGGCCACACAATCTGTGTTCACGTCTCCCACTGACTTCACACAATAGGTGATCCTGGAGCTGTGTGTGTGGCTACCCTGGCTCTTCTGGTCTTGGCAGCTGGCTCTTTCCCATTGTCTGGGGCTAGGGAAGACCCTAGACCTTGGAGCTACCCAGGTGGTGGATGACTTTCCCACTACCTCAGACAATATGGAAATGTGGTACTCGTGCCCACTTTAGTTTATGGACAGATTCAGACTCACTGAATTTGACTTCTTGGTTGTAAGAAACAGAAATTTTCTTGGAGAAGCTGAGTAAAAAAGGTGAGTCCTTTTATGTCCTAAGTAAATAAGGATGCACAGCTGGAGACCAGGCTTGCACTGACCCAAGAACAGGAAAATCATCCTGAATCTGTCTTGCAACTCTTTCTTTCTGATTTATTCATTAAAAAAAAAATCACTCAAGACCAATTTTTGTTTTGACCCTTCACAAGGAGGAAAGATAGTCTATTAGGGGATACAGACTTTCTCTGACCCAGTTCCTAGGGTGGAGATTCTTAGTCATTCAGTTTAGTCAGTGCCCACCCTTTGTGTGGGTTAGGCTGTCCAAAGACTACTTCTGTACATTTAGGACAATCTGAGGCAGGGGAGATTTGTGAACTGAGTCAACCATAATTACACTGTTTTTTTGAGAGAAAGACAACATTTAAAAAACAGCATGGGACTTCCATGCAAGAAGTTTAGAAGTCACCAGTCCATTCTAACAGCAAGGAAACAGCTGAACAAATATTTTAAAAAATCAACAACTCTTTTCAGATCCATCAGAGAAGTGAGGTCACCAATTCTGTACCCTGCAAAATTATCCTTCAAAGGTGCAGGAGAAATAGAGACTTTCTCAGACAAACAAAAATTGAAGGAATTTGTTGCCAGTAGACAAGGTGAGCAAGAAACGTTGAAAGAAGTTCTTTAGAGATAAGGAAAATGAAATAGGTCAGAAACTTGGATTTACATAAAGAAAGGAAGAGCATCAGAAGGAATAAGTAAAGATAAAATAAAAAACTTTACTTTTCTTAATTGATCTAACAGATAACAGTTGTTCAAAAATAATAATAGCAACAATATATTAGACTATTAACAATATTATGAACAATACATTACATGTTTATGTATATGTATATGCTTCTATATATGCTTATGTATGTAGTGCAATGAATGACAGCAATAATACAAGGAACTGGAGGGAGAAAGTGTGATTATTTTGTTATTATAAGGTACTTGCATTGCCCATGAAGTGGTATAGTGTTATTTGAAAGTGGATTTGGATTAGTTGCACATGTATATTGCAAACTCTAGAGTAACAAATTAAAAAGTAGAAAATAAGCATAATTGATAAGTGAAGAAGGAGAGAAAATGGAATCATATAAAATGCTCAATTAAAACCACAGAAGGCAGACAGAGTGTGGAAGACAAATATAAGAACAAAAAACATTGGTAACAAATAGAAAATAGTAATAACTGTGGTAGATATTCATCCAACTATGTCAATAATTGCTTCAAACTTCACTGGTCTAAATATACCAACTAAAGACAGTGCTCATTACAGTGGATCAAAAACCAAGACCCAGTTATGTATGGTCTACAAAAAATCTACTTTAGAGAGTTCCCTGGTGGTCTAGTGGTTAGGAGTCAGCACTTTCACTGCTGTGGCCTGGTTCAATCCCTGGTCAGGGAACAGATCCCACAAGCCATGTGGCACAGCCAAAAACAAAATCTACCTTAAGTATAAAGTCATATATAGATTAAAAGTAAAGAGATGAAGAAATATATACCATGCTAACACTAATCGAAAAAAGCATGAATAGCTATATTAATTTCAGATGGATTAGACTTCAAAGCAAGGAAAGTTATCAGAGATAAAGAGGGGTATTACATAGTGATATGCCCAAAGAGACATAACAACTCTTTTTTTTAATATAAATTTATTTATTTTATTTTATTTATTTATTGTTTCTGGCTGTGTTTGGTCTTTGTTGCTGCATGTGGGCTTTTCTCTTATTGTGGCGAGTGGGGGCTACTCTTCGTTGCAGTTAGTGGGCTTCTCATTGTGGTGGCTTCTCTTGTTGTGGAGCATGGGCTCTAGGCACGCAGACTTCAGTAGTTGTGGCATGTGGGCGCAGTAGTTGTGGTTCGTGGGCTCTAGAGTGTAGGCTCAGTAGTTGTGGCGCATGGGCTTAGCTGCTTCACGGCATGTGGGATCTTCCTGGACCAGAGACGGAACCCGTGTCCCCTGCACTGGCAGGCAGATTCTCAACCACTGCGCTACCAGGGAAGCCCAACATAACAACTCTTAATGTGTATGCACCTAACAACAGAGCACCCAAATACTAGAAGCAAAAACTGATAGAACCGCAGAACTAGTAAATGAATCCACAATTATAGTTGTATACTTTAATATCCTTCTATCGGAAATGGACAGATTCAACAGGCAGAGATCAGTAAGGAAATAATTGCATTCAACAGTACCATTAGTTAACTGGATATGGTTGACATCTATAGAATACTTCATCCAATAACAGCAGATTAGACAGACTTCTCAAGCTCAAATGGAACATTCACCAATATAGAACACACTTTGGGCCAAAACACACCTTAATACATTTAAAGAATAGAAATCATACAACGTCTGCTTTCAGACCATAAAGGAATTAAACTAGAAATCACCAGATAGTAGCTGCAAAATCCTCAAATACATAGAGATTAAACAACACACTTCTAAACAACACATAGGTCAAAGGAGAAGTCTCAAGAGAAATTAAAATTATTTTTAAGGAAATGAAAATGAAAATACAACTTATCAAGTTAGAAAAGAAGTGCAAATTAAATCTCAAGTAAACAGAAGAAAAGAAATAATGTTACAGCTGACTTACCTCGAGCTAGCAGTTCTCGATGTGTCCCACAGCCATCACTGTGTTTCCCTCCAAAATTTAAAATACCCAGGAGGCTCTGTGAGTTCCCTGAGGTGGCTACCCCAGGACACAGTCTGTTAATGCTGGGAAACAGGTGTAGGTAGTCCTTTTTCCTCTACATGATGATATTAGATATGGAGAAAATCGTGGATAGGAATAGAGGAAAGGAAAAAAAGGCCGGGGTGGGGGGGATACAAATAGAATTTTAAAAAGAGCTAAAGAAATGTATTTTTTATGCAGTACCACACACATAAGCTTATATTTTTTTACAAGGTATTCAATTGAATACAATTGAGATAAATTGCATTATCTACTTGACTTTTCTATAACTCAAATAATAAGTGAAGTGTAATACCAAAGGGAGAGAGAGACACTTTTTTCTAACATAAATGCTTTCTCAACTTGAAAACTAGTAATGCTCACAAGTGTAACAAACTCCAAGAATCAGGTGATTCTTTAACAATTGTTAGCAACCTGTGGGTTCCATTTATTTTTTCCTTCAAGAATGTTGGTGTGTGGAAAACAAGCTATTTTCAAACATTCATTTAAGTCTAGCTAAATTCAACGGACAAGGGGAATTAGGATTACCTCTAATTCTTCTAACAAAAACAAAACACAAAAGCAGTTGTTATTGATAATTTGTAATAAGTAACATGTTATTAATGGACTGTTGGTTGATTTTATCTAGTAGCGATTAGGTAGGTGTGTTTTGTTGTTGTTGTTTGTTTGTTTTAATTCCATGTTACTTCAGGAAGGATGGGTGGATAACTTGGTTTTTGCTGAGGACAGAAAGATTTTACATCTCATTTCACTGGTAATCCTTTTCTGAACTTTGGACTTCTAGGTGCTTATTTAAAAAAATATGTTGCTACTGCCATCTGTTGGATGGAATGTAAGAGCTAATTAGACACAGGGACCTTTTAAACAACCAAATATCTGTCCTTTCCTTTTAACTTCAGCTTGCCTCCCAAAGGAAAGATTCTTCCCTTACTCTGTAGATGTGAGGCATGGCTGCTGACTCCCAGTCCTGGAGCCTAATTTATTTTGGGAATATCTTCTATTGTGGTGGGATGCTTTCTCTTCAGAAGTTTAAATTCTTTCTGCTGAAAAGAGAGTGTGAGGTTTTTATCTTCTCAGTAAGAAGGCAGGCTTGTGGAGGAGGGGTTGCTCTGTGTGAGTATTTTTAGGAACAACCATATTTTTAACACAGGGTAGTAGAACCTAGGCTGGACTAACGGCAAAGGAATCAGTCAAAGTTCCATTGTTAGATTGTCCTGCATTTTTGAAGCCAGTGATTTTACTTATCTGGCTTCAGTTTTCTCAGCCATAAGATGAGATGGATGGACTAGAACTGAGAAAATGTTACAAACTCAAGATCCACGTGGTTCTCTCTATGGAGTCACATTCAAAGAATGACAGTCACAACAGCAAATACAAATAAGAAGAAATGCCAATCTGCATCTCTTGAAAAGCATGAAAAAAGAACCAACCTACCAATCCATGGGAAACACATCTTACTCCATGCCCCTTTTCTCTCTTCCTCAAATCTTATTTTCCTATTTTGCACATGCCCTGATGGCCCACCATTCTTCCGTCATCACTACTCCCCACACTTTCTCCAAGCATGGCTGTTTTCTCTCTCCTTCCCATTCTCACTCTTGTTCAGCCTCTTTCTTAGTCCCTACCTTCTCATCTAGCCCCTCAGATCCCATATTTCTCTTCCCATTCTCAGATTCTGTATGACAAAGTTCCAAGAACCAGTCTTTGAGAAATAGCCTCTTCTCTGAGGTGGGGACAGGTGGAGAAGCTGAATGAGGTGAAACACATTTCATATAGGTCTTGGGAGAAAGGAGAGGTTGGAAACTCATACACATCACCAAGCACCCACCCACCAAGAGCCTTCAACCCTGTGAATGATATGACCACAGCACCAATAGAATTACCTGGTTAAAAACCGCATGATAGAATTTGTTTTCCTTGGATTGGAGATTTATGAACATAGAGGCTATTTTATTCCTCCCTCTTGCATTGCTGAAGAAAGAAAGATTGGGGTCATTATAGAACTCATTCCTAATTTTCTTTCCTGAAATTTGATGTCCAGAAAACCAAGAGTTTATTCAATTTCTCCTGTTCTCTTCCCTTCACTCAATTAGTTATTCCATTCATTTATACCAGATTGGGGAGGGGGACCATTTAGGAGAAATTCCTTTAAGGTTTCTTCTCTGAGGATGAAGTCTTGCTTGAGACTTCAGTGGGCATTGCCAGAATGAGAGCCTGAGAGTGGGACTGTACTTCCCTCAGGGCAAATTCTCCAAAAGAGCAATCTCGAGGTTGTCCTCAAAACCTTCCTTGGGGTAGGTGGGCTCTCATGGCCCTTTACTGCCACTCATCAGCTCTCTGCCCACCCTCCTCTTCTGGGTGTGCTGAGATTTACTATGGAGGAAGGGAGTGCAGTCAGCCTGCACTCAAACTTTCACAGAAATGAAAAACAGTTTCTCCTTACAAAAAGTTTGGAGAGCTACCTAGACTTGTCTCTTACCAGTGCTGCCGGTGAAGAGAGGGTTCAGAGGACTCCAGGCGGTGGCGATGGAAGGGAATGGCCAGTGGTTAACCAGCATGAGGCCCACCCCGAGGAGGTCTGCAGAAGAGAGATCTTGTTTGTCATCCATGGAGAGTAACAGCAAGTTCTGCATTTGGTGATGATGATTCACTCATTTCCTCAGTAGAGGTTTGAGAGGATTATAGCCGGAATTTGAAAAAGTCACTTCTATATCTGGCGACAAAGTGACTCTGAGTGATCAGCATGTACTGTTTTGTCATCTTTGGTAATATCACCAACATCACTCTACTGAGAAAACTGTAAAATGGAGCTGTCACATTAAAAAAGAAATTATCCAAACAAAACTCCAAACTATTATCACAAAGCTCTGCCACTACCAGCCTCCTTAGGTTAAGTGTACAGGCAATATATACATATATATATATATGCGCACAAACACGTATATGTTTATTTGTATGTATATATATATGTATGTGCATGTATGTATATGTGTATGTATGTATGTATGTGTGTGTATATATATATATATATATATATGTTTTTTTCTGAGCATTCATGCTTTGGATGACATAATAAAGCAATGAACAATGCCCTATTCCCAGCCTCCAGACCTAGAGCACGTCTCCAAACACTGGCTGGGTGGGGAGGATGCTTTAAGGATGTCCCATATGTCAACAATGTCCTCTCCAGCTTTGCTTGAGGAAGAGGATGAACATTTCTTTGACAATTTGACAGCATAGAAAATGAGCCTGCCGGGAACCGAGTCCATCTACTCCAAGTCATATTGCCTCTGCTGGTGTCAGAGCATCTCTGTCACTCACAGTCATGGCGTAGAACACATCACTAGTGCAAATGCTCACCAGGTCCTTCCCCTGAGATGGATGGCTCTAAATCCATGCCCAGAGGAGTGTGGCTTTTTTGTTTCTAGTATCTTCTGTACTGGAAGAGCAGTTATTGAGGGCTAGTCTGTGGAGATGCTCATCTTCCAGTATATGGAGGCAGTTCTACACTGTTAGAGCTTAAGAAGCCAGAAGGGTCCTTGAGGCTGTGCTGCCCTCTAGTGCCATCCCTGTGCAAAGATGCCTGGTTTGTAGGAACTGACGGCACTGGCATGTGGTGCCTGGATGGACCTGGGCACTGTGGGTGCAGAGTAGTCACCCCATCCATGGATCTACTCTGTTAGGGGATATCTTGGCAGGAGATGGGGGACAATCTGAAGTATTCAGGCACTCCAGTGACTTTAAAACACTATTATGGAATGGAATATATAATATTTTAATATGGGCAGAGGGAGGTAGGGTTTTAGCAGATTAAATGAGGATTTTGACTTGAAGTCTATGGAATTCTCTTTTGAGTATGTATTTTTACTGAGGTATATAACATTATATGTCACTGGTATGACACAACAGTATATTAGTTTCAGTATCATGGTTTGAATACTTTGCAAAATGATGACCACAATACGCTTAGTTAACATCCATCATCATACATAGTTACAAAAAATTTTTTCCTTGTGAGAACTTTTAAGACCTACTCTCTTAGCAACTTTCAAATATGCAAAATTGTATTATTAACTGTAGTCACCATGCTGTGCATTACATCCTCATGACATTTATTTTATAGCTGGAAGTTTATATCTTTTGACCTCCTTCCCCCCACCCGCTCACCCTGCCTCTGGCAACCACCAATCTGTTCTCTGTATCTATGAGGTTTTTTGTTTTGTTTTGTTTTAGATTCCACACATAAGTGAGATCATATGGTATTTGTCTTTCTCTGACTTTTTCCACTTAGCATAATGCCCTCAAAGTCCTCCATGTTGTTGGAAGTGGAAGGATTTCTTTCTTTCTCACGGTTGAATAATACCTATATCTCTATCTACCTATCTATCTATCTATCCAATCATCCCACATTTTCTTCATCCCTTCAGCCTTTGATGGACACTTAGGTTGTTTCCATACCTTGGCTATTGCAAATAATGCTACAATGAACATGGAGGGATGAATATATCTTTTAAAATCAGTGTTTTTGTTATGTAGAATTGAAATTGCTGGATCATATGGTAGGTTTTTTTTTTTTTTTTTTTTGTGGTACGCGGGCCTCTCACTGTCGTGGCCTCTCCTGTTGCGGAGCACAGGCTCCGGACACGCAGACTCAGCGGCCATGGCCCACGGGCCTAGCCGCTCCGCAGCATGTGAGATCTTCCCGGACTGGGGCACGAACCCATGTCCCCTGCATCGGCAGGTGGACTCTCAACCACTGTGCCACCAGGGAAGCCCCATGTGGTAGTTCTATATTTAATTTTTTGAGGAACCTCCACAGTTTTTTCCATAGTGGTTGCACAAATGTACATTCCCACCAACAGTGCACAAGTGTTCCCTTTATTCTACATCCTCGCCAACACTTGTTATTTTCTGTCTTTTTGGTAATAGTCATTCTAACAGGTGTGAGGTGACATCTCATTTTGGTTTTGATTTGCATTTCCCTGATAATTAGTGATGTTGAGCATCTTTCCATGTGTCTATTGTCCAGTTGTATGTCTTCTTTGGAAAAATATCTATTTATATCTTCTGCCCATTTTTAAATTGAATTGTTTGTTTTTTTGCTATTTGAATTGTATGACTTCTTTATATATTTTGGATATTTATCCCTTAACATATACATGATATGCAAATACTTTCTCCCATTCAGTAGGTTGTCTTTTCGTTTTGTTTCCTTTATTGTGCAGAATCTTTTTAGGTTGATGTGGTCCCACTTGTTTATTTTGGCTTTTGTTGCCTTTGCTTTCGTTGTCAAATTCAAAAACTCTTCACCAAGATTGATGTCAAGGAGCTTACTGCCTATGTTTTCTTCTGGGAGTTTTATGGTTTCAGGTCTTACATTCAAGTCCTTAATCCATTTTGATTTAACTTTTATGTATGGTGTGAGATAGTGGTCCAGTCTCATTCTTTTGCAGGTAGCTGTCCGGTTTTTTTTTTTTTAACATCATTTATTGAAGAAGCTGTCTTTTCCCCATTGTATATTCTTGGCTCCTTTGTCTTAAATTAATTGACCATATATATGTGGATTTATTTCTGGGCTCTCTATTCTACTTATGGAATCCTCTTTTAGATTATATCTCATTGTAATATTTTTTAAACTACAATTATCAGATTTATCTATTAAAATTGTCTATAGGTTAACTTTGAGTTTATCAGAAGTCCGTATTTTTCTACTTTGACAAGGACTGGTGACCACTCTAAGAACAGAGTTACAGTCATCACCAGCAAGTCATCACCAGTAAGACAGAAGCTGAGACATGAATGATAGTCACTGCAGGAACGTGATAGCTGCCATTCATGGAGCCTTTCTAATTGCTGTGCTGATTGCACGTGGTTATCACATTTATATCCCAATGCAATTCATGGGACTGGGATTGCCATCCCTATTTTCAGAAAGAAAATTGAGACCCAAGAGAGGCTCACACGGCAGAATCAGGTTTGGATTCAGGTACTGTGATCCCAAAGCTTTGCTCTGTGATGGGAAGTTCTGCTTCTTCTAGGGGTTCTAGCAAGCAGCCTATAGATTTCCCTCTATGGTGAGTGAAAGCTCCTACTTTATGGTACTAAATCGGTGACAGGCTCCAAATTCGTTTGGCAGATGTAGCTGTATCTATAAATGTAGTTTCTGACCTCATGAAACTTACAGACTTGTTTGTCTAATGGTAGAGACACAACACTGATGTAAAATAATAACTATTTATTAATCATTTACTATTACTCAATAAACAATATTGCTGTATTATACCATAACTGATTTCTTTTATTTGTATGTCTGAAATCAAATAAATATATTTCCCTGAATCCTGAGAGATAACAACTTAAATAGATACTTTCCTTATTAACTTATCCATCATTCATTCATACATCCAGCAAATATTTGTTGATTTTGACTTACTCTCAGGTACCTTTGCTAAAGATTAAAGACGATACAGAGATATTAAAAATCAAGCATTGCTTCTTCTCCAAAGGTGTTCAGAGTCTAGCTGGGGGAGAACATCTACACAGAGCGTTGCAATTGGCCCTCTGTATCCACAGGTTCCTCATTCATGAATTCAACCAACCACAGATCAAAAATGTCTAAAAAAAAAATTCCAGAAAGCAAAACTTGCATATGCTGTATGCCAGCAACTACTAACACAGAATGTACATTGTATTTACAACAATTAGATAGCATTTACACTGTATTAGGTATTATCAATAATCTAGAGATGATTTAAAGTATATGGCAGGGACTTCCCTGGTGGCGCAGTAGTTAAGAATCCACCTGCCAGTGCAGGGGACACAGGTTTGATTCCTGGTCCGGGAAGATCCCACATGCCACAGAGCAATTAAGCCCGTGTGCCACAAATACTGAGCCTGCGCTCTACAGCCTGTGAGCCACAACTAATAAACCTGCGTGCCACAACTACAGAAGCCTGGGTGCCTAGAGAATGTGCTCCACAACAGGAGAAGCCACTGCAAAGAGAAGCCCACTCACTGCAACAAAGAGTAGCCCCCGCTCGCCACAACTAGAGAAAGCCCGCCCACAGCAACGAAGACCCAACGCAGCCAAAAATTTTTAAAAATAAAATAAAATAATATAAAGTATATGGGAGGGACTTCCCTGGAGGTCCAGTGGTTAAGACTCCGCACTTCCACTACAGGGAGCGAGGGTTAGACCCCTGCTTGAGGATCTAAGATCCCATTTGCCAGGTGGCACGGCCAAAATAAATAAATAAATAAATAAAGTATAGGGGAGGGTGTGAGTAGGTTATATGCAAATACTATGCCATTTGATATAAGGGTCCTGAGCATCTGTGGATTTTGATATGAAAGAGAGCTCCTGGAACCAATCCCCCAGGAATACCGAGGGACGACTCTATAACATAAGGGAGAGTAAGCAAGTGTTGTGAAGAGTTTGTGAGAGAATGAGCTCTCCCTGGGGAATCACAGAGGTCTTGATAAATGGGCAGTGTTGATGAGCTGGTGGAGAGAACATTCCAGATGAACAAAGGAAGCTTGGACTTGTGTGGGATTTGGGGATGTTAGTGGAGGGGAAGAGCTGGAGCAAGGTTAAAGAGGCAAGCTAAGGCCAGGTCATAGAAGGCTCAAGCACCAGGGTAGATGGCTTAGGATGAATCCAGTAGGAGTGTGGTCCATGAAAGCTTTTATAGCAAAGGAAATCCATGACACGGGGTTAGTGGGAGAAGCATGCTCTTTAGAGTCAGACAGATCCAGGCTAGAGTATTTTTAGTGGTGTCCACTGATAAGTTTCTCTCTGAGCCTCAGTTCCCATGTCTGTAACTTGAAGGAAATGATGCCCGCTTTGCGGTCTTATTTGGAGAACTCAGTGCAATCACGTGTGCAGAGTGTCCATTGTGGGGGCCTGACCCATGGGGAGCATTCTGATGGGGTTAGGAGACTAGCGCTCTGGGAAGCCTCATTGTCAAGGTGGGTGGTGGAGGTTGGCAGCCTGGTAAGAGAACTACAGTGGTCCTGGAGGCTCTTGAGGCCTGCAGGCAGTGGCAGTGGAAATGGAACCCAAGCAGGAACAGATCTGAGAAACAAGGAAGAATGGATGGAAACTGAAGTTTGATGGGAGGTGTGGTTGTAGGGTGAGGGGGCTGTGGAAGCAGATGTGACCAAAAAGGATTCTGGGGCTGCCTTCCCAGCAACACTCAGCTCAAGGAAGTCACAGGGGGGCCATGAGCCTAGAAGAGTCCTTCTGTGGAGCTGGACTTTTTCTTTGAAGCCAGACCAAATTCCAGGAGTTCTTATTTTCGCACAAGCTTCTGACATCTGATGCCAGATTTATAGCTTGAGGTGGCAAAGGATTTTTGGTTTTCCTTAGGGCTCGAACCACACAGTGCTGCTTGGCTTCCTCCCATGAAGCCAGGTTGGCCAGAAAACTATCCTTTGTTTTGCTTTGAATGGAAGTCATGCCACTTTGTGGCTCTTTACATTTACTTTACCCCGAAATCAGAGCTTCATCTTGGCACACAGTGGTGGTGGGAGCAGTGTTGGAAAGACAGCCCTCAGCAGGCATATTTTCCACTTTTGGCTATTAGTCCTCAGTTTCAAACATTTTTATCCCTGGTGGAACTCTTTAAAACCATGCTTGAAAAACAATTAGGGAACAAAATTCACTCATGATGACTGAACTGTGAGGAGATGGGTGCTTGTAACCACTTCCTCCAGAGAAACCAAGTGGGCATCTACCATGTGAAAACTATATCACAAAGGAAGACGATAGTTGAAACTAGGCTAATGAATCTGATAAAGGAAGAATTGTTTTAATTATTGTTTCATTCATTGTCTTAATTAAATTGTGATGTTGCAGAATAACACCGCTATGGACATCAGGTATGCGCCTCTATTCTGGGGGTTTCACAAGGGGCCTTTGGGTGTTCTGGTGACGAGAAGGCCATGATGAAAAGACTCAGAAATTCATGCTTCTTAAACCGAAAACCGCTTTGTGGGCTTCCAGACCCCATGTAAACACTTCTGTATTTTCACCAGCAGATGTCACTGTTTACACATAAAATGGAAACAGGGGTGGGTACCAGGAAGGAAGTTAGGACTAACACTGATAAGGACCTCAGAGAGGTGGGAGACCAGACGCCACCACAGGGCTATTGAGATGGATTAGAAGATCCTGGTCTGTTTAGGAAAACTTGACCTTACTCAAACTGGGTTATCATTGGCCACCTGCCTCCCAAGTGTGAATACCCAAGAGTGTTTAAATATTGCAAAGGGTCTGCATTGGAAAACAGTTAAGGTTCCTTCCAAAGCTGAGTTCCTTTGAATATTCTCACAGTGCTCTGAGGCTAATGATATCTTGGCTTTAAAGAAGACCCCGATTAAAATGTTGGTTCCTGTCTTGCCCAAACCTGAGGATATAGGGTATAAAATCACTGGGCAAACATTGGTCCTGTTTTTGAGATGCAGCAATGGCAGCAGCAGCTGATATTTCAGAGGCTTTCAGAGGATAACAGTTTGAGTTTTCCCCCTGGATTCAGATGCTATTTTTGCTGCTTGCTAGCTGACAGTGAGTGCTTATATACTGGGAGGTACTAACACAACAGAGGTTTCATGACAAAATGGTTCCAAGAACAAAAACTACTTCAGAGGGACAAGCACATCTGTTGAATTTGGCATCCAGTAGGGAGAAAGAGAGAAAACTGAAAAGAAGCTATTGGTTACCAGATCTTAAGTTTAAGTTGATTGCAAAATCAAATGAGATGCCATCCATGAAAGTACCTTGTGTTCTGCTGCACATGCACTCTATTGAATAAGGCATTATAATTTAGCAGCACTAAGTGAGAGCTCCAAAAATATCCCTTTGGACCTTCTTTATAAACATAAAGAAGTTCATGGCAGCATCTGTCATGTGGTATATGTATTGTGGGGAAAATTGTACACTGTTAGTCATGCAGGATTTATCTGCAAAGGTCTCCTTGCCTTTTGACCATGATGACGATGATAATGATGACTGTGATAATTGTTTCCTAATTGCTTCACCTAGCAGATAAGCCATCAGTCCCTACATGCTAAGAGCTGCCCTGGTTTGGGTTGCATGGGTGCATGAAGTGTCAGTCCTTCTATTACATGCAGTCTCATCCATAAGGCTCATCCCACCTCTCAGAATGCCGAGTCACAGATCCAACTGTTTCTGGTCTGAGAATTTCTTTAACACCCCCGTCACACCCTAGATATTGGTTGCATGAAACTTGCCTTACAGAAGAGATTGGGCATGCCAATTCTCTTGGAGCCCAGTACTGGAGGACCTAGGGACACACAATGTAGGAAAACTCACATTTAGGAAAGTGTCAATCCATTCTACCTGGCTCTAGTTC
Source organism: Grampus griseus (assembly GCF_964374135.1). Taxonomy (NCBI): domain Eukaryota; kingdom Metazoa; phylum Chordata; class Mammalia; order Artiodactyla; family Delphinidae; genus Grampus; species Grampus griseus. The sequence goes on from NC_139018.1 coordinate 123,054,622, forward strand.
TTGCTACTATTAATATAAAGAGGTAAATTTTATTGATCAGACATGTCAGACATTGTGCTTTACATACATTAATCTTTATTGTGAGATAGACATTATTATTCCCACTCCCAATTATACAGAAGAGAACACTGAGGCTAAGAGAAGTTAAACAACCTGCCTAACAGCACACACTAATAAGTGACAGAGCCAAGACTCGAAGGAAGATCATTTGTCTCTGAAGTCCTTATACTTAAGCCCTAACAGTATACTAACAGTATAGGAACAGTTCATATTCACAACATGGCTTTGGGTCATTATTCAGGTTTGCTGATTTCTACCAGGGCTGTAGACTCCTCTCCCCCAGTCCCTTCCCCTTCCTACCTGCAATAGCTTTACTGAGCAAAGGTATCCATCTTCAACTGCTGAAAGGGAGGCCCTTGGTAGGTATTCAATAGATGCTTGTTGAATGAATGCATGCTTGCACGTTTTCTGTGGGTCACCAAAGAGTCTTCACCCAGTTGGAAGCTCATGAGTGAGGCATGAGTGAGGCATGGGTGGCTCTTGATGTGCAGATAAATCCCCCAAGTAGTACAGATCACCACTTCGAAGGCTCATAGCTCTCCATTGAGTTAAAGTAGCCAAGTTTCATGTCTTCAGGAGCCAGTTCATTTTACTAAATTGCATTTATTAAATGCATTTATTTTGTTATGCATTTATTAAAATGTTAGTAAAATGTTATGCATTTATTAAAATGCATAACAGCATTATGTTAGTTCAGGTGTACTGCATAGTGATTTGATTTGACATTTACATACATTATGAAATAATCACCACCATAAGTCTAGTAACCATCTTTCCCCATATAGAGTTATTACAATATCATTGACCATATGCTTTATGCTGTGTATTACATCCCTGTGGCTTATTTTATAACTAGACATTTGTACCTCTTAATCCCCATCACCTATTTCACCCCCCACTTCCAATTCCTTTCCCTTTTGAATCACCCATTTGTTCTCTGTATCTATGAGTCTGTTTTTGTTTTGATTCATTTGCTTGTTTATTTTGTTTTTTCAATTCCACATATAAATGAAATCATACAAAATTTGTCTTTCTCCATCTGACTTATTTCACTTAGCATAATATCTCTAGATCCATCCATGTTGTCACAGATAGCAAGATTTCATTTTTTAAAAAAATATATTTATTTATTATTTTTGGCTGTGTCAGGTCTTAGTTGTGGCATGAAGGATCTTTCATTGCGGCACATGGGCTCTTCATTCCAGCACACAGGCTTCTCTCTAGTTGTGGTGCGCAGGCTCCCGATCATGCAGGCTCAATAGTTGCAGTGCATGGGCTCTCTAGTTGGGGTGCACAGGCTCCAGAGCATGTGGGATCAGCAGTTGTGGTGCACAGGCTTAGTTGTCCCGCGGCACATGGGATCTTAGCTCCTTGACCAGGGATCAACCCAGCATCCCCTGCATTGGAAGGTGGATTCATAACCACTGGACCACCAGGAAAGTCTCTCACTTATTTTTTTAGGGCTGAGTAATACTCCATTGTATATGTATACCACATCTTCTTTATCCATTCATCTGTTGATGGACATTTAGATTGCCTCCATATCTTGGCTATTGTAAATAATGTTGCTATGAACATAGGTGTGCACATATCTTTTTAAATAGGTTTTTGTTTTCTTTGGGTAAATACCCAGAAGTGAAATTGCTGGATCATATGGCAGCTCTATTTTTAATATCCATACTATTTTCCATAGTGGCTGCACCAATTTACATTCCCACCAACAGTGAACAAGAGTTCCCTTTTCTCCACATCCTCACCAACACTTGTTGTTTCTTGTCTTTTTGTTGATAGCCATTCTGAGGTAATATCTTATTGTGGTCTTGATTTGCACTTTCCTGATGATTAGTGATGTTGAGCATCTTTGCATGTGCCTGTTAACCATCTGTATGTCTTCTTTGGAAAAAGGTCTATTTATGTCCTCTGCCAATTTTAAAATACAGTTGTTTGGGTTTCTGATGTTGAATTGCATGAGTTCTTTGTATAGTTTTGATATTAACCCCTTGTTAGTTATATCTTTTGCAAATATCTTCTCCCATTGAATAGGTGGCCTTTTCATTTTGTTAATAGTTTCCTTTGCAGTGCAAAACTTTTTAGTTTGGTGTAATCCCATTTGTTTATTTTTACTTTTGTTTCCCTTGCCTGAAGAGACATACTTAAAAAAATATTGCTAAGACTGATGTCAAAGAACATTCTGCCTGTGTTTTCTTCTAGGAGTTTTAAGGTATCTCATCTTACATTTAAGTCTTTGAAGCATTTTTTAGTTTATTTTTGTATATGGTGTGAGAATGTAGTCCAGTTTGAGTCTTTTGCATGTAGCTGTACAGTTTTCCCAACACCAATTATTGAAAAGGCTGTCTTTTCCTCATTATGTATTCTTGCCTCCTTTGTCATAGATTAATTGACCATATAAATGTGAGTTCATTTCTGGGCTCTCTATTCTGTTCCATTGATCTCTGTGTCTGTTTTTGTGCCAGTACCATACTGTTCTGATTAGTGTAACTTCATTGCATATTTCAAAATCAGGAAATGTGACAGCTTTGTTCTTCTTTCTCAAGATTGCTTTGGATATTCAGGGTCTTTTGTGTTTCCACAAAAATTTTAGAATTATTTATTCTGGTGAAAAAAATGTCATTGATATTTTGATAGAGATTGCATTGAATCTGTAGATGGCCTTAGGTATTGTGGTCATTTTAACAATATTAATTCTTCCATTCCATGAGTATGGTATATCTTTCCATTTGTTTGTGTTGTCTTCAATTTCTTTCATCTGTGTCTTTACCCTCCTTGTTTAGATTTTATTCATTCTCATTTTGATAGTTTGTTATCAGTGTATTGAAACACAACAGATTTCTGTATATTAATTGTGTATCCTGTAACTTTACTGAATACACTTATTAGTTCTCACAGTTTTTTGGTGGTGTCTTTAGGATTTTCTATGTATGGTATCATGTCATTTGCAAATAGTGATAGTGTTACATATTTCTTTCCAGTTTGGATTCCTTTTATTTCTTTTTCTTGTCTGATTGCTGTAGGTAGGACTTCCAATACTATGTTGAATAAAAGTGATGAGAGTGGGCATCTACATCTTATTCCTAATCTTAGAGGAAATGTTTTCATCTTTTTGCCATTGAGTATGATGTTGCCTGTGGGTTTGTTATATGTGGCTTTTATTATGTTGAGGTATGTTCTCTCTATACTCACTTTGTTGAGAGTATTTATCATAAATGTGTGTTGAATTTTGTCAGCTTTTTTTTTGCATCTATTGAGGTGATTGTATGATTTTTATTCTTCAATTTATTAATGTGGTGTACCACATTGATTGACTTGCAAGTATTGAACCACCTTGCATCCCTGGGATAAATCCCACTTGATCATGGTATACGATCCTTTTGATGTATTGTTGAATTTGGTTTGCTATTACTTTGTTGAGGATTTTTGTATCTACATTCATCAGTGATATTGATGTCAAAATCTCGGCCTCTGTGAACGAGTGCCAAATCAAATCTTGGAGACAGAGTTTTGGGTGAAGTAGAAAAGAATATCTTTATTGCTTTGCCAGGCAAAGGGGAACATGGCAGGGTCCTGCCCTTGAAACATATGTGTCTCAACGCAGGGAGTTTGGTGAGGAGTTTTATGACAGTGATTCAAGGGTGGGGTTGCTGATAAGATTAGGGTGTGTGCAGGGCCTGCACTCCTCTAATTGGTCTCAGGTAATCTTTTTGATGAGCTTCTCTTGTTCCTTTAATTTTGCCTCAGATGGTTTCTTGGCTGCTCCTCCCTTGATTAACAACTGTTCTTATCTGCCCTTTGGAACTCAGGGAAGGTCATGGAGGCTGGGGTCTGTTCCCTACAAATAAGAAAACAGGGAATAGAAAGGCTTCCATGCCCAGGAGCGCCACATGGTCCTGCTTGGTTTCAATGTTGGCCTGAAATTCTCTGGGTTTTTTTGTCGTGTATTCATCTCATTTTGGTATCAGGACAATGTCAGCTTCATAGAATGAGTTCAGAAGCATTCTTTTCTCTTCAATTTTTTGGAATATTTTGAGAAGTATAGGCATTAATTCTTTAAATGTTTGGCATGACTCACTTGTGAAGCCATTGGGTTCTGGACTTTTGTTTGTTGGGAGTTTTCTAAATTACTGATTCAATTTCATTACTGGTAATTTGTCTGTTCATATTTTCTGTTTCTTCCTGATTCAGTTTTGTCAGATCCTATGTTTATAGGGATTTATCTATTTTTTCTAGGTTGTCCATTTTATTGGTGTATAACAGCTTGTCGTAATCTCTTACGATCCTTTATATGTCTGTGGTGTCTGTTATTACATCTCCTCCTTCATTTCTGATTTTATTTAATTGGGCCCTCTCTCCTTTTTTCTTGATGAGTCTGGCTAAAGTTTTATTAATTTTGTTTATCTTTTCAAAGAACCAGCTCTTAGTTTCATTGATCTTTTCTATCGTTTTTTAGTCCATATTTTATTTATTTCTGCTCTTGCCTTTATTATTTCTTTTCTTCTACTAGTTTTAGATTTTTTTTGTTCTTTTATTCTAGTTCTTTTAGGCAGAAAGTTATATGTTTTAATTGAGATTTTTCTTATTTCCTGAGGTAGGTTTGTATCACTATAAACTCTCCTGTTAGAACTACTTTTACTACATACCATAGATTTTGGATCATTGTGTTTCCATTTTCATTTCTCTTCGGGTATTTTAAAATTTCCTCTTTGATTTCTTCAGTGACCCATTGGGTGTTCAATAGCATATTATTTAGACTCCACATGTTTGTGTTTTTTAATAGTTTTTTTTCTTGTAGTTTAATTCTAGTGTCATACTGCTGTGGTCAGAAAAGATGTTGATATGATTTTAATCTTCTTAAACTTATTAAGACTTCTTTTGTGGTCTAACATGTGATCTATCCTGAAGAATGTTCCATGTGCACTTGAAACTAATGTACATTCTGCTGTTTGTGGCTGAAATACTCTGTCTATATATCTATTAATTCCATTTGATCCAATAGGCCTGTGTTTCCTTATTGACTTTCTGTCTGGGTGATCTATTCATTCATGTATGTGGGGTCCCCTACTATTATTATATTACTGTTAACTTCTCCTTTTATGTTTCTTAATATTAGCTTTATGTATTTAGGTGTTCCTTTGTTGAGTGAATATATGATTACAATTGTTTTGTCTTCTTGTTTGATTGATTCCTTTATCAATATGTAGTGTTCATCTTTGTCTCTTGTTGCAGTCTTTGTTTTAAAGTCTATTTTGTCTGATATAAGTATTGCCACTGCAGCTTTTTTTGTATTTCCACTAGCATGGAATACCTTTTTCCATCCTCTCGCTGTCAGTCTGTGTGTGTCTTTAGATATGAAGTGAGTCTCTTGTAGGCAGCATAGATCTGAATTTTTTTTTTTTTTTTTGCAGTACATGGGCCTCTCACTGCTGTGGCCTCTCCCGTTGCGGACCACAGTCTCCAGACGTGCAGGCTCAGTGGCCATGGCTCACAGGCTTAGTCGCTCCGTGGCATGTGGGATCTTCCCAGACCGGGGCACGAACCTGTGTCCCTTGCATTGGCAGGCAGATTCTCAACCACTGCGTCACCAGGGAAGCCCTGAATCTTTTGAAAATTCATTTAGCTACTCTATGTCTTTTGACTGGAGCATTTAGTCCATTTACACTTAAATAAATTATTGACAGGTATGTACTTATTGCCATTTTGTTAATTGCTTTCTCATTGGTGTAGTTATTTTTGTTCCTTTCTTCTTTTGCTCTCTTCCCTTGTGGTTCAATGACTTTCTGTAATGTTATGTTTGGATTCCTTTCTCTTTATTTTGTGTGTATCTATTATAGGTTTTTGGTTTGTGGTTATCATGAGGTTCATGTGTAACAGCATAAACATATATGTGATAATTTTAAGTTGATGATCTTTTCAGTTTGAATGCATTCTGACAACCTTACATTTTTACTCCAACCCTCCCCCCCCAATTTAATGTTTTTGACATCATATTGTACATCGTTTTGTTTTGTAGATATAGATGATTTTACTACTATTGTCTTTTAGTCTTCCTACTACCTTTTTATTTTTACTATATGTTTTCTTAATTTTCATATTTCTGGTTGTAGGCTTTCCTTTTCTGCTTAGAAAAGTCCCTTTAACATTTCTTGTAGATTCAATTTAGTGGTACTGAACTCATTTAGCTTTTGCTTGTCTGTTAAACTCTTTTTCTTCTTCAAATTTGAATGATAATCTTGTTAGGTAAAGTATTCTTTTTGTAGGTTTTTTTCCTTTCATCACTTTGAATATATCATGCCACTCTCCTCTTGCCTGCAAAGTTTCTGCTGAGAAGTCATGTGATAGTCTTAGGGGAGTTCCTTTGTATGTAACTAGTTGCTTTTCTCTTGCTGCTTTTGAGATTCTCTCTTTATCTTTAATTTTTGTCATTTTACTTTTTTTTTTTTTTTTGCGGTACGTGGGCCTCTCACTGTTGTGGCCTCTCCCGTTGCGGAGCAACAGGCTCCAGACGTGCAGGCTCAGCAGCCATGGCTCATGGGCACAGCCACTCCGCGGCATGTGGGATCTTCCCGGACCGGGGCACGAACCTGTGTCCCCTGCATTGGCAGGTGGACTCCCAACCACTGCGCCACCAGGGAAGCCCTGTCATTTTAATTTTAATGTGTCTTGATGTGAACCTCTTTGGTTCATCTCTTTTTTTTAAATTGATTTATTTTTTTGGCCATCACCTGACATATGAGATCTTAGTTCCCCAACCAGGGATTAAACTAGCACCCCCTGAAGTGGAAACATGGAGTCTTAACCACTGGACCACCAGGGAAGTCCCTGGTTCATATTTTTGGGACTCTCTGTGCTTTCTGGACTTATATGTCTGTTTCCTTCCCCAGGTTAGAAAAGTTTTTAACTATTATTTCTTCAAATAAGTTCTGCCTCTTTTTCTTTCTCTTGTCCTTCTAGGATCCCTGTAATGTGAGTGTTAGTATGCTTGATGTTGTTCCAGAAGTCTTTTTTCTGTTCATCTTGGGGGATTTCTACTACTCTGTCTTCCCATTTTCTGATCTGTTCTTCTGTATCATCTAATCTGCTGTTGATTCCTTCTAGTGTATTTTTTTTTTTTATCATTTATTGTATTCTTTAGCTCTGTTTGGGTCTTCTTCCTTTTTTCTACTTTTTACTTTCTTACTTTCTTTACTTTTACTTTTTTACTTTCTATTTTCTACTTTTTACTTTTTATTCTCACTGTGTTCATCTGTTTTTCTCCTGAGTTTGTTCATCTTTTTTTTTTTTTTGCAGACCTCTCACTGTTGTGGCTTCTCCCATTGTGGAGCACAGGCTCAGCAGCCATGGCTCAGCAGGCATGGTTCATGGGCCTAGCCACTCCACAGCATGTGGGATCTTCCCGGACCGGGGCATGAACCCATGTCCCCTGCATCGGCAGGTGGACTCTCAACCACTGCACCACCAGGGAAGCCCTGTTGAGCATCTTTATGATCATTATCTTGAACCCTTAACAGGCAGATTTCTTATCTCCACTTAATTTAGTTCTTTTTTCTGAGGTTTTATCTCTTCATTTTGCTCAGTTCTCTGTGTTTATTTCTAGGTGTTAGGTTGGTCAGTTATGTTTCCCAATTTTGGAGAAATGACTTATGTAGGAAATATCCTATGGGGTCCAGTAGCATGCTCCTCTCTGGTCACCAAACTATATGTTCTAGGGTGCTCCCTATGTGGGCTGCATGCCCCCTTCTGTTGTGGGAGGGCTGACTACTATGGGCACACTAGTAGGTAAGGCTTGGTACTCGCCTGGTTGGCAGTGAGGCTATGTGTCATGTGGTAGCTGCAGGCCTGCTGAAGAGTGCAATAGACTTCCCATGTGGTTGGCTGTGTGGCCCAGGATGGCACAGGGCATTTGCTGACCTGCTGGTGAACAAGACTGTGTCTCTACATGTCTGTCTGCTTGATCTGGTAGGGGGACATGGGCTGGTGCCAACGTGCTGGAGGGTGGGGCTGGGTTCTCTGTGTGGTTTCTTATATGCCCAGGGGTACTGGGGCTGGTGCAGCCTGCTGGTGGGCAGATAAGCCCCTGGCACTTGAGGGAAGATTACTAAATGATGCTTGCCAGTGATGGTATTGTTATGGAAAAATGAGCTCCCCAAAACGGCTGCTGCCAGCATCTCCATCCCCAGGAGGCTCTCCAAGATCAGCAGGTAGGTCTGACCCAGGCTCCTTTCAAACTACTGCCTCTGTTCTGGGACTTGGATTGTGTGAGAATTTGCATGTGCTCTTTAAGAGCAGAGGATCTGTTCCCTATAGCCCTGTCACTCTCCCAAATATAAGCCCCATTGGTTTTCAAAGCCAGATGTTCTGGGTGCTAATCTTCCCTATGCAGGACCCCTGGGCTAGAGAGCCTGGTGTGGGGCTTGGACCCCTTGCTCTTTGGGCAGGACCTCTACTATTGTGGTATTCCTCCAATTTGTGGGTCACTGACCCAGGGGTGTGGGTCCTGATGATATGTGTCTCCACCCCTCCTACTCATCTTGTTGCGGTTCCTTCTTTATATCTTTAGCTGTGGAAATTTTTTTTCTGCTAACCATCAGATTGTTCTCATGGATAGTTGCTTTATACATAGTTGTAATTTTGGTATGCTTGTGGAGAGGAGGTAGTTCAACGTCTTCCTACTCCACCTTTGAAAACAAGCTGGGATGCATTGTTAAGAGCAGATGTTCCCTCCAATCCCTTATCCTTGCTACATTTATATCATGGGAATTCATAGCCAGAAGCCTTCAACTTGCACCCCTCTACCCATTCCAGGGTTTCACTACAACTACCTGTAACCCCCAAAGTTCCCTCTACAAATCAGGTGCCCAGCATACCTGCTCACCCTGTCAGACCTCTGGGGAAGTGACTTCTTATCCAATGTGGAAAGTCTTGTTTTTGATATAGTTCACTTCCTGAATCCTATGAGGAAGGAGTCTTTCTTTTTAAGATTCCATTTCCTTGGAGGTCACAGATATGTCTTTTCCTATTTGAATGTTAACACCCTTCTCACAGGCAGGTAAGGAGAAGCCCCTAATCTGATCCTGTCTGAGAGGAGCAGCACTCAGCATGTGATCAGGGAGTAATGTGAGTGGATTGATGGTCATCTTCATTTCCATGGTTACCAGACCCTGCTGTTGGGAAAGGTTCACTGCTCCTCCATCCTGTGGTAGTTAATGCTTTGCTAGTATAATCATCTCTTGGTACATGCAGAGGATTGGTTCCAGAACCCCCCACGGATACCAAAATCCATGAATGCTCAAGTCCCTTACAGTTGGCACTCCGTATCTGTGGGTTCTGCATCTGCAGATATGGAAGGCTGACTATATTTAGTCAGTGTCAGCTAACACCTACAGGATGCAAAGATTATGTCAACTTTCTCCACAAAATGCTCATAATTTTCTAGTAATACTATACCTCCAGGTTTTTGCTGGGAGCAGCACTAAGGACAATAAAGACTTCCTAAAATTATGCATTTGATGTTATAATTGTTCACTATTAGGCATATTTTCTTTTTTTTTTTTTTTTTTTTTTTTTTTTTTGGTGGTACGCGGGCCTCACTGATGCGGCCTCTCCCGTTGCAGAGCACAGGCTCCGGACGCGCAGGCTCAGCGGCCATGGCTCACGGGCCCAGCCACTCCGCGGCACGTGGGATCCTCCCAGACCGGGGCACGAACCCGCGCCCCCTGCATCGGCAAGCGGACTCTCAACCACTGCACCACCAGGGAAGCCCTATTAGGCATATTTTCTATCTACCTTGGAAGAAACATATTCTTCCTTCTGTAAAGAAGTGAGATGATCAGCCTCTTCTGCTCAGAGAGTGAGGAACAGCTTATTTGCTCTGGATCTTAGTTTCCATGTTCTTATCGCAGGATGGCAATCTCATGCCCATGGGTTCTTGTGACAACTGATGATGGAGCAGTAAGGGGTGATGATTGAAAAACTGGGCCTTCAAGTTAGACAGACCTGGGTTGAAATTCAGCTCTAATCCTACATTTTCTACTGATTCACTCTCTGAACCTGACAAGTGCCTGAATAGATCTGTACCTTAGTTTGTTCAACTGCAGAATGGGAAGAATAATGCCTACCTCTCAGGGTGGAGTAAAGAGTGAGACATGTCAAGCCCAGCGGGGGTGCCTGGTTAGTAGTCATATGCGTTAGCACCAATTTTCTGGTTTTCCCATTGGGTGGGTATGGGGAAGGGTGCAGAATGCAAGTGACAGAGTCCCACAGTAAATCTGCAGTTGGCATAATTAGTGAAAATGCAAATTAAATATTTGACCAGCGATAAGAAATTTATGAGCATGAATACCACAGCTCTGATCACATAGCCTATGTGTGTAGTAAGAGGCAGCATTTCTTTTGTTTAAAACACTGTGTACTCAATTTGCATTCAAAGGAAGGTTGTGGAATCATCCAGGCCCACTGCAAACAAGAAATTGGGATGCCAGCAAGGCCAATGTTTTTGAGAGAATGTTGGGCTATTAATCATAAAATAGCAAAACAGGGCACTTTTATTTATAGCAAACTGTTGTTAGGAAGATAATAAAACCCCTTTCAAAACTCTCATTTTTTTTTCTCCCACAGAGGAGTACTTGGCTTATACAATGATTTTTTAGATGAAACAAAACCCCCACACATGCATGAGCCCTGAGTGTTTGTGGTTTTTAGACCTTGCCATCAACCAGCCCCTGCAGGATGGGGAGGTGTGGAGCAACCCTGTGAAGGGAGGCCAGGGTGTAGCTAGCTCCCTTTAATAGTGACTCGGTACGTAAAGCCCCGTTAGGTTGGAAATGAATGAGTAGCCCCAGGAAAGCTCAGATGACCTTTTGCACCTTCCTCTGCTGGATGACCGAGAAGTCCCAGTTTACCTCCTGTGTGCTGGGAGGGGCCAGTGACCATCACTAAATCAGATGTCCCTTTCCTGGTCCCTCTAGAGTTAGATGCTGCCTCCTTCCAGGAAGTTTGTGGGGGGATGTCAGTTCATGAAAGTTCACCTGTGCTCAATCCCTTGAAGTACAAGGTCTGAGCTTTTTCAGTTTCTGGATAGAGCAGACACTTAAATATTTGTGGAATTCATGAATGATTTTATGCATGCCTTTGGACCTGTACTCTAGCAAATAGAAGATGTGGTAGGCTGAAAAATACACCCCCCCCCCCCGCAAAGATACCCACATCCTAATCCTTGGAACTTGTACATATTGGCTTTTTGGAAAAAGGGTCTTTGGAGATGCAATCAAGAGATGAGAAGATGGGCTTCCCTGGTGGCGCAGTGGTTGAGAGTCCGCCTGCCGATGCAGGGAACACGGGTTTGGGAAGATCCCACATGCTGCGGAGCGGCTAGGCCCGTGAGCCATGGCCGCTGAGCCTGTGCGTCCGGACCCTGTGCTCTGCAACGGGAGAGGCCACAGCAGTAAGACGCCCGCGTACCGCAAAAAAAAAAAAAAAAAAAAAAGAGAGATGAGAAGATTATCTTAGATTATGGAGTGGACCCTAAGTTCAGTTGCATGTGTTTTTATAAGAGGGGAAACATAGGGAGGTTTAACTACAGACAGAAGAGAAGGTGATGTGGAAAGGAGGCAGGCATTGGAGTAACGCAGCAGCCGCAAGCCAAGGATTGCCAACAGCCACCAGAAACTGGGGGAGAGTTTCCTTAGTGCCCCGGGAGAGAAGGTGACCTGCTGACACCTTGGTTTCAGACTAGTGAAACCGATTTTGTATTTCTGGCCTCCAGGACTGTGAGGAATAAATTTCTGCTGTTGTAAGCCACCAGGTGTGTGGTAGTTTGTTAGAGCAGCCACAGAAAACAAATACAGAAGACATAGCCATTTTCTCATCAACAACCAAACTCTGCCTTGTTACAATGTCAGGTACAAGCTTGTGTCCTACACAGATGCTACTGGGGTGATAACTACATTCTATTCACATTCTGCTAACTAAGAAGAGAATCTTTAAAAATAGTTTTCAAAATTATTATAAAAGTAAAACACATTCATCGTAGAAAAAGAGGCCAAACACTACAGTAAAGTACAAAGTAAGTGTATCCTCTACTCATTTCCCAGAGGGCAGTCCTCTAGCTGTATTTGTATTCTTCTTTAAATTATTATGAATAGCAGTGTATTTACATCTACTCATTTAAACACAAACCAGATCATTCATTCACATCACACAGTCCCTTTTTGTTCATTAAAAATTAAATTTTGGGCTTCCCTAGTGGTGCAGTGGTTGAGAGTCCTCCTGCCGATACAGGGGACACGGGTTCGTGCCCCGGTCCGGGAGGATCCCACATGCCGTGGAGCAGCTGGGCCCGTGAGCCATGGCCGCTGAGCCTGCGCATCCGGAGCCTGTGCTCTGCAACGGGAGAGGCCACAACGGTGAGAGGCCCGAGTACCGCAAAAAAAAAAAATTAAATTTTGGGAGATCTTTCCATATGTATATACAGGTATTTCCTCATTCTTTTTAAACAATTGTGTAAACATTTTGTTGTATGAATCTATCACAATTGATTTACTTGGTCCAAAATGGCAAATTATTGAGGTAACTGAATATGCTTCTGTTTTGACAAGGACAGGACACTTTAAACTGTACTTATAAGAGCATAGAATATCTTTCTTTCCCTAAACCATGGCAGACTATTGTGATTGTGATCAAAAGGCAGCATGGTTAATGAAGAGGTCTGGGTTCCTTGCAGTAACCGTGGAATTGGGGAGCAGTCTGGGATTTGCCCTCTGTTTTTACTCCTAAACTCTCTGTGCAGCGGACAAACACCCCAGCAATTTGTTCATTCATTTCTTCATGCAACCAGTGGGTTTCAGAGCCTTCTATGTTCCCAGAGTTGTGCCAGCATTCTGCAGCAGATAAAGATGAGTAATATAAAACATTCTGCCTCCAAGTAGCTTGTTGCCAAACAACAGGAGCCCTGTGGCACTGTGTTTGAGCACAAGTGCGGGAAGTGGGGTAGTGAGAGATGAACCGAGGAAGGTCAGGTGGGGCTGAGCCCACCTGTAGCTTATTTATTTTATATATAGCAGTTTCTACATCTTAATCCCATACCCCTATCATGCCCCTCCCCCCTTCCCTCTCCCCAGTGGTAACCACTAGTTTGTTCTCTAAATCTTGAAAATATTTTAAAGTGTGTTTGTGTGTTTTAATCAAAAGATCTAGCAAGAAGAGGGCTGAAGAGCTATAGGCTGGTCTATTTTTAACCACAAGATCAAAGGTGGAGCAAAGAAAACTGATGAGACAGGTTTTCCTCCACACCAGGAGAACAGGCCCAGGTGGGCTCTCAGAGGTTGCAAATACAGGTGGGGGTGGGGCCTGGGCTCCTCCCCCTCCCCCTAAGGGCACTGGGAACAGCTTCCTCTTTGAGGCTGGCAGAGGTAGGCATCTGTGCTCTTGGGCATTGCCCTTGGCCCTGAGATGAGTTCTGAGTGGGCTCCCCCCTCCCCAGCCAACCCAGTACCCTCCTGGGGCCCCTCCGGAGCCCCTTCTCGGTGCTGCACCTGTAGGGCGGGCACAGCTGCGGTGGCAGCACCGCAGTCATTATGGGAAGAATATGCTAATGACAGATGCCTGTGATGAATTTGCCTTTTCTGTCGCCCGTCAAGCCCAAGCTGCACTTGTTGGAAAGGATAATTAAATCGGAATCAAATGCTTGCAGTCAATATTGAACTCGGAGCGCTACATAACAATACAGGAAGTAATGAGTCCAGCTGTAAATGCCCACCTTTGCTGGAGACCCTGGCCGGGCTCGGGGTGTGTGCTCAAATGAGCTTCTCGGTAAACAATCAAGGGCTCAGTGGTGCGGGTCATGTTTATGAGCTTGTTAATGCTCGTGCATTTAGGGTAATGCTATTTGTTCCCCTAAGACTGGACAAAACCTGACTCAGAAAGTGTGGGATCCAGAGCGACTAGGCCAGGCCAATAGGGGGATTTGTCACGGGCACCTACCCACCCTGGGCCTCCTATTTGCTCAGGCTTGGCCCGGGGTGGGGGAGGGGGGGCGCTGCACATGAGTTTCTGCCTCCCTGCAGCTTCTCACCTGCTCTGGCAAAGCGGCGGTTGTGATGGTGACCCGGCGGGGTAAGTGCCCATGACAAATCCTGCCAGATGCCTCTTCCTCATGTGATGTGCTCGCCCTGATGCATCTTGCAGTACCGGAAAGCGAAAAGTGCGTGGGTGGCAAGTGGCTATTTCTCTGCGGTCCAAACGGTAGTTTTCTCTAAGGACTTTCTTTGGGGAAAATTTTGTAAGGAGAAGCCAACGTGTCCCACCACGCCTTGCTCCTAAATGCCAGGTGCTGCCACCGTCCTAACGCCTGGGACCCGGGTGGGGACGGTAGCTGGTACAGTCCCTTGTTTGTTAGCAATGGCCAGGGAAACCCAGAGAGTGAAATGCAGCGCAAGGGGGCTCACGTGTGAGACAGAGAACCAGGACCTGCCCATCCGCCCCTCACACACGGGAGTCAGACAGCTTTCCTCAGTGTCCCTAGGAGTTGAGTCGCTCCTGCTCCATTTCATTTATATTTAGAGATGGGGAAAAGGGGCTTCTCCAGACCACCTCCTTCTACACATCTGTCTGTTAAGAGGGAATGCATTTATTATATATAGGGTGGATAAACAACGAGGTCCTACTGGATAGCATAGGGAAATATATTCAATATCCTGTGATAAACCATAATGGAAAAGAATATGAAAGAGAATGTGTATAGGGACTTCCCTGGTGGTCCAGTGGTTAAGACTTCACCTTCCAATGCAGGAGGTGTGGGTTTGATCCCTGGTGGGGGAGCTAAGATCCCACAAGCCTTGTAGCCAAAAAACCAAAACATAAAACAGAAGCAATATTGTAACAAATTCACAAGACTTAAAAAAAAATAAAAAGCAGTGGTGTGTGTTTTAAAACAACAAAAGAATGTGTATACATGTATAACTGAATCATTTTGCTGTACAGCAGAAATTAACACATTATAAATCAACTATACTTCAATAAAATAAATTTTAAAAGAGCAAATGCATTTAATTGTAGCCTTCTTTAATGCTAAAGATCTCCCCCCATTTCCTATGCATCCAGTTTATTTATAGAAGATAATTCAACAATGTTAATGAATTCAACAAACATTTATGAGTCATATCATGTGCCCGGCAGTCTTCTCAGTGCTGGGGATGCAGAGCTGAATAGGACAGGGGTGAACAGCATGCAACTTTGCCTGGAGAAGGTATGCAGCCTCCGTGATTAATACAACTTGTGGTCATGTGTCCTAAACACTATGAATCTAGGCTAATGAGGAGACTCCTAATGTCTTACTTCCCTGGGCAGACTCAGTGACCTCTTTAGGTATCTTAAATATTTTACTGGAGAAATACGGTGACCTCTTTCAAAGGGGTCCTCACAGATGCAGCAAAGCCTGTCATTTGAGGTGTAAGGAGCCAGGGACTGATTACTTATTCATCAACAGTCCCACTGTCTCTGCCTGGCCCAGCAAACACTTGGATACCAAATATTTACTTTTCCATCTCCATGTCAACTGCCTTCCTCCCCTTTGAAGTTCCAAACATCTACACCCCCTCTCCAAATCCTCTTTTGTCTTTAATTGAAGATGGTATTTAAGGTGAGGGCTTCAGTCATTTGGGCAAGTTACTTAGTTTTCCTGGGTCTCTCCAATGTATACATGTTATTAAACTTTTGTTTGATATTCTCCTGTTAATCTGTCTCATGTCAGTTTAACAAAAGAACCTTGAAGGGTCAAGGACATGAATCCCATTCATGAGGTCTCCACCTCATGATCCGATTATCCCGAAAAGGCCCTACCTCCTAACACCATCATATTGGGGTTAGAATTTTAACATATGAATTTGAGGAGGATGCAGACATTCAGTCCATAACAATTTTCTTGTTCATCTCTGAAGTATCTGAATGTAACACAACTGGAATATTTTTCTAGGTTGGTCTTTTTTGCCATGAACACTTCACTCTTCAATATAAAGAGAACTGTGCAATCCCTTAAAATCCCTTAAAATCGCTAGAATAGAATAGATGGTTAAGTGATATTACTGCCTTTCAACCTTCTGAATTAGAACCTGTTAAATAACAGCTAACTGGAATATGTCACTTTTGTTATTTTTCTCTTGTGAAATTCACTGACACTGAGTCTGCTTCTCACATTAAACTTATTAGTATTTTATAATTTATAAGATGTAGCAAATTATTGGGTGAGAAATTGGGAACACACCTCTTTGATTTGCAAGAACTCATTTCACACCCAGCTAGATGAGTTTACTCTTGGAGATTATAATGAGCAGGTGTCAACAAAGTTACCCGTTAATGGGCAAATATTATTCACTACAGACGGGAACTGTGTCCCAGGTATGTTATTCACAAGGTAGTGGCTGAACTTGGAATCAGAGGTAGTACGATCACAAACAAAAGAAAAAAATATTTTCCTAATTTTCTGTTCTAAAATCAGCTGACAGTAGGAGAATTCCAGGTGGTTCATACAGCATTCTGCCACCAGGCGTCCATGCTCAATTGCATTTAGACTTCGAGGGAGGCCTACTTTAGCCTACGAATGTGAAACAGCCCTGTGCTGGAGTTACTGTTAAGGGGTGAATATAGCCCCAGCTTGCTGTGGACAGTTCGAGCTGCCAGCTTTATTTCCCAGGATAAAGCTGATAAAATTATCTGTGATTCTAACAGCTTTTCAGATTTCAGAAGATTAAATTCCGTGTACTTGGGCCAGTAACAGCTTTAAAAACTCTCTGATCCTGAGTGGGTTCCTGGTTTATTTTTGGCTTTGATCTTACTTCAGAAGTATAGATTTAAGTATTTTAAAAAATAGAATGAATGAAGAGGTGGGACTTGCCAATGAGAATTCAAAGCAGGGGACTTGGTGGGAAATGAGTTTGGAGCAGAAATTTACCATTCATTCCTTCGCAGTTCAGTGTTTAATGGTGGCCTGGGGATCACCTAGGAAAGACTGGAAGATGTTTCTAAAACTTTGCCTTGTAAAAATTGTTTCTCTTCCACGTTCAGATTTTTCAACTCTGTACAAGCAGAGACTTAGGACATTGCACAGGAAAATACCAATGAGTTGCCAAGATCTCAGCTCTTATAAAAGTCAGTAAAGATTCCTTTTTTAAAGTTGCTCTCCAACTAAACTGTCTCTGATATTCTTTGTGATTCTTCCATCTTAGGGTCCAGGCAGAGAGAAGGTGAAAATAATCTTCTTAGGCTTTTATCAAAACAAAGCACTCAGTACCCAATCTAATCTCTCATTTACTTTTCTCCCCAAACTGGCACAATACTCTATGCTTCTGTTAACTCTAAGGGGACAATATTTTCAATTGGTTATACTTTTCTTACAGCAGAGAGTAGAGTTATAGAAGGAATATCTGTTCTCTTAGAATCAAGAGTTTTTGTAAGTTCAAAAGAGACTTTTTAGACGTCCTCTACTAACTTTATACATAAAACTACAGGAGGGCTTCCCTGGTGGCGCAGTGGTTGAGAGTCTGCCTGCCGATGCAGGGGACACGGGTTCATGCCCGGGTCCGGGAGGATCCCGCATGCTGCGGAGCGGCTAGGCCTGTGAGCCATGGCCGCTGAGCCTGCGCGTCTGGAGCCTGTGCTCCGCAACGGGAGAGGCCACAACAGTGAGAGGCCCGCGTACTGCAAAAGAAAAGAAAAAAAAATAAACTACAGGAGCTGCTGTAGGACAACCAGAAGCAGCCTTAGCCTCTGCATTTTAGGAATCAGCACTTTCATTGAGAGCAAATGAAACATGCAGAATACAGTCAGACAGTTAAGATAAACTGCTAGGGAGACAAAGGAGGGATGCAGACAGGGGTTCTGAGGGAGCCCACCAGAAGTGAAGACACTGACAGAGGGATTAAATCCACCCTAAATATGAAAATACTTTAAAAAGTAACTGCAGGAAATACATCAGAACAGATGTAGGAAAGGAATCACAAAGTACCTACCATTTAATGGGTCAGGCAAATGACTTAAAAAGATAGACTCAGTTTAATGAAGAATACATGATTAAAGGGATAGTCTTCCAAATATATAGCTATTGGGGGAGATTAAAAGAAAAAAAGAAGAAAGAAGGGCATCTTGGCACTTAAATAATGAGGGGGAAAGAAATAAAAGGGAAAAAATAGCTTTGCCTGCAAGACAACAGATAATCACAATATCTGTGATATCCTCCACCACCTAGAAACAAGGAGTCAAAGAAACAAAAACCCTATTAAAGTACTCAGCCTTTGCTAGACAGAAAGAACGTGCCACTAAGCTAGAAATCTTGTAAGACACCTCAATATCATAAAAAATGAGCAAGAAGTAAATTAAATCCATAGAGAACTATGGATTTGCAGAAAATCAGGAAATAAATTTTTACAGAAATTTGTCCTCAGAAAAGAATCATAAAGGGCGCAGCTAGATGAGTTGTGGGGGTTATTACTCATTACTCTTGTGGGGGTTATTACTCATGAGGGAGGCCATGCATGTGTAGAGTCAAGGGGATATTGGAAATTTCCATAGCTTCTGTTTAATTTTGCTGTGAACTTAATAATGTGCCAAAAATAAAGTCTAATAAATTTTACAAATTAAACATACATTTATAATATGACCCAATAATTCCACTACCATGTATTTTTCTCAAAGAAATAAAAAGTTATGTTCATAGAAAAACTTTTTTGTGAATGTTTATTGCAGTTATATTCATAATCACCCCAAACTGGAAGCAATTCAATTGTCTTTTAATGTGCCACTGACTAAACAAACTGTGGTACATCCACACAATGTTACACTACACACCAATAAAAAGAAATGAACTACTGGTATTTAGAATAACATGAATGAATCTTAAAATTTATTTTGCTAAGTGAAAGAAGCCAGTTTTAAAATATTGCAAACTGTATTATTCTATTTATACAGTGTTCTGGAAAAGGGAAAAAGAAATAGAAAATAGATCAGTAGTTTCCTGGAGTTAGAGTTAGGGTGAGGGTATACATACAGAGGGGTAGTATGAGGGGATTCTTTGGAGTATTAGATTTTTTCTGTATTTGGTCTGTGGTAGTGATTACAAGAATCTATACATCTGTAGAAACTCAAAGAACTGTAACCACCAAAAGTAAATTTTACTGTATGTATATTGAAAAGTTAAAAAAAAAAAGGCATCACTATGATAGACCCAGGCAGACTCCAGTTGTTCCTGTTTTCCATGATTCAGTTATTCTTGTACTACCAGCATGATTGCTTGCCCCATGTATGTACCACCTGATGTCCAACCACCATTACTTAATACTTTCATTTAAATCATCTAATTCCTTTCAAAAGGGATTATATGATATCTTTGAATTCACTGGTTTGGTGTGCTAGTTATGTTTCTTCAACAACTTTAATATAAATATATACCTATTTGAATGACAACAACAAAAATAGCCAGAAACAATGTTAGGAAGGAGTGATAGACCGTTGACTCTTGAAAGGACCCATAAAGATAATCTGGTACAATTCAGTCATTTTTCAAATTGTATTTATACAGACTAGACCATTTCATCTGAGCGTTGTTAAAGAAAGTTGCTTCTCAATGATTCAGAGCAATTGATTCAGAGCAATGTGGTAGACATTCTGACCTGACCAAGAACTGGCAGCAATATAAGGAAAGAATGTTTTGTTTAGAAAAGAAAAAAGTCAGGGGAAATTGAATAAGCCCTCTGTATCCCCACCTTTTGTACATAAAATCATTGTATCCATTTAAATAAATTATGTCTTTATTTTTTTAAGTGCTGATTTTACAGGAAAATAAACTAGCCATCCTAGTTTATTAAATGTTAGACAAAATTGTATTGTAGCCTGGTGTGTGCATGGCTGGGTGTGAAGAATTAGTATAGTAACCCATATGCAGCTGCCTGGATGGACCTGTAATATGAAAGATGTAGTCTACCACACAGCAATGCCTGGGATACAGGTTTTTTTCTGCCAAGAGCTAAAGGCCAAAGTCTATTTATCAGCCCAGAAGGCTGGAGATGTTTTGGTTGAAGTCTTACTCAGCATATTCCTCTATCGAGTAGTAACTTCTTTTCTTTATTTGAAAATGTATAATTTAATACCTCATATTGCTACAATGTTTTTATTCAGGGTGGATCCAAGTTTTGGGAAGCCTGTAGCTCATACAATTTTTGTAATCCTCATTAACAAAAAGAATAGAAAATTACAAATACAAAACTAGGTACAAAAGAGAATATTTATTTATGATGCAAAAATAAATTTCAACACATTACACATTTTAAGAAGCTGAAAAATATCACAAAATTCAGGAAAACATCATTTTTTTATTAACCCCTGTCATACCTGTATCATATTTGTTTCCTGCATTTTTTGACTACATGCTCTTTGATCAGTTTTGTAATGCCATTTGTATAGAGAGTTTAAAAAGATAATTCAGCATTTCTTCTCATTGATTTACATTTTTATTTATTACTGATAGTCAGGATGCATAAAACATGCAACTCTACATACAGATATCCTGTTTCCAGTACTGACTGAAACAACCTTATAAATACAGGAATTCTGATTAATACTCTTTTGTGCAATCCCTGTCAAAAAAGAAAAAAACAAACCATCTGGTCTATGTTCCTTATCAAGTGTGTTTCTGAGAGAAGAGACGTTCTGTTTTGACTTGTCTATGATAAGGCTTACTATTCTCAGGGTTAGGTCTGAACATTTCACTGACCATACACTTCTGTTTTGGGGAGCAATGGAATGTGTTTCTGTTATGATATGTCCTCTGACCATACCTAGAAGAGTTTCATTTCAATAATTAAAATGTCTAATCCTGTGTAGGAATCAACTCTGTGGACTCCATCCAGGCTAGAGCTCATACCTGCTTGAGGCCTGGAAGTCTGCAGTGTGGGCAGAGGCCTCATGTCTTTTGCAAGATGTAATTTCTGACCCGCCCACCCTGGAGTGGTACCTGGGGAAAATGAAAAATGCACAGCTTGCCTGGCTGCAGGTGTCATTTTGGCATTGGAACTTCTAGGTGACTGTATGCTCTGCTGACTCTCTCATGGGTGATTTTGTGGATTATTTTGGAGAACTCTCAGGGCATCTTGTAATGCAGGATATGCAACCACAAGCAGTCACTTTCAGTGCGTTGTTCTCTGGGCTTCTCAGCTACCTCTACCACCTTCCTCTTCTAGTTCATTTTACCCCTCCTGATGGGCTTCTTGGGCAAAGTATCCTTCAAGTGGCTTCAGGCCAGTTGCCTCTGTGAATCCCATTCTTAATCCCTGGGAAAAGTGCACACTGGAGGAGTGAGCTGCTCCCATTGAAACTTCTCAGGGAATTCCCTGGTGGTCCAGTGGTTAGGAGTTGGTGCTTTCACTGCCATGGCCCCAGGTTCAATCCCTTAGTTGGGGAACTAAGATCCCTGCACAGTGTAGCCAAATAAATAAATAAGAAACCTCTCTCTCTCTCTGGTCTCAGGTTTTTGAAGGCACAGTCTCTTTCCTGTATAAGCCCTTTTCTCCCAGACACCAGAAGACATATTCTATCCATGTGCTCTCCTTGATGCCAAGCACCTCTCACATGGAAAAAGATAAGGGAGATGAAACTTCTTTCTGTCACCATGGGATAGAGAGAAGCATCCCAGCATCCTCATGGGAATGCTCTCTCTCTCTCCATTTAGTTGTAGTCACTCATAGCCAAGAGAAGGGTGAAGGATTCCTGCTAGCAGAACTGATTTTAAAATCACTTAGTAAATTCAGCATTGGTGCTTTAGCACCTCGGTCTAGGTTATAAGGCTATTTGCCATTTTATTCTATTTTCTTCAGCTGGAACTAAGAAAAAAGCAGTTCCAGCTTAACACCATCTTACAGAAGCATATATCTCTCTATCCATTATTTTTTCTTTTACTCAGTCAAGATTATATCAAATATTACTGGCCTTGTACCACTGAAATTCACCTCGAGAAAGCCCCTACTGAGTATTCCCTTCACCCCTAATCTAGTTGCTGTTTTTCTTGTCCTCATTGCTCAGGACTGTGTCTTACCATCAGTCATAGTTCTGTCAATTTCTGACCTAGCACCATGTTGCTTGTCATACTCCTTAACAGGTATACAAAGGTTTCTCATGTCACACAACTTACTGAATCTCAGGAGTTTTCTTTGCAGTCATACACGGTGAAATGTTTGGGTGGTGGTGATGGTGGAAATGGTAGTACTGGTGGTGGAGATGTTGATGAAAGTGGTGGTGTTTGAAGTGTTTGTGGTTGTAGTGGTAGAGGTGGTGGTGGTTTGGTGGAAGTGGAGGTATTGGTGGAGGTGGCGGTGATGGAGGTGGTGGGCTTGGCAGAGGTGGAGGTAAAGGCAGTGGTGGTATTGAAGGTGGAGGTGAAACCTGTGAGGCTGCAGCAGAGTGAACACAAAACAATCCTGAAGAAATCTTCTGTGCTCCAGCGTGCACCTCCACAGAGCACTGTCTCCACTGAGTATGCGCTCATAGTAAAACAGTGACAAACTGTAGCAGGAAATGAATTATATGAAGGAGAGTCAGTAGAGAACACAAATGGGAGAATTTGCCTACCAAGACCCAGATTTAAGACCTAAAAGAGACCTGGGAAGGACAGAATTGAGATCATAGAAAGAGAATATTGAAAAAAGAACTCACTTAGTCCTGAACAGAATGAATAAAGACAAATCCATACCTAGTTGTACTGTAGTGGAATTTCCACATTTCAAAAACAGAGGAAATCAGAAAGCCACTGAGATACATGACAGATTGGTGAAAGGAGGCTGGCGGGCTTTCAAGGACTGTGGCTCCTAGAAGACCAGGAAATAGAGATTCAAGAAGAAAAATGGAATCAGACCTTACAAGTGCTGGGGGAAAACTAACTCCTGGGCACAAAAGATATTTTCAGGCACAGAGATTCTTCAAGTGTGGACACTAGACAAGGTGTCCATTTGAATATAAAAAATAACTATAGCTTGAACTTTAGCAAAAAAAAAAAGAAAAAAGAAAAAAGAAATTCATCTGAAAGGAAGAGAGTGGACACTGAAAATGAAGAAGAAAGAGCTCCATGAACATGTTGGAAAATTCAAATATGTATTAATTAAAAATAATAACATTAAAAACTGATCTGGGTAGGTTTTTTTTTGGCATTGCAGTAAGCTTTTATTTGTGGCAATTCAAAACATTTATTAATACTGTACAAAAAGAGTATGTCAGTATTTTGAGATAATATTAAAAATGTAGTTTATAGAGATGGGTCAATCTGATGAGTACATAGAGGAAGAAATAATCTCATATTTTCTAATTTCCAGCAGAGATTAAAATTATTCCCAAAGACACATTCAAGTTTTGATGTGATTCGCAGACAAAACTCATCACGAAAATTTTTAAGAAAGGTCATTACTTTCTTTTCCTCAAAAATGATTTGTGTGGAGACACTGTAATGCTTCCCTGTCCTTAAGTCTCTTTTGAGAATATTTATTTTATGAAACTACAGTAAGAAAAAAAACCCTGTCCAATGGAGCAATGCTTATGTTCCAAAATTAGAAGAATTCTGAAGCTCTCCAAGTGGAAAACAATCTGAAATTGAATTATCCAAGGCACCATGGTTTTATTAATACTCATAAAATAAAAAAGGAGATTCCTTGAGAGAAATTCAAAATCAACATCTGTGGCAACTACTCACTAGTTATATAAATAAATAAAATTAGTTGTATTTCAAAAAAATAGGAAACATATAACGAAGTACCTGCTTTAAACTGATTCTTAAGTCAGACGACTTTTCTATCTAGGTGAAAAAATAGTGAAAGGAAATATCCAGCTTATTTTTGATAAAAGATTAATCTAGTGTCTCTTTATGAAATTGTTATTATTTATTACAGAAAGGTTAATATTTGTGACTTCTCTATTCAGCAATGTGGTTGAAGAGTAAAATTACCTTGCTGCAGATTTCAGTTATTTGCATTTATTTTTTAAAAGGTGGTAAAACTAAAATATTAGGAAACGATAAATATAGGACTTTATAGGGAACAAATTCTGAGAGTCCTATATTCTATGGGGCCAGAAAAGAGATCTCTATTAGCTTTCAACAGTGTTAAACAACCATGTTAAACAGCTAAAAATAATCTCTCAAAGAATACAAATGGGATATATAACTTCCAAACCAGTTGGAATAGCATGGGAACAAAGAAAAGTTATTAATAAAATGGAAAACGGGGAAGGAGATGGGCAAGGAAGCCAAGAAGATGCTGGTGAGCAAACATGTAAGTGAGATGGTGGCAATCACTCCAGGTGGTCAGTGGCAAGGCCAGGTGTGGGCTGGGGGAGGCTGTCTCCTACAGCACCGGGGTGAGCCCCAGTTCAGTGTGACATGGTGGTCCTGGAGCCTCACAGGAGGGGCAGGAAGGAGAGGCCCGGGAGACACAGCAACGAGTAGATTCATTGGCCCACTGTGTTGGGTTTGACTCATGTCTCCATTTAACACAACCATCCTTTCTTCCAGCTCTTGTTCTTATTTCCAAACCAGCACATTGTCTCTGGACATCCCTGCAGGCCCCTTAGGGTCTGGTCTATTGCTGGGTCCACAGTCAGCTTAGACTGATGGATAATCAAGCCAGTCTGACCTGAGAGAGCATGGTATATTTTCCACTTTTCAGAGGAGATGAGCCACACACAGTATAAATTTACTGTCTATTCTCTGCTCATCTGTGCTTCCTGGGGGGTTGCACCACCCCTGAAGTTTCAGAAATAAATGTATGCTAAATGTGGATGAAAAGCAAAGAACTATAGGATGAAAAGCAAAGAACTTTGGTGCCTGTGAGATAAATGGATTCCTTTCTGCTCACTTTTTCAAGTAGTCATAGAATTAAACATTTCTTTTAAGCACATGAACTCTATAACCCACATAAGGCACAGCCTGTTCCTATTTTAGGATGCTATTTGAAATCTATTCCATCAAAGGATAAACCTTTTGCTTCCTTGCTGAGTCCATTTCATCTTATCTATTTGTTTTTTTCTTTTGAAAAGAGTCAAAGCAGAGGCTGGAATAAGCACCTCTCTGCTTGACCCTCTTTTCTTACATTGCAAAATATCCTTCTTGTTCTTGCCAACCTGGAGTGAGAAGAAAAGAAACTCGGTCCTTCAGTGGAAAGAGGCTAGACTACTGGGGAGAACCCTGAGCTGGATTTAAAGAGACAGTCTTGACAAACCTCTGTAGGTTCTGAGTGATCCATTGAAGTGACTGAGGGCACACAGTATTGGGGTATGTGGTATTTATGCCCTGGAGGGGGCTCTACATGTCAGCTCCCCTTCAGCATTTCCATATGAGCCCCACTAGCCTTCCCTGTGCCCCTGCCTGACAGCAGGACTCAGCCATTTGTTCTTTCCCCACACACAACACACAAGCTTCTCCCTCATAAGCCTTAAATGTCTTTCTTGCAGACCCTTTTTCCTTCCCTTCCCTTCTTTTCCCTTCCCTTTCCGCCCTCCCTCCCTTCCTTCCTTCCTTTTTTCCCTCCTTTCTTTGAATTGTATTTTATTGTGGTAAGAACACTTAATATGGGATTTCCCTTTTAACGCATTTTCCACTGTGCAATGCAGTGTCATTGTCTCAGCCATGATGCTGTGCAGCCCATCTCCAGAACTCATTCATCCTGCTTGGCTGAAACTTTATGTCTCTTGGTTAGTGACTCCCCATTACCCACCACCTCCCAAGCCCTGGCAGCCACCATTCCACTCTTCGATTGTATGAATTTGACTACTTTAGATCCCTCATGTAACTGGAATATACAGCATTTGTCCTTCTGTAACTGGTTTATTTCACTGAGCATAATGTCCTCAAGGTTCATCCACGTGGTCACATATTGCAAAATTTCCTTCTTTTTTAAGACTAGATAATATTCCATGTAAGTATATACCACATTTTCTTTATCCACCCATCTGCTGTGATTCAGCAATCCCACTTCTGGGTATTTATCCTCTTCTTTTTCTGTGTTAAGCACATTTTCAAAACATCTTCACTTTTTTTTCCATAAGAAATGCCACATACATTAAAAAAAATTCTTGTTTAATTCAGTATTATGACTATTTTTTGAGCTCCTACTACGTGTCTTTACAATGCAGCCTCAGCTGGGAGTTGGTGAGGAACATAGCACCAGGACAGCTCACCCTGACCAAGTCTGCATTTTCACATTCATTTCATTGAATGTGCCTCTAAGAAAGAAATCCCCCAGATGTAAAATAGCTGGCTGCTGCCCATTAAGCTACAACTGCTTTCTCTTAGTCTTTATTTTTAAAGGGACCTAGAGATTCCTGAACTGTTTTCTTTTTGATTTGTGGTCTTGCTTCTGGCTATTAGGAAGGAGCTGGCAGTAGGCACTGTGCTCACATATTGGCCAATTAGTTCCCCATCCTCCACATTATGCTCCTAATTTCCCTAAGGCAATCATGCCAATAGCCTCCACACAGCCAACAAAAAATGATGCCAGGCCATTGGATAGAGAGGGTGAGCAGGAAACACCTCTCCACAGGGCTCTCTTCATTTCCCTGCAGAAAACAGTGTCAATATATTTACAGAGCTGTCTGTGCATTACAAAGTGCATCTGCTGACTTGAGTCTACGGTATCCTTTTATTCTTTTTGAAATCTACTGGATAGTCAGAGCATGCAATGTGTATTAGACAGGACTTTTTTCCTTTTGGACTAGAGTGCTTAAAGAAAATTTGCCAGCTCCATTGCTGGCAAAAAACCCCACATTTTTCTCTATGTAGGTCCCAGATGATACAGTCCCCAATTCTCTCCTGAGCACCAAAAATAGAACAGGCCGAGCCAAGATAAGCAGATGTCTTACCTCCAAATCCCAAATAAGGTATTTAAGCCCTGGATACAGCAAATGGTGTGATGGCTGGAGTATCACCCCTGTCAGATTCTTTCTTTATAGAACTGGGCAGGGGACAAGGTACCCCTTATTGCATGTGATATATGCACGACTTAAATACTGTTTTTGAATTTAAATGTTTGCCATTAAATTATTTTGCAAATGGGGAGCTTATTATTAAAAGAAATCTTATGATAAGATCTCTTTATAAAGCAATACATCTTTTATGTTTATTTGAATGTAAAATCCATACAAGAGTCTTACAGGAAGTGTCAAAAATGATAAAAATTAATCATCTGCCATCTCCTAACTCAAATCTGACTCATTTCAATTATGCTTTTTTCTAGCTTTTGTGTATTAGATGTATATGTTTTACTTAATTGAAATGACATAATCGATTAGCATCAGGTTTTTCTTTTCCCCCAAAGTACTTCATTATACCTTAAATAGTATCCACTTTTTTACTATTATACATTGAACTTGTTTCTAGTTTGTTACCATGGTAGTAAATGTGGTGAATGTTTTGAGCCCCCCAAACCCCACCCCCACCTGTAATTAGCTCACAGCAGAAGCAATGGTTTCAGCATGGTCATTTCATGAATATACTAAGACCGCTCAGTGGGGCACCAAGGTGATACATAGAAAACACTTGGCTGCAAATGAAAAGACCTCCCCATCCTTTTTATGTCTTCTGTAGAATAAGTTTCTTAAATTCCCAGGAGCAGTATGCTAGGCCAGAGAATTCCTTTATTATTACCAGTATATCTCATGTCCTACCTGAATTTTTTTATATTTTTTTATATTTTGAGTTTGTTTCAATGGAGCCAACCACTGTGGCATAATGTTTCCTAGTTCCTGTATGCCTTCCTCTAGTTCATAAGAATGGCCTCTTGTGAACATTTCCATTTTGTGTCTTCTACGTGGAATGTGCATCAGTCAGGTAATTTCTACAGAGAAGGGTTTTTAGAAACCAGTGTGGCAAAAACAGTGCACTTATTATTTTGTTGGTAAATTGAGGTGTAAGTGCTGACTTCCTGCCTTATAGGATCCCAAAGCAGAAAAAAAAAATATCCAAACTCTTGCATTTGCCATTGGGAGTTAGTGTGCAGGGGGCACTTCAACCTGACTTCCTACAGAGGGGAGCCAATTAAAAACAGAAAAACAAGACCCTGGATCTTCTTATAAGGTAGTCATTTGCTGGAGACTCTGAAGTGAGGCATCCACACTCTTCGGTCTGTCAGGCAGGTTTGAGCTGCTTTCATCTAATTTGAATCCTTGGGGAAACTGTGCCTTCCTGGACAAATATATGCCTGGATCTCAGGCAGTAAGCCTCTTGTGGGGGTGGCTCTGAGTATCTTGCTTCTGTTCCTCATTAAGTAGAAGTTGTGTGTGTGTGTGTGTGTGTGTGTGTGTGTGTGTGTGTTATAAGACACTTGGAGAAAAGCACACACAAAATAAATGTAGGATTCAGCAAAAGTTTGTAAGAAGCACCTAAAATCCGAAAATAGAATACTTCCACGACATCCCCAAACCTCCTCCCCCTACACTCCCTCCTTTGGAAATGACACTATATTAGTTTTCTGTTGCTGTTGTCATAAATTATCACAAACTCAGTGGCTTGAAACAGCACAAATTTTTTATCTTATAGTTACGGAAGTCAGAAGTGCTAAAATCAAGGTGTTGGCAGAACAGCCTTCCTGTCTGGAGGCTCTAAGGGAGAATCTATTTCTTGCCTGTTCCAACTTCTAGAGGACACCTGCATTCCTTGGGTCATGGCCCCTTCTTCATTTTTAAAGCCATTGCTATGACCAGTTGAGTATTTCTCTTAGGACACCATTCTGACCTTGCTTCTGTTGGTACCTCTCTGATTCTGACTCTCCTTCTTTCACTTTTTAAGGACCCTTGTGATTATATAGGGTTTGTGGGATAATTCAGGACAATCTCCCCACCTCAAGTTCCTTAACCTTAATCACATCTGCAGTGTCCCTTTTGCCATGTTTATAAAATCACAGGTGTTGGAACATTAGGGCATGGACATCTTTGGGGAGCCATGGTTCTGCCAACCCCCTTAACACTATCCTAACTTTTTGCATTATAGTTTGTGTTGCCTGAAATTACACTGTATGTTCTTTTTGTGTGTGTGCCTGCCTTTTTTTCTCAACGTGGTGTGAGATTCATTCTGTAACTCTAGCTCATTGATTCCTTACTCTAATATTCTACTGTGTGAATACACCACAATTTAT
Source organism: Grampus griseus (assembly GCF_964374135.1). Classification (NCBI taxonomy): domain Eukaryota; kingdom Metazoa; phylum Chordata; class Mammalia; order Artiodactyla; family Delphinidae; genus Grampus; species Grampus griseus. The sequence continues at coordinate 123,083,844 of NC_139018.1, forward strand.
GTATATACTTTAAGTGGATGGATATTTGCGTTGTGCCCAGTTCTGTGCTTTTATATATGCTGCACCTTTTTGAGCCTGTGTCTTGGTGTTTCTATGAGTGGCATTGCTGGGTGAGAGAAAACACCACAATTGATGTGAACATACACCCTGATTTGCCTGGGACTGTCCTGATTTATGCCTGCTGTCCTGGTGTCCTATCCAGTTAGAGACTCCCTTCGCTCTCCAAAATATGGTCACCCTAGTCATAGTGAATGCTTATTTTCAACTCCAAGAAATGATGCCAGATAGTTTCCAATCTGACTGTAATTTATGTTCCACATCCTCACCAACACTTATGATCGACCATCTTTCAAAATGCAAAATGAATTTGCATTTTCCTGATTACTGATAGGGTTGAGAACCTTTTCATATACTTACTGTCCATTTGGAACAATAAATCTTTTGGGAAATCCCTGTTTGAATCACTTTCCCATTTTTCAATTGACTCATCTATCTTTTTCTTATTTATTTGTTAGGAATGCTTTTCATATTCTGGGTATGATTCTTTTGTTGTTTACATGAATTGCAAATATCTTCTCTCAGTCAATGGTTTGCTTTTTCACTCTTAATTTGAATGTATTTTGAATTATCAATCTTTTCCTATATAATTAGCCCTTTTTGTGTCCTATTTAGGAAATCTTTCCCTGCCCAAAAGGTCATGAAAATATTTTCCTTTATTACTTTCTTGATGATTTATTGTTTTGCCTTTTCTACTTAGGTCTACAGTATACTGCAACTTGATTTTTGTGTAAGGTGGCTGACTTTAATTTTTTTCTTCAAAAGGATACATAGTTGACTCAGCACCATTTATCTAAAATACTATCCTTTTTTTTTCATTGTTTGCTGTACCAAGTTTTCAAAAATCAAGTGTTAAAATATGCATTGGTTTGTTTCTAGGCTTTCTATTCTGCTTCATTAGTCTGTCTATCTCTGGAACAAGATCATTCTGCCTTAACTATTGCAGCTATATAGTAAATTATGAAATGTGCAAAAGGAAATCCTCCCTCATTGTTTTGTTTTAAGAGTGTGCTACCATGCACCCCAATGTTCATTGCAGCACTATTTACAATAGCCAGGTCACGGAAGCAACCTAAATGCCCATCGGCAGACGAATGGATAAAGAATTGTGGTACATATATACAATGGAATATTAGCCATGTAAAGGAACAAAATGGAGTCATTTGTTAAGACATGGATGGATCTAGAGACTGTCATACAGAGTGAAGTAAGTCAGAAAGAGAAAAACAAATATCATATATTAACGCATGTATATGGAACCTAGAAAAATGGTACAGATGAACCGGTTTGCAGGGCAGAAGTTGAGACACAGATGTAGAGAACAAACGTATGGACACCAAGGGGGGAAAACCGCGGTGGGGTGGGGATGGTGGTGTGCTGAATTGGGTGATTGGGATTGACATGTATACACTGATGTGTATAAAATTGATGACTAATAAGAACCTGTAGTATCAAAAAACAAACAAAAAACCCCAAACAAACAGAAAATAAAGAGTGTGCTACCTGTCTTGGCTCTTTGTATTTCCATTTAGATTTCAGAATTATATTATTAATGACCTTCACAAAATTTGCTGGGGTTTTTATTGAGATTTCATAAATCATTTTAGGAAGAACTTACATTTTTAACAGTATTTTATTTTTCAATGAGATTGTTTCGAAATAAAGGAGAAAATGTCAATAATATCTAAAATACCACAATTCTAAATCACTAAAAGAGACACTGACTTTACACATAGATCCATGGGTACCATGGTATTGGTATTTGAAGCTGGGAGGTCTGGCTTAAGAGTGGCTTTCCTGAGCCATCTACACAGCATTGCCTTTAACATTTTTCTTAAACAAATTTATTTTTTTCTCAACGAAAAAGGAATCTGGAAGCAGGCAGCTGCTGGCAGTGGTTCAGAATTTCCAGGTCACAGTTTGTATCTCTGTCATTATCTTAGTCTTTCTCTCATGGTCACAAAATTGTTGCCAGGCTCCATGCTATCTGCATGGCAGGCAGGACAAAGTGGGGGAAAGGGTGGTACCAGCAATGTCTGCTTTGTTAATAGGGATGGTTTTCCCCACACACACTACCTGTAACAGGCAAACATGTCCCTCTACCAGAAAAGTTGCTCTTCTGTAGTACTGGTGGAGGAGGGAGACTGTAGGAGGGAGGTGATGTGCTCGATCATCTCCACAGAGTCAGTCTCAACTTCCAAGACTTGTGCCAGGTCTCTGGCAGGCACCACAACAAAACCTCACATTAGAATGGGCTGTAACTTGGCGATCGCTGAAAACTACCATTTCCTTTTAGTTCTTTTCAAAATTTTCGAGTCTCTTACTATAAGTGAAAAGTTTGAAGTTTCTTGGTTCTTTATTTAAATTAAACTTAATTTGATTCATCAGAAATTTGCATTGGGAAATTTGTTCTGACACTCCAAAAGCAGAGAACTTCTTGTGTTTATCTCTGTAACTCCCCACAGAAATCAGCGCAACAGAGTCCTAGACAGAAGATCAGTAAACATTTGTTGATTTCAATTGAATTTATGTAAAAGTAGGGCAAAGAAATGATGTCTTTGATATAGACATTGGATAAAAATGGACAATGAAAGCATAAAATCATTTATATTAAGTGACAAACAAAATGTAGATTGATTACCTGAGCTTTGAAAACTATCTCAGGATTAAAGTTTTCACAAAGTATAAAGTTTCTTTATGCTGCTCGTCAGCATAGCACCTCCCATCTTTTCTCCCCACCTCTCCTTTTAATCAAGAATTTGGTCTCATGAGTATCTGTGACCCAGTCAGAAGCAACTACTTCAAAGAATGAATCTTCTTCCCTCCACAGAGGAGAGTATAAAGATGCAGGACTGGAGTGGGGCTGTTCATATGGGGTTTTCAACATGCTTTTCACATCAACTTATGGAGCACAAGGATAATTTAGATTGCGTGTTCCACAAGGACAGAGAGGAGGAGTCTTTGCCTGGTGGTAACATGAAGTCAGGGTGATATCTCAAAATCCTCTGAGTGTTTTCATGAAGTGGATAATTGATGGTGGTGATTTTAAACTCAGCATGACTTTGTGATGAGGAGAGAGAGTTGATCAATTTTACAAAGGAAAGGAGGGAAGGAAGGAAGGAAGGAAGGAAAGAAGGAAGGAAGAAAGAAAGGAAAATAAAAGGGAAAAAAACCATGGCTTAGAATTGAGGACTCTTGACCTCCTTTTCTACTTTCATCACTAACTGTACAAACTTTAGGTAGACTCTTCCATCTTCCAATGCCTGAGCTGAAGTAGGAACAAGAGTGCTTCTTTCTGAATTTATTCTAAGGGGGAAGTGTTCTGAACTACTTGAAGGATACAGATTGATTGTCTGACTGATTGACTGAATATCCCTATTGTCTTTGTTTTGTGTCCCTCTAGTTTAGCCAGATTCTCAGATCTGTTCTTCATCTGCAGGCTGTATTGCTTTATCAAAGATGGCCTATTTCTAAGATCTGGACTAAGAGCCAAGGTTTGGTAAAATGTAACTCAAGAGGAAAGAGTCTCATTCCTCCTCACTGTTTCATTTGGGTCTGGCTGTAAGTGGCAGATAAGGCAAAGAGGACACATTTATCTGCTATGTTGCTAGCCTTTGAAATAGAGTTAACAACGGACACTAGTCTGCTCATGAGCCAATGGGACAGTCCCATTACCCAGTCACCCACTGGTTTCTCCCTAAACCAGCTCCCTGATTTTTTATTTTCCCCTGGCCCCCCATCAGATTTCAACTTCTCATCCTTCAAGCCAGTATTTACCCTGTTTTTATGTTTCCTCTCCTCTTCCCATCTATCTTTCCAGTTTAGTGTCCCTCCCTTTCCCTGTTTCTGGTCTTCTTTTCCTTCCCCTCCTTCCTCATGGTCCTTCCCCTTGATTCTCTATTCTTCTCATTTGCTCTTTGATCTTCTCTCTGTGCATTAGAGCTGCTAGTATCATTCGTGGACCTTAAAGGAAATGTGGAATCTCAGAATCATCAGAGACCTCTGGAGACAGTTAAATCAGCCTCTACCTGGTGCTTGTGGACAAGAACCAAAAGATCATGAAGCCCAGACCAACGTCATGAAGACAGGCCACTGGAAGGATTATGATAATAAATCAAAGTTGTGATTGTGGCCATGCATTTGTTTCATTAATTCCCCTTGCTAAATACTGATTGAGTCCTGCTTCTTCCAGACTCTGTACCAGGTGCTGGAATACAAATATGAAGATGTTACTTCTTCTGGAAGGACATTAAGTTTGTTCTTATGGCCTTTCTCCCAGAGTTGTCCAATTGGTATTCATGCTTATTTTTCTTTTAACTTCTTTATTGCAGTATCATTGCTTTACAATATTGTGTTAGTTTCTGCTATATAACAAAGTGAATCAGCTATATGTATACATATATCCCCATATCCCTTCCCTCTTGCATCTCCCACCCACCCTCCCTAACCACCTCTCTAGATGATCACAAAGCAGAGAGCTGATCTCCCTATGCTATGCAGCTGCTTCCCACTAGCTATTTATTTTACATTTGGTAGTGTATATATGTCCATGCCACTCTCTCACTTAGTACCAGCTTACCATTCCCCCTCCCCGTGTCCTCAACTCCATTCTCTACATCTTTATTCCTGTCCTGCCCCTAGGTTCTTCAGAACCATTTCTCTACTTTTACAGATTCCATATATAAGTTTTAGCATACGTTATTTGTTTTTCTCTTTCTGAATTATTTCACTCTGTATGACAGACTCTAGGTCCATCCACCTCACTACAAATAACTCAATTTCATTTCTTTTTATGGCTGAATAATAGTCCATTGTATATATGTGCCGCATCTTCTTTATCCATTCATGTGTTGATAGACACTTAGGTTGCTTCTTCCTGGATAGTGTAAATACAGCTGCAGTGAATATTGTGGTACATGACTCCTTTTGAATTATGGTTTTCCCAGGGTATATACCCAGTAGTGGGACTGCTGGGTCATATGGCAGTTCTCTTTTTAGTTTTTTAAGGAACCTCCATACTGTTCTCCATGGTGGCTGTATCAATTTACATTCCCACCAACAGTGCAAGAGAGTTCCCTTTTCTCCACATCATCTCCAGCATTTATTGTTTGTAGATTTTTTGATGATGGCCATTCTGACTGGTGTGAGGTGATACCTCATTGTAGTTTTGATTTGCAATTCTCTAATGCTTAGTGATGTTGAGCATCCTTTCATGTATTTGTTGGCCATCTGTATATCTTCTTTGGAGAAATGTCTATTTAGGTCGTCTGCCCATTTTTGGATTGGGTTGTTTGCTTTTTTGATATTGAGCTGCATGAGCTGCTTGTATATTTTGGAGATTAATCCTTTGTCAGTGGCATCATTTGCAAATATTTTCTCCCATTCTGAGGGTTGTCTTTTTGTCTTGTTTTTGGTTTCCTTTGCTGTGCAAAAACTTTTCAGTTGCATTAGGTACCATTAGTTTATTTTAGTTTTTACTTCCATTTCTCTAGGAGGTGGGTCAAAAAATATCTTGCTGTGATTTATGTCAAAGAGTATTCTTCCTATGTTTTTCTCTAAGGGTTTTACAGTGTCTGGCCTTAAATTGAGGTCTGTGATCCATTCTGAGTTTATTTTTGTTTATGGTGTTAGGAAGTGTTCTAATTTCCTTCTTTTACATGTAGCTTTCCAGTTTTCCCAGTGCCACTTATTGAAGAAGATGTCTTTTCTCCACTGTATATTCTTGCTTCCTTTATCAAAGAGAAGGTGGCCATATGTGTGTGGGTTTATCTCTGGGCTTTCTATCTTGTTCCATTGATCTATATTTCTGTTTTTGTACCAGTACCATACTGTCTTGATTACCAAGGCTTTGTAATATAGTCTGAGTCAGGGAGCCTGATTTTTCCAGCTCCGTTTTTCTTTCTCAAGAATGCTTTGGCTATTCGGAGTCTTTGTGTTTCCATACAAATTGAGAATTTTTTTCTTCTAATTCTGTGAAAAATGTCATTGGTAGTTTGTTAGGGATTGCATTGAATCTGTAGATTGCTTCAGGTAGGATTGTCACTCTCACAGTGTTAATTCTTCCAATCCAGGAACGTGGTATATCTCTCCATCTGTTTTTATCATCTTTAATTTCTTTCATCTGTGTTATAGTTTTCTGCATACAGGTCTTTCGTCTCCTTAGGTAGGTTTATTCCTAGGTATTTTATTCTTTTTGTTGCAATGGTAAATGGGAATGTTTCCTTAATTTCTCTTTCAGTTTTATCATCATTAGTGTATAGGAATGCCAGAGATTTCTGTGCATTAATATTGTATCCTGCTACTTTACCAAATTCATTGATTAGCTCTAGTAGTTTTCTGGTAGCATCTTTAGGATTCTCTATGTATAGTATCATATCATCTGCAAACAGTGACAGTTTTACTTCTTCTTTTCAGATTTGGATTCCTTTTATTTCTTTTTCTTCTCTGATTGCTGTGGCTAAAACTTCCAAAACTATGCTGAATAATAGTGGTGAGAGTGGGCAACCTTGTCTTGTTCCTCACTTTAGAGGAAATGGTTTCAGTTTTTCACCATTGAGGACGATGTTGGCTGTGGGTTTGTCATATATGGCCTTAATTATGTTGAGGAAAGTTCCCTCTATGCCTACTTTCTGGAGAGTTTTTAACGTAAATGGGTGTTGAATTTTGTCAAAAGCTTTTTCTGCATCTATTGAGATGATCATATGGTTTTTATCCTTCAATTGGTTATACAGTGTATCACATTGATTGATTTGTGTATACTGAAGAATCCTTGCCTTCCTGGGTTAAACCCCACTTGATCATGGTGTATGATCCTTTTAATGTGCTGTTGGATTCTGTTTGCTAGTATTTTGTCGAGGATTTTTGCATCTATGTTCATCAGATATTCTTCGTGTGATATTGGCCTTTAGTTTTCTTTTTTGGTGACATCTTTGTCTGGTTTTGGTGTCAGGGTGATGGTGGTGTCATAGAATGAGTTTGAGAGTGTTCCTGCCTCTTCTATATTTTGGAAGAGTTTGAGAAGGATAGGTTTTAGCTCTTCTCTAAATGTTTGAGAGAATTCACCTGTGAAGCCATCTGGTCCTGGGTATTTGTTTGGTGGAAAAATTTTAATCACAGTTTCAATTTCACTGCTTGTGATTGGTCTGTTTATATTTTCTATTTCCTTCTGGTTCAGTCTTGAAACTTTCCTAACTTATACTTTTTTAAGAATTTGTCCTTTTCTTCCATGGTGTCCATTTTATTGGCATATAGTTGCTTGTAGTAATCTCTCATGATCCTCTGTACTTCTGCAGTGTCAGTTGTTACTTCTCCTCTTTCATTTCTAATTCTGTTGATTTGAGTCTTCTCCCTTTTTTTCTTGATGAGTCTGGCTAATGTTTTATCAATTTTGTTTATCTTCTCAAAGAACCACCTTTTAGGTTTATTAATCTTTGCTATTGTTTCCTTCATTTCTTTTTCATTTATTTCTGATCTGATCTTTATGATTTCTTTCCTTCTGTTAACTTTGAGGGTTTCTTTTGTTCTTCTTTCTCTAATTGCTTTAGGGGTAAGTTTAGGTTGTTTGAGATTTTTCTTGTTTCTTCAGGCAGGATTGTATTGCTATAAACTTCCCTCTTAGAACTGGTTTTGCTGCATCCCATAGGTTTTGGGTCATCATGTTTTTATTAGCATTTGTTTCTAGGTATTTTTTTTTTATTTCCTCTTTGATTTCTTCAGTGATCTCTTGGTTATTTAGTAACATATTCTTTAGCCTCCATGTTTTTGTATTTTTTACAGCTTTTTCTTGTAATTGATATTTAGTCTCTTAGTGTTGTGGTTGGAAAACATACTTGATGCAATTTCAGTTTTCTTAAATTTATGAAGGCTTGATTTGAGACCCAAGATATGATGTATCCTGGAGAATATTCCATGAGCACTTGAGAAGAAAGTGTATTCTGTTTTTTTTTGGATGGAATGTCCTATAAATATCAATTAAGTTCATCTTGTTTCATGTGTCATTTAAAGGTTGTGTTTCCTTATTTATTTTCATTTTGGATGATCTGTCCATTGGTGAAAGTGGGGTGTTACTTATTCAGGTATCTACCCTACTCTTGTTGTGTTGCTGTCGATTTCCCCTTTTATAGCTGTTAGTATTGCCTTAAGTATTGAGGTGCTCCTTTGTTGGGTGCATAAATATTTACAATTTGTTAATATCTTCTTCTTGGATTAACCCCTTGATCATTATGTAGTGTCTCTTGTAATAGTCTTTATTTTAAAGTCTGTATTTTCTGATATGAGAATTGTTACTCCAGCTTTCTTTTGATTCCATTTGCATGGAATATCTTTTTCCATCCCCTCACTTTCATTCTGTATGTTTCCCTAGGTCTGAAGTGCGTCTCTTTTAGATAGCATATATATGGGTCTTGTTTTTGTATCCATTCAGCCAGTCTATGTCTTTTGGTTGGAGCATTTAATTCATTTACCTTTAATGTAGTTATTGATATGTATGTCCTGTTACCATTTTCTTCATTGTTTTGGGTTGTTTTTGTAGGTCTTTTCCTTTTCTTGTGTTTTCTGCCTAGAGAAGTTCCTTTAGCACTTGTTATAAAGCTGGTTTGGTGGTGCTGAATTCTCTTAGCTTTTGGTTGTCTGTAAAGTTTAGTTTCTCTGTCGAATCTGAATGAGATCCTTGCTGGGTAGAGTAATCTTTGTTGTAGGTTTTTCCCTTTCATCATTTTATAAATTTATTTATTTTTTATTTTTGGCTGTGTTGGGTCTTCGTTACTGCATGTGAGCTTTCTCTAGTTGCGGTGAGTGGTGTGGTGTGCAGGCTTCTCAGTGCGGTGGCTTCTCCTGTTACAGAGCATGGGCTCTAGGTGTGCAGGCTTCAGTAGCTGTGGCACATGGACTCTAGAGCGGAGGATCAGTAGTTGTGGAACATGGGCTTAGTTGCTCCACAGCATGTGGGATCTGCCCGGACCAGGGATCTAACCCATGTTCCCTGCATTGGCATGCAGATTCTTAACCACTGTGCCACCAGAGAAGCCCCCTCTTTCATCACTTTAAATATGTCCTGCCACTCCCTTCTGGTCTGCACAGTTTCTGCTGAAAGATCAGCTGTTAACCTTAGGGGGATTCCTTTGTATGTTATTTGTTGCTTTTCCCTTGCTGCTTAAAAAATTTTTTTTTGTATTTAATTTTTGATAGTTTGATTCATATGTGTCTTGGCCTGGTTCTCCTTGGATTTATCCTGTATGGGACTCTCTGTGTTTCCTGGACTTGATTGACTATTTCCTTTCCCATGTTAGGGAAGTTTTCAACTATGATCCCTTCAAACATTTTCTCAGATCACTTCTTTTTCTCTTCTTCTTCTGGGACTCCTATAATTCGCATGCTTGTGCTTTCAATGTTGTCCCAGAAGTCTCTGAGACTGCCGTCAATTCTTTTCAATCTTTTTTCTTTATTTTTCTCTGTGGTAGTTATTTCCACTATTTTATCTTCCAGGTCACTTATCCGTCCTTCTGCCTCAGTTATTCTGCTATTGATTCCTTCTAGAGAATTTTTAATTTCATTTATAGTGTTGTTCATCATTGTTTGTTTGCTCTTTAGTTCTTCTAGACCCTTGTTAAATATTTCTTGTATTTTCTCCATTCTATTTCCAAGATTTTGGGTCATCTTTTCTATCATTACTCTGAATTCTTTTTCAGGTAAACTGCCTATTTGCTCTTCATTTGTTTGGTGGTGGGTTTTAACCTTGTTCCTTCATCTGCTGCATATTTCTTTGTCTTCTAATTTTCCTTAACTTACTGTGTTTAGGGTTCCTTTTGCAGGCTGCAGCTTCATAGTTCCCATTGTTTTTGGTGTCTGCCCCCATTGGATAAGGTTGGTTCAGTGGCTTGTGTAGGCTTCCTGGTGGAGGGGACTTGTGCCTGTGTTCTGGTGGGTGGGGCTGAGTCTTGTCTTTCTGGTGGGCAGGGCTGCATCTGGTGGTGTGTTTTGGGGTGTCTGTGAACTTAGTGTGATTTTAGGCAGCCTCTCTGCTAATGGGTGTGGTTTTGTTCCTGTCTTGCTAGTTTTTTGGCATGGGTGTCTAGCACTGTAGATTGCTGGCTGTTGGTTGGTGGTGGGTCTTAGCATTGAGCAGGAGATCTCTGGGAGAGCTCTTGTTGATTGATATTATGTGGGGCTGGGAGGTCTCTGGTGGTCCCATGTCCTGAACTCAGCTCTCCCACCTCAGAAGCTCAGGCCTGACACCTGACTGGAACACCAAGACCCTGTCAGTGACACAGCTCAGAAGAAAAGGGAGAAAAAAACAAAGAAAGAAAAATTTTTTAAAATAATAAATAAATAAATTATTAAAATAAAACAAATAATAATTTTAAAAAGAGAAGAGAGCAACAAAACCAATAAACAAATCCACCAATGATAACAAGCGCTAAAAACTAAACTAAGATAAACATAAAAATCTGAAACAAATCAGTCGCAGACAGCAAACCCCAAGTTCTACAGTTGCTCCAAAATCCACTGCCTCGATTATGGGATGATTCATTGTCTATTCAGGTATTCCACGGATGCAGGGTACATCAAGTTGATTGTGGGGATTTAATCCACTGCTCCTGAGTCTGCACAGACAAATTTCCCTTTCTCTTCTTTGTGCACACAGCTCCTGAGGTTCAGCTTTAGTTTTGGCCACACCTCTGCGTGTAGGTCGCCCTCAGGCATCTGTTTCCTGCCCAGATAGGAGGGGGTTAAAGCAGCATCTGATTAGGATTCTCTTGCTTATTCAGGCCCGGGGGAGGGAGGGGTACCGTACTTATAATTGGAATGCGGGGTTAGCCTGCAGCTGCAGAGGCCAGGCTGATGTTGCAACAGCCTGAGGCATGCCATGTGTTCTCCCGGGAAGTTACCCCTGGATCATGGGACCCTGGCAGTAGTGGGTTGCACAGGATCCCGGGTGTGGGAGTGGTGTGGATAGTGACCTGTGCTTGCACACAGGATTCTTAGTGGCTGTAGCAGCAGCGTTAGCGTTTCATGCACGTCTCTGGGGTCCGACCTGATAGCCCCAGCTCACTCCATCTGTGGAGCTCATTTAGGCGGTGCTCTGCCTTCTGTGGGCAGATGGGGAAGGAATCCCCGCTCCTTGCGCATCCCAAAACAATGGTCTCTTGCCTGAGTCAGGTCCACACTTCTTCCCTCTCAGCTAGCTGTGGCACACTAGCCCCCTTCGGACTGTGTTCACGCAGCCAACCCTAGTCCTCTCCCTGGGATCTGACCTCCGAGGCCCTAGCCTCAGCTCCCAGCCCCCACTCACCCTGGCAGGTGAGCAGACAAGCCTCTCAGGTTGGTGAGCACTGGTCGGCACCGATCCTCTGTGTGGGAATCTTTCCACTTTGCCCTCTGCACCCCTGTTGCTGTGCTTTCCTCCATGGCTCCAAATCTTCTCTGCTGCCCACCTCCTCATCTCCACCAGTGAAGGGGCTTCCTAGTGTGTAGAAACTTTTCCTTCTTCACAGCTCCCTCCCAGAGGTGCAGGTCCCTCCCCTATTCTTTTGTCTCTGTTTTTTCTTTTGCTCTAACCAGGTATGTGGGTATTTTCTTGCCTTTGGGGAAATCTGAGGTCTTCTGCCAGTGCTCAGTAGGTGTTCTGTAGGAGTTGTTCCACATGTAGATGTATTTTTGATGTATTTGTGAGGAGGAAGGTGATCTCCACATCTTGCTTCTCTGCCATCTTGAAGGTCTCCTCAATCCTCATACATTTTAAATAAAGAAAGGCAATAGGTGTGGGATGTAGCATTGACACATACAATCATTAAATGATTTTAGCAAATGCCCAGTAATTTAATCATTACCACAAGCAACAAGAAACAATTCTAGGCCCAAAAGTTTACAATTAAATTAGGATAGAGAAGATCTGGATGGGATCCCAATTGAATTATATTCTCTCATAGGTGACCTGAGGCCACTTTCAGAAGTTTATATAGAATTCTTTAAATGACTTTTTATAATGAGGTAAGACTTTCCATAAGCCTTTAAATATACTCATATGATGTAAACTTTATCCATCTTTTGAAATTTTTAGATAAGGTCTGAAGTGAGCCGGGACTCAGACGGTCCTGCTATCATTTCAGAGAAAGTAACTATTATTTCTCCTTTTTAAATTGAGGTATAGTTGATATACAATATTGCATTAGTTTGTGTACAACAAAGTGATTCAGATATATATATATACATATATATATATTCTTTTTCAGATTCTTTTCCATTATAGGTTATTACAAGATATTGAATATAGTTCCCTGTGCTATACAGTAGGTCCTTGTTGCTCATCTATTTTATATATAGTAGTGTGTATAAGTTAATCCAAAATTCTTAATTTATTCCTCCCCCTCCTTCTCCCCTTTGGTAGCCATAAGTTTGTTTTCTGTTTTTGAGTTTATTTCTGTTTTGTAAATAAGTTTATTTATTTATTTATTTATTTTAGATTCCACATATAAGTGATATATGATATTTGTCTTTCTCTGTCTGACTTACTTCACTTAGTATAATAATCTCTAGGTCTATCCATGTTGCTGCAAATGACATTATTTTATTCTTTTTATGGCTGAGTAATATTCCATCATGTATAAGTACATCTTCTTTATCCATTAACATGTCAATGGGCACTTAGGTTGCTTCCATGTCTTAGCTATTGTAAATAGTGTTGTTATGAACATTGAGGTGCATGTATCTTTTCAAATTAGAGTTTTCTCTGGATATATGCCCAGGAATGGAATTGCAGGATCATATAGTAACTCTATTTTTAGATTTTTAAGGAAATCCATACTGTTCTCCATAGTGGCTGCACCAATTTACATTCCCACCAACTGTGTAGGAGCCTTCCTTTTCAGAGAAAGTAACTTTTGAACAATTTAATTATTTTGTTGAACCATTTAAATAATAAATATTGTAACCCTATCAGGAACCTTCTGCATTTACCAAGGAATATGTCATGTAGTACACTGTCAAGTTAATGAAATTTCCTGGCAAAATCAACACAGTTACTCTATGCAGTTATGCATTTTGGTTTAGGATCCATAGAATTACTGATTTTTCTGGGAAACTGTATCCCAATAAATCCCCTTCAACTATAACCTCCAGGTTTCTGATGGTGCAAAGGATTAAAACTGATTTTTAGGGACTTCCCTGGTGGTCCAGTGGCTGAGACTCCACACTTCCTGTGCAGGGGGCATGCATTTGATCTCTAGTTGGGGAACTAGGATCCCACATGCCATGAAGCACAGCCAAAAACAAACAAACAAACAAACAACCCTGCTTTTAAATGTACATACTTTGTGACAATATAAACATATTAAAAATTTTAGGGACATTTATATGATTTGCATCTCCTGAGAGCTTGTCACAGTGCCTGCTCATCTCAAGCAGGTGACTAATAAATGAGGGTGGCTGACTCTACCTAGTGCATCAATTAACCAGATTGGATTATTTTCCAGTAGTGTTGATTAAACGCCCACCTGTGCACCACTCATCTGATTTTTCAGAACTCACTCTTCATGGGCCAATGAGTCACTGTCCTTCCTCCTACATGCTGCTGTTCTGTGGTTTCAGAGGGCATCTGCACATCCATGTGAAGCTTCACTAGGAAAGAGAGGCCAGCTAAGAGGGGACAAAGTCGATAAAAAGAATAATGAATGGTATGGGAAAAACGGCTGTATGTCAGTGAATAAGATACTAGCACTGTGTTGTAAAATTAAATGTTATTTGTTTTATGTCTCCTGTGACAAGCACTTGGAAAATAGATCAGGAATGAGGAATTTAAAAAAATTTTGAGACAAATCCCAACAGAACCCAGTAGTGTAGATGTAGAATTGGAAACAAAAATGAAGATGAGGACTTAAAGAAGTTAAGTCAGCAGAAAGGAATTAAAAGTGAGGAAAGGAAATATAAGTCCTTAAATTAAAATGCTTTAATGAGAGGCTAAGTCCTAACAGCGATGTTTTACTTACTCCGTGACTCCAGCATAATGAATGTGCTTTCACTGACTCAGTTGTTTCAGCTTTAATGTATTATCTATAGTATTCAAAACGTTCTGTCAGGGTTTCCCTGGTGGCACAGTGGTTGAGAGTCCGCCTGCCGATGCAGGGGGCATGGGTTCGTGCCCCGGTCCGAGAAGATCCCACATGCCGCGGAGCGGCTTGGCCCGTGAGCCATGGCCGCTGAGCCTGCGCGTCCGGAGCCTGTGCTCCGCAACGGGAGAGGCCACAACAGTGAGAGGCCCGCGTACCGCAAAAAAAAAACAAAAACACAAAAACGATCTATCAGATCCCACACAAAATGAAGGAAAACACACTCTTCTTGTACTTTATTGAATCTCCAAGATGGGGAGAGAGGGGGAAGAAGTGGTGGAGGAAGACAAGAATAAAAATCAAAAGAGGCAAGAAACACTTAGCTAGTTTCTTTGCATGTTGTCGCATTTAGTCCTCAGCCCAAACCCACGAGCTAACTGTGTTGTAGTTGGCATTATTGAGGTATAATTGACTGATATTAAACTGCACAAATTTAAATTGTACAACTTGATGAAGCTGATAAAACAATAAGCTCAATCTATATTATGAATATATCCATCCACAAAAATTTCTTCATGTTCCTTGGTAAACCCCTTTTTGCCTCTTCTAGCAACGATTTTCCCCATCCCCAGGCAACCTCATTTTCATGCTGTCATTGTAGATTTGTTTGTATTTTTTAGAAGTTTACGTAAACGTGATCATACTATATGTATTTTTTTGGTCTGATTTTTTAAATCAGCGTAATTATTTTGAGATTTATCCATGTTGCTGTGTGCATCCATAGTTCAGTTATCTTTATTGCAGAGTGATATTTTGTCATATGCATGCACCACAATTCTATTTACCTGTTCACCTCTTGATGGACATTTGGGTTGTTTCCAGTTTAGGGCTATTACAAATAAGGGTCTATGAATGTTTTTGCAATTTTTTTGTGTGAACATATGCTTTCATTCCTCTTGAATAAATGCCCAGGAGTTGGATTGCTGAGTCATATGGTTGGGGAATATTGAATTTTTTGAGAAATAGCCAAAATGTCTTCCAAAGTGGTCGTTTCATTTTTCATTCCATTCAGCAGTGTATGGAGAGTTGCTTCACAACCTTGCCAACACTTGCTATGATCAGACTCCTTCATTTTTGCTGTTCTAGTGAGTATGTAGTACTATCTCTGTGGGGTCTTTATTTGCATTTCCCTGTGACTTACGAGGTTGAACATCTTTCCATGTGCTTATTGGCCATTTGTGTATCTTCTTTGGTGAAGTGCTTGCTCAAATATTTTGCTCATTTTTAACTAGGATGTTTGTCTTTTCTTATTGTTATGAGAGTTCTTTACATATATTAAATAAAAGTTTTTTGTTAGATATAGGTTTTGCAAAGACTTGGATGACATTTTCATTTTTTAACTTTATCTTTGAAGAGCAAAATTAAAAAATTTTTTTGAATAAGAACAACTTACTGATTTTTTTCTTTTACAGTTTGGACTTTTGCATTGTATCTAATAAATCTCAAATCCACAGTCACTAAAATATTCTCTTAGTTTTTCTTCAAGAAATGTTGTAGTTCAAGCTCTTAAATTTAAGTCTAATATCCATTTTGAGTTAATTTTTGTATATGGTGTAGTAAGGGCCAAGGTTCATTTTTCATTTTGATGCCCATTTGTTCCAGCACCATTCGTTGGAAAGACTGTCTTTTCCCTATTGAATTACCTTGGCATTTTTGGTCAATCTCAATCAGTTGATGATCTCATCTCTTGAATGATGGGATAGATGTACACTTCTGTATTGCTCCTGTTAAGCACAGCTTAAAACTCGGGAAAGGGGACATGGTAGTTAGTTACCTGGGTTTTATTTTTGCCTCATACATCCCAGACTAAAAGCTGGAGAAGCTGGCAACCCAGAAATACCAACTGTCACAGGACAACAACCAAAAGCCCAAGAAAACCTTGATTTCTAGACAAAGGATTAGAACTTTGCCAGACCAAAAACTTTTAGAAAATAAACACTTTACTGAAGTCATACACTACAGGAAAAAAAAGTGAGGTCCCACCCCTATCCTCACCAGCAAATATAGAATGAGGAGTCTAGACATCCACATATGCATTCCAACTCCTCTTCCAGGGTGGTGTCAGAGATGGCCAAGCAGGGATTCAGCTTACCACTCTCCCACAGTGTCAATGGAGACCATATAGGGAGCCTAGATGTCCATCTTCATTCACCTGGTGCTGACAAGGCAACTCTACCCCTCCTCACGGGGGTGGCGTCAGAAACAGCCTAGATAAGAGTCAGAACTTTCACCACTATTCAGTGGTATGAAGGCCACATCCACACATGGTTTCAGTGGAGGTCACAAGAGGGGCAGTAACAAGATGTTCCACTCCTTCTCAGCTAGGGACATACTAGTAGAAGCCTGTTGAGCATCTGGTACCCCCACAAATATCCTGTAATAAAGATATACAGGATATACAGGATATTTGTGGTACAGGATACCACAAATATCCTGTAGTAAAGAGGAGTCATTTTCTCAGGTGTCAGTGGAGGCCAAGTAATAAATCTGGATTTTGCTCGTGTCTGAGAGGAATGAGGTAGCGTCGCTTCTTCCCCTGCTAGAGTGATGTCAAAGAAAGCTAGTTAAAACAGAAAGTTTAAATAAGATCCACAAGTTCATAACATGATAACCAAAATATCCAAGTATCAATAAACAAATCACTTATTGTACCAAGAACCAGGAATATCCCAACAGTAGAATAAGGAGGAGACAGAAAAGAATCAGTGAATTTGATGACAGAACAGAAGAAATTACCCAGTATGAACAACATAGGGAAAATAGAAAAGATAAAAATAAATAGAATCTCATAGACATGTGAGACTATAAGAAAAAAAGTGTAATCTTTGTGTCATTAGAGGTCCCAGAAAAAGAAGATAATGTGGGTGGAAGAATTAATGACTGGAATATTTCTAAATGGCAAAACCCATGAAGTTAGAGGTTCATTAAACAGAGAGAACCTCAAACAGGATAAACCCAAATAAGTCCCTGCCAAGTCACATCATAGTCAGACAGTAGAAACTGAAAAACAAGGAAAAACTCTTGAAAGCAATCAGAGAGAATTGATGCATACATATAGGGGAAAAACAATTCAAATTACAGAAGATTTCATTTCACATCAGAAACAATGGAGGCCAGGGGGAAGTGGCACAACATTTTTCCAGTACTAAAAGAAAAAAATTTTAAACCCACAATTCTATATCCAATGAAAATATTCTGAAATGAAGGGAAAATTATTCTCATATGCATGAAAGAAGCCATCTCCATAATATAAAGTTCAAGGTGAAGCAGCAGGTGCTGATATAGAAGCTGCAGCAAGTTATCCAGAAGACCTGGCTAAGATAATTAATGAAGGTGGCTACACTACACAACAGATTTTTCAATGTAGATGAAACAGCCTTCTATTGGAAGAAGATGTCATCTAGGACTTTCATAGCTAGAGGGGAGAAGTCAATGCCTGTCTTCCAAGCTTCAAAGGACAGCTGATTGTCTTGTTAGAGGCTAATGCAGCTGGTGGCTTTAAGTTGAAGTCAATGCTCATTTACCATTCTGAAAATCCTAGGGCCCTTAAGAATCATGCTAAATCTACTCTGCTAACTCTGCCTGTGCTCTCTAAATGGAACAACAAATCCAGGATAACAGAACATCTGTTTACAACATGGTTTACTGAATATTTTAAGCCCACTGTTGAGACCCACTGCTTAAGAAAAAAAGATCTCTTTCAAAATATCACTACTCATCAACAGTGCACCTAGTCACCCAAGAAAGTTGATGGAGATGTACAATGAGATGAATGTTGTTTTCATGCCTGCTAACACAACATCCATTCTGCAGTCCATGGGTCAAAAAGTAATTTCAACTTTCAAGTCTTATTGTTTGAGAAATACATTTCATAATGCTATAGCTGCCATAGATAGTGATACCTCTGATGGACCTAGGCAAAGTCAGTTGAAAACCTTCTAGAAAGGACTACCATTCTAAATGCCATTAAGAACATTTGTGATTCATTGGAAGAGGTCAAAATATCAACAGTAACAGGAGTTTGGAAGAAGTTGATTCCAGCCGTCATGGGAGACTTTGAGGGGTTTCAAGGCTTAAGTGGAGGAAGTCACTGCAGATGTGGTGGAAATAGCAAGAGAACTAAAATTAGAAGTAGAGACTGAAGATGTGACTGAATTGCTACAATCTAAAGATAAAACTTTAATGGATGAAGAGTTGCTTCTTATGAAAGAGAAAATAAAGTGGTTTCTTGAAATGGAATTTACACCTGATGAGGATGCTGAGAAATCGATGAAATGACAACAAAGGATTTAGCATATTACCTAAACTTAGTTGATAAAGCAGCAGCAGACTTTGAGAGGATTGACTCCAATTTTGAAAGAAGCTCTATTGTGGTAAAATGCTATCAAACAGCATCGCATGCTGCAAAGAAATCATTTGTGAAAGGAAAAGTCAATCAATGCAGCAAACTTCACTGTTGTCTTATTTTAAGAAATTGTCACAGCCACCCAAACCTTCAGCCACCACCATCCCGATCAGTCTTCAGCCATCAACATTAAGGCAAGATCCTCCACCAGCAAAAAGATTATGACTCAGATTTTTTAGCTATAAAGTATTTTTAACTTAAGGTTTATACATTGTTTTTTAAAGATATAATGCTACTGTGCACTTAATAGACTACAGAATAGTATAAGCACAACTTTTTTAAAAATTGGGGCATAGTTACTTTACAATATTGTGTTAGTTTCTGCTGTACAATGAAGTGAATCAGCTATATGTATACATATATGCCCTCCCTCTTGTATCTCCCCCCACCCTACCCCAATCCCATCCATCTAGGTCACCACAGAGCAATGAGCTGAGCTCCCAGCACTATACAGCAGGTTCTCAATAGCTATCTGTTTTACACATGGTAGTGTAATTATGTCAATATATATGTCAGTCCCAATCTTCCAATTCATGCCGCCTTCCCCCCACTGTGTCCACACATCCATTCTCTATGACTGTATCCCTATTCCTGCCCTGCAAATAGGTTCAGCAAGAGGCTAAGTGATAGATAAGAAGTGATTTATTAGAATAGGATGCGTGTGAGGTTTACAAGCAGGCAGGCAGGAGGGTGTTGCACCGAGAACTTAGTGGGCTACAGTTTTATAATCAAAGGAAAAGTAGGGAGGGGGAGAAGACTATCTTCTTCCTCATTCTTTTTTTTTTAAATTAATTTTATTGGAGTATAGTTGCTTTACAATGTTGTGTTAGTTTCTGCTGTACACCAAAGTGAATCAGTTATACATATACATATATACACTCTTCTTCAGATTCCCATCCCATTTAGGTCACCACAGAGCACTGAGTAGAGTTCCCTGTGCTATACAGTAGGTTCTCATTAGGTATCCATTTTATATATAGTAGTGTATATATGTCAATCCAAATCTCCCAATTCATCCCACCTCCCCTTCCCCCACTGTTAAACATAAGTTTGTTTTCTTCATCTATGACTCTATTTCTGCTTTGCAAATAAGTTCATCTGTACCATTTTTATAGATTCCACATATAAGTGATATTATAGGATAGTTGTCTTTATTTTTCTGACTTACTTCACTCTGCATGACAATCTCTAGGTCCATCCATGTCACTGCAAATGGCATTATTTCATTTCTTTTTATGCCTAATATTCCATTGTATTTATGTACCACATATTCTTTATTCCTCTGTTGATGGACTTGCTTCCATGACCTGGCTATTGTAAATAGTGCTGCAATGAACATTGGGGTGCATGTGGCTTTTTGAATTATGGATTTCTCAGGGTATATGCCCAGTAGTGGGATTGCTGGGTCATAAGGTAGTTCTATTCTTAGTTTTTTAAGGAACCTTCATACTGTTCTCCATAGTGGCTGTATCAATATACATTCCCACCAACAGTGAAAGAGGGTTCCTTTTCTCCACATCCTCTCCAAAATTTATTGTTTGTAGATTTTTTGATGATGGCCATTCTGACCAGTGTGAGATGATACCTCGTAATTCTGATCTGCATTTCTCTAATAATTAGTGATGTTGAGCATCTTTTCATGTGCCTCTTGGCCATCTGTATGTCTTCTTTGGAGAAATGTCTATTTACGTCTTACACCCATTTTTTGATTGGGTTGTTTTTGTTTTGTTTTGTTTTTGATATTGAGCTGCATGAGCTGTTTGTATATTTTAGAGATTAAGCTTTTGTCTGTTGCTTCATTTGCAAATATTTTCTCCCATTTTGAGGGTTGTCTTTTCATCTCATTTATGGTTTTCTTTGTTGTGCAAAAGCTTTTAAGTTTAATTAGGTCCCATTTGTTTATTTTTGTTTTTATTTCCATTTCTCTAGGAGGTGGGTCAAAAAGGATCTTGCTGTGATTTATGTCAGAGTGTTCTGACTATGTTTTCTTCTAAGTGTTTTAGAGTGTCTGGCCTTATATTTAGGTCTTTAATCCAATTTGAGTTTATTTTTGTTATTTCTGTGTATTTTGAGTGTATTTTTGTGTATTAGGAAGTGTTCCAATTTCATTCTTTTACATGTAGCTGTCCAATTTTCCCAGCACCACTTATTGAAGAGGCTGTCTTTCCTCCATTGTATATCCTTGCCTCCTTTGTCATAGATTAGGTAACCATAGGTGCATGGATTTATCTCTGGGCTTTCTACCCTGTTCCACTGATCTATATTTCTGTTTTTTTGCCAGTACCATATAGTCTTGATTACTGTAGCTTTGTAGTATAGTCTGAAGTCAAGGAGCCTGATTCCTTCAGCTCAGTTTTTCTTTCTCAAGATTGTTTTAGCTATTCGGGGTCTTTTGTGTTCCCATACAAATTGTAAATTTTTTTGTTCTAATTCTGTGAAAAATGCCATTGGTAATTTGATAGGGATTGCATTGACTCTTTAGATTGCTTTGGGTAGTATAGTCATTTTTACAATGTTGATTCTTCCAATCCAAGTACGTATGGTATATCTCTCCATCTGTGTGTGTCATCTTTGATTTCTTTCATTAGTATCATAGTTTTCTGAGTACAGGTCTTTTACTTCCTTAGGTGGGGTTATTCCTAGGTATTTTATTCTTTTTTGTTGCAATGGTAAATGGGATTGTTTCCTTAAGTTCTATTTCTGATCTTTCATTGTTAGTGTATAGGAATGCAAGAGACACCTGTGCTTAATTTTGTATCCTGCAACTTTACCTAATTCATTGATTAGATCTAGTAGTTTTCTGGTGGCATCTTTAGGATTTTCTGTGTAGAGTATCATGTCATATGCAAATAGTGACAGTTTTACTTCTTCTTTTCCAATTTGGATTCCTTTCATTCATTTTTCTTCTCTGCTGTGGCTAAGACTTCCAAAACTATGTTGAATAATAGTGATGAGAGTGGACATCCTTGTTAGGATCATAAGCCACTACTACAAGCAACTATATGCCAATAAAATGGACAACCTGGAAGAAATGGACAAATTGTTAGAAAAGTATAACCTTCCAAGACTGAACCAGGAAGAAGTAGAAAATATAAACAGACTAATCACAAGTAAAAAAATTGAAACTGCAATTAACAATCATCCAACAAACAAAAGTACCAGACCAGTTGGCTTCACAGGCAAATTCTTTCAAACATTTAGAGAAGAGCTAATACCTGTGCTTCTCAAACTCTTCCAAAAAATTGCAGAGGAAGGAACACTCCCAAGCTCATTCTATGAGGCCACCAACTCCCTGATACCAAAACCAGACAAAGATATCACAAAAAAGAAAATTACAGACTAATATCACTGATGAACATAGATGCAAAACTCCTCAACAAAATACTAGCAAACAGAATCCAAAACACATTAAAAGTATCATACACCATGATCAAGAGGGATTTATCCCAGGGATGGAAAACCCAAAATCTGGTTCAGTATACACAAATCAATCAATGTGATACACCATGTTAACATATTAAAGAATAAAAACAATATGATCATCTCAATAGTTGCAGAAAAAAGCTTTTGACAAAATTCAACACCTATTTATGATAAAAAATAAAACTCTCCAGAAAGTGAGCACAGAGGGAACCTACCTCAAGATAATAAAGGCCATATATGACAAACCCACAACAAACATAATTTTCAATGGTGAAAAACTGAAAGCATTTCCTCTAAGATCAGGAGCACAAGTTTTATGTGCACTTGGAAAACAAAAACACTCATGTGACTACCTTTACTGCAATATTTGTTTTATTGTGGTGGTCTGGAACTGAGGTGTGCCTGTATGTTCTATTACCATAACAGAACAAAACTATAAATCAGTAACAGAGAAATAACAGGAAAACCTCAAAATATAGAAAAAAAAAACAACACACTCCTCAATATTCTATTGGTTAAAGAGGAACTTTCATGGAAATTAAAAAAAACACATTGAACTGAATTGAAATGAAAATACAACACATCAGAATTTGTGGAAAATAGCTATACAGCAAGAAGAGAGAAATTTATAGCATTAAATGCTTAGACAAGAGGAAAAGTCTCAAGTCATTAAACTCAGCTCCCACTTCAAGAAATTAGAAAAAGAAGAGCAACATAAGCTCGAAGCCAGCAGAAGTAGAAAATAATAAAAGGAGACATCAATGAAATTAAAACAGAAAACTATGGAGAAAATCAAAAGAACCAAAATCTGGTTCTTTGAAAAAGATCAATAAAGTTTGCTATCATATAGCAAGACTGATACAGCAAAAAAGAGAGAGGATCCAAATTATTAATAGTAGGAATGAAACAAGTGATATCACTACAAACCATGCAGATTTAAAAGACTAATACGGAATACTAGAAACAACTTGACATACCTAAATTTTACAACTTAAGTGAAACAGACCACATGAAACTACCACAACTCACCCAAAATGCAGTAATTATTTGAATAGCCTTATCACTATTAAGGAAACTGAATTTATAATTTTAAACCTCCCCAAAAGAAATCTCTAGGTACAGATGGTTTCACTGGGGAATACTACTAAAATCTTAATGAAGAAATAACTCCAATTCTACACAGTCTTTTTCAGAAAATTTATTAACTTAAACTATAAAGCAAATATTGCCTTGTTACCAAAACCAGACAAAGTACAAAAAGAAAACTACAGGCCAATATCCCTCATGAATATAGATATAAAAATTCTTTTAAAATGATCAAATTGTAGTTCAAAAATATATAAACAGAATTATAAACCATAACCAAAAGGGAGTTATTCCAGTGATGTAAAGTTGGTTCAATATTTAAACCTTATCATATCAATAAGCTAAAGAAGAAAAATCACATGATCATGTCAGTTAAGGAAGAAAAAGCATCTGGCAAAATTCAATGCCCTCTTTTGCATTCAAATCCTCAGAAATATAGGAATAGAGGGGAACTTCTTCAACTTGTTAAAAATCATCTACAAAAAAGTTGCAACTAATATCATATGCAGTGGTGAATACTGAATTCTTTCTCTAAGGTTGAGAACAAAGCAAAGATGTTCACTCTTACCACTGCTACTCAACATACTACTGGAAATTCTAGGCAGCACAATAAGGCAAGAACAGGAAATTAAAACTATACACATCAGAAAGGGAGAAATAAAACTGTCCTATTTGCAGAAGACATTGTCTACATAGTAAATCTCAGAGAATACACTAAACGTTCATAGAACTAATAAGTGAGCTTAGCAAAGTTGTAGGGTATTGCAAACATAAATTGATAAATAGAAATTCATAAAAAATTTAGAGCAGAAGCAAGAAGAACTACAATCCTGCAGCCTGTGGAAAAAAAACCACATTCACAGATAGAGAGACAAGATGAAAAAGCAGACGGCTATGTACCAGACGAAGGAACAAGATAAAATCCCAGAAAAACAACTAAATGAAGTGGACATAGGCAACCTTCCAGAAAAATAATTCAGAATAATGATAGTGAAGATGATCCAGGACCTTGGAAAAAGAATGGAGGCAAAGGTCAAGAAGATGCAAAAAATGTTTAACAAAGATGTAGAAGAATTAAAGAACAAACAAACAGAGGTGAACAATAAAATAACTGAAATGAAAACTACACTAGAAGGAATCAATAGCAGAATAACTGAGGCAGAAGAATGGATAAGTGACCTGGAAGACAGAATGGTGGAATTCACTGCTGCAGAACAGAATAAAGAAAAAAGAATGAAAAGAAATGAAGACAGCGAAAGAGACCGCTGGGACAACATTAAACACAACAACATTTGCATTATAGGGGTCCCAGAAGGAGAAGAGAGAGCGAAAGGACCCGAGAAAATATTTGAAGAGATTATAGTCAAAAATTTCCCTAACATGGGAAAGGAAACAGCCACCCAAGTACAGGAAGCACAGAGAGTCCCATACAGTATAAACCCAAGGAGAAACATGCTGAGACACATAGTAATCAAATTGGCAAAAATTAAAGACAAAGAAAAATTATTAAAAGCAGCAAGGGAAGACAAGTAACATACAAGGGAACTCCCAGAAGGTTAACAGCTGATTTCTCAGCAGAAACACTACAAGCCAGAAGGGAGTGGCATGATATACTTAAAATGATGAAAGGGAAGAACCTACAACCAAGATTACTCTACCTGGCAAGGATCTCATTCAGATTTGATGGAGAAATCAAAAGCTTTACAGACAAGCAAAAGCTAAGAGAATTCAGCACCACCAAACCAACTCTACAAAAAAGGTTAAATGAACTTCTCTAAGTGGGAAACACAAGACAGAAAAGAACCTACAAAAACAAACCCAAAACAATTAAGAAAATGGTCATAGGAATGTACATATCAATAATTACCTTAAAACTGAATGGATTAAATGCTCCAGCCAAAGGACACTGGCTTGCTGAATGGATACAAAAACACGACCCATATATATGTTGTCAACAAGAGACCCACTTCAGACCTAAAGACACATTCAGACTGAAAGTGAGGGGATGAAAAAAGATATTCCATGCAAATGGAAAGCAAAAGAAAGCTGGAATAGCAATACTCATATCAGATAAAATAGACATTAAAATAAAGAATGTTATAAGAGACAAGGAAGGACACTATATAATGATCAAGGGTTCAATCCAGGAAGAAGATATAACAATTGTAAATATATATGCACTCAACATAGGAGCACCCCAATACATAAGGCAACTGCTCACAGCTATAAAAGAGGAAATCAACAGTAACACAATAAGAGTGGAGGACTTTAACACCTCACTTACACCAATGGACAGATCATCCAAACAGAAAATTAATAAGGAAAGAAGCTTTAAATGACACAATAGATCAGACAGATTTAATTGATATTTATAGGATATTCTATCCAAAAACAGCAGACTACACTTTCTTCTCAAGTGCACATGGAACATTCTCCAGGAAAGATCACATCCTGGGTCACAAATCAAGCCTCAGTAAATTTAAGAAAATTGAAATCATATCAAGCATCTTTGCTGACTACAACACAATGAGTTTAGAAATGAATTACAGGGGAAAAATACATAAAAAAAACACAAAAACATGGAGGCTAAACAATATGTTACTAAATAACCAAGAGAGCACTGAAGAAATCAAAGAGGACTCAAAAAATACCTAGAGAAAAATGACAATAAAAACACAATGACCGGAAACCTATGGGATGCAGCAAAAGTAGTTCTAAGAAGGAAGTTTATAGCAATACATCCTACCTCAAGAAACAAGAAATATCTCAAATAAACAATCTAACCTTAAACCTAAAAGAACTAGAGAAAGAGGAACAAACAAAACACAAAGTTAGTAGAAGGAAAGAAATCATAAAGATCAGATCAGACATAAATGAAATAGAAACAAAGAAAACAATAGCAAAGATCAATAAAACTAAAAGTTGGTTCCTTGAAAAGATAAACAAAATTGATAAACCATTAGCCAGGCTCATCAAGAAAAAGAGGGAGAGGACTCAAATCAATAAAATTAGAAATGAGAAAGGAGAAGTTACAATGGACACCTCAGAAATACAAAGCATCATAAGAGACTACTACATGCAACTCTATGCCAATAAAATGGCCATACTGGAAGAAATGGACAAATTCGTAGAAAGGTATAACCTTCCCAGACTGAACCAGGAAGAAAGAGAAAATATGAACAGACCAATCACAAATAATGAAATTGAAACTGTGATTAAAAATCTTTCAACAAACAAAAGTCCAGGACCAGATGGCTTCACAGGTGAATTCTATCAAACATTTAGAGAAGAACTAACACCCATCCTTCTCAAACTCTTCCAAAAAATTGCAGAGGAAGGAACACTCCCAAACTCATTCTATGAGGCCACCATCACCCTGATACCAAAACCAGACAAAGATAGTACAAAAAAAGAAAATTACAGACCAATATCACTGATGAATATACCTGCAAAACTCCTCAACAAAATACCAGCAAACAGAATCCAAAAACACATTAAAAGGATCATACACCATGATCAAGTGGGATGTATCTCAGGGATGCAAGGATTCTTCAATATACCCAAATAAATCAATGTGATACACCATATTAACAAATTGAAGAATAAAAACCATATGATCATCTCAATAGATGCCGAAAAAGCTTTTGACAACACTCAATACCAACTTATGATAAAAACTCTCCAGAAAGTGGGCATAGAGGGAACCTACCTCAACATAATAAAGACCATATATCACAAACCCACAACAAACATCATTCTCAATGGTGAAAAACTGAAAGCATTTCCTCTAAGATCAGTAATAAGACAAGGATGTCCACTCTCGCTACTATTTTTTTTTTTTTTTTTTTTTGCGGTACGCAGGCCTCTCACTGTTGTGGCCTCTCCCACTGCAGAGCACAGGCTCTGGACGTGCAGGCTCAGCAGCCATGGCTCACGGGCCTAGCTGCTCCGCGACATGTGGGATCTTCCCGGACCGGGGCATGAACCTGTGTCCCCTACATTGGCAGGTGGACTCTCAACCACTGCGCCACCAGGGAAGCCCTTGCCACTATTATTCAACATAGTTTTGGAAGCCCTAGCCACGGCAATCAGAGAAGAAAAAGAAAGAAAAGGAATTTTATTTATCAAATTGGAAAAGAAGAAGTAAAACTGTCATTGTTTGCAGATGACATGATACTATACCTGGAGAATCCTAAAGATGCTACCAGAAAACTACTAGAGCTAATCAATGAATCTGGTAAAGTTGCAGTATACAAAATTAATGCACAGAAATGTCTTGCATTCCTATACACTAATGATGAAAAATCTGAAAGAGAAATTAAGGAAACACTCCCATTTACCACTGCAACAAAAATAATGAAATACCTAGGAATAAACCTATCTAAGGAGACAAAAGATCTGTATGCAGAAAATAAGACACTGATGAAAGAAAGTAAAGATGATACAAACAGATGGAGAGATATATCTATTCTTGGATTGGAAGAATCAATATTGTGAAAATGACTATACTACCCAAAGCAATCTACAGATTCAGTGCAATCCCTAACAAATTACCAATGGCATTTTTTTATGGAACTAGAACAAAAAAATCTTAAAATTTGTATGGAAACAAAAATGACCCCAAAGCGCCAAAGCAGTCTTGAGGGAAAAAAACGGAGCTGGAGGAATCAGACTCCCTGACTTCAGACTACACTATAAAGCTACAGTAATCAAGACAATATGGTACGGGCACAAAAACAGAAACATAGTTCAATGGAGCAAGATAGAAAGCCCAGAGATAAACCCATGCACTTATGGTCAACTAATCTATGACAAAGGAGGCAAGGATATACAGTGGAGAAAAGACAGTCTCTTCAAAAAGTGGTGCTGGGAAAACTGGACAGCTACATGTAAAAGAATGAAATTAGAACACTCCCTAACACCATACACAAAAATAAACTCAAAATGGATTATAGACCTAAATTTAAGACTGGACACTATAAAACTCTTAGAGGAAAACATAGGAAGAACACTCTTTGACATAAATCACAGCAAGATCTTTTTTGATCCACCTCCTAGAGTAATGGAAATAAAAACAAAAATAAACAAATGGAACTTAATGAAACTTAAAAGCTTTTGCACAGCAAAGGAAATCATAAACAAGATGAAAAGACAACCCTCAGAATGGGAGAAAATATTTGCAAATGAATCAATAGAAAAAGGATTAATCTCCAAAATATGTAAACAGATCATGCAGCTGAATATTATAAAAACAAGCAACCCTAACCAAAAATGGACAGAAGACCTAAATAGACATTTCTCTGAAGAAGACATACAGATGGCCAAGAAGCACATGAAAAGCTGCTCAACATCACTAATTATTAGAGAAATACAAATCAAAACTACGGTGAGGTATCACCACACATCTGTTAGAATGGGCATCATTAGAACATCTACAGACAACAAATGCTGGAGAGGGTGTGGAGAAAAGGGACCCCTCTTGCACTGTTGGTGGGAATGTAAATTGATACAGCCACTATGGAGAACAGTATGGAGGTTCCTTAAAAAACTAAAAAGAGAACTGCCATATGACCCAGCAATCCCACTACTGGGCATATACCCAGAGAAAGCCATAATTCAAAAAGATACATGCACCCCAATGTTCTTTGCAGCACTATTTACAATAGCCAGGTCATGGAAGCAACCTAAATGCCCATTGACAGACAAATGGATAAGGAAGTTGTGGTACATATATACAACGGAATATTACTCAACCATAAAAAGGAACGAAATTGGGTCATTTGTTGAGACGTGGATTGAGCTAGAGACTGTCATACAGGGTGAAGTAAGTCAGAAAGAGAAAAACAAATATCATATGTTAATGCATATATGTGGAACATAGAAAAATGGTACAGATGAACCAGTTTGCAGGGCAGAAATTGAGACACAGATGTAGAGAACAAACGTATGGACAGCAAGCAGGGAAAGCGGCGGGGTGGTGAGTGTGGTGGTGTGATGAACTGGGCGATTGGGATTGACATGTATGCACTGATGTGTATAAAATTGATGACTAATAAGAACCAGCTCTATAAAAAATAAATAAAAATTTAAAAAAAACACGAAATTCATAAAAAAAAATTAAAAATTTTGACCTGGGAAAAACCTTGCTAAAAATATGAAAAGATGAAGTGAAGACTGGAGAAAGTACATGTTTTGAAAATCATGTATCTGACAAAGGAATCATACCTAGAATATATAAAATTCAACCTTGAAAGACAAAGAAACCATTTAGGAAATGGGCAAAAGACCTGAAGAGACATTACACTAAAAAAAAAAAGTACACAGATATATAGAGATGCAAATAAGCACATGAAACTATGTTCAACATCATGAGCTATTAGGGAAATGAAAATTAAGATCACAATTAGATGTCACTACATACCTATTAGAACAGCTAAAATAAAAAATAGTGATGATACCAAATTCTGCAAGGTATGCAGGGAAACTGGATTTCTCATACGTTGCTGGTGGGAATGTATGATAGTACAACTACTATGGAAAACATTTTGATGGTTTCTTTAAAAAATAAATATAACAGTACCATAAAATGCTTAGCATTTTTCCCAGAGAAATGGAGATTATGTTTGCACAAAAACATGCATATAATTGTTCTTAGCAGCATCATTATATTGTAATAGCCCCAAACTGGAAACAACCATAACAGTCCTTATAGGTGAATGGCTAAACACATTGGAGTAAATCCATACCACGGGATACTATTTAGCAATAAGTGGTGTGAATTATTGATATAATAACTTGGATGTACATCGAGGGCATTGTGCTGAGTGTAAAAAAGCCAACATCAAAAGGTTACACATTGTATAATACTATTTATGTAACACTCTTGAAATGACAGCAAATTATAGAGATGGCAAACAGATGACAGGCTAGGAAAATGTAGAAAAAAAGGATATCATTGTAGTAGTGGAAAAATTCTGTACCTTGTATGTGGTAGTGGTTACACAAATGCACACATGTGATAAAATGACATGGAGCTATACAATCACATCATATCAATGTCAAATTCCTGGTTTTTCTTTTACACTGTAATAATGTAAGATGTACCCATTTGGGGAAATTGGATTAACATTACATGAGATCTTTGTAGTGCCCTTGCAAATTTCTGCAAATCTCTATTTTAAAATAAAAAGTTTGAAGGGAGACCTTCAAGATGGCAGAGGAGTAAGACGTGGAGATCACCTTCTTCCCCACAAATACATCAGAAATACATCTACATGTGCAACAACTCCTACAGACCACCTACTGAACACTGGCAGAAGACCTCAGACTTCCCAAAAGGCAAGAACATACCACATACCTGGATAGGGCAAAAGAAAAAAAGAAAAAACAGAGACCAAAGAATAGGGATGGGACCTGCAACAGGGGTGCAGAAGGCAAAGCAGAGAGATTCCCGCACAGAGGATTGGTGCCGACCAGCACTCACCAGCCTGAGAGGCTTGTTTGCTCACCCGCCAGGGTGGGTGTGGGGTCAAGCTGAGGCTAGGGCTTCGGAGTTCAGTTCTCAGGGAGAGGACTGGGGTTGGCTGTGTGAACACAGCCTGAAGGGGGCTAGTGTGCCACAGCTAGCCAGAAGAGAATCTAGGAAAAAGTCTGGACCTGCCTAAGAGGAAAGAGACCATTGTTTTGGGGTGTGCGAGGAGAGGGGATTCCTTACCTGTCTGCCCACAGAAGGCAGAGAATGGCCTAAATGAGCTCCAGAGATGGGCATGAGCTGCGACTATCAGTTCAGACAACAGAGGTGGGCATGAAATGCTAATGCTGCTGCCGCAGCTACCAAGATCCTGGGCGCAAACACAGGTCACTATCCACCACCCCCTCCAGGAGCCTGTGCAGCCCGCCACTGCCAGGGTCCCATGATCCAGGGACAACTTCCCTGGGAGAACACATGGTTCTCCTCAGGCTGTTGCAACAGTCATGCCAGCCTCTGCCACCACAGGCTCGCCCTGCGTTCCAATTATAACTACAGTACCCATCCCTCCCCCACAGTATGAGTGAGCAAGAGTCCCCTAATCAGCTGCTGCTTTAACCCCCTCCTGTCTGAGAGGGGAACAGATGCCTGAGGGTGACCTACACACAGAGATGGGGCCAAAACCAAAGCTGAATTCCAGGAGCTGTACAAAAAAGAAGAGAAAGGGAAATTTTCCCATGCAGCCTCAGGAGCAGTAGATTAAATCCCCCAAATCAACTTGATGTACCCTGCATCTGTGTAAGGGTAGATACCTGAATCTATCCTTGCCTGAATAAGCAGAGAATCATCCCAAATTGAGGCAGTGGACTTTGGGAGAAACTGTAGAACTTGGGGTTTGCTGTCTGAGACTGACTTCTTTCTGATTCTTATGTTTATCTTAGTATAGCTTTCAACGCTTCTTATCATTGGTGGATTTCTTTACTGGTTTGGTTGTTCTCTGTTTTTTCTTTTTATTATTATTACTTTCTAAATTTTTTAATACTTTTTTATTTTAATAATTTTATTTTTAAAATATTTTTTATTTCTTATTATTTTTTTCTTTCTTTTTTTTCTCCCTCTTCTTCTATGCCATGTCAATGACAGGGTCTTGGTGCACCAGCCTGGTGTAAGGCCTGAGCCTCTGAGGTGGGAGAGCCGAGTTCAGAACATTGGATCAAAAGGGACCTCCAGCCCCACATAATATCAGTCAGCAAGACCTCTCCCAGAGATCTTCATCTCAAAGCTAAGCCCCAGCTCCACCCAATGGCCACCAACCTCCAGTGCTGGACGCCCTAAGCCAAACAGCTAGCAAGACAGGAACACAACCACACCCATTAGCAGAGAGGCTGCCTAAAATCACACTAAGTTCACAGACACCCCAAAACACACCAACAGATGCAGCCCTGCCCACCAGAAAGACAAGATACAGCCCCACCCACCAGAACACAGGCACCAGTCCCCTGCACCAGAAAGCATACACAAGCCACTGAACAAACCTTACCCAGTGGGGGCAGACACCAAAAACATTGGGAATTATGAAGCTGCAGCCTGCAAAAAGGAGACCCCAAACACAGTAAGTTAAGCAAAATGAGAAGACAAAGAAATATGCAGCAGATGAAAGAACAAGGTATAAACCCACCAGACCAAACAAATGAAGAGGAAATAGGCAATCTACCTGAAAAAGAATTCAGAGTAATGATAGTAAAGATGACCCAAAATCATGGAAATAGAATGGAGAAAATACAAAAAACATTTAAAAAGGACCTAGAAGACTAAAGAGCAAGCAAACAATGATGAACAACATGATAAATGAAATTAAAAATTCTCTAGAAGGAAACAATAGCAGAATAACTGAGGCAGAAGAACGGATAAGTGACCTGGAAGATAAAATAGTGGAAATAGCTACTGTAGAGCAGAATAAAGAAAAAAGAATGAAGAGAATTGAGGACAGTTTCAGAGACCTCTGGGACAACATTAAACACACCAACATTCAAGTTATAGGGGTCTCAGAAGAAGAAGAGAAAAAGAAAGGGTCTGAGAAAATGTTTGAAGAGATCATAGTTGAAAACTTCCCTAATATGGGAAAGGAAATAGTCAATCAAGTCCAGGAAGCACAGAGAGTCCCATACAGGATAAATCCAAGGAGAAATATGCCAAGACACATACTAATCAAACTATCATAAATTAAGTACAAAGAAAAAATATTAAAAGCATCAAGGGGAAAGCAACAAATAACATAAAAGGGAATCCCCAGAAGTTTAACAGCTGATCTTTCAGAAGAAACTTTGCAGACCAGAAGGGAGTTGTAGAACACATTTAAAGTGATGCAAGGGAAAAACCTACAACCAAGATTACTCTAGCCAGCAAGGATCTCATTCAGATTCAACAGAGAAATTAAACCTTTACAGACAAGCAAAAGCTAAGAGAATTCAGCACCACCAAACCAGCTTTACAACAAATGCTAAAGGAACTTCTCTAGGCAGGAAACACAAGAGAAGGAAAAGACCTACAAAAACAACCCAAAACAATGAAGAAAATGGTAACAGGACATACATATCAATAACTACATTAAAGGTAAATGAATTAAATGCTCCAACCAAAAGACATAGACTGGCTGAATGGATACAAAAACAAGACCCATATATATGCTGTCTAAAAGAGACGCACTTCAGACCTAGGGAAACATACAGAATGAAAGTGAGGGGATGGAAAAAGATATTCCATGCAAATGGAATCAAAAGAAAGCTGGAGTAACAATTCTCATATCAGAAAATACAGACTTTAAAATAAAGACTATTACAAGAGACACTACATAATGATCAAGGGGTTAATCCAAGAAGAAGATATTAACAAATTGTAAATATTTATGCACCCAACATAGGAGCACCTCAATACTTAAGGCAATACTAACAGCTATAAAAGGGGAAATCGACAGCAACACAACAAGAGTAGGGTAGATACCTGAATAAGTAACACCCCACTTTCACCAATGGACAGATCATCCAAAATGAAAATAAATAAGGAAACCCAACCTTTAAATGACACATGAAACAAGATGAACTTAATTGATATTTATAGGACATTCCATCCAAAAAAAAACAGAATACACTTTCTTCTCAAGTGCTCATGGAATATTCTCCAGGATACATCATATCTTGGGTCTCAAATCAAGCCTTCATAAATTTAAGAAAACTGAAATTGCATCAAGTATGTTTTCCAACCACAACACTAAGAGACTAAATATCAATTACAAGAAAAAGCTGTAAAAAATACAAAAAACGGAAGAAACCAGAAGAATCTCAAAGAAACAACCTAACTTTACCCCTAAAGCAATAAGAAAAAGAAGAACAAAAGAAACCCTCAAAGTTAACAGAAGGAAAGAAATCATAAAGATCAGATCAGAAATAAATGAAAAAGAAATGAAGGAAACAGTAGCAAAGATCAATAAACCTAAAAGCTGGTTCTTTGAGAAGATAAACAAAATTGATAAAACATTAGCCAGACTCATCAAGAAAAAAAGGGAGAAGACTCAAATCAACAGAATTAGAAATGAAAAAGGAGAAGTAACAACTGACACTACAGATATACAAAGGATCATGAGAGATTACTACAAGCAACTATATGCCAATAAAATGGACACCATTGAAGAAACGGACAAATTCTTAAAAAAGTACAACTTAGAAAAGTTCCTAGACTGAACCAGGAAGAAATAGAAAATATAAACAGACCAATCACAAGCAGTGAAATTGAAACTGTGATTAAAAAATCTTCCAACAATCAAAAGCCCAGGACCAGATGGCTTCCCAGGCGAATTCTCTCAAACATTTAAAGACAAGCTGACACCTATCCTTCTCAAACTCTTCCAAAATATAGCAGAGGGAGGAACACTCTCATACTCATTCTATGACACCACCATCACCCTGACACCAAAACCAGACAAAGATGTCACCAAAAAAGAAAACTACAGGCCAATATCACTGAAGAACATAAATGCAAAAATCCTCAACAAACTACTAGCAAACAGAATCCAACAGCACATTAAAAGGATCATACACCATGATCAAGTGGGGTTTAAGAATGCAAGGATTCTTCAGTATACACAAATCAATCAATGTGATAAACCATATTAACAAATTGAAGGATAAAAACCATATGATCATCTCAATAGATGCAGAAAATGCTTTTGACAAAATTCAACACCCATTTATGATCAAAACTCTCCAGAAAGTAGGCATAGAGGGAATCTACCTCAACATATTAAGGCCATATATGACAAACCCACAGCTAACGTCGTTCTCAGTGTTGAAAAACTGAAACCGTTTCCTCTAAAGTCAGGTACAAGACAAGGTTGCCCACTCTCACCACTATTATTCAGCATAGTTTTGGAAGTTTTAGCCACAGCAATCATAGAAGAAAAGGAAATAAAAGGAATCCAAATCTGAAAAGAAGAAAGAAAACTGTCTCTGTTTGCAGATGACATGATACTATACATAGAGAATCCTAAAGATGCTACCAGAAAACTACTAGAGCTAATCAGTGAATTTGGTAAAGTTGGAGGATACAAAATTAATGCACAGAAATCTCTTGAATTCTTATACACTAATGATGAAAAAACTGAAAGAGAAATTAAGGAAACATTCCCATTTACCATTGCAACAAAAAGAATAAAATACCTAGGAATAAACCTACCTAAGGAGAAAAAAGACCTGTATGCAGAAAACTATAAGACACTGATGAAAGAAATTAAAGATGATACAAACAGAAGGAGAGATATACTATGTTCCTGGATTGGAAGAATCAACATTGTGAAAATTACTATACTACCTGAAACGGTCTACAGTTTCAATGCAATCCCTAACAAAATGCCAATGGCATTTTTCACAGAATTAGTAGAAAAAAAATCACAATTTGTATGGAAACACAAAGACTCCAAATAGCCAAAGCATTTCTGAGAAAGAAAAATGGAGCTGGAGGAATCAGGCTCCCTGACTTTGGACGATACTACAAAGCTATGGTAATCACGACAGTATGGTACTGGTACAAAAACAGAAATATAGATCAATGGAACAAGATAGAAAGCCCAGAGATAAACCCATGCACATATGGTCACCTTTTCTTTGATAATGGAGTCAAGAATATACAATGGAGAAAAGACAGCCTCTTCAACAAGTAGTGCTGGGAAAACTGGATGGCTACATGTAAAAGAAGGAAATTAGAACACATTCTAACACTGTACACAAAAATAAACTCAAAATAGATTAAAAACCTCAGTGTAAGGCCAGACACTATAAAACTCTTAGAGGAAAACATAGGAAGAATACTCTTTGACATAAATCACAGCAAGATATTTTTTGACCCACCTCCTAGAGAAATGGAAGTAAAGACAAAAATAAACAAATGGGACCTAATGAAACTGAAAAGTTTTTGCACAGCAAAGGAAACCAAAAAGAAGACAAAAGGCAACCCTCAGAATGGGAGAAAATATTTGCAAATGACACAACTGACAAAGGATTAATCTCCAAAACATACAAGCAACTCATGCAGCTCAATATCAAAAAAACAAACAACCCAATCTGAAAATTGGCAGAAGACCTAAATAGACATTTCTCCAAAGATATACAGATTGCCAACAAACACTTGAAAGGATGCTCAACATCATTAATCATTAGAGAAATGCAAATCAAAACTACAATTAAGTATCAGCTCACAGCAGTCAGAATGGCCATCATCAAAATATCTACAAACAATAAATGATGGAGAGGGTTTGGAGAAAAGGGAACCCTCTTGCATTGTTGGTGGGAATGTAGTTGATACAACCACTATGGAGAACAGTATGGAGGTTCCTTAAAAAACTAAAAAGAGAACTACCATATGACCCAGCAGTCCCACTACTGGGTATATACCCTGGGAAAACCATAATTTAAAAAGAGTCATGTACCACAATATTCATTGCAGCTGTATTTACAATAGCCAGGACATGGAAGCAACCTAAGTGTCCATTGACAGATGAATTGATAAAGAAGATATGGCACATATATACAATGGAATATTACTCAGCCATAAAAAGAAACGAAATTGAGTTATTTGTAGTGAGGTGGATGGACCTAGAGACTGTCATACAGAGTGAAGTATGTCAGAAAGAGAAAAACAAATACCATGTGCTAAAACTTATATATGGAATCTATTAAAAAAAAAGATATGGTTCTGAAGAACCTAGGGGCAGGACAGAAATAAAGATGCAGATGTAGAGAATGGAGTTGAGGACACAGGGAGAGTGAAGGGCAAGCTGGGATGAAGTGAGAGAGTAGCATTGACATATATACACTACCAAATGTAAAACAGATAGCTAGTGGGAAGCAGCCGCATAGCACAGGGAGATCAGCTCCGTGCTTTGTGACCACCTAGAGGGGTGAGATAGGGAGGGTGGGAGGGAGATGCAAGAGGGTGGTTCTATGGGGATATATGTATCCATATAGCTGATTCATGTTGTTACACAGCCGAAACTCACACAATATTGTAAAGCAATTTTACTCCAATGAAGATATTAAATAAAAATAAAATAAAATAAATTTTAAATCAGTTGAAGATATATGTGTGGGTAGTTTTGGATTCTCCATTCTGTTCCATTGATCTATGTAACTTTTTTATGGATATTTTATATGAAGCCTTAAAATCGGGTAGTGCCATGAGTTTTTATTGAAATATCTTCATTGTATGTATGTTGGAACTGAGACTCAGAGAGATAAATAGCTTATTTAAGGCCAGTTAGCTAATAGGAGCTAAAGGTAGGATTCAATATCATATTTGCCTATTCAGCCATGAGAAAGAAGGAAATCCTGCAATTTGAGACAACATAGATTTACCTCGAGGGCATTATGCTAAGTGAAATAAGTAAGACAGAGAAAAATAACTAGTGCATGGTATAACTTAATGTGGAATCTATCTTAAAAAACAGGCAATCATAGAAATAGAGAGTAGAAAAGTGGTTGTCAGGGTCCTGGGGTTTGGGGGAAATAGGGAGAATTTGGTAAAAGGGTACAAACTTTTAGCTACACAATAAATAAGGTCAGAGCAACTATAGTTCATAACACTGTATTGTATAATTGAAATTTTCTAAGGGAGTAGAACTTAAATGTTCTCACCAAATATACATAGTGATGAATGCATCAATTAATCAGTTGAGAGGAATCCTTTCACGATGTATACATATATATCAAATAATCACAATGTACACTTTAAATATCTTATAATTGTATTTGCCAATTATATCACAATAAAGCTAAAAATACATAGAAAAAAGCAACATTGAATTAGAAAATTATGCAAGAAAAAAATCGAAGATGCCACTATTATGGAATTATAAATATGTTAACAAGTTTTCAACAGATTTTAATTTAATTGTTGACATTCAGGTAATGAATTAAAGGTATAAATTATAACAAAAATATGTACTGCCTTTTTGTTGTTGGTAAAATTTTTTATATGGAGTTGATAGGCTTATATTAAATAGTTAATATCAAAGAAATAACCTTTTTTTCCAATTGTAGTTTTTTGTTTTAATTTTAGATTAGTCCTAATTTGTATACATGCTTCTAACTTTACTGGGTTTATAAATGCAAAATATGTAAATAAAGTAAAACTCTAATCCTACGCTTAAATAAAACATAGATTTTTTTTAAAAAAATGAAAAGCAGACTCAGCTCCCAGCTCCACCACCCTCCTGACCCATTGAATTAGAAGAGGTTCAGGAGTTGCTTCACAAATTAAAGTTTGAGAAGCCCTGTGCTCACTGCCCAATGTGTTTTTTCTATGAGCTCGATATTCACTCTGTATGTTATTGGACCACACTATGAATGAGATAGAGTTGATATATTAAAGTACAAATGAAAGTCTTTTCGAACTGCAGATCTTGAAAAAAGAAATGGAGATGGTTTAAAATTTTATATTTTTAGATACCTGTGTAAAAGTGCTTGGCTAAATCTTATGTGTTGTAAAGAGGTCTTGGTGACAGTCCTTGCGGGTGGGAGGTAAGAGTTGGGTAGGTGAGCAGGTGAGGCGTGGTATCTACCCCTGACAAAAGCAAGAACAGTGCTGCTCTTTTACACTCTGGCTTTCACATATTGAATTCTTCACTTTGGCTTCCATGATTTCAGATGAGAAATCCACTGTCATTCAAATTGTTTTTCACCTAAAAGTAATATTTCATTTCTCTCTAGCTGCTTTGAAGATTTTTCTTTGTCTTTAGTTTTCAGAAGTTTAATAATGATGCATCTTGCCATGGATGTCCTTGGGTTTATGTTATTTGAGGTTCATTCAGCTTCTTGAATCTGTAGGCATGGTGGACTGACAAATACCCCCCTCCAAAAGAGATCTACGTCAAACCCCTGGAACCTGTGAACATTACCTTAATTTGAAAATTGGTCTTTGCACCTGTAAGTTAAAGATTTTGAAAGGAAGAGATAATACTAGATTATCTCAGGTGGGTCCTAAATCCTTGTAAATCATCTATAAGATATTCTTATAGAGAAAAGAGGAGAAGATAGACACACAGCGAAGACACAGAAAGGAGAAGACAGTGTGACCATGGAGGCAGAGATTGGAGTGATGTAGGCACAAGCTCAGGAACACTAACAGCCTTCACAAGCTGGAAAAGACAAGAGATGGGTTCTCTCCTGGAGCCTCTGCAGCCTGTGAACACCTTGACTTTGGTCCAGGGATTCTGATTTTGGACTTCTGACCTCTAGAACTGTGAGAGAACAAATTTCTGTTGTTTTAAGCCATCAAATTTGTGATAATTTCTTATGGCAACCACAGGAAACTAATATAATAGATTTATACCTTTTTTCAAATTTGAGAGGTTATCAGACATTATTTCTTTGAATGCTTTTCAGTCCTGAGGCAGGAGATAGATGGGCCCCAGGCTGAGCAGCTGGAGTTTGTCCCCTGTGGACAGATATTCCAAGATGAAGAGGAGGAGGAGCTGAGCCCTGCCCAGACAAGAGACCACATATTCCTCATTCTCAAGGTCAAGGAGACCTTCCCAACTGCACATGCACAGAAAGGTTCCTCGGAGACCAAAAGAGAGGGGGTGTCACCCCATAGTATGTGATGTCAACCTACTCATAGTCCTCTTTGCTAGAATCCATCATGGCTAAGAGATGTGCACACACACATGGGAGAACCCTGAGATAAATCAATTACAGATTCAGAGCCAGGCAAAGCAAGATGATTGGCCAAAGGAAGCCCAGAAGAAATGCCCCATATAAGTGATTCAAACTATTACAGGTGTGCGACTCTTTCTTAGAGTCCATCTATGTGTGCCTATTCACACGTACTCTTTTTCCTCCTAATAAACACTTTGCTTGTTTCACTACTTTCCATCTCTTCGTGCGAATTCATTTCTACAAAGCCGATGGGCCAGGGCCTTGGCACTGGCCACTGTCCCTGGCAGTCTAGCTAGGATTCAGCACTCTCACTGCTGCACGTTGACTTCAGTCTCTGGCTGGGGAACAGAAATCCTGCTTCAAGCTGCTGCAGGCGGAGGCCACCCAAGATCAGTTTCATTTTCTCTCTCTCCTCTTCTTCTGGGACTTTGATGATTCGAACATTAGCTCTTTTTATTATTACCATATCACAATTCTCTGAGTCTCTGTTCTTTCTTTTCAGGCTATTTTAGTCTTATTCAACTTGGGTTAATTCTACTGATCTGTCTTCCAGTTCATTGATTCTACCTTTTGTCATCTCCACTCTACTATTAAGTTTATCTAGTTAGTTTTTTATTTCAGTTATTGTATTTTTTTCAGTTCTGTAATTTGCACCTGATTCTTTTTTAAATAACTATTATTTCTTTTTGGCAACTTTCTATTTTTTTTTTCAATTTGTTCCAAGAGAATCAGTAATTGTTTATTAAAGCATCTTTATGATGCCTGCTTTAAAATCCTTGTCAGAGAATTCCAACATTTGATTCATGTTGGTATTGGTCTGTTGATTGCCTGTTCTCATTCAATTTCTGATTTTCCTAGTTCTTAGTTTGATGCACGATTTTCATTGTATCCTAGCCTTTTGGGATATTATATTATGAGGCTCTGAATCCTATTTAATCATCTTTTTAGTAGGCATCTCCCTATAGAGGTGCAGCACAAAGGCCTGCTGGTTGTGTGTATTCATCTTTCCACTGAGTCCTGCCAATGCCTCACCACAAAAGTAGAGCACACTGAGTCACCTGCCTCCCTGTGGAGGTGTGGGTGAAAGTTCAGCCTCCCCTCCACCGTTGACCCCTTCTGGGGGAAAATGTATAACTCACACCAGCACATTGCCTTGTAGTTGTGGGGTGGGGGAGGTGTATAAGCTCAGCTCCTGGCTATGCTGTGCTGACCCAAGGGAAGGGAAGCAGAGAGCTGACTCATACTGTTGGGGTAGAGACGGCTTATCCTGAAGAGACTGCAGTGGGGGAAATTGGTGTCCTGCCCGCATCCCTGGGCAAGGGAGGGACAGTGAGCTCACCACTCAGCCCCATGACAGGATGGTAGTCACCTGCTCCATGGTGCAGGGAGTAGGTGGAAAATCAACTGAAACCAAGGAAGGAGCAGTTCTTTCCCTTGGCATTTGGCTGAAGAAAGGGGGATATTGCCAAAAGGTTTTCCATCCTTAGTTCAGCCTTCCCAGCTCTTGGCTTGGAGGGCCAGCCTGCTCAAGGCTCTCTGTGTCTATGCCTGCAATGGCCCAGGGGAGGCTCTGCAGCCCTATCAGGGCTCTGGGAAGCAACAACACATGTGGGGCCCCAGGCCCCTAGTCAGCGCCTCCCCTCTTCCTACCTGCCAGCCCTCCCAGGTGCATTTGTTGGGTTACATCCAGGGATTTATAGTTGCGAGGGGAAGACCTGGGAGGGATAGTGATGCTCTGCTTTGGTGGAACCAAAAGTAATCAAGTACTGACATTTTAAAATCCCACCTGGGGCTAAAATTCTCAGTCTTTGACATTTCAACTAGGCTGGAAACAAATCCCTTTCTTCATTCATTGCATCCCAGAGCTGTTGGTCTTTGTGCTGCTACCCCAGATGGGGAGACAATGGGTGGTTTAGATTAGAATGTCCAGCTCCACCTCCTGGCCCACCCACTTACCTGCCCACAACTTTAGGCAAGTTACATAACCTACCTTTGCCTCAGTCTCCACATTTGTAAAATGGGGATAATAATGGTGTCAGAAAGTGCTTGGCAGAGTAAGCTTAACTGTCACTATCATTATTGTTTCTTGGCCTCTTCGCAAATTTTATGTCCGAATACCCTTCCCCTTTGGAATCCTCTTCTTTTAATTCAGTGACCGCCTAGTTTCTCATTCTGCTACTACTCTGACTCTTTCCTATCTAAATTAACACTAAGTCTGAGCCAGGAAGCACCAGGTGAAGTAAAACATGAAATCAGGGATATTTTATTGTGTGTCAGGAGCAGGAGATCCTCAAGAACAGCCTGGAAGTTGATGATGGGTCACCACCTTGTCCACTTGAATGTTTGTATTGAACAATGAACCTCATGAAGATATTTGATATAAACAAATAAGGTTTTCATCTTTATAGTGAGTGTTCTCCTACAGACCTTCATAAATACCTTTCAACTTTTTTGTCCATGCAGCAAAATCTAGTCTTCCAGAAGTGAGCAGCTGAGTGAGAATTCATCATTTCTCAGGATCCTTCATAAATGACTGCTCAGTAAATGCTGTGGAGGGAAGAGGTATTTGGACTTTCCTCCATCTGCTCTGTCAGGAGTGGTCTACAGGAGGCTTTTAGCCCAGAGGGTTAGCTTAGTTATTTTAAAGATATTAAAAGTAAACCATTTACATAATTCTTTCATACACTTATAGGAGCCAATATTTGTGGAACAATTTCTACTTAAACCAAATTCTTTGTTTATTTTGTTTTTTAAATTTTTTAAATTGAAGTTGATTTAAAATATAGTTGATTTAAAATATCATGTTAGTTTCAGGTCTACAGCAAAATGATTCAGTTATACATATATATTCTTTTTCAGATTATTTTCCATTATAGGTAATTACAAAATATTGAGTATAGTTCTCTGTGCTATATAATAGGTCCTTGTTGGTTATCTATTTTATATAGAGTAGTGTGTATATGTTAATCCCAACCTCCTAATTTATTTCTCCTTCCCCTTTCCCCTTTGTTTAACCATAAGTTTGTTTTCTATGCCTGTGAGTCTATTTCTATTTTGTAAATAAGTTTATTTGTGTCATATTTTAGATTCTACATATAAGCGATATCATAATATTTGTTTTTCTCTTCCTGGCTTACTTCACTTAGTATGATAATCTTTCTTTGCTAAGAAAGAAGTTTCCACAGCAGACCACAACCAAAAATGTGGTGTGTGGGGCCCCAGGTTGTGCTGGGGCAGAGCTTGGCCTACTGGTCTGAGTCCTGGGAGGACGCCCAGCAGACACAGGACGGGGAGCCCCAGAGAGGGGGGTGGAGGGAGGGGATGGCTCCCACCAATCAAGGGTCTGAAGGGCGCCTCCAGGAGGATCCAGGGGACCCAACCTGCAGGAGTAAGGTTGGTAGAGTGGAAAAATGGGGTCCCTCGGTTAGGGAGGGCGAGACCCCTAGAGCTGACCCTTCCTGGGAAAGCCTGGCCCTGGCCGAGCAGCAGAGCAGGGCTCCCATGGGGAAAAAGCCTTTCCTCTCCTGGCGCCCCGCCCTCTTAGTCTGATAAAACCACTTTAAGATGGAATGACGATAATACCGACCCTTTCAGGCACACGTGCATTCTCACTGGGGCCCGAGGGAGGCAGACAGAGCTGCAGAAGGAGCGTCCTCTGGGTGGGGAGGGTCTGCGGTTGCTGGGATGCGCTCTCTCTGCGTCACGGGCACATCATCACAGACCATAGCTCAGCTCCTGCGCCAGGGAGGCTAAAAATAGCAGCGCAGCGGGGGCCGAGCTGCAGAGGCTGAGCCCCAGCAGGCTCAGCGCCTGGGAGGACAGAGGACGCAGGGATCACGCGGCTGCCAGCCCAGGTCGCACGGACGCAGCCACCGAAGAGGGAGGAGGATTGCAGGGCAGTTACATCCTGGGCCGGCTAGAGCAAGGCGAGGATTGCCGTGGGCGGTGCTCGCCTCCCGCCCTCAGTTTCTGGGCTCTAGGTTCAAAAAACGGCTTTGTCAATGTCAGTGACCGGAATCCTAAGCCCTCTATTATGGGCCTAATGCGTAGCTCTTTTGAGAAGATTCTGGGTTTATGGATCTCGAAATTCTTCCGAAAAGACTAATACCAGAAGACCAAAGTAGTCCCCGTCTGACTTCTGAGAAGCGCTAAGGACAGTTTAAGCACACACAGGGCTCCCTGGAAAGACAGTGGGATCTAAATGTTGACTGGATGCAGAGTGGGATGTGAGAATACAGCCCAAGCAGTGCTGATTCTGCCCCTTCTTTAAGAAAGCGTGTGGGTGTGGAAGAGCAACTTTCATTTAGAGTAGCTCGTCTGCCTTTTAGGGCATTCCCAGATGTGTTGGGATTTTGTGTAATTTTTGGAAGAGGGGCTGCCTGAGAGAACATCCCCCTGAATAGTGGAGACAGAGGGGTGTGTGTGTGTGTGTGTGTGTGTGTGTGTGTGTATTTACATGACAATTAGGGCTGGAGCAGAGGATTCTAGGTTTTCTTTCAGCTTCCAAATTCTGTGGCTCTGGAGCAGCATGTTCATATGCTGAGAAACTGAATATAAAAAGGGATAGTGACCAGATCATATAATAAAAATAGAACTTAGACCCACAGCTGGCAGCAACCTAACTAACCAAGGCCCTGGTCTACAGTGACCAGTCCAGAAAGCAGCCTGCTCTCAGTCAGACTTGCAGGAGACCAGACTGCCATCTCTAGTCACTGTGACAATCCAGAAAGCTAAACAATAATTTCTGTAACGATCGGCTAAAATTGGCCAGGACTTGATTAATGACTGGCAGTTTCCCTAATTTTTGCCCCCAATTCCAATTCAGAACCATCCAGAGAAAACCAAATATGCACCCCTACCCAACCGCACAGGACACCCTACTTCCAGTGGGCCCACCTCCAGCCTCCCCAGGCCGACAGGGCATGCCTGAAGCCCTC
The DNA here is from genome assembly GCF_964374135.1 of Grampus griseus. NCBI lineage: Eukaryota > Metazoa > Chordata > Mammalia > Artiodactyla > Delphinidae > Grampus > Grampus griseus. The sequence continues at coordinate 123,128,525 of NC_139018.1, forward strand.
TCTTTTTTCCATTATAAAGCTTTTCTCCTCCTCTGCCTGCCTTTGAGTCTGCCAAACGCAGATGACGGTGATTGACTGACTCCCTTGCTTTAGCAAGCTCTGAATAATAGTCTTTGCTATTATTCAGGAAAAGGATTTTCTCCCAGTAGAAAGCTTGCACCTAATTTCTGGTTTTACTTGGCAAAATAACCTGTGGGTATGCATGATAGGAAACCACATATTTCCTGTTTTGATTTATCATGAGGGATATAATTCTTATGGGCATGCAAAAGGCAACAAAAAAGTTACTTGTCTGCCAACATTTAGTCAGAGGCTCCTGCTATATGCCAGACACAGGAGCGGATGCAAGATGAATGATGTCGCTCTGTCCCACCACTACATCTAGGGTGTTCACAGTCTCTAAGGGCTGCAGGCATGTAAACAGGTTGTTAGATCTCAACCTCCCAACAGCACAGACAGAGGGAATGGGGGGGGGGGGGTCACTGAAGCCTTCTCCAAGGAGGAAGACTCATCCCAAGGATGCTCAGGAAGAGTTGCGCCAGAGAAGAGTCAACTTGTGAGAAATGAAATTTGGCATTCATAAAACCAATTTCTATCTCAACTTGTCTTGCCTTTAATTAAGATTGCAAATAAATACTCTGAACTTGGTGGGCTCAGGGAGATGGGGAAGATCTGTAGTCTAGGACAGCCCAGGACAGAGGACCCTTCTCTGCCGGACAGACCCTATTCTGGAGACCCTGATAAAAAGGGCCCAAGGATTCCAGGAGTACTGGATCCTGCCCTGGATGTGAAACCACAGAAATGTGTTTCAGGGGGCTCTGAGGAGTCCTGGTTCTTTATGTCTCAGCACAGAAAGAATTCAGCAAGAGGCAAAGTGATAGGTAAGAAGTGATTTATTAGAATAGGATGCGTGTGAGGTTTACAAGCGGGAGGCAGGAGGGTACCACCCCGAGAACTTAGTGGGCTACAGTTTTATAATCAAAGGAAAAGTGGGGAGGGGGAGAAGACTATCTTCTTCCTCATTCTTTTTTAAATTAATTTTTATTGGAGTATAGTTGCTTTACCATGTTGTGTTAGTTTCTGCTGTACAGCAAAGTGAATCAGTTATATATATATGTATATCTACTCTTTTTTAGATTCCCATTTAGGTCACCACAGAGCACAGAGTAGAGTTCCCTGTGCTATAGAGTAGATTCTCATTAGTTATCTATTTTATATATAGTAGTGTATATATGTCAATCCCAATCTCCCAGTTCATCCCACCTCCCCTTCCCCTGTTGGTAACCTAAGTTTGTTTCCTACATCTATGACTCTATTTCTGCCTTGCAAATAAGTTCATCTGTACCATATTTTTAGATTCCACATATAAGTGATATTATAGGATATTTGTCTTTCTCTTTCTGACTTACTTCACCCTGTATGACAATCTCTAGGTCCATCCATGTCGCTGCAAATGGCACTATTTTGTTCCTTTTTATGACTGAGTAATATTCCATCATATTTATGTACCACATCTTCTTTATTCCTCTCTTGATGGACATTTAGTTTGCTTCCATGTCCTGGCTATTGTAAATGGTGCTTTAGTGAAACTTCTTCCTCATTCTCAAGTAGACGTCAAGCTTCTATCATCAGCTCCTCCTCCTCCTCCACATTGGGCGGGGGAGTTTTCTTGACCTACATGGTCAAACTGGGACTTTCATGGTGCAATGGAAATAAACAAAAAGGTGGTAACATATACGAAAAGATGGTAAATCATCTCAGGTTTCAGTATAATGTGACATTTTCCTTATACTTTTGTTTTCAGTGTGCACAGAGAAGCATGTCCTAGGAGTCATTAACTTACTGAACTCACTGGGCAGGATGTGGGTCTCATTCCACCATTGTTTTATTGTTTTTGAGCATATCTCATGCTTCTGTTGCATGGTTTTGTTGCTAAGCAAGCCTGCTTGGTTTTGTGGTTAAAGAAACCTGCTTTCTTGAGTGATCATTAACTTACAGGGGTCTTCCATACTTTTTCTTTACTTACAATCCCCTAGTGGGATTAGTTATTTAATCACCTACTTTGTCCCTTTACCCTGTCCCTATCAGATGGAAAAGCTTAAAAGAGGTGGAAAAACCAGCAATGAGCTTCCTAGGCTTCCCCCAGGTATGGGTTTCAGATAGTGCAGATAAAAAGGAGATTTGGAAGATAAGGAAGCAGATTCATACTGCAGGGTGGGACCCAACATCTAAAGGATAGAGACATGGAAACTGGTGATGACAGGCCAGCAGAGATCCATCATCTCAGGCCCCCTGAAAACCTCACCCCCACCCCAGTTACATACAATCTCTCATTGTGGTCAGGTGCAGCCTTTTCTGGCCCCTTAGTTTGGAGGCTGTGCAAGTTTGGTGCACCTCCTTCAAGATTTCATTCTCAAATGGAACCTTCCAATTTCTCTAGGCAATTCAGCTCTTAGTCTGGGCAATCATCAAGGCCTTGGAGAAGGGGAGCAACTTGACAGGAGCAGTCAGAGATCACCAAGACCCCATGCTGGAAGAGCTGGGCATTTGAGGGGAGGGTCCTGATCCCCTTGCAGACATCTCTATGCCTGGGCCTCAGCCACTGGGATGAGAGCCCTACCTGGTACCTCCCAAGCTGGGAAGAATGCCCTTAAATTGTACCTAAAGTTTTATATTTGGTCACCCTTCAATTCATTCAATAAGTATTTTGCTCATCTATCACTTATATTTATTTAAACAAACATTTATTGAGTACCTACTATGTGCCCAATACTACATGCTAAAGCCCTGGGCATAGAAATGAGACACATGTTCTATTATCATTCAGATTAGTGATTTTTAGTAGCAGCTGGGGGAGGAGATAGTTGTGCACATCATGTAGAAGGCCTTTCCACTGCCTCTCCCTACCAGGTGGGACTTTCTGTTATTGACTATGGGGATAGATCATGTTCCTCGAGCAGATTGGAGCAGAAAAAGAGTCAAGAACCACTGACTTAAGTGCCAAGGCCAAGAAAATAAAATATCTGTCAGAAACCATAAGAATAAGAAATATGTCTAGTGATGTGTTACAAGGAGGTTGGAGCAGTGCTTCCCAAAATTCTGGAAAACAAGGCTCTTTCCAGGGGCTGCTTGTACACATATGAGCTCTGGGATCTGGGCAAGGGCTGTGTGAACGGTGGGACTGAGTCACAGGACATCACTCAAGGACAGCTTCACAGAGGAGCTGGAGTGAGCACGTCCCCAAAGAAGGAAGCTTGGAGAGGTCCCTGGACTCAGGACTGGGACCATGTCTGACCTGCCCAGCACTGCCTGGCTTGGGTCCCTCGAGCTGCTTTTGTGTCCTCCTGACACCTTCTAGCTCCAGGAGCCTCTGATCCCAGCTGCCTGGCTGCTGGAATAGCCAGCTGCTCCCCCAAGACCCCCACCCTCTACTGCTACCAACGTCCCCCTGAATCATGAAGGTGCTGGCTGTGTCTCCACTTTCCTGGCTGAGTCCAGCTCCTGCCGGGGTTTCGAGTACCCCTCCTTCTCCTCAGTCCTGGTTGACAGTTCGGGCTTCCTATTCCTTCCTGTCTTCTCCTTGTGGGCTGGGCAGGCTGGTGAAAAACAGCCCTGTTTGGATGAAAGAATTCCAATGACAGAGGGACTCTAGAATAGGACGTCTTCCCACCCAGCTGACTCTGCACCCTTTCCCTGAATCATTTCAGATTTTCTTCCAACTGGAAGTGTGTGCTGCCAAAGGCAGTGGCGGGTTCTGCTTCACACTCACAAGGAAGACACAGGAAACATGATGATTCTGCTGCCTTAGGAGGAGGTGCGCCAGTGCTGGGGGGCTGTCCAGCCTGCAGAAAAGGCTCAGGCAACTGCTGCATTTTCCATGTCTAGATAGAGATGTGCATCTATGGCAAAGGAACACAGAAGTCCGTGAGGTCGCTGCCCCCATGTGTCAGGGATGTGTATGGAACTCATGGGTGTGCACACAGCAGGCTATACAGTGAGCACCCAACATACACAGTATATGTAATGTGCTGAGATCCAGGCAGACTGCCCATAGACAGAATCTGGCCTTGAGCAAGCAAACCTGATTGACCCTTGGTCCTTTTACTGCCACCTGACCTGAAGGTAGCTTTATATATATATATAATTTTTTTAAACTGTTTATATTTTTTAATTAAAAACGAATGTCCAGGGCTTCCCTGGTGGCGCAGTGGTTAAGAATCCGCCTGCCAATGCAGGGGACACGGTTTCGAGCCCTGATCCGGAAAGATCCCACGGAGCAACTAAGCCTGTGCGCCACAACTACTGAGCCTGCTCTCTAGAGCCCGCGGGCCACAGCTACTGGAGCCTGCGCACCTAGAGCCCGTGCTCTGCAACAAGAGAAGCCACCACAATGAGAAGCCCACACACTGCAATGAGGAGTAGCTCCTGCTCGCCACAACTAGAGAAAGGCCGCACACAGCAATGAGGACCCAATGTAGCCAAAAAGAAAACTAAATAAAATAAATAAATTTGTATATTAAAAAAAAACAAATGTCCAAAGCAATAGTCCCCAGGTGCCAGTACCTGCGTGGTGCCTAGCATTGGTGAGGTTTTCCCGGGCCTCTGTCGAAACAGATAAAGCAAGACAACGAATTTGCAGAAGACAAAATATAATCAAGTTGAGATTATGTCCTTCTTACTTTTTGGTGTTAGAATATTCCTTCTCTAATCAAATGGTAGTGACAATAAATGGTATTTTTTAAAACATTAAATTCTTATTGGCAAAATTAAAAGACACCATCTACCACCTTTTAATATGCTGCTTTGTGAAAGTGTGGAAACTACTAATGTGATGGGTAAAATTCTATTTGGGGTAATGTGTTTGGGTTATACATTGTGTAGTTATTGAGCTAGGGAAGTCTTGATAGTGTTTTATCAGCATGGAAAGGTAATCTTGTCCTAGAAAGCCATCTATGTGGTCACTAATCTTTCTTCCTCAACCTGTAGTCCTTTTGTTATTGTTGGCAAGATATTGTCTAATTTCATGTATGTATGTAATTTTTTTCTACATCAGCCTGCCACCTCCTCCCCCTCAGATACACACATATCTTAAACTATGCACATTTCCAGTGGCTGAGGAGATAGAAACGTAATAGCTGAGGCAAGTATGCTTTCCCAAGAGCAAGGCCAGGGATGGGAGAAGGTTCTCACCCTCTTGCTGCCAGAGAAAGTCCTGGGGTGGAGTCTTTAAGAGAGAAGCTGCAGGGTGTGGCCAGGAAGCAGGCCAGGGACATGGGCTCTGGTTCTTTGGTGAGTCTCAGGGTCTCAAGGAGGTCCCATCCCCACTGAACAGGGCTGCCCAAGGAAATCAAAGTTCTTTTTTATTTTTAATTGTATTGAAGTATAGTTGATTTATAAAGCTGTGTTAATTTCTTCTGTACAGCAAAGTGACTCAGTTATACCTATACCTATTCTTTTCACATTCCTTTCCATTATGGTTTATTACAGGATATTGAATATCGTTCTTGTGTTATACAGTATGACCTTATTTTTTATCCATCCTATATATAATAGTTTGCCTCTGCTAATCCCAAACTCCCATTCCTTCCCTCCCGTACCACCCTTTCCCCTTGGCAACCACAAGTGTGCTCTCTATATCTGTGAGTCTGTTTTTGTTTCATAGATATGTTGATTTGTGCCATATTTTAGATTCCATGTATAAGTGATAGATGATATTTGTCTTTCTCTATCTGACTTACTTCACTTAGCATGATAATCTCTAGGTCCATTCATGTTGCTGCAAATGGCATTATTTGATTCTTTTTGATGGCTGAATACTATTCAATTGTATGTATATATATACCACATCTTCTTTATCCATTCATGAAATTAAAGTTCTTAAACCAAGTAGGAAGAGGGCAGAGATGTCTGCCTCTGGTCCTGGGGAATCACCCTTTGTCCTGCAAAAGTTGTTGAGATTTGGGTTTCTGAGACCAGGCCTTCCAGGTACCACAGGAACTCAGGGAAGTCAGAGCTGCAGGCTGGCAACCCATTATGTGCAGAACTCAGAAAACTGCAGTGATCCTGATAAGCAGGCCCAGAGAAGAATTGGAAACTATATTTGTTGTCCTTCAGAAGCACACATCTTGAGAAGAGAGGGGTGTTTAGCCTGAGCAGAGGCTAAAGTGTAAGCATGCAGCCTGGAATCAGTAGCTTCCAGCTCCTCCTGGGTAGCCTTTGGTGTGGGGACCAATTGGGGTACTCCATATCAAGAGCAGCTCATGAAATGGTTGAGGAGGAAACAGAATATCTTCAGTTTGCCAAAGCAATCACAGTGAGGAAGAGAAGAATTTCATCTGGTGAACCTTGACATGATATTAATTAAACACACACACATACACACACACATACGCACACACACACACAAAACACTACCATTTTAGTTGATAGTGACTTTTCTTGCATTGTGGATCCTGTTGCAGTGTTTTCCTTAAATTCTAGTCAAGTTGGGATATGAATCCTCCATTTCTGTAAGGACTCTTGCCTCATAATCTTCATTAAGCCATCTGACTCACTTCTCAGAGGGCCTGCCCACCCAATCTGTGCAGCCCTGGGAGAATCTCCTGCCTCTCAGAGCCACCATTTCCAGCTACATGGCTGGGTTAATTTATCATCTGATGACTTTATCTTGATGATTGGATGAAACAGTATATCTGAGAATTCTTTATATATTAAAAATGTTCATAAATGGGAATACAAGCTGGTACAACCACTTTGGAAGACAGTTCGGTGATTTCTTACAAAATTAGACATACTCTTACCATACGATCCAGCAATTGTACTCCTTGGTATTTACCCAAAGGAGATGAAAACTATGTCCACAAAAAACCCACACATGGATGTTTACAGCAGCTTTATTCATAATTTTCCAAAACTCGGAAGCAACCAAGATGTCCTTCAGTAGGTGAAGAGATAAAGAAACTGTGATACATCCAGAAAATGGAATATTATTCAGTGCTGAAAAGAAATGAGCTATCAAGCTGTGAAAAGCATGGAGGAAACTTGAATGCATTTTAGTAAGTGAAAGAAGCCAATTTGAAAAACCTTTATATGATTCCAACTCCATGACATTTTGTTAAAGGTAAACTATGGAAACAGTAAAAAGATCAGTGGTTGACAGGGGTTGGGGGGAAGGAGAGATGAATAGGTGGAGCACAGAATTTTTAGGGCAATGAAACTACTTTATATGATTCTATAATGATGGATACATGGAATCATATATTTGTCAAACCCATAGAATGTACACCACCATGAGTAAACCCTAATGCAAACTATGGACTTTGGGTGATAATGATGTGTTAATGTTTGCTCATGGATTGCAACAAATGTCCCATCTGGTGAGGGATGTCGTTAATGGGAGACACAATTCATGTGTGTGAGTAGGGGGCATACGAGAAATCTTTGTATCTTCCCTTCAATTATACTGTGAACTTAAAACTGATCTGAAGAATAACATCTATTAACTTAGAAATTGCCAATATACACTGTTAGTTACTTATCACTGTTTCATCTCTGCGATGAGGGAATGAACTCAGGGACACAGATGCCAGCCGAGAAAGGACAACTGCACTCCTTGAATGGATCATTCACATTTCTGGGACTGTAGCTGTGTCCACACCAGAGATGAGGCAAACCCTCTTTCACACTCCTCCTCCCCTGGGGTCAGCAACCTCCTGGCAGGAAGTGGCTAGTCAGGTTTCTTTCACTGGTCACTCTTAGGCTGGCACTGTGGTTTCTTTCAGGACTCTCCCCACTAACCTGGCAGAGCCCCACTAATTTGGCACAGGTGGAGCTGACAATCAACTGGAACTTTAGCCATGAAGAGAAGCCCCAAGGACAGCATGTTTTCTAGGTGACACCAGCTGACTCAGCTTCATGTCTCCTGTTTGTAGTTTAACCACAATAAATTAAATGTTTATTAATCACAGAACCAATTTAATTTTTAAAAGACCTTCTTTTAATTTCTTCTAAAACGGTTAATATAAAGGCAGATAAGTAGGAGACATCAGAAACTGCATGTGCATAATGCTAAAATATAAGCAAATTGACCCAAGTGGATTGAGCAAGGAAACTGTGGAGGCCTGGACTTTCTTCTTACACTTTTCATCCAGTGTTTGCCAGCCGAGTGCATGGCTGCTGGCCTCTCCGTTGCCCTAAGAGCCATGAGCTCCTCGCAGTGCGTGCAAGAGTTCTTGCTGAGCTCTTTCTGTGGCAGTCCATGGAGCAAAAACTGGTCTTTGTGAAACGGAGAAAGAAGGAGGAAGCTTGCCTATTCCTCAGTACCAGGAGCCACCCCCAGGGCTCTGCTTCTCCCATCCTAGACTGGCTGTGAGTGCTGGGAGCAGGTGAAGTCCTCTGGTGACTAGCTTTATTGCATATTGTCCCTGTGTTGTAATAGTCATGACATTTCACTGAAGTCAGGCATCCAGGGAAGACCTCTGAGGAGCAGGCCAAGGTCTGAGCAGAGAGGATGAATGGCAGCAAAAGCCATGCAATTAGAGGGTGTGTGTGCTGGGCAGAGCGAGCTGTCATTTCCTGACATTTTACATAATCACTTGTTAAGTGGTTTATGGTCTGACTATCCCAGCTAAACTGCTGGCCCATAAGGGGTAAGACTCAGCAGTGTCCGGCATAGCTTGGGTGTCTAAGAACACACAAAGGTATCAATTGTCCTGAGGGTGGCAACACCGGTCGGGCTACACTTTCAACTCCCATACTCCAGCCCAGCTGTTTGTGATGAGCAATCTTTTGGCTCCAGGAGCTTGGAGGGGGCGATTCTTACCCCCTGCTTGTCATAGTCTTCGTCAATCTCTTCCTAGCCCAGATTCTCACTGGGAAAGGAGTTTCCCCAGACTGTGCAATGGGGTGATATGCTGGCACCATCCCTGGTATGATGCTCCTGATAGGAATTAATCACTCGTGTGTGTGTGTGTGTGTGTGTGTGTGTGTGTGTGTGTGTGTGTGAAAATGCAAGCTTATTTTTTTTAAATCTCTACTTTTCTGGGCCTCATTTTACTTTATTTTTTAAAAAGAGTTAGGAATTGTTTGCAGTTAAAGGATCTTCCCTTTCCACACTAGTATAATTATGGCAAGAAACTCTGACGGTGCTTCATCAATTTGTGCTTTCCACATCATCATTTTAGGTTTGTGACCTCCTTCTTTTTCTTGAAGTGGCTGCATTTTCTCCTTGAAATCACTTGAAAAGTGGACAAATAGACTGTGCATGTGATGAATCCCAAATCAAGGAAGGTACTCTACTACCTGCCAAAAATTCACACATTCAGGACAGCAAAGACTGTCCCAAGTTTTATGGTTTTGTTCTTTTGCCAACTTGCAACCCATGGAATTTTTAAAAACTGAATTTAAAAAATTTAGAGTCAGTTACAATTTACAGGAAGTTTCTGAGATAATATTGTGGGGTGGGAGGCATTGGGAGTGAAAAATCCGTAGATCTGAAATTGGGTCATTACTTCCCCTGTGGGTGTCAAGAGAGACTGAGCATCTTGGCAGAGACTTGAACTTTAACCTAAAGAGACAAAAGGCAGACTGATGCTTTTTGACATGGAAATGGCTCCCTTTGATCTAATGGTGATTTCAACTTGTAACGATGTAAAGGAATTAAGATGCAGGGAGGAATTCCAGAAGGACCCATGAAAGCTCCTAAGGCAGTGCCCTGTGTGTTCCTAAGTGAGCTGTCAGCTCTACAGAGGAAGCTGAAGTTTGCAAACTCATCCCCAATCAGTGTCCTGGAGGGCTGTCCAGACTAAGGGGAACATAAGGGCAACACGCATGAGACAGTGCCAGTGTGCAGACAGCTGAGCTTGCAGGGAATTAAATGAGCAGTGTTGGAGACATAGGCGTCATTTCCATGGTCCTAAATTCTACTACATATCCATTACTTGATATATCATCTGGAGAACACATCACAGAATCTTGCTCCTTTTAAGCCACGTTTGCACGTGCATACCTGTATTTCTGAAGTTAGGTGGGAAAAAAGACATATGGGAGAAGTCCAAAAGGTGCTTTTGCAAGCTCCCTGTTGCATATTTTCTTGGCAGCATTGTGAAGATAGTGTGCCACTTGGACAGAAAGTCATTGCCCTTGGGCCCTTGGAAAGAACTGAACACCTGCATGCACATGTAGAAGGCTGACGACATGTCCAGGTGCCTTTGAGGACAGCAGAGACACTCAAGCCTACAGACATTTTACCTTCATCAGGAGGGGCACCTTTAAATCCTTATTTAGAAAGTTAGATTACTTGGCTGCTCGCACAAAGGATAGTTTGAAGAATAACTGAACTGCAGAGAACACCCAGATGTGACAGCATTCAGGGAGATGGGTGAGTGACTGGTTGGAGGAACCAGGATATATTCCTGAGGCTCAGGGGCCTGCTGCCAGGACTCTTATTTAAAACAGGCCTCAGAATATGGGTGCCAGCAAGACCTGTCTCAGAATACTTTGGAATATCTTCATGATTTCATGGCCAACGCTGTACATTTCTGGATGCCAGCCTTCTGTTTGAAACTTATCACTGTCACCTGAAGACCAAGCTGGCTTGTGGCTGTTGCCAATCCCATGTAGTTGTATTTTTCTCCCTGCTGAGAAGCCAGAAATGGATGCGCAGCTGAACCCTCGGCATATTGAGAAATTTCCTCACTCTTTGAATGAAAATGGTAGCAATTGCTTCAGTTAGGATGTTAGATACTTTTGGTTGAAATTAAAAACATAAATTCAAATTCTAGCTACCTAAACCATAAATGGAAGTATTGTCTTGAGTGACAATCTGTAGATAAAGTAGAATGATCGACACTACTAGAACTTCTCAAAATCTCCTTTTCAGGCATGTGACCTCTTGACGTTGGGCATGTCACATTACGGACAGCAAACATGATGTGTGCTTTCCTCTGGGGGAACAGAAGTGTGTGAGTCACTATGTTCTCTTGTGTTGATATGAGGGTTCCACAAGATCAAAGCAGCTGGGAATACCGAACCAGCACTAAAGGATGGTGTCCTGGAGGCCCACAGCTGAATGTGCACATGAGAAACAAACTTTTGCAAATCAGCACTGAAATAGTGGTTTAGGATGACCATGTATTCTTGCCCATCCTGGCTGGTACAGTTTTCAGAATGGGTTTAATTCAGGACTCAACAGTGTCATCATGCCTACTGCAGTACCAGACCTTTAATCCCACCATCAAGAAGGTCCCCAACAACTCTCCTCCCATCACGTTGGCCCAGTTCCTGAACAGAGCTTATTATTCAGGGAATGCCATAGACTTAGGTAAAGCGTTAACCATGGGGCAAGACTAGAGCATGGAATTACACTAACTGTGTTAGATTAATCAAAGTCAGCCCCTGGGTCTAGGGATGGGGATGTGGGAGAGAGTGGAAGAAGGTAAGGATTAGGGTGGAGGCTGAGTCACTTGCAGGGTCACTAAGTGTCCAATTAGTATTTAACCTATGTGTCTCCCTGACTCCCCTGCAGCATAGTAGAGGTTTCATTTTTCTCAATATCAATGAAACAGAGAACTGAATTCACAGTAAAGAATGGACCTTTGAAAAACAAAAGCTATTTTGAGTCCATTAAGAAAAGAAGAAAAAAAAGTTAAGTTGTGCAGTTTTTCAAGGAGTAGCATATAAATCAAGTGCAGTATCATAAAGTCTTATTAATGATACTTATTTTTATGGGACTGGTGATGTAAGTATGAGAGGAATAAGGAGTAGTGTGAAGGTAGCAAACATGAAAGATTCATGTAAAAATATTAAACCCACTTAACTGATGGCATAAATTGGAAGATACTTGTTTTTAGAATTATTACCATGAATACCTAGATACCAATTGTACTATTTCAGTTTTTGTCCTTCCTTAGGTTATCTCTTTTTAATTGTACCCTTCCTGTCTGTATATTTTATATAATGGATTGCAAATTTTCTTTTCCCCAAAACTTACTATCCATTTTGAAATTCCTATAAAATGAATCTGTCAACAAAACTGAGTTTAGTTTGAGAACAGGTGTGAAGAAATGGAGTGATCTGTTGGATATCTCAGCTGTTCTTCCATCAGGATGGTGTCTCAAGCTTGTTTAAATATGCTACTATGCGTTACTGCTATCACCTTCCCCACTTTATGAGCTTAAAATGTCTTCTACCTTAGTGGCAAAGTTTATGAAGAAAGTAAGTGAGCCTAAGAAGCATTAGAATAAAAGTAGGAAATGGTAAGGAAGGGCAAAAAGAGGAGAAGAAGTCACAAATACTGGATGCCAAATATTTAAAAGAAATATTAAATGGTACAGACAAAATGATTGTTGTGGCACATGAGTGTGATCATGATAAAAACATCACATTCACAAATGAAGTTAAATTACAGCCTTGTGTTACCAGCAGCTGTACAATGAAAGAAAAAGGAATACAACAGGACCTATTTGAGGGCTGTTCTTTTTTAATCCGATGCTTTGCTTATGGCTTCAGACTAGGGTTCAAGGCCATCTCTTGGAGTCTTAAGTGCCAAGAAAAGCAGACAGCCCACCAATTCCCTGGATTCAAACATGCATACCCTCAGGCCTTTACTATTGTATACTCTCCTTTACAACCCACTCTCTTGATGACCTTCACCTACCAGCTTATCAGAGACCACAGATCCATCTCCTTCCTCTTGCCGTCAAACATTACTCAAGCAACTTTTCAATTAAGGAATAAAGTGTGGTTGATGAGTAACGGTCCATTAAAGATGCCATGCCCTAATTCCTGGAAACTGTGTATATGGTACCCTCAATGTCAAAAGGGATTTTGCAGATGTGATTAAGGTTGTGGGCCTTGAGATGGGGAGATTATCCTGCTGTCCAGGTGGGCCCACTTTATCACATGTGTCCTTAAAAGTGGAGACCTTTTCCTGGCTGTAGTTAGAGAGAGGTATGCCTTTGGAAGGCAGGGTCAGAGAGAGGTAATGTGGCTGGCTTTGAAGATGAAGGAAGAGGCCACGAGCCAAGGAATGCAGGTGGCTTCAGGAAACTGGTGAAGGCAAGGACATGGACTTTTCCTTAGAACCTCCAGAGGAATACAGTCTGCTGATACCCTGATTTTAGTCCAATGAGACCCCTGTCAGACTTCTAGACTACAGAACTAAAAGATAAAAATGTTCTATTGTTTCAAGCCAGCAATTGTGTGGTAATTTATTATAGCAGCAACAGAAAACTAATACAGAAAGCAATTCAGTTTTTTACTTTCTATTAAAGTATAAATTATATGTAGTAAATTGCACAAATGTTGACAGTTGGGTGAATTTTTTACATATGCATACATGTAACCACTACATGGATCAGGAGATAAGAATCTTCCATCACTTGGAAGCTTCCTTCCTGACCTTTCCCAGTCAATACCATCTACCTCCCAGGTAACCACTATTCTGACTTCTATTACCAGAGATTAGTTTTGCCTGTTCCTGAGCTTCACATAAATGGAATTATTCAGATATACTTGTTTTTGTGTTTGGCTTCTTTTACTCAGCATATTTCTTTTTGAGATTTATCCACCTAGTTACATGTATCAACAATGTGTTCTTTACTGTGGTGCAATTTTCCATTATAAATATCTCTATTTATTCTTTAATGTATATTTGGGTTACTCTTAGCCTTTTGTTATTATAATAAAAGTACTGTAGGCATTCTTGTACATGTCTTTTCTCTTGGATATATGTATAGAGGGGCATTTATATATCTTGGGTATATACATAGAGGGGCAATTTCTGGGTTTTGAAGTAGGCAATGTCAAGTTTTAATAGGTATTTGCAAAATTTTCAAAAGTTATTGAGAGACAGTTTACTCTCCACCAAAGTATAAAAGTGTAACTTTCCTCAAGTCCTCACCAATATTGGTATTGCCAGACTTTGCATTTCATTGATGAGTAATGATGATGAACATTAATTTATATGATTATTGGGCATTTGGATATCCTTTGTAAATTGCAGGTTCAAGTCTTTTGTTCATTTTTATTTGAGTTGTTTATATTTTTATTATTTATTTGTAGGCATTATTTATATATTCTAGAGGAGTCTTTTGTCATATTTATTTATTGCAAATATATTGTTCCAGTTTGTGTCTTGACTTTTCATTTTCTTAATGATGTACTTTGTTGAACAAAGGTCTTCATTTTAGGAGTCCAAATTACCATATTTTTCTTTTGTGGTTAGTGCTTTCTATATCCTGTTTTTAAAGAGTCTTATCCTATCATAACATCATGAAGACATTCTATGTTTTCTCCTAAAATCTTGGTTTTTTTTTAGCTTGCACACTGAGATATATGATCCATCTTAAATTAATTTTTGTTTAGAGTGTGAGATAGGAGTTAAGGTTTATTTTTTTCTCAGATAGCCAATTGCTTTATTTATTAGAAAGACCATCTGTTTCTGACTGACTAGCAGCAGCGCCTTTGACATAAATCATGTGTGTGTCTATTTTTGGACTGTGTATCTGTTATACTTTTCTCTTTGTCCATCCTCCCTCCAATACCACTCTGTCTAAATTACTGTAGCTTTAAAGTAAATCTTGAAATTCTTGAACTTTGCTTTCCTTCTTTAAGTGTTCTGTTCCTTCTAGGTCCTTTGCATTTCCACATATATTTTTGAATTAGCTTGTCAATTTTCTTCATTAAAAAAAACTGGTAGATTTATTTGAATTCATCAGGCAATATGGGAAGAATTGACATACTAACAATGTGAGCTTTTCAATCTTATGAACATAGAATATCTCTCCATTTATTTCAGTCTTTTTTCATTTCTTTCAGTGAGATTTTCTAGTGTATTAGTCAGGATTCTCCAGAGAAACAGAACCAACAGGATGTATATATATATAGATATATATGTATGTATACACATATAGAGAAAGATATTTATTTTAAGGAATTGACTCATGAAATTGTGAAGCTTGGTAAGTCCAAAATCTGCAGGGTTAGCCAGCAGGCTACAGACCCAGGGAGGGGAGGGGTTGCAATTTAAGTCCAAAGACAATCATCTGGCAGAAATTCTTCCTGCTCAGGAGAAGTTAGTCTTTGTTCTATTAAGGCTTTCAACTGATCGGATGAAGCCCACTCATGTTACAGAGTGTAATCTGTTTTACTCAAACGCCACCAATTTAATTGTCAATATCATCCAGAAAACACCTTCACAGAAACATCCAGATATTTGATCAAATATCTGAGTACTATGGTGCAACTAAGTTGACACATAAAATCACAAGTCCACCCTGTCAACTTGGCACCCATATGCATCTCCTTAAACAATACTTAATCTCCAGATAAAGAAAATAACAAGGTCACACTCTGCCTAATACTATAAAGCTATCCTACATACAACCAAAAATGCCTTTTCCCCAGAAGAGAACACAAAGTCCTTGGGTGATGCTTACTACTCTTCTTGATATCTTATAATTTGAATACTATCATGTAAAGTCAACAATACTTAAATATTCTGATATAAAGTCAACACATCTTATGTTACATGACAAGGAAATAAGAGAGGGAAGAAGTCAAAGATATTTGCTATACACACATACACACCCAGACAAACATATTCAGAACAAAATAAGGAAGAAAAACTCATGACAATTAAAGACCTCATTTTGGTAACTGGTCAGGTGGTTGTAGCTGGTATTTCTTCCACTACTCATTCTTCGCCCTCAGCGACTACCTCACAGGATAATGTTTTTTTCAGCTGGAGAGATGACCCAAACCTCAATTCCTGAAGTGTCTGGGCCATTAATAGTTCTGCCTGAATTGGGTGGCTGTAGTTTTACATTGACCTTAACCACAGGGCATGAGATGCCCCAAGGAACATTCTCTTCTCTACTTCCATTGTAGATTAGTAGTCTAATTTCCTCTTGGTAGTCAAGATCAATCACCCCAGCCAGCACCGTAACTTCCTTCTTGTTGATTCAGAAGCATGAGGAACCTGGAGTGGTTCAGTGGCCATCTTAACTCCAAGTTCAATGAAATAATTGCTGTGTATCCGGGTGGAAGCCTTTCTCTTTCTGGAACTAAGATTTTAGGCAAACAGAACATATAAAGTCATGGGAACAGGCAACAAAAATTTTGCTAGTGGGTCACTAGAGGTAATAGTGGGTGGTGTCAATCTCATTTCTACCCCTTGATTCCTGGACCTATGAATTCTGACTACGTGGGAAGTAACACTATATACGGATTCAGAGCATATATAGCCTCCTAGAGAACCTTGCCCCAGCCCTGCAAGGCGTTGTCACCTAGCTGACGCTGTAATCTTCAAAAGACCATTCCACAGTTCTATCAAGCTAGCCGCTTCAGGATGATGGGGAACATGGCAGGACTAGTGAATTCCATGAGCATGGGCCATTGCTGCACTATTTTGCTATGAAGTGGGTTCCAGAATCAGAAGCAATGCTGTGTGGGATACCATAATGGTGAATAAGGCATTTTGTAACTCCATGGATGGTAGTTTTGACAGAAGCATTGCACATAGGGGAGGAAATCTGTATCCAGAATAAGTGTCTATTCCAGTGAGAACAAAATACCACCTCTTTCAGGTAGCTGGCTGGTCACCATGGGAAATGGTGCCATACTGGTGATTTAGTGTTGCTCTCTACTGCTGGCAGATTGGGCTCTCAGCAGTGGCCATAGCCAGGCCAGCCTTGTTGAGGGGAAGTCCATGTTGCTGAGCTCACGTACAACCTCCAGGTCTGTTATTCTGCCTACTTTGCTCATGAGCCCACTGGGCAATGACAGGGGTGGCTGGGGAAAAAGGCAGACTACTTTTATTTTTTCTGTATGTTTCATCAGTTACTGAGAGAAGAAAGTTAACATATCAACTCTGATGTGGATTCATCTCTCTCTCTTTAGTTTTGTCAATTTTTGCTTCACATATTTGAAACTATGATATTAGATTGTTATGACTTTCTTTTGATTTGACCCTTTACCATTATGAAATGTCACCATTTATCTCTCACAATGTCTCTTACCTTAGAGTTTAGTTTAATTAATATTAATTTCGCCATGCTAGATTTCACTTAATTAGTATATCTTTTTGGTCTTTTATTTTCATCCTGTAATTTTATTTCTGTAAGTTTATAATACTTTTATTGTTAATAGCATATAGTTTGGGCTTCTAAAAAAATCTCTTTGTACTTTAATTGGTGTATTTATTCAATTCATATTTAATATAATATTATATGTTAGGCTTATCACTTTACTATTTATCTTTTATTTGTTCTGACATTTATTTCCTTTTTCCTCCTTTCCTGCCTTCCATTGTATACATTAAGCAAGTGTTTTGTTTTTTTTTTGATATTCTATTTTATCTACTAGCATTTTGTAATACATTTTAGTATCAGTCTCTTTTTGGTTACTAGAAATTACAAAATTCATCCTTATTATGGTCTACCTTAAATTAGCATTTTAACACTTCTCAACAATAAAACAACCATGCAACAATTTAACTCTATTTACCATCTCCTCCTTTCTATTGTTTTCTATTGTTGTTGTGTGATTTATTTTTACATAGATTACAAACTTTACAAAATATGCTTTTTATTGTTCTTTAAACATAATAGTCTTTTATATTTATACATATATTTACTCTTTTCAATGCTGTTCACTTCTTAAACTTCTATTTTTCCATCTGAGATCAATTTCCTTCAACATGAAGAACTTTCTTTAGTATTTCTTGAAGTGTAGGTCTGCTGGAGATGTATTCTCATAGCTTTCATTTGTAAGTAACATCATTATTTCATCTTTATTTTTGAAGAATATTTACACTGGTTATGGAATTCTAGGTTGATAGGTTTTTTTTCTTATCATGTTTTAAAGATTATATTCTGATGTCTCTTGCTTCTATTGTTACTTTTTTTCCAATGATAATGTCTTTTTTTCATGGTGTTTTAAGATTTTCTCTTTCTCTTTTTCAGTATTTCTGACTATAGCATGCTTATGGATATTTGCACATGTGTGTGTGTTGTATTAATCCTGTTTGGGGTCCTCTGTGATTCTTAAATTTGTGAGTTGATGTGTATAATCAAATTTGGAAAGTTCTCAGCCATTGTTTCTTCCAATTTTGCTTCTGTCTCATTCTCTCTCTTTTCTCTTTCTGGTACCCTGATTATGCCTATTTCAGACCTTTTGAATGCATCCTACATCTTTCATACTGTTTTATTTTTTAATCTTTTTTCTTTCTATTTCAGTTTGGATATTTTTACTAACATATCTTTGTATATACTAATGCTGTATTCTGTCATGTCCACTATGCTATTAAAGCTATTTAATAAGTTCTTAACATCAGATATTATATTTTGAAGTCCTAGAATGTTCATTTAGTTCTTTTATGTAGATTTGAATTCTCTTTTGAAATATGTCTTTTCATCAGTTTCCAATCTTTAATTCTATTTTATTTAACATATTAATCACAGTTATCTTGACATCCTTTCTATTTATTCCAACATGAATGAGTTCTGTCTGTGAAGACCCAACATGAATGTGTCTCTTCATTGACTATTTATTTCTTGATGTGTGGCTCCTATTAAGGCTTAGTTTTAGGCTTTGTTAAGTTGATGTATTTCAGTTTTGTTTTAGTCCTGGAAAATAGTTCTTATTCCTCAGACATAGTTCTTACTCTTAAGCATGGCCTTTCTGGAGTCTGTACTGAATGTCCAGTATTTTCACCAGAGTATCTCAACACTGGCTGAGATGGAATTCCCATGTCTCTCCAGCACTGTAGGATCTCTGAAATCTCTGCTTCACATGCTCTTTTCCAACAACTGTTCTCTGCCAGGTATCCTGGAGTCTCACCCTGTACTTGTGCAGCTTCAAATTAGGACAAGAAGCCAAAGAGGCATTGGCTGAGATTTTTGGGTGTACTTTCTCAGAGGTGCCCTCTTTTTCAGTACCCTCTCCCACCATCCCACTGCCTTCAAAGCTCAAAGATTCTGTCACCCACTGAGACTGTTGCTCTCTGCCTCAGTTCCATTTCTCTGTGCCTCCATTTAGAAGATGAATTCAGGGTACTCCAGGTGAATGTAGGCTCATTTCTTGTGCTCTCCTTCTTTCAAAGACTTTTGAAAGTTTTGCACTGACTGATGCCCAAGACTACTATCCAGTGTCCAGTTGTTTTATATATTTTGTTTATATATTTTGTCTAGATTTTATAGTTATTTAAAACAGGATGATATCTCATACCAGCTACTTTAGAAATGGATTAGGAAATCAGGAAGTAGCCCATTAAAAAAAATTGTTTTCTTTGTTATGTTTTTCTGCCAGGTGTTATTGCATTCATTGTATATCTTTAATATGCTACTTCACTATTTATTTACTTTACATGCTTGTGTAAGAAGTAAATGTAATCTATATTTTATACAGACAGGATTAATACACAGTACTCACAAGCATACCCATTAGTGAGTCTCTAAGTGTTAGTTTATTTACTACTTGGTCTTTTAAATGCCATGCATTTTGCAGAAATGCATGATGAATTGCTATGTATGTGTTAAAATGTGTTTTAGTCATATTTGGGGAAATCATTTGGAGTTTTGGGGTGGGGTTAAGAATGCATTACTATTTTTTACATTCAAACTTGTGGCTTCTGAAAAGTCATGTTGAAAATATTTTCAGGAATCAATACAATTTAGATAACACCCACAAAAATTTCTGTCTACCACTATTTCCTTGATTTTTTGACTTATATGCATCTATTACCAGCCCAAAACTAGCGTGATTATAGGAATCCACAAAGCCCTTCAACTCATGGAATATAAATTACACCGTGTTTCCTGTCTACCCTGCAAGCATGTCTTATTGGTTCTGGACCCCACTTCCCTTAGCACTTGCTCTTTCTTCATCTTCCTTGAGTTCCAGATCTCACCTATTCCACTGAGGACATGTAATCTTCTCCATTACAATTCTGAGAAAACAAAGGTTGTTCTTTCAGAATGCTGTTGCTTCATTTCTGTCTGTACTTCCAGGTATTGCTGGTTTACTTCTTTCAGCTTTCTCATCTGGCTTAGCAGAAGGGTTATTCTAAATAACCAAGTCTCTCCTTCTCCAGGGCAGAATTTTATTCTCTCCACTAACTTTTCTGCATTTGCCTTCAACTGTGTGTCATCTTCCTTTTCCCTAAAAGTCCTTATTTGACCTTGTCATTTCCCAAGTTAGCCTCTTCTTTCTTCACATTTATTCATTGTTCAAAATTCTGGCATCTGGGTTATACTTACTGCACTCTGTCATGCCCTCCTCAGCCCTCTGCATTGAGATTTCTTCTCACTATGTAGCTGAGTTTTACTCTTGAAGGAGACTTCCTGATATGAACACTCACACCTTTCTTGCAGCACTTGACACCATGTACTGCCTGCACCTGAAATCCTTCTTTCAAGACCTCCCTGTCAAGATTCCATATTGGTGGTCTGCCTTCCTCTTTGCATTCTTTGCTGATTACCACCATTTCTTTTTCATCTCTTTACAGTGGAAATCATCCCAAGTTTCAGTCTTTGGCTCTGTTTTTTCCTCTTTTATTTTTTTCCCCTTTAGAACATTCATTTTTCCTCATTAAATTTACCTTGTCCTGCCAAATATGCATCCCTAAGATGGATTTTAATCTAGAACTCTCAGGAATTTCCTCAGGTAATTTTTCTTGGGTGCTAGCCTTCCCACCTCTACAGAAGAATTGAACATCTCAGCTGCCCGATGAAATCTCCCTTTTAATGTTTCTTCCTCTTTTCCTTGTGTTCAGAAGAAGTCCACTGTTGTTCTGACAGCATCTGCCTCACTTCACTGGGTGGGTAATGACTGGTGTTTGCCAGAATAGCAGTCTTGGAAGTCCTGGAGGACTGGCATCCCCTCCACTAGTGAGTGGCCTGAGGTGTGCATGTGACCCTATTTTGGTCAATGAGACATGAAGGGGAATGTGATGAGCACATTGGGAATTTTTTCCTACTTGATAATAGTTATGAATATGGAGAGAAAGAAAGATTTTCCCACTGCCCCTTGCTTTCTGCTTTGCATGCTTTCTGTAAAGATGTAGATGCTTGAAACAACAGTCACCTAAGATGATGAAGAGAGAGGTGTGCCCAACGTGTGACAGATTAAAGGGTCCCATACAATTGGTGACTTTGTGGGCCCACAGAACAAAGTCTGCGGTTAGAATGATTCTTCAGACAGAATCTCGGGACTGCCTGCATCCAGACTTCTTACCCAGTAACTTTATCCACTCCCTTATGCTCACTTCAAATATAATGATATAGGCAAAGTGAAAGGAAAAAGGTGGAAAAACATACCTTGCTAATACATTTTTTTTAAAGCAGGAAAGGCTATATTAATTCAGATAAATTAGACTTCAGAGCAAAGAAAATTAAGGACAGAGATGGACATTACATAAAAGGATTAATCCACCAAGAATACATAGCAATTCTAAATATATATATATCAAACAACAGAGCTGCAAAATATACGAAGCAACAAGTGATAAAACTGAGAGGTTGACAAATCCACATTTACATTGGAGATTTCAACATTACTTTCTCAACAGCTGACAAAACAGCCAGAAAAATAATCAGAAAAGATATATAAGAACTGAACAAACAATTACGATCTACTTAACATTTATAGAACATTGAATTAAACAATAGCAGAAAATACATTCTTTCCAAGAGCTTCCAGAACATATACCAAGATAGATCAGAACTTGTACAAAGATAAGCAAGTAGGTTGTTTTAGTCTGTGTGATAAAACAACTTAATAAATTTATAAGAATTGATCACACAGTGTATGTTTTCTGACCATAATGGAAACAAAGTAGAAATCAGTGGCAGAAAGATAACAGGAAAATCTCCATATACTCAGAAGCTAAATAATGCACTATGGATCAAAAAGAATGCTTCAAGGGGAATTAAAAAATTGATTTGAATGTCCTCACTCCCTTCTTAAACAAGAAAAAACCTGAAGAAACTGAAAATCAATGAGTTATCTTGGACTCATTAGAGAACTGGGGTCACAGGGCAAACAACAACCCTGATATCTGGAGAGGTAGATAACTACAAGGAATCACATGGAGATCAGCTTACCTGTAGCAGAAGCTACCGAAAGGAACACTTAAACGGTAATTTTGATGAATTGCTGAAGGCAGAATATGGACTAGTGTGAGAGTTAAAGAGATTCCTGGGGTTATAGGTTTGGTGGACCCCAAACATTTATGGGTTTTAATCTTCAGGAACCCCACCAGCTTCTCACTGTGAAAAGCCAAGGCAAATCCCTCATGTCTTTGGCAGGGTGTGCAAAAAAAAAAATTATGAAATATGCCCAGAGCATTCTTCATAACAAATACCTACTCTTTATGGGGAAAGTCTTTACCAGAGCCTTCTTGTTTCACCCAAGGGAGGAGAAAAGGTAAGAAACAATTGTGAAAGTCATAACCTGGGGACACAGACCCACTAAAAGACTGAGATTTAATCATAAGACTATAGAATGCTTTTTCTTTCCCACACCTGATCACCACATCAACAGGGCTGTAGCATAATATCAGTGGATTACAACTGAAGGAGCCACAAGACATAGGCTCCATCTAAGGAGAAACCCAAAGACAAGGGAAACAAAACAAGGAATTTGATGCTCCTACAGCTACAGCAAACATAAAACAACACCCACTTCCTGGCCAGATTAACATCAAACTTCACACTTAAGGCCTATTTACCTCAGGTACTATTTCCCAATAAAGTCAACAAATTACAGGGCATGATAACAGCAAGAAAAAATAGTCTGAAGAGACGAAGCATGCATCAAAACAAGACTATGACATAGATATTGGAACTATCAGATGAAGAGTTTAAAATAACTATGATTAATAAAAAGGGGGAAGTAGAAATATGCAAGAACAGATGAGTAATATAGGCAGAATGATGGAAATTCTAAGAAAAGCTCAAAAGGAAATGTCAGGAATCAAAAACACTGTAATAGAAATGATGAATGTCTTTGGGCTCATCCGTAGACTGGCCATGGCTGAAGAAAGAATCGGTAAACTTATGATATGTCAATAGAAACTTCCAAACTAAAGTGCAAAGAAAAAAACCCACAATATTCAAGAACTACAGGACAATTCCTAAAGGTATAACATAGGCATAATTGTAATACCAGAGGCAGAAGGAGAGAAAAGCAGGAAAATATTTGAAGTAATAATGTCTGAGATTTTTCTAAAATTAATGATAGACACCAAACCATAGATTCAAGAAGCTCAGGGAGCATCAAGCAGTACAAATATTAAAACAACTACACCAGAGCATGTCATATTCAGACATCAGAAAACCAAAGACAAACTCTTGAAAGAAGCGGCAACTGAAAAGAAAAAGCACAACCAGAAGTTGAGAATTATGTTTTATTTGGCAGACTTTCTGAGGACTTCAAGTCCAGGAGGCAGCCTCTTAGATCACTCTGAGGGTCTGGCTCCAAAGAGGTAAGGGAGGAGCCAGGATATACAGGAGTTTTGCAACAAAAACCAGGTAGTCAGAATATCAAAAGATTACTGTTAAAGAAAACCAGACATCTCAAGTTAATGAATTTAGCACTTTTCTATGTAAGGGAAGATGCAAGAGTCTGGGCTCATTGAAATCATTCCTTTGATATGCACCTTAGCTATATAGGGCCAGTATCCTGGGCTTTCCCATCCTGAGTCCCCTCAGGGTGCACTGTTGGGGGTGGCTGCAGTGGCTGATGGCTTGATGGCCACAATATCCTTTGTTTACTGACATTCTTTGTCCACAGAAGACAGAAAGAGGAAATCTGAAATACTTAGGTGTAAATCTAACAAACCATGTACAGGACTAGTATGTTGAAAACCATGAAATACCGATGAAAGAAATCAAAGAAGATCTTGCCAACTACAAATAGACGTTTGCCATGGGCACTTGCCATCTACCTCTACTAGGATTAAACCAAGTGCCACTGCAGCTGCTGACCTTCAACATTCCCAGAAAGGAATTCACGGTGGAGATCAGGAATGAGGCACTAGGTGCTCTGAGAAAAACTAGCAGAACAGGTTTTCAGATAGTTAGATATTTTCAGGAGCTGATTTTATGAGCCCATTTCTTGCATCCCCACTAGAGAAGCACTAAATTCCTTCATGGTGAAGTCTGCTCCTTGTGACTAGCATTAACCCTCACGACACCTTCTGCAAAAATATGTGCTTGATTGCATGTATTCCCCCTTCACCAAAATCACATACATATTGACCCACTACCTCTTTGGAGCAGTTTCTCAGAGCTATCTGGAATGCTGTCTCCCAGGCTGCAGTCCTCATTTTGTCCCAAACAAAACTTAACGCGAAACTCTCACGTTGTGCATTTTTGTAAGTGGACCATCTAAATAATTGGAGAAATATTTTGTGTTCATGGATTAGAAGAGTCAATATAGTAGAGATGTCTTCTTTCCAAATTGATAAACAGGTTTAGTGCAACTCCTATCAAAATCTCAACACGATAGTATATATATATATATACATACACACACAAGTTTGAAAAACAAGAGTAAAGTGAGAGAAATCACTTAACCCAATATTAGCTACACTAATCAAGACAGTGTGGTATTGGCAAAGTGATGGACACATAGATTATTGGAACAGAATAGAAAACCCAGGAAGAGTCCCCAAAAAGTTGGCTACTCACTTTTGACAAGGTTAAAAAAAAAAATTCAAAGGAAGAGTAGTCTTTTCAAATGGTCCTGAAACAATTGGATATTTATAGTCAAAACAATAAACTTTGACCTAAACCCTACACATTAGACAAAAATTAATTCAAAAAAGGATAATTGATGTAGTGTAAATTGCAAAACTATATAACTTTAAGAAGATAACATAGTAGAAAATCTTTGAAACCTGGGTCTAAGTGAGGAGTTCTTAGAGATGACTTGAAAGCACAATCCATAAAAGGGAGTAATTGATAAATTGGACTTTATCAAATTTTAAATCTTTTGTTCTTCAAAAGACTCTGATAAGAGAATGAAAACTATAGACAGAGAGAAAATATTTGCAAACTGAATATCTGACAAAGTAATCATCTCTAGCATATATAAGTAATTCTCAAAGGTGAGAATTTTTTAAAAAGCAAACAATTAGAATATGAAAATGGGCAAAAGACATGAACAGACATTTCACTCAAGAGAATTTATATATGGCAGATAAGCACATGAAAAGATGTTCAATACCATGATACCACTAATCGTTGGAGAAATGCAAATTAAGATGATGATGAGATATCATCATACATTTATTAAAACAAGTAAAATAAAAAACAGCGACAATACCAAATTCTGCAGGGGGTGTGGAGAAACTGAATCTCTCATATATTACTAGTTGAGAATGTAAGATGGTACAGTTACTCTAGAAAATAGGTTGTCAGTTTCTTAAAAAACTAAGCATAAACTCACCATACAATTCAGCAATTATGCTCATAATGAAAACTTATGTCAGCACAAAAACCTGTAGGTGATTGCTAATAGCAGCTTTATTCGTAAACCTGGAAACAACAAAAATATCCCTCAATAGGTGAATGGTTAAACAAACTGTGGTTTATGTGTCATCTATACCATGGAGTGAATACACAAACTTTGATGGATATCAAGGGCATTTTGCTAAGTGATAAAAAAAAAAAAAAAAACCTCAAAACATTACATTTTATGACTCCATTTGTATAACCTCGTTGAAATGACAAAGGTATTAAGATGGAGAAAATAGGTTAGTGGTTTCCAGAGGTGAGGGATGATTGGGGAATGGGTGAGAATGTGTGACTGCTCAAGGGTAGCTCAGAGAAATGTTTGTGGTAAAGAAAGTTCTTGTGATGAGGATCACACAAATCTATCTGTGTAAAATGACAGAACTGTACACTCACATTGTCCAGTGTCAAATTTCTGGTTTTGATAGTGTACTATAATTATGTAAGATATAACCCGGAAGGGAAATTGAGTGAAGCATACATAGGACTACTCTGCCATCTTTGCAAGGTTCTGTGAGTTTACCATTATTTCAAAATTAAAAGTTTGAAAAACACAGAGAATGGAGTAACAGCTCTGCAGGGGCGGGAAAGATTTAGTTGTGGAAGCAACATATGAGCCTAGTCCCAAAGGTTGATTGGGGGCTTTCAGAGGTGGCAGGAACCTTTTAGGGAGAGATCAAAACAGCCTTTCCAGAAGTACAGAGGTGGAAAAGGGTAATTCATCATTCAGGATGCTTTAATCAAAAGTAATACAAGACTCACTAAAAGTGGCCTGATGGAGAGGGGTTTGCTTTAAGTGTTGGCTATTCTCTGATTACCCTTCCAGGTCCATTCACTGCACTTCTTTGTGCCCTGGAAAGCTGAGCTCCATCACCTGGGCCCCCTTTGGGTTTCAGCTAGTGGGAGGCATTGGCAGGAGATCAGATGGCACCAGGAGAGAGAGGTTGCAGTATTAGTTCCACCCTTTTCACACTGGGCTGTGGTTTTGAAAGTATCTCAGTTACTCTATTCCCAGCCTCATCCTCTCATCAAGGTCCAGTAACCACCCACTCCCTGTCCTTGCAGACTTAGAGTCATAATGGCTACCTACTGTTGCCAGTTTCTGAATGTTTCAACAACCTTTTCCAGTTCCTTTCATTCTACCCGTATATCTGTCACCAGCCCCTTTATGAAACTCTTCAATGAACCCTTTGAGGGTGATCTATGTTCTGCAAAGATCTGAATTGTACATTAACTCACAATAAGAATTCTGCAAGTAGATTGTTCTAGGGTTGATTCAGCTACAAATTCAAAGGTAGACACTGCCATATCCTGTCCAAGAAGAGAGACACTGGAGTGGTGTGTGAGCATGTGTGTGTTGGGAGGGGGATGGAAAATCCTTCCATCACATTTCTGTTCAGATTCTGTGGACTAGGGTTGGATCTCATGCCCATGTTCTGGCTGCAGGGGGTGGGGAAGTAAAGACTTGGTACTTTTATCATCTCTGGTAGAATGTGGGCTAAGGCAGCAAGGAAGAAATGAATGGGAAAATTGACTGATGGTGGGCAATTGAAGATGTCTTCCCCACTGAGGGGACTCCCAGTTGGTTGTATTCTGCATGAGGTTGAAGGCGAGAGTGGAAAGAGTAGAGCCAGTTCACAGAGAGCTTTGCATGACAAAGAGGGACTCCAAGAGTCATTCAGGTTCACATAAGGACCAGGAAGGAGGAAGGAGGCAGTCTTGCCTCTGTCCCTGGTAATGGTCAATTTCAAGAACTTGGGGTAAAAGAAGAAATAATCTAGACTAGAGAGGGGCCAGAAGGTTGTCAAACTGTTTGGTCATCTGCACAACTCTGATCAGTTTGGGGGGCCCTTTGGCCTTTTTTCTGTCTCTGTACTGATACGACACCATCTTAATTATTATGGCTTTATAGTAAGTTTATAATAAACCCAACTTGCATTTATTTTTCCAGAGGGTCTTTAAAGGTCTTGGTATTTTGCAGATGAATACATATTTTAGAATCAACTTGTTAAATTCCACAAAATCCCCTTGGGGACTTTGACTGGGTTTGCATTTAATCTATAAGTTAGTTTGGGGAGAACTGAGACCTTTATAACAGTCTGTCTTCCAATTCATAAAGATGGTATTTCTCTATTATCTTAATAGTCTTTGATGTCTCTCAATAAAATTTTGTAATTTCTCATAGTATTTTACAATGTAATTCACTAAATTTATTACTAGGTTCCTGCTATTTTAGATGTGTTGCTAATTATATATTTTGAAAAACATTTTATAAATATTTGTTGCTGATATATAGAAAAAAATTGATTGTTATATCTTTACTTAAAATACGACAATCCTGACAAACTCTTTTACAAACTCTAATATTTTGTTTACAGATTTTCCCATACACAATCATATACTCTGTGAATAATAAAGTTTTATCTATTTAGTTTTTATATCTTTGATATATTTGTCTTGTTGTCTAACATCTTCAATAAAATGCAGAATAAGAGTGGTGATATAGGGGAATTCCCTGGTGGTCCAGTCGTTAGGACTTGGTGCTTTCATTGCCATAGCCCAGGTTCAATCCCTGGTGGGGGAACAAAGATCTCACAAGCCCTGCAGCGTGACCAAAAAAAAAAAAAGTGGTGATAGAAAGCACCCTTATTTTAGTCTTAATTTCAAAGATAAAGCTTTCAATGTATCATCAACAAATACAATATTTAATATATTTATATTTAATATGTATTTAATAAGATAATATTTAATAGACTTTTTATTGGGTTAAGTAAATTCATTTCTGCCTCTTATTTGCTGGGGAATTTTAATCATGAATGAATGTTGAATTTTTTTTTTCCTTCTGCTAACTTTGGGTTTTGTTTGTTCTTCTTTCTGTAGCTCCTTTAGGTGTAAGGTTAGATTGTTTATTTGAGATTTTTCTTGTTTCTTGCGGTAAGCTTGTATTGCTATAAACTTCCCTATTAGAACAGCTTTTGCTGTATCCCATAGGTTTTGGGTCATTGTGTTTTCATTCCTATTTGTCTCTAGATATTTTTTGATTTCCTCTTTGATTTCTTCAATGATCTCTTGGTTATTTAGTAGTATATTGTTTAGCCTCCATGTGTTTGTGTTTTTTTACGTTTTTTTCCCTGTAATTGATTTCTAATCTCATCACGCTGTAGTCAGAAAAGATGCTTGATATGATTTCAATTTTCTTAAATTTACTGAGTCTTGATTTGTGACCCAAGATGTGATCTATCCTGGAGAATGTTCCATGCACACTTGAGAAGAAAGTGTAATTTGTTTTTTTTGGATGGAATGTCCTATAAATATCAATCAAATCTATCTGGTGTATTGTGTCATTTAAAGCTTGTTTCCTTATTAATTTTCTGTTTGGATGATCTGTCCATTGGTGTAGGAAAGGTGCTAAAGTGCCCCACTACTATTGTGTTACTGTATATTTCCTGTTTTAGAGCTGTTAGCAGTTGCTTTATGTATTGAGGTGCTCCTATGTTGGGTGCATATATATTTATAATTGTTATATTTTCTTCTTGGATTGATCCCTTGATCATTATGTAGTATTCTTCCGTGTCTCTTGTATTATTCTTTATTTTAAAGTCTATTTTATCTGATATGAGTATTGCTACTCCAGCTTTCTTTTGATTTCCATTTGCATGGAATATCTTTTTTCATCCCCTCACTTTCAGTCTGAATGTGTCCTTAGGTCTGAAGTGGCTCTCTTGTAGACAGCATATATATGGGTCTTATTTTTGTATCCATTCAGTGAACCTGTGTCTTTTGGTTGGAGTATTTAATCCATTCATATTTAAGGTAATTATCGATGTGTATGTTCCTATTACCATTTTCTTAATTGTTTTGTAGGTCCTTTTCTTCTCTTTTGTTTCCCACTTAGAGAAGTTCCTTTAGCATTTGTTGTAAAGCTGGTTTGGTTGAGCTGAATTCTCTTAGCTTTTGCTTGTCTGTAAACCTTTTGATTTCTCCATTGAATCTGAATGAGATCTTTGCCAGGTAGAGTAATCTTGGTTGTAGCTTCTTCCCTTTCATCACTTTAAATATGTCATGCCACTCTCTTCTGGTTTGTAGAGTTTCTGCTGAGAAATCAACTGTTAACCTTATGGGAGTTCCCTTGTATTTATCATTTTTCCCTTGCTGCTTTTAATAATTTTTCTTTGTCTTTAATTTTTGCCACTTTGATTACTATGTGTCTTGGCATGTTTCTCCTTAGGTTTATCCTGTATGGGACTCTCTGCGCTTCCTGGACTTGGGTGGCTATTTCCTTTCCCATGTTAGGGAAGTTTTTGACTATACTCTCTTCAAATATTTTCTCAGGTCCTTTCTCTCTCTCTTTTCCTTCTGGGACCCCATAATGTGAATGTTGTCACGTTTAATGTTTTCCCAGAGGTCTCTTAGGCTGTCTTCATTTCTTTTCATTTTTTTTTTTCTTTATTCTGTTCCGCAGCAGTGAATTCCACCATTCTGTCTTCCAGGTCACTTATCTATTCTTCTGTCTCAGTTATTCTGCTATTGATTCCTTCTAGTGTAGTTTTCATTTCAGTTATTGTATTGTTCATCTCTGTTTGTTTGTTCTTTAATCCTTCTAGGTCTTTGTTAAACATTTCTTGCATCTTCTCAATCTTTGCCTCCATTCTTTTTCTGAGGTCCTGAATCATCTTCACTATCATTATTTTGAATTCTTTTTCTGGAAGGTTGCCTATCTTCATTTCATTTAGTTGTTTTTCTGTGGTTTTATCTTGTTCCTTCATCTGGTACATAGCCCTCTGCCTTTTCATCTTGTCTATATTTCTGTGAATGTGGTTTTTGTTCCACAGGCTGCAGGATTGTAGTTCTTCTTGCTTCTGCTGTCTGCCCTCTGGTGGATGAGGCTAACTAACAGGCTTGTGCAAGCTTCCTGATGGGAGGGACTGGTGGTGGGTGGAGCTGGCTGTTGCTCTGGTGGGAAGAGCTCAGTAAAACTTTAATCCTGTCTGCTAATGGGTGGGGCTGAGTTCCCTTCCCTCAAGTTGTTTGGCTTGAGGCAACCCAACACTGGAGCCTACCCAGGCTCTTTGGTGGGGCTAATGGTTGACTCTGGGAGGGCTCACACCAAGGAGTACTTCCCAGAACTTCTGCTGCCAGTGTCCTTGTCCTCACCGTGAACCACAGCCACCACCCCCAGCCTCTGGGGGAGACCTTCCAACACTAGCAGGTAGGTCTGGTTCAGTCTCCTATGGGGTCACTGTTCCTTCCCCTGGGTCCCAATGTGCACACTATTTTGTGTGTGCCCTCCAAGAGTGGAGTCTCTGTTTCCCCCAGTCCTGCAATCAAATCTCACTAGCCTTCAAAGTCTGATTCTCTAGGAATTCCTCCTCCCATTGCCAGGCCCCCAGGTTGGGAAGCCTGACATGGGGCTCAGAACCTTCACTCCAGTGGGTGGACTTCTGTGGTCTAAGTGTTCTCCAGTGTGTGAATCACCCACCCAGCAGTTATGGGATTTGATTTTATTGCGATTGTGCCCCTCCTACCATCTCACTGTGGCTTCTCTTTCTCTTTGGATGTGGGATATCTTTTTTGGTGAGTTCCAGTGTCTTCCTGTAGATGACTGTTCAGCAGTTAGTTTTGATTCTGGTGCTCTCACAAGAGGGAGTGAGTGCATGTCCTTCTACTCCACCATTTTGAACCAATCTATTGTTTATTTTGTGTTTAAAGATATAAGCTCACATATACATACACACATACATATATATATATTACCCCTACCCTGACCAGATAAATGAAGGCATGCTACAATGTTACAAATTTTTTCCATGTTTCTTTTTCCCTTAACAATATTTCCTGGAGTTCACTCTCCAGCAGAATCCCTTTTAATAGTGGCAAAGTATTTATGCATAAGAATATGGGTGCACCACTCAGCTAGGACTCCTTAAATCCAAGTTCAAAGCCTGAGGCTCCTTGGGTCACACAAACAACTCAAAGCCAGGCTGCAAGTCTAGGCACAGGCTCATTTATATCCACTTCACTCTCACCCAGAGAGTGTTGGCCTTTGGAGTCCTAACTCCCCATCAGTACAGTCTATTTGCAGCCTTATTTTAGGAGGCCTGGAGGTTTGCCTTTAATTCCTTCTGACCTAAAATCAGTTTTCCTGCTGTTTCTTTGTTTATAGAGAAAATCCCCAGGGCAAAATAGCTCTGAGCCTTTGGTTTACTTTTTCTGGTTTTTGTCTTCTTTTAAAGTGTGGTCTAATGGTTCTTTACTCTCTTGTTAGCTCTTGGATGCTTTTATTTATTTATTTATTTATTTATTTTTAGCTTATAAAAAGCAGAAATTTATTTCTCATAATTCTGGAGGCAGGAAGTCCAAGATCAAGTCGCCAGAATAGTCACCTGAAGGTTCTCTTCTTGATTCATTGCTGGTGCCTTCTCACTGTGTCCTGTTTTTCTTCATCCTGAATTTCCCTCAGGACCTACCGTTGGGGATGGCTACAGTGGCTAATGGCTTGGTGGCTGGGCAACATTCGTTGTTTACTTGAGTGGCAGGCAACATTTTTTTTTTTTGTCTCCAGCTATGTTAATATATGTATGCATGTATATATATATATATATATATATATATATACATACACACACACACACACACATAGAGATTTTAAACTTGCAGACTTTTAAATATTTCATAAGATGTAGTGGCTTATATTTATATTAGATGAATATTATATCTATATTTATAAGGCCTTCCCATTGGTATACAGTTATGCAATTTTATTTTATTTTTCATTTTTATTTTTTTATTGGGGTATAGTTGTTTTACAATGTTGTATTAGTTTCTACTGTACAGTGAAGTTCCCTGTGCTATGCAGCAGGTTCTCATTAGTTATCTATTTTATACATATTAGTTAGTGTATATATGTCAATGCTTGGATGCTCTTAAGATGATATATTTTAGCATCATCCAGGTAGTTTAGTTTTTCCTAGAGCAAGAGCTGGTCTGAATTGCTCAGTCTGCCATTACTGGAACCATTTGTTACTTTCATAGTCGGTGAAAAAAATTAAAAAGAAACATTCATGATAATTTGGGCTATCAGTGTCAGTTTTGACTTATGGATACTGAACCAAAAAATCATATTAGCATTAGCATTTCCCCCCTTTGTGTATATAATATTCTTTCCAATAACATAAGCTTAAACACCTTGGAAGATAAAGCTTCTATGTGTGCCTTGGGATGTTCCAAAGGCAGTTACAGTTTAATGGACCATGATTTGTAGGGAGGTACTGCAGATCTTTTTAAAGAAAACCTTCCAATACACCCAAATATCATTATCCCAAGCTGAGAGGGAGACTGCAGAAGTAAGATATAGTCCCAGAGCCCACCCATCATCTCTCAAATAGAGTTGTGAGGGAATGAACAGATAAATGAAAGAATGTACAAACCAGAGATCACCTATTTCTAAGCCTGAGCTTGGTAAGGAGCCCAGTGTTACACTGTGATCTGGATGGTCACTGAGACAACATCAAGAACAATTTACATGGACTATGAATGCAATTATCATGAGCCCAATTATGCACCCCATTTTCTACACTAAGGCCCTTTTCAGGAGATGCTGTAACACTTGATTTAAAAAGTCAGATGGGGCTTCCCTGGTGGTTCAGTGGTTGAGAGTCCGCCTGCCGATGCAGGGGACACGGGTTCATGCCCCAGTCCTGGAAGATCCCACATGCCGCGGAGCGGCTGGGCCCATGAGCCATGGCTGCTGGGCCTGCGCATCCGGAGTCTGTGCTCCACAATGGGAGAGGCCACAACAGTGAGAGGCCTGCGTACCGCAAAAAAAAAAAAAAAAAAAAAAAAAAAAAGTCAGATGAATTACCTCTGCAGAAGGGCCCTTTGTCCAGTTCATTTGTGGCAGGGACAAGAAAGAGGTGAGAGGCATGAGCCCCACAGTGTAGACAGTTGTCTCCCAGGAGAGCTGAAGGGAATGTCATCAGTAGTCATTGAGCAGGGAGAAAGCACGATGAGAACAGAACTGACTCGAGCCACATCCGTCCCCACCAGCATCCTGGGCACCGTGGACCCCAGGAGCAGACACTTCAGACACTTAGCCTGATTCTCTACATCTGAATTTCCATGCTATGATGGTCCCCAAGGCTGAATGGGAACATTGTAGGCCAGTGGTCCAGAAGACTAGGAACAGTTAGGCAGAAGTGTGTCTAATTTTGTTGAAAAGAGACACAGGGTCCCATCTGGTCTCTGTTGCTGATTCCATATGACAGAAAGGGTGGCATGTGAAGGGGTCTGTGGGTGGTGCAGCATCTGTGTGAACAGTAGCTCCTCTGTACAACTCTAGCTGTTGTCCATGTGGTGGGCAATGGAATGGAAATTAAAACAGCAGAGGAAAGCCATGCTGGTGTTTGTGATCTAATCTCACCTCACGAGGAAAACCCTCTCATGCTGAAGTGACTTTTGTTTGTAGTCCTTCTTCTCAGTCACCCAGGGCCAGCTTGGTGATTTCTGCTGTCCGTGGAGAATCAGTGTTCTATCGGGACGGTATGTGGACCAACAGCTCCCCAAGCACTCTGTCTGGAGAACATCACAACCTCAGATTCTCAGATCGGGTCGTGAGCTGGGGGAGCCGAGTGTCTCTGGATGGCTCTAGTTTCCAGAGTGAATAATTCATCTCCTATTTGCAGAGACAGGCTGCTGGCCTTCCCTGTCCTGTCCCTGGGCTCCAGGACCTCCCCCACATCATTCGGAGGACTGAATGATGGTTCCCTACCTTCCTGCTCCAGAGTTCAATGACAGCTTTCAAAGTGTCTACTGGCAACGGAACCCACTGATTCCAGATAAGAAGATATATATATACATGTATGTAAAGCTATCCATCTGTTCATTAGCTGCTGGTTCACCTCCATTTCTTTTGTTTTCTTTGTTGTTTTTTCCCTTCTTCAGATTTCAGTCTCTTCTTCTTCAGAAACCATTTTATTACCAACATCAAAGAGTAAATTCTCCTCAGACTTCTAGTCTGACTTTGGAAAGGAATGAAAACCAAAAAAAGAATTGAAAAAAAGGAGACTGGCCCAGTTTCTGACATGCTGTGTTCTCTGTTGCCTTGATTAAAAAAAGGATGGCTAGTACAACAAAGAGAGCTGCGTTCTACAGCCTCAAAGCCAGAATGATTTCTTCCTGAGTTAGCATATCTGGACCAGTGTCTAAAATTTACCTCCTTTCTTCCTATTAATAACATCTCTGGAATTTGTACCTTGCTGGATCTGGAAGCTTTGATGAATGTTTTTGTCATCTATTCTATTGGTTCTTATAATTCACTGTCCATCTGCCTGGACTATTGCCTGCAGGTTGGCCCACTTTGAAAGTGTTTACATGGGTCTTAATGAGGATTATGCACTGTTCACTGAGATGATGGTCTTGGAAACTGAGAGCAAGAAGCTGCTTCATAGGTTCTATTTACCTGAGGAAAAGGTGACCTTAACTGAAATGTGTAAATTGTCCTTGTGATTTCTTTAGTATTATATAAGGAACTTTCACCATATTTTTATTTGCCACACTTAAAAGTTATGGTTATTCTCAATAAATTAAAACAAAACATAGAATTACCCATATAATCCATCAATTCCACTTCTGGGTATATACCCAAAAGAGTTAAAAGCACGGACTCAGACATTTATACATTTAAGTTCATAGCAGCATTATTCACAATAACCAAAAGGAAATAATTCAAAAGTTCGTTGAAAGATAAATGGATAAACAAAATATGGTCTATACCTACTGTGGAATAGTATTCAGCCTTAAAATAGAATGACACATGCTACAACATGGATGAACCCTGAGAACTTTATGCTAAGTGAAATTAGGCAGTCACAAAAGGACAAATATTGTATAATTTCACTTATATGAAGTATCTAAATGAATCAAAATCATAGAGACAGAAAGCAGAATGGTGGTTGCCACAGGCCGGGGAGTGAGGGGAGAACGGGAGTTGTAGTTTAATGGGTGCAGAGTTTCAGTTTGGGAAGCTGAAGAGTTGGAAGACGGATGGATGTTGGTGACAGGTACACAACAATGTGAGTGTACTTAATGCCACTAAACTGTATACTTAAAAATGGTTAAAATGCTAAATTTTATGTTATGTATATTTTACCACAATAAAAAGTTATAATTAGTTTGGATTTATACACATTAAACCATGCTCTACCTACAGTGCTAGAGTTTGCTCTGGAAGGGAAAGACCTAGATGTGAGGTTTTTAGGCCGCCTGCAGTCACCCTGGGTTACATTCATCTGTAGAATTGCCCATGTACACAGCATGAGGCTTATTTGCATCATCTTGAAAGAACTAATATATCATTTTGCCACAGTTACCAACCAGTTTAATATGCCACTGCTGAAACTCTCTTCTCCTAATTGGTTTATTTTTTATAGTTTGGAGGAAATTAATTTTCATTTGCCTATAGTATTTATTGCAACATCAGAAGAAAAGAGTGAGTTTTGTATTGACTTTGATTTTACTTCTTCAACTAACCTTAGAAGGTAGAAAGAAAGTGAAAAGGAGAGGTCTGAAAAAGTCTTCCATTTAGGGTTTCTTGTTAAAGAAAACTCAATGAACCAAAGTGCTAAACTGAAGCTCCAGGGTTATTTTGATTCAAAAGCATCTTTGAATCCATATCTGCAGCCTGATTAACAGTGGTGATGTTCATGGATTGTTCAGTGAAGTAACTTATCATAGCTCTGACACCCAGACACAGACAGAGGAGTGAGAAAGACACTTCCACATGGCTACAACATGACCTCGTTGTATTCTTGGAGCTATCAAACCCAATTTGGTATGGTTTGAAAACTTGGGAAATATTTTAGTCAAGTTAAAGTATTCTTGATGAAAATGTTTACACTAAATCTAAAGGAAGCTTTTGTTTTGACTTCTAGTTTAGAGAGGAGCATCAAATGTTGCCACAAATGATATCACCCTCAAATCCAGAATGTGGACATTTCACGAGGCAATTGTCCTGGTCTCTTCAAAACGTCATGATCAAAAAGGACTAAGAAGATGCAACCACTAAATGCAAAATGCAACATGTGAATCTTGGTTGTATCTACATTTTTTAAAAATTGAGCTATAAAAACCATTTTGGAGACAACTGGGAAATGCTAATATAGAGAGGATATTAAAGGATATTAGAGAATTGAGGTTAAATGTGATTATGCTATTATAGTCACAGAGGAGAATTTCTTTTTTCTGGGAGATGCATGCTGAAGAGGTAAAGGTAAAGGTAACATACTTTCTAATGGCTCAAAAAAAAGTGCAGATAGGTTAGGTAGAGAAGTACACATGACAAAATATGGAATATTGAATATTGTTGGTGGATATATGAATATTCACTGTAGTATTCTTTCAAATCTTCTTTATGTTTAAATTTTTCATAATAAAAATTTGGGAGGAAAATTGATCACCAAGTTACAATCATGTAGTTGGCATAAGCCACAGACCCCTTGCTAGGTAGTCAAGTCCAGGTTTGTTTTCTGGCCTCCTGAAGAATCTGTTTGCTGCCATAAAAATGAACTTCTCTTGCTTCAATCTGAGCAAGAGAAGTGAAGCTCACAAGCAAGTTAAGACCTGAAACTCAGAACAACAAAAAAAAGAATTTGGAGTGTGGAAACGTGGGGTTACTCTCACTGTCCTTTCACTCCAAGTCTGAATGGGAGGAGACGCTAACCCAGAGCCCTGTCTTTAAAATCTATAGGGGACTGAGCTTACAGCATTATCAGAACAGGGCGGAGACCCTCCTGTGGGCAGTGCCTGGGAGGGAGGGTGCAGGACTGAGGGTCTCTGCAATTTTGCGGGGATTGAAGTAACGCAGTCCTATCACTGTTGTTGGGGTCTTTTTGCACATGCTAAGCTGGTGTTTTCCTTTACCACAAATTTCTAAACTGAAAAAAATGTAACTGGGGGAGTGCCAATTAGAATGGATGAAAAATATTTTCAAAGTGCAATCTTGATTCTTGAAGAAACACGGTGCATCTTTAAGCAGTCTGACGTGCATTCTTTCTGCCCTGCCCTCCTCCCACCACTGCCTGCTTCGCCTGGCCACCCTACTCAATGTTCCCACCCTGTTCCAGCTCTCCCCAGTTTTCTAAACTGGTCTACAGCCTCATCCCTTGTCCAACCCTCCAACCCCTTTCCCTGCCCCACGTCCATCTGGCTTACCGCTTCCAGAACAATCTTTCTAATATGTAATGCCAATCATGTGTTCTCTCTTTCTTAAAATACTCTAAGATTCCCCATCACCCCTTCAGGAGGAAGCCCAGACTCTTTATTATGTCACATCAGGCTCTTTGCATCTGCCTCCCATAACTTCTAATTTCACCTCTTCCCTTGGTTTGTCCACCTCAGGTCTATTAGACGAGCCACTGTCCCAGCTGAAGGGTCTTTCCTTGTGTTTTTTTCTTCTCTTCTTCCTCACAGTAAGTATTTACCTAGCACTGGCTGTGTCCTCATCCTGTAGGGACTAAGGAGGGGGTGGGTAAGGTAAATGGAGACCTGGCCGTCTGGGGATGGTCAGACAAAAACGGAGAAAGGGTTCAAGTGTTTCCTCTGCTGGAAGGTCCTTCTCTCCCTTGTCCACCTGAAGACCACTCATCTTCCCCTCTAGCACTTCTCTTGACTTTCCTCCCCTGCCCACACTCTCCTACCCACTCCAGAACCTTCTGCTGTCCTTAGCCCCTTACTCCCTTGTTTGGGACAGTTTGCGTCTTTCCCCCACAAGCATAGCTCCTTGGGGATCAGGATTTCTGTCTCCTTCACAAATGAAGGGAGTATATCTCACAGTGACTTAGCGACCTGTGTCATTGGGACATTCCGGTAAATCCCTTAGAGAGGACTTGATTTCCAAAGCAGTGAGACTCGGATGCAGACAAAGGAGGGTGAACATGGGATTAGACAGGACCCAGTGGACACTGTGCTGGAGGTTGATTAGACCAACACATCAGTTCACTAAATTATGTGGTTGACTGATGGGAAATGCACCAGAATTAAGGGAGAGTTTCAGCTCTCCTCCCTGGTGCCCATCAAGTACAGTTGTTCCTTAGTATCCACAGGAAACTGGTTCCAGAACCCTCTCCGCCATGCTGCCACCCCCAAAGATAGTAAAATCCATGGATGCTCAAGCTCCTTTTATAAAATGGTGTGGTATTTCTTATAATCTGTGCACATCCTACCGTATACCATAAATCATCTCTAGATTACTTATAATACCTGATACAATGTAAATGCCATGTAAATAGTTGCAGATATAATGTAAATGACATGTAAATAGTTGACGCATGTGGCATATTCAAGTTTTGCTTTTTGGAACTCTCTGGAATTTTTCTTTTTTAGAATATTTTTGACCCAAGTTTGGTTGAATCTGCAAACAGGAACCTGTGGATACCGAGGGCAGACTGTACTCCCATCCCCCTTGCCTTGCTCTATTATTTCTCAAGCACTGAGCACGTGCAACACACCACATCATTGACCGTCTGTCTTCTCCTTGTAAGAAATAGATCCTCAAAGGTGGGGATTTTTATGTATTTTTTGTTGCTGCTGTTCACTGGTATACCCCGAGTGCCTATACCTGGGCCTAGCACATAGTAGGTGCTTAATAAATATTTCATGAAGGAATGAATGTATGTGTCTTAGTCTGTTTGAGCTTTATAAAAAATGCCGCAGAATGGATGACTTATAAACAACAGAAATTTATTTCTCACAGTTCTGGAGGCTGAGAGTCCAAGATCAAAGTATGAGTAGGATCTCCTTCTGCTGAGGGTCTGTGTCCTGGTTCATAACTTGCACCTTCTCGCTGTGTCCTCACATGATGGAAGAGACATCTCTCTGGTCTTTTATAAAAGTCCAGTCCCATTCCTGAAGGCTCCATCCTCCTGGCTTAATCACATCCCAAAGGCCTCACCTCCTAATACTATCATCTTTGAGTGTTAGGATTTCACATATGATTTTGGGGAGCAATAAAATTCAGACCATAATAGTATGAAACTATAATCTGAGTTTGGAAATAACTTCAGACACTTTGGTCGCACTGAGAAGGATCCCCATCCAGGTGCACCCTGCTCATGGCTGAGGCTGTGGGGCCCTGCTGGCTATGGGCTTTGTGACTGTAGCTCTGAGGCTGGAGCCAGTGGTGATGACAGATGAGGAAAGGCACGTGACCACTCTCTTCATGGAGTTTCCACCAGCTGGCATTGGGTTCCTCTTAATCCACATTCATGGTGTGGCTGCATCCCTTGAAAATGTTGGATGGTGAAGTTTGTCAAAATAAACTAGGCTCCCAGACCTGGCCGTCCCCACCCTCACTTCCATACATCAGGACAGGGCACAGGAACATCCAGTGCTTCCTGCAGCTTCCCCCTCCTCTGGAAGTTCTTGCCCTTCCTCTCCGTTAGGCCCTCGTTTCCTCTTCTGTATACTGTTAAAGCCTCCTAACAAGTCAGTCTGTCCCTGCTATTTCCCGTTCTTATCCTTGGAAGGCTAGAGGCCTAGAAGCAAGGCCAGAGATCAGAGCTAGTCCTCTTGCCCTGAGGTGGGGCTCATGGTGGGGAGGGGAGCCCCTGATGGGCAGGCAGGGAGACCAGAGCTCAGAGTCTCCCCCTCCTCAAAGAGCAACAGGACCCTTCAATCCCCACCTGCCACAAATGCAGGAGTCGCCCTCTCTAGAGGTGGTGCCCAGTGGGTGTCAGACTCCCTCACCACACACAGAGAAGAGCAGAAAACTACTTCCAACCACGCAAACAAAGCCAGCCACCCTTGTCCTTGTGGAGTTCCCACCACACAGTGTCACTTTTCCCCAGAGGTGGGCTGAGTCTGCTTGGATGGCTCAGGAGAGCGACTCTGCTCATTTCAGCCCAAATCTGCCTTCAGGGACCTCCTGTTTTAGCTTGAAATCTGCCACAGTGGGAGTATTTACACCATGGAAATTGGCAGATGCTGCAATCAGAGCCAGTTTCCCAGAGAGTCCCAGTTAAATCAGCATGTAATGTGCCATGGCCAGCTCTGTGCAGTCACTATGTTATGGTGGAGTGACAGTGAAAGGCACACCCATAGTGATTCTCCCAGTGTCACATGCATAGACCTGGACTCTAATGGACAAATGGGGATGTATGTCAGTCTAATTTTAAACTCTTTGCCAGGTTTATAATTATTATTCCAAAGCATAATAATCTTTTAGCTGCACAGAATTCCTTCATCTGGAAATTTGGAAGATTTTTTCATTATTGAACTGTGCACATTTTTTCTAAGGTAAATGATATTTCAATAAATGTGTATTAGAATAAGTTCCTAAGAGTGTAATTCCAGGGCAGAGGGTATAAACATTATTAAAATTCTAAATACATGTTGCCAAATTGCTTACCCAGAAGCTATCAACATTTACACTTTCTCTGCAGTCAGCCCAATTCACCAACGCCTCTCCAGCCCTTGGAATTAGAACAGAGAGAACATTCTCCAGCCACCTCCATTCCTCCCCATGTAGGCTCTACTTTCCAATTTAGATGGGTAGATTCTGGGAACCCAGCAGGCTCTGTCCTCTCCAGCTTCCATCTGCTCCTCTGCTTCTGTATTCCTTCACACAGAGGCTATCCCCTGTCTCTCTTCTACCCAGCCAAGTGCTGCAGGCACCTCACAAGCGGCTGTCAGCCAGTGACAATCTCAAACATACACAACAGGCTGCAAAACGAAAACATGGGTGCAAACTACTATGTATAAAATAAACCAGGTACAAGGATGTGACGTACAGCACAGCGAATATAGCCAATATTTTATAATAGCTATAAATGGGGTATAATCTTTAAAAATTGTGAATCACTATGCTGTATACCTGAAACTAATATTATATTGCAAATAAACTATACCTCAATTTTTTAAAAATGTAGGACGGGGTCAGTTGGTGAGGGAAACATGTGTGACCTTCATTTTGATGGGACTGACATAGAAAAAAAATCCCTGGTGACAAATCTCCTGACTTTCATTTACATTACAGGGAATGGTGAGTCCAGAGTGCTCAGCAAACCCTGAAGTACAATGCTCTTCTGTTTAAATCTCAGAGATGTCTTTGGAGACTGATAAGCACCCGCCATCTACTCCGGCACCCACCTGTACACACTAAATGAAGGTGGTCAACACCTGCATCTCTGCCCAAGGCTTTCACTCAGTTTCCCTACCTGGCTTGGCATGAACATACCACATGTGGGCTGTGATGGATAAATATCCCAGCCAGGACCAGCCTCCCAGGGGGCCCCACACTAAGAAGGGCCCTGTGCCAAGTTAATGCTCTGCTGTCCTTGTCATGAA
Organism: Grampus griseus; assembly: GCF_964374135.1. Lineage (NCBI taxonomy): Eukaryota > Metazoa > Chordata > Mammalia > Artiodactyla > Delphinidae > Grampus > Grampus griseus. The sequence goes on from NC_139018.1 coordinate 123,170,380, forward strand.
ACTCTAGTTGTTCTATCCTTGGGCTAGTATTTTGTAAGTGAAGGCAATGAGGCTTGGGTCATGTGTGTGAGCAGAGGAAATTCTCATGATGTATGTGGCCCCCACTATCGTTCCTTGCCTCCCCAGTTCCCACAGAGCATTCCTAATGTCCCACAAGCCAGAATTTAGGGACCCAGGATGCCGGGAGAAAGCAAGCACAAGGTAAGTGTGTCACATTCATGACTGAGTAAAGGGGTGCAAACAGCCCCAAGAGGCCACACTTTCTGATCACACCAGAACTTGTTTCACATGCAGAGAGAAGATTCGGAAACAACTAGGGAACAAACCCTATCACATCCTTTCTTACTCTTGCTACTTCCCCGTATTAGCCAATCAATTATGCCAACAGTGAAGAGACAGAAGGAAAGGGAAAGATAGACCAACCCACCTTTCCCTTCAGGCTGTCTTTACTCTCCAGTGAGCCAAAGGTAGCCGGTGGGAGGGGCGGGGGGTGGGGGGGAAAGGACACCTATAGAGAAATAAAACCAGATGAGTTAGTTTTGTGCGGCCACCATTCTGGTAAGAGATATAAATGTATTGTGAACTACCAAATACACATTGTATAATTTTGATGATTCTGCATGAGTTAAATGCTGATATTTGCATTTATGACACTGCATAGTATAAAGATGAACATTAAAATTTATGGTAATAATTTACAATTCTTCCTTGTCCCTTGGTTGGAATAACTTTGAGATGTCTTCTCCATTGTGGGTAGAGACCCCCAGTGGGATGAGCTCCAGTGGGATGGTTATTTGCTTGATGATACCCCACTTCTCCCCCACCCCCAATCCTGCTGGCTGTCTTCCCTCCCTTTTGACTTCCCCACCCCCCAGCAGTCTTTCCTGCATCACTTCCCCAAAACAGTACTTGCACTCAAAAGCTTGAATCAGGGCCTCTCTCACAGAATCCATCAAAGACACGCCTCTCTACACTGAGACTCCTGGCAGGGATGTCTTCTCTGTGACTTTGTTTAGATCAGATAAATCTTGACAAGCCAATAGACAGCTTTGATGTGCATCTCCTTGGCCCACCTTGGAGCTTACTGTAGCTCAGACAGGCCAGGAAACTGCAGTGATTTTTGAAAGTTTATTGACATTTTTAAGGAAAATGTTAAGTTACTAGTTTTAGAAGTACTGAAGTCAACAATCAAAATTTTTTTGCTAATATCAGGATATCCCAAAATAAATACCCTTTCATCATTTCATCACCTTTTGGAATTTGTATTGTAGACACCTGGGGGAATTCTGTTAGCCTTGTGAGACCCTTGAACTTCAAGGGGTGTAGCCAAAGTGAAGCAGCAGCCTGTATCGAATGTGGATGGACCTGTTGTGCCATGATGGACATAGGCCACAGAGATCTATCTCTTGTCATAACTCTTTTCTGAATGTCAGGACATTCCCAACACAGTCCCAGGGCATGAAGGGGTTGGCCTTATCAAGTGAGATGAGAGGAGTTGGCACCTTTGTCCTTAGCTCAAGGCAGCCCTCCTACCAGCACTGAGTCACTGAGCAGCCAAGGTACAAGTCATTCCCAGGACAAAGGTGCAAGGCACACCCCTCATGTCTGGAACCAGAGAACCCATCGAGCACCAAGATGGCACTGAGCCTTCACATTCTAATTCTTATTGAAGGGGGTTGCTGACTGTCACATAAGGGACACCAGATAACAAGTGCTGTTCTTGCTCTCCCCATGAGAGCAAAGGGGACACATTTTAATCAGAACAGATTTTACTCCAGGCTCTCACTACTGACATGGGAAGCCCAGTCTACTTCTAACAATTTCGATTCTTTTGAGTCTCCCTTACAGAACAAACACTCCACACATGCTTTGAGGTGGGCAGCATGCAGCATGCCAGGGATGCTCTATGTGGTATTCACAAGCATGGAGTCATGTTTTTCTGGCTCTACCCTCACCCACCCTCTCTCAAGTTCTTCCCAGAAGTTTCCAGGAGGGCTTCCAGGGCACAAGAACCTTGCCACACCACTGGACTTCCACTGGGTGCCAGCATTGTTCAAAAACTATGCATACATATAAACATGCATAGTTTCAGATAAGTGATTTTAAAATGCAATTGCAGTGATGTTAATATTTTCAAGTGATTTATAAAATTTTGCTGACCTGAAAGAAAAAATATGAACTAAATGAGATGACCCTTGAATACAGAATTCCCATTAATATCCCCCTTCTATCTCTTATCCTTTGACAATCCTTAGAGAGGCACCATCAAAAGGTAGTCACCCATATACAAGATAAATGGCACTATTTTATTGTGTGTTGAATAGTCTATCCTGCAAAACACAAATTTCCCAAAGATCCTTCTTTTATCCATGTTTGTATACTACTGTATTAGTTATCTATTGCTTCATAAAAAATCAGCCCAAGTTTAGTGGCTTAACACAGCAATATACATTTATTATCTCACAATGTCTGTGGTTCAGGAATCTGGGGTTGGTTTGGCTGAGTGGTTCTGGCTCAGGGTCTCTCATGAAGTTGCAGTCAGGTGTGGGCCAGGGCTGGAGTCATCTGAAGGCTTGACTGGGGCCAGAGGGCTGCTTCCAAGCTGGCCACTCACATGGCTGGAGGTTGGTGCTAACCATTGGCAGGAAACCTTATTGCCCCTCTTCAAGGCCACTCCACAGGCCTTGAGTGTCCTCCTGGCATGGTGCCAGCTTCCCCAGAGCAAGTGATTCCTGAGGCTGAGGTGGAAACCACAATGTCTTTTATGGATGTTACACATCGCCACTTCTGCTGTATTTGATGGGTCACACAGGTCAGCCCTTCAGTATGAGCAGAGACTACACAGGACGTGAACACTGGGAGGTAAGGATACTTGTGGGGTGGGGGAGCATCTTGGAAAGTGACGACCACAAATTAGATGTTGTGTTTGTGCATACGACTTTCTAATTCTGAGAAGGAGGCATGTAAAGATGAAGGTAATCCAGCTGTAAGGATTTGTGAGCTATCCTAATGTGAAGGGTCTTAAATTGCCCAAAGTGGCACAGATTTTCAAATCCTAGCTCTTTAATTCAGGCCAGACTCCATAACTCTCCTTGTGACCCATACACAAATCACACATGCTCACACTCACTCACACCCGCATGTACATACACATTCATACAAACTCATATGCACACTCATGTGCTCATTCACACGCACAACCCACCTGCGCACCAGCCAACCCACTGTACTTAGAACATCAGTAGATGTTCCAGTCATCTGCTCAGTAGCCTCACCTCTTTCCACTGTGCTTCCGCAGCCCTCTACACACACCACAACACACACCTCTTTCCTGATGGTTCACTTATTTTGCCTCACTTCATACTCCAGGCTCTGGGCTTCACCCCTGCGTTAGATACATGCCTTGGGCTTATATACACCCACCAACCTACACTCTTCTGATATTTTTAAATAAATTAATTTTTTTATCAGAGTATAGTTGATTTACAATGTTGTGTGAGTTTCAGGTGTACAACAAAGTGATTGAGTTATACATATACATATACCTATTCTTGTTCGAATTCTTTTCCCATTTAGGTTATTACAGAATATTAAGTAGAGTTCCCTGTGCTACACAGTAGGTCCTTGTTGTTTATCTATTTTATATAAAGTAGCGTGTATATGTTATTCCCAAATTCCTAATTTATTCCTCCCACCCACCCTTCTCCTTTGGTAACCATAAGTTTGTTTTCTTTATCTGTGAGTTTTGTATATAACTCTCTGTGAGTTTTGTCTGTTTCTGTTTTGTATATAAGTTCATTTGTATCATTTTTTTAAGAGTCCACCTATAAGTGATGTCATATGATATTTGTCTTTCTTTGTCTGACTTATTTCACTTAGTATGATAATCTCTAGGTCCATCCACACTGCTGCAAATGTCATTATATCATTCTTTTTTATGGCTGAGTGATATTTCATTCCATATATATATATATATATGCACCACATCTTCTTTATCCATTCATCTGTCAATGGACATTTAGCTCGTACACTTTTCTGAGATTTGAGAACTTGGCCTTCCTACATGGTTTTACAATTCTCCTCCTCCAAATTTGCTCTTTCCTTTGTATCAGGTGGGGACCCCCAATCCAGCCCCAGATACTCTGACTGCTTCTCTGCACTCCAGTCTCAAGACCAGGGCCCTGCTCAGGCAGCACCAGCCTCTTCCTTGCAGAAATTCGAGGATTTGGAAATCCAGGCTGTAAGGTCCATCTCAAGTGGAAACAAGTCACAATCTGAGCTGACACTCTATTCTTGGCATTTTCCTGAACCTATTTAGCTTTGATTTGAAAATCATCCCTGAAAGCGCAGACTAGTGCCCATTAGCCATGTGAGCCAGTTCCCCCTCGAAGGCACTGCCAGCCCCCATGAGTTCTGCCCTGTGCTCAGGTGTGAAAGAGATACTTCCGTATCTAGGACCTGAGAGTCTTTCTCTGGCTTTGGGCTGCGCTGGGACCACCCTGAGGATGCTGTCCAGATCCTAGAGGTCCCACCCTCTCTGTAGCTGGTTTCTCTCCATCCTGGCTTGTGTGTCGGCAGCAGACCCTTTCACCAGCTATTGGGGCAGACAAGCTTCCTGTTCCATTCTGCTGACCCAGGAGCCTCTCGTCTCTGGGAGCCAGCCCTGGCTGGAGTGGCCTCATTCTTCAAGTTGCTCCTACCTTCTGCTTCAAGCCTTGTGGTGCATCTGGTAAAGCTCTCTTATTCAAATGTCCACTCCCTTGAATTCATGGCCCACTGGACAGTATTCCTGGTCATGCGTTTGGAATCAGGAACACATAACTTTGAGCTTGGCCTGCCCATGACCTGACCCTTTGGTTTCCTCGTTGGTAAAGTGGGGGTCTTGCAGGAGCAAACAAAAATAGTTGATGTGTGAATAGCCTGCAGTGTGGTACACACATAGGAATTCGGTCAATGGCAGTTCTGAGTGGTGTGCTTTGAAGTTTGGTGTAGATCTCTGGTTTTTGATCATGAACTTGGGGGGCCTGACCTCCTCCTATCGGCACAGGTGGTGAGAACTGGGGTCGTTTACTTGGCAGGCAAGGGCGCCCACACCAGGGAGGGAGTCAGCTCACCTGTGGTTCTAAGAGGAAATAGTCAGTAGTGTTTATGTTTCAGGAAAGCAGTTTTATTGTGGTTATGTTAATGAGGACGGAGGCTGGCACGGTGGATTAACTGATTGATTGCACCAAGTGTCATGGCTCATTGGTCAGGAAGCATATTCATTTAGTACCCAGGAGGGTCTGTCTGCCCAGATTTGGCTGGTTGTGTCAAAGAGAAACAGCTCTGGAAACTTGATAAAGGCAGCAAGAGGGATTTTTTCAGACTCTTGCTATAGTGGAGAGAGACTTCAGTATAAACTGAGCTCAACACCAGCCAAGACCTAATGGGAGGACCAAGAAGGAACAAAAAGGGGTTGTGGGAAGTGGAAAGTTGGGGAACCAAAAAGGAGACTGGGGGCTCTGAGGAGATGGAAAATTGCAGAAAGGATAAGTGAAGAATTACTGAAAGTGGTTTGGCAATGTGGGTTGGGATGATGGACATTCTGCAGTTTGGCAGCATTGTGTTTTCTTGAGCAAAGACTCAACACAGAGGCTGAGGTCACCTTCAGGGACTGGCCCAGTGAGGGCTGGAGCCAGGCGCAAGTTTGGTTAGGACTCTTAGCACAGTGTTGGGGCGAGTCCTTTGTGCTGAGGGGAAGTTCACGGTTCACAGCTGGGACCAGCTGTGATGGAAGACGGTGTGGAGTTTGAATGTCTCCTTGGAAGGTGCTGCTGCAAGTGGAAATGTTTCCTTTCACACCTGGATGCTTCTTGAAGCTGTTTCCAGGGAAACAGTCTTGCAGGATCCTGACAATTACAGGTTCTATGTGAACCACCTTGGGCAAGCAGGCACAGGTATATACATTGGGAAACAAGAGTCTGCTAACTCACAGCAGGCAAAGTGAAAAAACGGACAATGTCAAGGCCTGAGGAGGGGGCAAGATGGTCTTTCAGACTGAAGGTGCTGGGTGGGGGCTCGCTGAGGGTTTTGCTGTGAAAGGCATAACAGAAGGCCTCTGGAGTCTGGGTTTACATCTTTTTTTAAACTTTTTTAAAATTAAACTACGGTTGATTTACTATGTTGTGTTAGTGTCAGGTGTACAGAAAAGTGATTCAGTTATACATATATATATATTCTTCAGATTCTTTTCTATTATTGATTATTACAAGATATTGAATATAGTTCCCTGTGTTATACAGTAGGACCTTGTTGTTTATTTTTTATATAGTAGTGTGTATCTATTAATGTCTTTGTTAATTCCAAACTCCTAATTTATCCCTCCCCTCCCCACTTTCCCCTTTGGTAACCATAGTTTGTTTTCTATATCTGTGAGTCTGTTTCTGTTTTGTAAATAAGTTTGTGTTATTTTTTAGATTCCACTTTTAAGTATCATATTTGTCTTTGTCTGACTTACTTCACTTAGTATGATAATCTCTAGGTCTATCCATGTTGCTGCAAATGGCAATATTTCATTCTTTTCTATGGCTGAGTAATATTCCATTGTATATATGTACCACATCTTCTTTATCCATTCATCTGTCCATGGACACTTGGGTTGCTTCCATGGGTTTACATTTGCGCTCACAGGGGAAATGCACGATTCAGCAGGACCCTCATTTCCATATGCTCACCATTTGTCATCTGCTTTGCTGTGATTATCTTGCAAAAAAGCTTCTCTCACTTTTACTTTGGTTAGAATTGAATCCAACAAATGTTTTTGAGAGCCAACTATTTGTCAGGGACTTAATCAAGGAAGCACAAAACCATGGCTTCAGGGCACATGGGTGACCCTGGACAGGCCTGGGGGAAGTCATTTGCTGTGTCCCAGGACATGCCCTCTCTTCTTTCATCCTGACTTCTGCTGCCTGCCTTCTGCTCCTTGCAACCTGGCCATCCTCTTTCCTGACACCCTTCATCGCTGGCCCCTCTGCCGCACCCCTCACTCACAAGTTCTCTACACCATCCACTTGTCCTCAGCAAGAGCATGCTTAGCTAGAGCTTGGGGACTCCATGGCTATCTCTGGTTTCTCCAGTTGCTAGACCAACAAGTCCTGAAAGACAGAGACTGTGCCGTTACAGAGACTTCAACCAGAACAGCTCTTGGCACAATCACAGATTTATTGTTTTTGGTGACTGATGGGGAGCAGGCTGGTAGAAACTTGGATCACGTGTCATCGTAGGCAAGACCACCTCAGTACCTGGACACGTGGGGCAAATTTTCAGGACAACAGAAACTCGGCAATGATTGGAAACAATCCAGGAGGGGGATAAGAGCAAAGATTGAATAACAGGGTGCCAACTGCATTTATTTCTGCTGCTCATGGATCCTGGATAAGGCACCAGGCTCTGCACCTCAAGGCAAGTAAGTGCCGGTTCCTGCTTTCCAGGTGGTATGAGGAGGGATGGCTAAGGCCCTCAGCTCTTCCATCTCATTACCACCAGCTCAGCCCTGAGCTATGAAGCTCTAGGTTGATGTGGTTTCACAAACAGAGAAGTGTTCTTCTTGACGTGAATATTGTGTTGAATGCTGTTGTCCTTGTTGCTGCCTTGAATGGTAAAGAGGGGCTCCGATCTCTGGGAAGAGGACAAACAAGAAGAAGGAGGGCCTCACTCTAAAGAGGACATGGATGGGAGGCTGGCAAGGGAAACCTGGAGCAGCAGCATGGGGAGAAGGAAGTGGAGCTCCGGGTATGGACCCACAGCTGAGGGATCGTGCAGGGTAGGGATGAGTGAGTGTAAGTGTCATGTCGCTCTGTGTTGCCTGTGGTCTTGTGCCAGATCCCCACTACCTGTCAGGCACTCTGGATCATTAGGTCACCTCTGTGGCCTCAGGCTCATGGCTGATGCCATGAAGGCCTGCTATCTTCCAGCCCAAGGAGACGATGACTCTAGAAATTGCCTGCACAGCAGGATGGTGGATTTGAGCCACCACAGCCATGCCCAGCAGTGACTGAGGGGCGAGTTGCAGGCTTACAACATCAGCCATCTTTCATGCCTGTTTAATTTACTAAGCAGTGAGATGAGGTCTCCAGGGTAGGGCAGGGCAGGGGGAGACATGAGATTCTAAAGGTTATGATGGTTTGAGATAAGCACAGTCTGGGCACACTTTAGTTCTCTTTATTTCCTTCTTTCCCTCCTCAAGGTGATATGACTTTAAGAAAACTCTTCTAACTTACATTGCTGAAGTTCCAGAGAAAACTATTTCCAGAGGAGACATTCATAAATATGAACGAGGACACCAGGGGCAAGGGCCTTGCCATCCCCACAGACTCAGGACCTGCATCTGTGAACAGTTACTGAGCAAAGGGGTGTGCCCGGCCCTCCCCAGACTGCCCTCCATGGCTCGGTACAGAGTTTCTATTCCACTTCAGAATGAGTGTCATTCAAGATGTCCCGAGTGGCACAAATCTGAAACACAGAGGGTGGGTGACTAGACCTTAACCCATGGGGGGATGCTGCCATGATGATGATTCCCTCTCTGTCTGAATGACTGGAAATTAACAGAGCTTCATCATCATAACTAGGAACAAAATGTTAATTAATTAAATAAAAATGTGTTGGCCTAGATGCTTGTATTCTGATTCCTGGGGATGACACGACAACTATGAGCAAACCTTCAAATTCAGGATGAAATGGGGAGGGCATGTGTATGGTGGTGAACCATTAACTTTTGCTTTATGTTTTCTTTTTTTTGCTGGATCACTTTTTACAAGAAGTATGTTTTGTTAAATAAAAAGAAAAATAAGGAAAATTGGAAAGGAGAAAAATGGACACAAATTTTTAAAAGAGAAAAAGAAGGAAAGGCGAGGTGATGTGATTATGGATTGTCTTATGAAGAAGGTGGGGACATTATGGATTGCCTTATGAAGAAGGTTGCTGAGGGCAACCTCACCCTGGGTCAGAGTCTACTGCTTCCAATCCAAGCTACAGAATGCAGTTTGCAAAGTTGCATGTGCACAGCACAGAGGTGGTCTTCAAGGCAAGTTTGTCCAAATTTTGGGGTATGGGACCTCATGATCCTCATTACCGCAGGGTCACCAGGAGTTCCCAACACAACTGGGCAGCCCCATCTGAACACCCATCATTCCTCTTAGGAAGTAGCCGGGAGTGCAGCTGAGGTCACAAGATGACCAGGAGAGCTCTCCTGGGGCCAGACTATCCCAGTGGCAGCAGCAGACAGACCTCCTCCATGATGGGTAAGTGGTACCATCCTTTGAATAATTTTTATTTGATCTTTATTAAGGGAGAAGTAATTGGGTGCTGGAATTTATATATGAGTTGGGGGAAAAGTGTGTGTTTACCTGATGACTTGGGGCCAAAAACGTTGTTAACCTGTCTTCTACAACATGTCAACCACTGTTCCAGAGCTAAGTTAAGTAATCCAGCCTCTCTGGGATCTCCTGGTAAAAGTTTGCCTTCTTGATACTCTCTCCCTCCTGAGGTGGGGCAGTCAGGCCACAAAATTGACTATTCTGTTGACTTCACCCACTGTAGAAAATAGTATGATTTTTAACATTAACTAATTTTTTTTTTTTTTTTTTTTTTTTTTTTTTTTTTTTGCGGTACGCGGGCCTCTCACTGCTGTGGCCTCTCCCACTGCGGAGCACAGGCTCCGGACGTGCAGGCCCAGCGGCCATGGCCCACGGATCCAGCTGCTCCATGGCATGTGGGATTTTCCCAGACCGGGGCATGAACCCGCGTCCCCTGCATCGGCAGGTGGACTCTCAACCACTGTGCCACCAGGGAAGCCCAATTAATTTTATTTTTAAAATTATTTTTCTTTCTGAATACAAATGTAGTATCTCTTTACTCTAAAAAATTCATGGAAAACAACTTATAGAAAAAAATTCACCTATATCTCCCCATCCAGTAATACCAATGTTTGCTTTAGTTTTCTGTGCACACGTATTTATGTATTTGAGCATATTTGAGCACAGAGTGGTAGCTGGTAATGCAGCTACTACTTTTCTAAAGTTGGGTCTCACCAGGCCTTGAGCAACAAGCACTTTAATACATATGATTTCACTGTTCACTGTGTAGAGCTGGGAAATAGAAAGAAAGGCTCAGAGAGGTAAAGAAACTTGTCCCACGCAACCAGGATTCCCACCCAGGCTTTCGACATTGTTGGTAACCTGTTGTCACTGCCGTTGTGTTTTTGTCTCCCACCTAACAGCAGAGCAGCCACCCATCTCTAAGACTGTGGACTCATGGAATCCTTGAGTAAGATGGGGAGCTAGAAGACTAGAATTTACCTCCTCCTAGCCCCTTTAAGAACCTGTGTGTCATTAGCAGGGCACAGCCACTTTGCGATGCCAAACGTATGTGCTTATGTGTGGGTCATTGTGTGTGCTCTAGTTTCTGGTGAACAGGGACTGCTGAGCCTTTGGTCCAAATATTCCTCAACCCCTTTGTAAGAAGGAAGTTATTCACAGCACCCTATAGTGTGCTCACCTGTGGGGGGCTGGATCTGTCCTATGTGGCATTTTGAGGTGAAGGAAAGGAGAAATGCCATGAAAATAAGTAAAAGTCTAGGTTTTCTAACCAGATGCTCCTGTAGGTACTTTAGAATCTCTTCCATGTGATGGAGGAAACTCGTTCTAGAGCAAAGCCAACCACCCCTGCTGTGGATACTGGGCCGCGCTGCCCAGAGTCCCTTCCTTGGAGGGCTCACTGCCTGGCCTCGGGGGAGAAGTGGGCAGTCAGCCTTCAGCATTCAGCCCCTTGGCAGGAGCGCCTCCCACCCGGAGTGACCTCCTTCCCTGGGGCGGCCCACATCCTGTGGCAGATCCAGGTCTTACCATTTCCATCCAGGTAGGACAACTCTGACCATTATAACCCCAGAGCCCCTAGGGCCAGCCAAGTCAGCTGCGCTCCTTCTTATCTAACTCCTTTTCTCCCTGATCCTGCTTCCTGTCCTGCCTTCCACAGGTGATGATCCCAAAGGTTTTCCCTAATAAACATCCAACTCTACCTCAGAGTTGGCTTCCTGGGAAGCCAGTCGTGACAACCATCTGTCCTAGAAATGCTTAAAGGCCAAGGATAGAGGAAATTCAAATCACAAAACCAAATGTTGAAAAAGAATAGATACATGTATATGTATAACTGAATCACTTTGCTGTACACCTGAAACTAATACAACATTGTTTATCAACTATACTCCAATATAAAATAAAAATTAAAAAAAAACAAAAACAAATGTTCAGTTTATATACTATGTATCTATATGCAAAAAAGTATTCAATATATAAAATATATTTACACAAATGTTTAATGTATAGAAAACAAATGTTTAAAATCTATACACATATACACACATACTTAATTATGTATTTAGTAGGAGCTCTCTTATCTAACGCCTATGAGATCAGTAGGTGGTAAGTGAATAGCCAAAATCACTTAAAGTAGAAAATCATGTGTGTGTGTGTACATGCATGCCCACACAAATATATGTATACACGTATGTATATGAGTGTGTATACACGTACGTGTATGTATATATATGTATGTCTATCTATAACATTTTATTTTAACTTGAAGCCTAAATACGTAGATGTATGTGCTGATCATCTGATTTGGTGATTTCCAATCTGCATTCCCTCTCCAAAGCACACATAGCCATAATGCATTTTCTATATATACACCAGTATATATACACCAGTTTCAACTTATTTAAAGTGATGTGAGAAACTAAGACATTTGCACAAGACTCTAAATGCAGATTCTTATGGATTTTTACTCCCCTGCCCATCTGTAAAGAGTTTCCCCATGCACACATAATGGAACATCATCTTTTTTTCCCATGATTTACCATTATTGAGTCTCTCCAAAGCTTTTAACTTGTTTTTTGTAGAAACAACCACTCTCTTTTCCCACTCATATTTCATGGGATTATGTAGTGTTTAATTAAAGTACAAAGGCTAAACAGCAATGCCGCCGACTCCAGGGAGGCACATGTATTGAAGGATCAATCAAGGGCCCCGGATCCGCAACAGCAACCCATGGATTTGCTGAGGGGAGGTGGAGCTGGGAGAGCCCAACGAGGAGCTCCAGGGAGGCTCCTGTGAGGGCTGACTGTGAGCTAAACTCAGAGTTGGATGACTACCCACTGCAACGTCGTGTATGTTTTAAACAGATGCACATGCTTACTCCTTTCACTAGGCACACGTTGCTTGGTACCTGCTCTCTGCTGTGTACTGGGAACACAGTCCCCCAAGCACAAAGTCCTCACCCAAGAGGGACTCACAGGTGCATGGAGGCAAACCTGTAACCTGCTCATTTCAAGCGACATGACGGGTGCTGTAATAACACATAGGTGGGAGAGTCCAACTGTGCAGGCAGTTGCTGGTTCACAGGGACGAGGTATCTATTCATTGTGGGTCCTACAGAGTGAGGAGGAGTTTGCCTAGTGGATAATAGGGGGAAGCATTTCTTGGCAGAGACACATGGGCAAAGCTGCTGACATGTGGAAGGGCTCAGTGTCCCCAGGGATGGTCAGCAGCCCTGTGTGACTGGAGTCCGGCTCATGCCTTAGGCCTAGAGGAGAGGCTGGAGGAGCCTGGGAGCAGATGGAGCAGGTAGTGTGGATTGCAGCATCACACATTTGCATATTTAGTTAGGTTCTCTTTATGCATTCATGTATTTTTGCTATGAAACAAACAATAGTACTTTTTACCTGAGATTTTTTTTAATTTTTTAAAAAATTTATTGAAGTATAGTTGACTTACAATGTTGTGTTAATTTCTGCTGTATAGCAAAGTGACTCAGTTTTATATATATATATATATATATATATATATATAATATTCTTTTTCATATTCTTTTCCATTATGGTTTGTCACAAGATATTGAATATAGTTCCTTGTGCTATACAGTAGGACCTTGTTGTTTATCCTGAGATGTTTTTTAAATGCACGTCTAATCCACCTGGAATTTATTTTGTGTGTCAGAAGGAAAGGAATCAAATGGCTAATCAGATTTTTTAGTACCATCTTCATTATTCCCTCATGAGTTAGCAAAGGCAGGTCAGTCATTTACCCTGTGACCCTGGTTCCACAGGGTCTCTGTGTTACAAGGTTCCCGGACATGGCTCACGCCAAAGCCTCCAGGCCATGCAGTGAGACACCACTGCACATGTATGAGAACAAAGTAGATAAGAAAGTCTGACCCTGCAAGCATGGGCGAGGGTGTGGAGCAACTGGAACACTCGTGCACCTCTGTTAGGCGCATAACAGGGTATAGCACTTTGGAAGGCCATCTGGCAATCTCCTAAAAAGTTAAACATACGCCTACCATATGATCCAGCAATTCCACTCTTAGGTATTTACCCATGAGAAAAGAAAGTGTATGTCCACGCAAAGACTTACACACAAATGTTCACAGCAGCACATTTGTAATAACTGAAAACTGGAAACAATCTAAACGCCCATCAGGAAGTGAATGAATAAACACAGTCATAGCCACACAATAGACTACTACTCAGCAATAAACAGGAATGAATTATTGATACATGCAACCACATGGAAGAAAAACATCTCAAGATAATTATGCCAAAAGAAGCAAAGCAAATTTTTTAAATGACATGCTGTGATTCCATTTATATAAAATTTTACCAAAGATAGAAAGCAGATCACTGGTTTCCTGGGGATGGAGGGGTAGGGAGAGAAGGAAGGAAGGGGACAGGAATAGGATTACAGAGGCAATAGAAGAAACTTCTGGAAGAGATGGATCTGTTCACTGTCCTGGTTGTGCTGAAGTTTTCACAGTTTATAAATTGTATACTTTATATGCATGAGGCTTATTGTACGCCAATTATACCTGAATAAACTCTCGAAAGAGAGGTTGTGTCTAATCCATTTTTGCACAGCATCAACCAGAATAAAGCTTCTCAATCAAGAGGTGTTTTGGAATGAAATTTATTTTAATTTTAGATTATATGATAGAAATGGATCCTAGGTCACTGTGGGAAAGGCAAATTTTTTTTATTGTACTTGTTTTCTGTTTTAAATTAAAAAATTTTTTTCTTCATATGTAGCATAAAGAATTTACATGGAGCATATATTTGTTGCCTAGGAGCTGCCATAACAAAGTAGCATGGATGGGGAGGCTTAAACAACAGAAAGATATTGTCTCACAGTTCTGGAGGCTGGGAGTCTAAGATCAAGGTGCATGCAGGGTTGGCTCCTTCTGAGGCCTTGGCTTGCCCACAGCTGCCTTCTCCCTGTGCCTCTCTCCATCTTCTTCCCTTTGCGTGTGTTGTCTCTTTCTCTTCACATGGTATTCTTTTCATAAGGTCAACAGTCATATTGGGTGAGGGGCCCACCTACTCAAGTATGACCTCATGTTCACTAATCACTCTAGGTCACTGGAGACTTGATTCTCAGGTACTGGCAGTAGGACTTCAGTACATAAATTGGGGAGTGGGGGGTGAGCAATTCAACTCATAACAAAACTCTACCTCATAGTTTTATTCTTACAAAACAGAAAGGAAGAATTTTTAAAAACAAGCCTGTTTTCTCAAACTGCAAGCCTGCCACAGTCTACCTGGAAACCCAGCCGGCAGCAAAAGAATCTTCTGTTGGGGAGTTTGTGCATCTCCTCCCCTGGCCCACTTGCTGCGTCTCTGGGCTGTGCTCTGTAACCACAGGGCACAGGTTTTTGCCAGGTTGGTCCTTCCAGCTCTCTACTTTGGGCTGGACCTTTGTAACTCTTTGCACCTGCACCTGTGCAGGCCGAGGTCTGTGGAGCTGTACAGGCAGAGCTGCTTTTATTGTTTCTGTCTGCTTTAATCCTTCCTCTGGCCCAAGCCTCATCAAGTTGTCCACATGAATGAAATCCACTGGAACCACTGTTGGAGATCTGCATTCAAACTCTGAATCACTCAGAAGACTACAACTCTTCCAATGTAAGGAAAAGTGAATCACTTACAGTAATCAAAACTCCGAGAATGAATTTTGGATTTTGAAGCCTGATAATGGTGAAAATGGCATGTCCTTGAGGAGAAAGAGAGTTTTCCCTTGATGTGGCCCTCACGTGGGGACGTGGGGGTGAGCAGCTTGCAACCACTGGGGAAGGCAGCCCCAGGGGCTTGCAGGCCCTGGGCCAGTTCTGGCCTGTGGGAGCAGGGGGATCCCAGGGCACAGGGCAGGCATCCCTGGGGGGAGAGGAATAATTGGCAGAACCGTCCCAGGGCTTCTCTTTGTTGCATTGTCCTCATGGAGGCCTTCTTGGAAAGGCTGCAAGAATTACAGGGCAGGGACCTTCTCAGCCACCTGATGGTTGTCCTCACCTCACATGGATACCTGTGCACAGGAAACCTCACTCCTGATGGTTGGTAATGGATTCATTTCACCAGTGATTCTCTTTTCAATATCCTGACTGCCTAGCTCAGTACAGTGTTTGGTTGGACAAACATCCTTCACTCCTGCAATTAGCACGTCCCCAGAACCAATGAGCCAGTTACCTACAAGCCTTTTCTTTACATCAACCTATCAATACTTTTTTACTTGAATATTCTCCAAAAAAATTTAATGCTACTGTCACAACGGGAGGCTAACACATTTAAATAAAAAATGTCGGTGTAGCCCTGAAAATTATCTTGTGCACCAGCAGCAGAATGTCCACCCCACTTTGGGAAATGGTGATGGTATCTGGCCCTTCTCTGTGATTCTTAACCCTTTATAAGGAGGTCTTTTGAATGAAAAGAGAAAAAATTTTGTGCACTTCCTCTAGACGGTGATATTTCTTTCATTACCTGCCAATTGAGAAAATAGAAAACAACCAAGCTACTATGAATTCAGAGTGAATGGGCATTATGTTCATGACAACAGCAGTGCAGGCTGAGGAGGGACTGTCACCAGTGTGAAGTCCCCTGAAACTCTGGGGCTCCTGAGATCTGCAGCCTATAGTTCCTTCCCTGATTTAGAAGAAAGAGCCGAGGCTCTTCCTCACTGTGTGGACTTAGTACGTTTGCCTTCTTTGCTGGTTTTAGGTGCCCCAGTCTGTGAAATGGGGGTAAGGGTCCCTGCTTTCATGTTACCTCACAGATGATGTTTCTGTGATGATAAAATTAAATAGTGCTACTGAAAGGAGGGGGAAAAAACTTATTAAATGCAAAGTGAAAAGTATAAGACTTTCCATAAAATATCAGAAGAAAACTAGGACTCTGGGGAGAGGAAGGGAGAGAAAATATGGATGAGGGAATGGAGGCCAGAGGTGATGGAGACACTGACCCATGGGCCGTGCGTGGCCTGCAGTCCTCAACTCAGATGGCTCAGACTCAGAGGGGACTCACCAGGCAGGTGGAGGAAGAGAGGAGACCACCTAACCGGGTGTGACCTCCAGGACCCTGGGGACAGATTTGGCCTTGGCACTCTGCCTGTCAACTGAAGGGAGGGGCGTGGAGAAATGGTGGGTCCAGGGACTTCTCCCCAGGCCTGTCTGTTTCGGGGGAAATAGGCCAGGGTTGCACTTGGGGCCTCTTTTCCTCCTTTGTAAAAACCCACCAGGACTGGCCTCACAGCACTGAGGCTGGTGGGAGGGATGAGAGAAAGTTCAGGGACCCGGAGTGGAGACAGAGCCTGCCCTCCAGGTGGGCAGGGAATGGGGGCAGCTCTTCCCTCCCCTCCCGGCAGCTCTGAACAAAGAAAAGGCCTGTGATGTCACCCTCCCTTTGTGTCTCCAGTTCCTTTTAAATCTGCACTCCTTTGGAAGGCTGAATCCCTCAGCACAGTTCATAAAAGTCACCGCTGGGACAATATCAGGAACTCAATAACTGTGGGTGGGCAGTTCTTGGTATTATACAAACTGAGACCAAAGATAACTTTGTAATAATAGGAAGTGACAACCAGGCAGGCAGGGAGGGCCTTATAAATAGATTAGAAGGTTTGCAGTGAGCTTATTTTAGCTTTTCTGGTCCATAATAGTGTCGATGTAACAGTGCCTGGTGCTCCAATGCAAAAGACAATATCCTTCCTTGATTTTTTTTTTTTCTTTTTAGTTCAAAAGCTCAAGAATAGGTAAAACCTAAATTTCTGAGTTTCCATGAGGGCAAAACTCCTTTTAGAAAAATTCTAAACTGGGCCAATAGTGAGATCCTGATTAAAGGGCAGCTCTGTTGGAAAAATGCAGAGCAGCATATCTGCTATGCTGATGCTCATCACCTGGGAGCATTCTATGAGCTCCTGCTTCACATGAGCGTACACACTGGGCGGGGGCCTGGAGATGAAGCATGAGCTTTGCAGTCCAGGAGCAGGACAAGCTATATGTCCACAATCACGCAGGGAACCAATGGGGCAGCAGACTGTGTGGTCACACTGGTGCCCTTGATATATCTGATAGGTTTTGCATTTGGGGTCAACCAAAAAGGCAGCAGGAGATTTTTTTAAGTGACCAAGAATTTCCCTAAATCTACATTTTAAGTGTCAAGCTGAGAAGAATGGTTTGGAGGGCAGGGCTGCCCAAGGGAGGGACTTCAGGAGAGCCTGTGAAAGGGGCAGGAGTCTGATTGCTCACAGTTCTGGCTGCTCCCACATTTTCGTGTTTGTGACTTTGTAGTTGGGCCTCCCGTGAGTCATCCAGGGAGACTGACTCTAGCAAAGAAGTTGCATGGATTTTGTTTGTTTTTGCAATAGGAATCTGACAGGTATTTATCTTTTACATTCCTGATGAGTACACCCCGTGCCCCCCTTGAAGAGCCAGGGGAGTTGAGTGGCTGCTGTTTTCAGAATTTGTCCACCACTGAACCTGACCCAGGAGTCACCTTTTTCAAAGCTGAGTACTGGGACCCCCCAGGAAGCAGCCCAGCCCAGCTCTGTCCCAGCACTCAGCACCCTCTCTCTGAGCAGGGCCTGAGGGAGCTTCTAGATGGCTGAAGGGTCTTGCTCTGCATTTTCTCTCTCTCTCTCGCTCTCTCTCTCTCTCTCTCTCTCTCTGTCAGCTTGTGTCAGTTAAGGCAGCTGAGCTGCTATGGCCAAGCTGGGAGCCCTTTAGGGCCAGAACCCCTCCCTTAACTAGAGCCCTCAGCTTCCATGCACAAAGGACCCAGTTTCTGATACAGGGTGAGTGCAGGACCTCTAGAGACCCGAGCCATTGTCTTTGCCTTCTTCCAAGAGTGCCGTTCACTGTCTGGCTGCCACAGGGGGCCTCAGGAAGTGTGTGTGGATGGGATGACACATGATTTCTCAAAGTAGTGATCTGGGTGATTCGTGGTGAGTGTGTAAATGTGGGCGTGGGTGAGCACACGTGGCCATGTGGTTGTGTGTGCGTGTAAGACAGGGCATGGTCAAGACAGTGGGTATACTAAAACATGCTTTTTTTTTTCCTTTGGAGATCCAGAAAGCCTGCATTCTCCTCCCACAGGTGGGTGGGGTTGAGTCTCCCGCAAATGCAGACTGCCTGACATCCTAGAAGGTGGCCACGGGGAGGGTGGAGACAGATCCCAGGGCTGACAGCCTTTCTTCTTGCACATCCTTCTTGGCCTCTGAGCCCCTAGCCAGATGTGGGCAGGCCTCCTGGTCTCCTGTGTTTGAGAGCAGCAGTGCTGCCTGGGGAGGCTGGCATCTGCAGCTGAGTCCTGAGTCCCTGAATGGCCTCATCCCATCAACCAGACCACAGGGCCGTGGAGAAAGGTACTTGCTGCCTCTTTCCTGTGACCCCAGTCCAGTGTTCCTGGACTAGAAAGCAGGTGTGGTTGTGGGGTCCTTGGAGTATTGTCCTCTTTTTGAAAGTCCTCTTTGTCCTCCTCCAGGTTAACTTGTCCCCTGAGAGGGGCTGAGCTTCAGGCTCACAGAGCCACAGGTACTGTCCTCTGCCTGAGAAGAGTTCCCCGCAGGACCATGGCCTTTGGGGACTGAACTGCCATCCTGTCCACAGGGCTGCAGACATCATGGCCAGCAGCCAGTGCTGCCCCAATGCTCGCTGCTCTGAGAATCCCTGGTTCTCCTTCTAGTGGTTTCAAGAAGGCAGACTCACAGCCTCAGGGCAGGGAGGAGGCTAGGGCAGGGTCCGCTCAGTGTCGGCCCTCTGAGCTGAGGCCCAGTGGAGTGGGTGCCCAGCCGGCCCCAGGATCACACGCCTGCAGCCAGTACATAACCCTCTTCTCCACCAGTGTCACCTCCTAAACCAACAAAATCACAATACAACACAGCCAACAGCCGTTCCTGACCCCACCTTTCCGTCTTATCTTCACCTAAGCCCTCTAAGAACACCCCTGTTTGAAGCACCACTGCAGTGGTCATTTAATCATCACATCTGGATAATGATTGGAGAGGTGAGTTATGTCAACATATTTAGAAATATGTATTTAATATGTATGACAGTTTACAAACTAATGAAAATGTTTCCTACACCCAAAGCACGGGAAGGGCTGAGGGAGAGGATGGGGCTGTTGGGGGCATCCCAGAGCTTGTGCCTGTCCCAGACTCTGCCTGAGCACCTGCGGGTGTCACAGTCCCCATCCCGGGGCCGTGGCTCTCCCTATGGCAGGAGGAAGCCGGCTGCAAGATTGAGGCTCCAGGGCACAGGCAGAGGAAGGAAGAGGCTTGACTGTGTTGCTGTGCTCCCTGACTTTCTGAAATCTACTTGTGCACCTGAGTTGAGCTCCACCTCATTACCGCCTGTTTCTGGAGAAGCAACAGGATTGCTCCACGTTAGAGCTGCATTTCTCAAACTCCACATGCAAACTCATCACCTGTAGTGTTAGACCTGCGCGGTCTCCTAGGAGTTTCGACTCGCCCAGGAAACAACAAGAGTCGGAAGTCGATGCAAAACGCAAGAGGTTTATTGAAGGCCGGTGCACCGGGGTTCCTTGGTCCTCACGCAGGAGGTCGAAGAAGGAACCCTTTTGGGCGCGAATATGTCAGTTTTATAGGTTCCCACTTCCCCGTATGTAAATTATAGATTTGGTTGTGTTCTCCTGCTGATTGGTCCCGGCTTAGGCTCGGACCAGAGAGGGAACTTGTCCCCAGCTGCCTGATTGGTCTTTGACAGACACCTTTTTTACATTTTGTTATCTCCCTCCTTCTCCCCAGCTGCCTGATTGGTCTTTGACAGACACCTTTTTTACATTTTGTTATCTCCCTCCTTCTCCCCAGCTGCCTGATTGGTCTTTGACAGACACCTTTTTTACATTTTGTTATCTCCCTCCTTCTCGGAAGGGGGCCGGACATCCTGGAAATTCACCCATTGTCTAAGAAGCCCCTATTGTCTGGAGAGTTCTTAATCATTAGCTGGAACAATGTCCCTCGAGTCCCACATTCCCCCTTTTTCTTGTGACTATTGATTCCAATCATGGAATCTCAACCTTCTGTTCGTAAACTTTGGTACTGTTGTCTTAACATTAGAACTTGTACAGTACTGATACGTTCTCTAATAAATGCTATCAGGCGATTTAGAACACATGGTCCAAAAGTTAAAATCAACAATAAAACAATAAGAGGTCCTAACAGAGTAGAGATTAAGGTGGTAAACCAGGGGGACTTATCAAACCATGATTGAAACCATCTTTTTTCGTTCTCTCTCTCCCTTTGCCTTTTATCTAAGCATTCCCTTAGTTTATCCATGGTTTTGGTAATGGTTCCTGAATGATCAATATAAAAGCAACATTCTTCTTTTAGAGCGGCGCATAATCCCCCTTCCTTAAGAAACAGCAAATCTAGGCTGCAACACCGTTTCTGAAAGTGAGGTGAGTGATTCCTTTAGTTGAGTTATGGAACTTTCTAATGCTCGAAGGTCGATGTCTACAGCCTGTCTTAAACTTGCATAATACTGGGGTTGTTGTATGAGGGCTGTGGTTCCTGTTCCTATCCCGGCAGATATTCCTAGTCCTAGAAGGACAGCCAATGTGAGGGTTTCAGGTTCTCTTTTGTTTTTTGTTTTTCCTACATATTCATCTAAAAAGGATGAGTCTGAATGGTAGATAAGTCTAGGGACTAATTGCACTAACACACAAAAGTCAGCTGAAGTATTAAGAACCTCTAAAGAGACACAAGGGGTGAGCCCCGTGTTACATGTCCACCATCCATCTTGAGGAGGTACAAGATATCCTGAGCCTGAAGGGAGGCTAAAATCATGACAAAGGTGTCTATGGGACTGGGGAGGTGTTCCTATACAAGTACCATTTCCAAAAACCGAGGACAGGGTTAATTTACTGTTCCCTTCTCGCTTCCATCGACATTGGTCTGAGGAGGTAGAATTAGTATAGTTGGAGCTATATCCTATAGCATCATAATAAGGGGGAGGGGCAGCATAGCAAAGCCAACATGATTTTGTAGCCTCTGGGTTTGTAGCATTGAGAACCGTAAAGGCTGCCTGCACCAAAGAAAGCATCCTATCCTGAGAAGTCCCAGGCTTAACTGTGGGTTCTTTGGATCCAGAGGTTTCATTAGTCTCATTCTTTGTTGACGTAGTTGAAGGGGCCGGGGGAAGCAAAGGGGGGCCAAGTATGGGATTTGGGCCTATTGATATAGGAGCAGGAGTCTCAATCTTTAGTTTAAGGGTCATTAATATTCCTAAATCATATCCCCTCATGTAAAATCTAACGCCCCAAGAATGACCATTTATCCATTTTTTATCTCTTTTTCCGGGATTACTAAAGGAAATTTTAAGGGGATGACACCATCCTGAACATTTACTCCGGTGTCCGGTATCCTCAATATGAGAATAATTAGCCGTTACAGTAATAAAATCCCAAGTTGAGGTGGGTTTCCAATTAGTATCCCCGGTAGTTTCACATCCCCAGCTTTTGCAATAAAAGTTTTCAGTTCCACCACATTTATAATTCAGAGATCAAGGGCGGTGGAACCCGGGGCATACGTAGAAAGTGAGGATACCAAGCATCATTCTTTTGCCTGCATTTTTGCAACCCGGCCCAAACCAATCAGTTTCCGAAACTTTGGAAGGGGCAGTGTTCATATCATGAGAATCTTCTGTATCCCAATAAGGTGCTCCTATAGCCAATTTACAAACATCAGGAAAAAGATCTGGCCACCAGGTCCAGGGGGGTGCAGTATGACTAATGGACCAGGTTACATCTCCAGTCTGAGAAATTACCTGCCAAGTTAAACGTTGGGGGAGGTGAGGGCTAAAATCACTTACAGTCAGTAAAGGCAGTAAAACCAAAATTATAAGTCTTAGGTTCGTAGAAGCTTGAGTTTGAGCGGGTTGTCGGTTCTTTGGGCCCGCCATCCTGATGATGCCGTCGCTGGTGCAGCCTTCACATGTGAAGCATGGATCCAGGCAGCGATGCCGTCCACTTTTATGGCCGTTGGGGTGGTGAGGAGGACGGTGTATGGTCCTTTCCATCGAGGTTCCAACGTCTGGGTTCGATGCCGACGGACGTATACGGAGTCTCCGACTTGGAAAGGATGAGTTTCTCCCGGTGTTCCCGGTTGGTAGGCCTTGGCGAGTTGGGACCATATTTCTTTCTGGACCAATTGGAGTCCCAGTAGCCTAGCATATAAGTCAGTGTTATTTTGACAATCAGGTTTTATTTCTTTTCCTAAAGTGAGGAGGGGAGGCGGGGCACCATATAATATTTCAAAAGGAGTAAGATGGTATCGGGAAGGTGTATTTCTAACCCGGAATAGGGCCAAAGGAAGGAGCACCGTCCAATCGGTACCGCCAGTCTCCAAGGACAATTTAGTTAGGGTCTCTTTTAGAGTCCTATTCATTCTTTCTACCTGACCTAAACTTTGGGGTCTATAGGCACAATGTAATTTCCAATCAGTCCCCAAATATCTGGCCACATCCTGACTTACCTGGGCGACGAAGGCTGGACCATTATCAGACCCTATTACCTTTGATGCTCCAAATCGAGGAAAAATTTCTTCTAAAATCTTCTTGGCTACTACAGCAGCTGTTTCTTTCTTTGTTGGGAAAGCCTCTATCCATCCTGAAAAAGTGTCTACAAAAACTAAAAGGTATTTATTACCGTACCTTCCAGGACGCACTTCGGTAAAGTCCACTTCCCAGTAAGTTCCTGGGCGGTCCCCCCTGAGTCTCTTTCCAGTTTCAAGTTTCCCTTTGTGAGCATTTACCTGTTGACATGGGACGCATTCCTGCACAATTTGTTCAGCTAATTTTGTCATTCCAGGGGTTTCGTACCCGGCTTTTTGTAACAAGGCTACCATCTTTTTAGTCCCCAAATGTGTCCATCTGTGCATCTGTTGTAACATGGATTCTGCTTGCTGAGGGGACAAAGTTCCTTTTGTTGTGGCCGGGATGATTTCTTCATCGCGGCCTGGTTTTTCAGGAACTTTATCTGACAGTCCTAAAATGACTTCTCCCGATGCTATTTCTCGGGCCACTTGGTCAGCCATATTATTTCCCCTAATTATTGGGGTATTTCCTTTTTGATGTCCAGGGCAGTGGATGATACTGACTTTAGTAGGAAGCATGAGTGCAGTCAACAAAGCCACGATTTCGTCTTTGTTTTTAATTTCTTTGCCACCTGAAGTTAGTAGCCCTCTCTGTTGGTAAATTGCACCGTGGATATGAGCGGTAGCAAACGCATATCTACTGTCTGTGTAGCTGTTTACTTTTTTATTCTCTGCCATCTCTAATGCCCTCGTCAGGGCAATTTATTCAGCTCGTTGGGCTGAGGTCCCTTGTGGTAGCGCCGCTGCCCATATGACTTGTTTTCCGTCTACCACGGCTGCCCCAGTTCGACGCTTACCTTCCTCCAGGAAACTGCTCCCATCCGTGAACCAGGTGAAATCAGCATCAGGGAGGGGCAGGTCCATCAGATCTGGCCTACTGCCGTGTGCTGCGGCTAGTACTTCCTGACAATCATGTATGATGGTGGAGCCTTCCAAGTCAGGATCAGGTAGCAAGGTGGCTGGATTGAGTCCTGTGGCTGGAGCAAACTTGATGCGATCTGAGTTTAGCAACAGGGTTTGGTAGTGGGTCATCCTGGCATTAGTTAGCCACCTATCCGGTGGTTGACGGACTACATTTTCCAGGGCATGAGGAGCTGTTATCATTAGATTTTGTCCTAAAGTTAGTTTGTCAGCATCTTTGACTAGAACGGCCACTGCAGCGATTATCTTTAAACAGGTGGGCCATCCTGATGTCACAGGGTCCAATTTTTTTGACAAATAAGCAACTGGGCGATTCCAGGGACCCAATTTCTGAGTCAATACTCCTTTTGCAATGCCCTTATTTTCGGCCACATATAAATGAAAAGGTTTGGTTACATCTGGCAGTCCTAGGGCTGGAGCTGAAAGTAAAGCTCGTTTGATTTGGTCAAAAGCCCGTTGTTCCTTATCGCCCCAAACGAAAAGAGTGCTGTTTTTGGTTAGGGGGTACAATGGGGCTGCCAGCTCAGCAAACCCTGGAATCCATAGTCTACAGAATCCGGCCGTCCCCAAAAATTCTCTAACCTGCCTGGTGTTTTTGGGAGCCGGAATTTGGGCCACCGTATCCTTTCTGCTCTCCGTGAGCCATCTTTGCCCCCCTTTTAATAGATACCCCAGGTAACTGACCTGTTGTTGGCATATTTGTGCTTTCTTGGCTGAGGCTCTATATCCCAGGGTTCCAAGTTCCATTAACAGTTTTTCAGTACCCTTGATACAATCTTCTTGGGTCTCAGCAGCTAATAAAATATCATCAACGTATTGGAGTAATGTTACCTGGGGATTTGATTCTCTATATAATGCCAAATCCTGATGGAGGGCTTCATCAAAGATGGTCGGAGAGTTCTTAAATCCCTGAGGTAGCCGTGTCCATGTCAGCTGACCAGACATTCCCGATGTTGGATCTTTCCATTCGAAGGCAAAGTAGGGTTGGCTCAGGGGAGAGAGTCTTAAACAGAAAAAAGCATCTTTAAGGTCCAAAACAGTATACCACGTATGTTGAGGTGGAAGAGTGCTCAGGAGGTTGTAAGGGTTTGGAACTGTGGGGTGGAGGTCTGCCACCCGTTTGTTTACCTCTCGTAGATCCTGCACCGGCCGATAATCATTTGTTCCTGGTTTCTTTACCGGCAGGAGAGGGGTGTTCCATGCTGATTGACATCTTATTAAGATGCCCAAGTCTAGTAGCCTCTGTATAGGGGGACGGATACCGTCTTTGGCTTCTCTACTCATGGGGTATTGACGGACCGTTATTGGGGTGGCAGTTGCCTTGAGTTCCACTAGCACCGGGGACCGATTTTTGGCCGTCCCCATTCCGGCAGTTTCTGCCCAGGCTTGAGGGAACCGAGTTACCCAATCAGTAACATTAACTCGTGAGGATGAAGGCTGCTCGTATAATTTATATTCATCTTCTAATTTCATAGTCAATATTTGAAGTAACCTTCCCTTATTATCAGTTATGGTGGGACCTTCTGGCTGAAAGTGGATTTGAGCCCCTACTTTGGAGAGTAAATCTCTTCCTAGCAAAGGATAGGGGCATTCCGGAATAATCAAAAATGAATGGGTTACTCGTCCAATCCCAAGATCTACTGTCCTTCGTGTGGTCCATGAATATTGTTTATTCCCAGTGGCTCCTTGTACCCATGACCTTTTAGCTGAGATAGGACCTTTTGAGTGGAGAAGGACGGAGTGCTGGGCTCCAGTATCTACCAAAAATTGAACAGGTTCCCCCTCCACTTTAAGAGTTACCCGGGGCTCGGGGAGAGGGTTCTAGCCCTGACTTTCCTAGTCTTCTTCTTTCAATATTAAGATTTTGTTTTTGGTTGGCCTTCCTCCATTCTTTTTCTTAGGGCATTCTCTCGCCCAATGTCCTTTTTCTTTACAGTAGGCACATTGGTCCTTGTCTAATGGCCGCCTTCTGTCTGCCGTTTGCCCTTCCTGCCTATTTCTATCCCCTATATTTCTTCCTCCAACCACAGTGGCCAGTATCTTACTTAAATTCCTCTCCTGTCTCTTATCCCGTCTTATTTCACGGGCTTCCTGCTCTTTCTGCTTTCTTTCTTCCTTCTCTTCCTCTGTTTCTCTTTTGTTATATACTTTATCTGCCTCTTTTACTAACTCCTGAAGCGAAAATCCCTGCAAGCCATCTAGCCTCTGTAATTTCTTCTTAATATCAGGGGCCACTTGATCTATGAAAGCCATTGCTATAGTAGCCCTATGTCCCTCCGAAGTTGGATCATAAGGGGTAAAGCGTCTAAAGGCTTCCATTAAACGTTCCAGGAACACAGTTGGCGATTCCTGGGGCCCCTGAGTTACTTCCCTTACCTTAGCCAAATTAGTGGGCCGTCTGGCCGCTCCATGGAGACCCGCCACCAGAGCCTGGCGATACATTTTCAGGCGCTCCCTACCTTCCGGGGCATTGAAATCCCAGTTTGGCCTGACGAGTGGGAAACCAGCATCAATCTCGTTAGGCAGCTGGGTAGGTTGCCCATTGGCGCCTAATACATTTTTTCTGGCTTCTAAAAGAACCCGTTGCCTCTCCTCAGTCGTTAGGAGAGTCTGGAGCAGCTGCTGACAATCATCCCATGTGGGCTGGTGGGAGAAAACAAGAGATTCTATTAAAGCGGTAAGGGCCTGTGGATTTTCGGAAAAAGTTGGGTTATGCATTTTCCAATTATAAAGATCTGCAGAGGAAAAGGGCCAATATTGGAGAGGTCTATTCCCTTGGCCATCGGGGGGGCCATATTCTCTAAGAGGTAGGGCAGTGGAGTCCGGGGAGATAGCCCTCCAGCTCCTAGTGCCCACTGAGGGACCCCTTTCTTCTTCCATCATGGATGGTTCCCTTGGTGCCGAGGGCAGTGGAGCTGGGGGTCCTCTAGGTGGTAGGGGATTCGGGGCCGGAGGATAAGGGGGTGGGGAATCCAAAAGAAGCAAATCGGACTGCGGGTCAGGATAAATCGCCTTCGGTAGATCCGGGGCGTCGGGTAGCTTCTCCGTGTTGGGGTTTTTCTTTAAGGCTAATATTTCCGACGCTGCTGATGTATGCGCGGACGTACCTGTTGAGGAAACAAAGGGCCGGACCCACGGAGGTGGGGAGAGAATTAAATCTTCCCAGACCAAGACATATGGTACTTGGTCTGGATGTCCGTGGGGATCTATATTAAATATCTTAGACTTCAGCAGCTTAATCTTGTCTAATAAAAAGGATCCTTCGAGGGGCCATCCTATCTGAAATGTTGGCCATTCAGAGGCACACAAAGTCTGCCACTTTCCTTTCTTTACCTCTACCGAAAAATTATGGGCTCTGGCCCGAACTTCGGTCCAATAGCTTAGGGTAAGGGAAAGAGAAGTCGTCATAGTTTGTCCCATTGTCGTCCGTCAGAGAAGAAGAATAGACCACAATACAGAAACAGTTAAAACTCCACGAAACACATATACGTATGGGCCACCGCGACCTCGCTTCAAAACCGAAACTTCTTCAGATGGCAGTTATCACCAAGGGAACTGCCGAAACCGAGTGAAAGGGAGACAGAGTTTGCCTCTCCTTCCAGATGAGCCACCAGGGCGTCCCCTAGGGCTCATGGACGCCGGCTATTAGCACGTCTGCCTAGCCAGAGGTCCGATACAGATTCCATAATAAGCCGATTCTTACGGCTTTCCTCCGATAATGGCCCACAAAGAACAAGGGACAAACAGACAATCAAGCTCGAGCTTACCTGGTACCTCCAACTCCCGATGTTCTTGTGGTCCGGGGCGAGTGGAATCCCGGACGAGCCCCCAAATGTTAGACCTGCGCGGTCTCCTAGGAGTTTCGACTCGCCCAGGAAACAACAAGAGTCGGAAGTCGATGCAAAACGCAAGAGGTTTATTGAAGGCCGGTGCACCGGGGTTCCTTGGTCCTCACGCAGGAGGTCGAAGAAGGAACCCTTTTGGGCGCGAATATGTCAGTTTTATAGGTTCCCACTTCCCCGTATGTAAATTATAGATTTGGTTGTGTTCTCCTGCTGATTGGTCCCGGCTTAGGCTCGGACCAGAGAGGGAACTTGTCCCCAGCTGCCTGATTGGTCTTTGACAGACACCTTTTTTACATTTTGTTATCTCCCTCCTTCTCCCCAGCTGCCTGATTGGTCTTTGACAGACACCTTTTTTACATTTTGTTATCTCCCTCCTTCTCCCCAGCTGCCTGATTGGTCTTTGACAGACACCTTTTTTACATTTTGTTATCTCCCTCCTTCTCCCCAGCTGCCTGATTGGTCTTTGACAGACACCTTTTTTACATTTTGTTATCTCCCTCCTTCTCGGAAGGGGGCCGGACATCCTGGAAATTCACCCATTGTCTAAGAAGCCCCTATTGTCTGGAGAGTTCTTAATCATTAGCTGGAACAATGTCCCTCGAGTCCCACAGTAGAAATGCAGGTACTGATTTAGCGGGTTTGGGTGGACATGGGGTTCTGTGTGGCTGACAAGCTCTTGGCAGGGTGATGCTGCAGTCCATGGGATGCACCATGCGACAGCCCCTGGTGCAGATCAGCACTCTTCAAAGTGGACTGCACCTAGAACCCCACTGACCAGGCTGCACCCCCCCCTCCCAGTTACATCCAAATCCCTGGGGCAGCCAAAGTCAGGAACTTTCTTTTTTTTTTTAATTGGAGTATAGTTGCTTTAAAATGTTGTGTTAGTTTCTGCTGTACGATGAAGTAAATCAGCTATATGTATACATATATTCCGTCCCTCTTGGACCTCCCTCCCACTCCATCCTCCCCCCATCCCTCCCACCTATGACATCACAGAGCACCGAGCTAAGCTCCCTGTGCTATACAGCAAGTTCCCACTAGCTATCTATTTTACACATGATAGTGTATATAAGTCAATCCTAATCTCCCATTTCATCTCACCCTCCCCTTTCTCCGCTGTGTCCACATGTCCATTCTCTGTGTCTGTGTCTCTATTCCTGCCCTGCAAATTGGTTCATCTGTACTATTTTTTCTAGATTCCACCTATGTGCATTAATATGCAATGTTTGTTTTTCTCTTTCTGACTTGCTTCACTCTGTGTGACAGACTCTAGATCCATCCACATCTCTACACGGACCCAGCTTCATTACTTTTTATTTCTTGATTTAAAAAAAATTTAATTTTATTTATTTTTTGTACAGTAGGTTCTTATTAGTTACCAATTTTATATGTATTAGTGTATATATTTCAATCCCAATCTCCCAGTTCATCCCCCCACCGCCCCCACCACTTTTGCCCCTTGATGTCCATACATTTGTTCTCTACATCTGTGTCTCTATTTCTGCCCTGCAAATCAGTTCATGTGTACCATCTTTCTAGATTCCACATATATGCGTTAATATACGATATTTGTTTTTCTCTTTCTGACTTACCTCACTCTGTATGACAGACTCTAGGTCAATCCACATCTCTACAAATGACCCAATTTCATTCTTATTTGTGGCTGAGTAATATTCCATTATATACATGTACCACATCTTCTTTATTCATTCATCTTTCGAAGGACATTTACCTTGTTTCCATGTCCTGGCTAGTGTAAATAGTGCTGCATTGAACATTGGGGTACAAATGTCTTTTTGAATTATGGTTTTCTCAGGGTATATGCCCAGTAGTGGGATTGCTGGGTCATATGGTAGTTCTATTTTTAGTTTTTTAATGAATGTCCATACTGTTCTCCATAGTGGCTGTATCAATTTACCTTCCCACCAACAGTGCAAGAGGGTTCCCTTTTCTCCACACCTTCTCCAACATTTATAGTTTATAGATCTTTTTCATGATGGCCATTCTGACTGCTGTGAGGTGATACCTCATTGTAGTTTTAATTTGCGTTTCTCTAATAATTAGTGATGTTGAGCATCTTTTCATGTGCCTCTTGGCCATCTGTATGTCTTCTTTGGAGAAATATCTATTTTTGTCTTCCATGCATTTTTTGATTAGGTTGTTTTTTTTTGATATTAAGTTGCATGAGCTGTTTGTGTATTTTGGAGATTAATCCTTTGACAGTTGCTTCATTTGCAAATATTTTCTCCCATTTTGGGGGTTGTCTTTTCATCTTGTTCACAGTTTCCTTTGCTGTGCAAAAGCTTTTAAGTTTAATTAGGTCCCATTTGTTTATTTTTTATTTTATTTTCATTACTCTAGGAGGAGGGTCAAAAAAGATCTTGCTGTGATTTATGTCAAAGTGTGTTTTTCTTGGGTTTTCCTTTAAGAGTTTTATAGTGTCTGGTCTTACATTTAGGTCTTTAATACATTTTGAGTTTATTTTTGTGTATGGTGTTAGGGAGTGTTTTAATTTGATTCTTTTACATGTAGCTATCCAGTTTTCCCAGCACCACTTATTGAAGAGGCTGTCTTTTCTCCACTGTATATTCTTGCCTCCTTTATCAAAGATAAGGTGACCATATGTGCATGGGTTTATCTCTGGGCTTTCTAACCTGTTCCATTGATCTATATTTCTGTTTTTGTGCCAGTGCCATACTGTCTTGATTACTGTAGCTTCGTAGTATAGTCTGAAGTCAGGAAGTCTGATTCCTCCATCTCAGTTTTTCTTTCTCCAGATTGCTTTGCCTATTCAGGGTCTTCTGTGTTTCCATACAAATTGTAAAATTGTTTGTTCTAGTTCTGTGAAAAATGCCATTGGTAATTTGATAGAGATTACATTGAATATATAGATTGCTTTGGGTAGTATAGTCATTTTCACAATGTTGATTCTTCCAGTCCAAGATCTTGGTATATCTCTCCCTCTGTTTATGTCATCTTTGATTTCTTTCATCAGAATTTTATAGTTTTCTGAGTACAGTTATTTTGCCTCCTTAGGTAGGTTTATTCCTAGGTATTTTATTCTTTTTATTGCAATGGTAAATGAGAGTGTTTCCTTAATTTCTTTTTCAGATTTTTCATCCTTAGTGTATAGGAATGCAAGAGATTTCTGTGCATTAATTTTGTATCCTGCTACTTTACCAAATTCATTGATTAGCTCTAGTAGTTTTCTGGTAGCATCCTTAGGATTCTCGACATATAGTATCATGTCATCTGCCAACAGTGACAGTTTTACTCCTTCTTTTCCAATTTGTATTACCTTTAATTCTTTTTCTCCTCTCATTGCCGTGGCTAGGACTTCCAAAACTATGCTGAATAATAGTGGCGAGAGTGGACATCCTTGTCTTTTTCCTGATCTTAGAGAAAATGCTTTCAGGTTTTCACTGCTGAGAATGATGTTTGCTGTGGGTTTTTCATATATGGACTTTATTATGTTGAGGTAGGTTCCCTCTATGCCCACTTTCTGGAGAGTTTTTATCATAAATGGGTGTTGAATTTTGTCAAAAGCTTTTTCTGCATCTATTGAGATGATCATATGGTTTTTATTCTTTAATTTGTTAATATGGTGTATCACATTGATTGATCTGCATATATTGAAGAATCCTTGCATCCCTGGGACAAATCCCACTTGATCATGGTGTATGATCCTTTTAATATGTTGTTGGATTCTGTTTGCTAGAATTGTGTTGAGGATCTTTGTGTCTATGTTCATCAGTGATATTGGTCTGTAATTTTCTCTTTTTTGTGTGGTATCTTTGTCTGGTTTGGGTATCTGGGTGATGGTGGCCTCATAGAACAAGTTTGGGAATATTCCTCCCTTTGTAATTTTTTGGAAGAGTTTGAGAAGGATAGGTGTTAGCTCGTCTCTAAATGTTTGATAAAATTCACCTGTGAAGCCATCTGGTCCTGGACTTTTATTTGCTGGAAGATTTTTAATTACAGTTTCAGTTTCATTACTTGTGAGTGGTCTGTTTATATTTTCTAATTCTTCCTGGTTCAGTCTTGGAAAGTTGTACCTTTCAAGAATTTGTCCATTTCTTCCAGATTGTCCATTTTATTGGCATATAGTTGCATGTAGTAGTCTATTATGTTCCTTTGTATTTCTGTGGTGTCAGTTGTAATTTCTCCTTTTTCATTTCTAATTTTATTGATTTGAATCCTCTCCCTTTTTTTTTCTTGATGAGTCTGGCTAATGGTTTATCAATTTTGTTTATCTTCTCAAAGAACCAACGTTTAGTTTTATTGATCTTTACTATTGTTTTCTTCATTTTTATTTCATTTATGTATGCCCTGATCTTTATGATTTCTCTTCTCCTACTAACTTTGCGGGGTTTTTTTGTTTTTCCTCTTCTTCTTTCTTTAGTTGCTTTACCTGTAAGGTTAGGTTGTTTATTTGAGATTTTTCTTATTTCCTGAGGTGAGCTTTAATTGCTATAAACTTCCCTCTTAAAACTGCTTTCGCTGCATCCCATAGGTTTTGGGTTGTTGTGTTTTCGTTGTCATTTGTTTCTATGCATTTTTTAATTACCTCTTTGATTTCTTCACTGATCTCTTGGTTATCTAATAGCATACTGTTTAGCCTCTATGTGTTTGTGTTTTTTACAGATTTTTCCCTGTAATTAATTTCTAATCTCAGAGCGTAGTTGTCCAAAAAGATACATGATATGATTTCAATTTTCTTAAATTTTCTGAAGCTTGATTTGTGACCCAAGATGTGATCTATCCTGGAGAATATTCCATGTGCACTTGAGAAGAAAGTGTATTCTTCTGCTTTCGGGTGGAATGTTCTATAAATATCAATTAAATCTATCTGATCTATTGTGTCATTTAAAGCTGTGTTTCCTTATTTATTTTCTGTCTGGATGATCTGTCCATTGGTGTAAGTGGGGTGTTAAAGTCCCCCACTATTATTGTGTTACTGTTGATTTCCCTTTTATGGCTGTTAGCATTTGCCTTATGTATTGAGGTGCTCCTATGTTGGATGCATAAATATTTATAATTGTTATATCTTCT
This sequence comes from Grampus griseus, assembly GCF_964374135.1. Classification (NCBI taxonomy): domain Eukaryota; kingdom Metazoa; phylum Chordata; class Mammalia; order Artiodactyla; family Delphinidae; genus Grampus; species Grampus griseus. The sequence continues at coordinate 123,203,153 of NC_139018.1, forward strand.
TCTTGGATTGATCCCTTGATCAATATGTAGTGTCCTTTCTTATCTCTTGTAACAGTCTTTATTTTAAAGTCTATTTTATCTGATATGAGTATTGCTATTCCAGCTTTCTTTTGCTTTCCATTTGCATGGTATATCTTTTTCCATCCCCTCACTTTCAGGCTGTATGTGTCCCCAGGTCTGAAGTGGGTCTCTTGTAGACAGCATATATATGGACTTTGTTTTTGCATCCATCAGCCAGTCTGTGTCTTTGGGTGGAACATTTAATCCATTTACATTCAAGGTAATTATCGATAAGTATGTTCCTATTACCATCTTCTTAATTGTTTGGGGTTTGTTTTTGTGGGTCTTTTTCTTCCTTGTGCTTCCCTCCTAGAGAAGTTCCTTTAGCATTTGCTGTAAAGCTGGTTTGGTGGTGCTGAATTCTCTTAGTTTTTGCTTGTCTGTAAAGCTTTTGGTTTCTCCATTGAATCTGAATGAGATCCTTGCTGGGTAGATCTTGGTTGTAGGTTTTTCTCTTTCATTCCTTTAAATATATCCTGCCACTCCCTTCTGGCCTGCAGAGTTTCTGCTGAAAAATCAGCTGATAATCTTATGGAGATTCCCTTGTATATTATTTGTTGCTTTTCCCTTGCTGCTGTAAAAATTATTTTCTTTGAATTTAATTTTTGTTAATTTAATTAACATGTGTCTTGGCGTGTTTCTCTTATGGTTTATCCTGTGTGAGACTCTCTGTGCTTCCCAGACTTGGGTGGATATTTGCTTTCCCCTGTTAGGGAAGATTTCAACGATAATCTCTTATTTTCTCAGACACTTTCTCTTTCTCTTTTTCTTCTGGGACCCCTGTAATTCAAATGTTCATGCATTTAATGTTGTCCAGAGGTCTCTGAGACTGTCCTCATTCCTTTTCACTCTTTTTTCTTTATTCTGCTCCTCAGCAGTTATTTCCACCATTCTGTCTTCCAGCTCTCTTATTCGTTCTTCTGTCTCAGTTATTCTGCTATTGATTCCTTCTAGTGTATTTTTCCTTTCAGTTACTGTGTTGTTCATCACTGTTTGTTCTTTAGTTCTTCTAGGTCCTTGTTAAACATTTCTTGTATTTTCTCGATCTTTGCCTCCATACTATTTCCGAGATTTGGTATCATCTTTACTATCATTACTCTGAATTCTTTTTCAGGTAGGTTGCCTATTTCCTCTTCATTTATTTGGTCTTGTGGGTTTTTGCCTTGCTCCTTCAACTATAACATATTTTTTTGTCCTCTAATATTTTTTGTTGGGTGGGACTGTGTTCCTGTCTTACTGGTTGTTTGGCCTGAGGCATCCAATACTGGAGTTTGCAGGCATTTGGGTAGAGCCAGATCTTGGTGTTGAGATGAGGACCTCTAGGAGACCTCACAGCAATTAATATTCCCTGGGGTCTGAGGTTCTCTGTTAGTCCAGGGTTTAGACTTGGTGCTCCCACCACTGGAGCTCAGGCCAACCCCCAGCCTGGGAATCAGGATCCCACAAGCCACACAGTGTGGAAAAACAAAAAAAAGACAGAACAACAACAACGAAATAAAATAAAATTAAATTAAGTTAGAAAAATAAAAAATATATTAGAAAAAATATAAATGGAACAAAAACAAGGCAAAACAGAACCACAGCAGCAGGGCTTCCCTGGTGGCGCAGTGGTTGAGAGTCCGCCTGCTGATGCAGGGGACACGGGTTTGTGGCCCAGTCCGGGAAGATCTCGCATGCCGCGGAGCGGCTGGGCCCATGAGCCATGGCCGCTGAGCCTGCGTGTCCGGAGCCTGTGCTCCGCAACGGGAGAGGCCACAACAGTGAGAGACCCGCATACCGCAAACACACACACACACACACACACACACACACACATACACACACACAAAAGAACCACAGCAGCAAAGAAAAAAAAATGAAAAAGAAGTCCAGAAAGGGCCTTGGGGGGGTTGGGCTTAGTCTGGGGTGGGGCTTAGGTGGGATGGGGCTTGGGAGGGGGTGGACCATAGGCTCTAGACCCCTGCATCCGGAAAAGGCCCTGGGGGTATGGGGGCTGGACTTAGGCTCAGCACAGACCAAGGGGGCCCCAGAGGGCTGAGGTTTAGCCCCAGGACCCCAGCAGGCTTGCTGGGGCTTGAGGAGGCAAGGGAGACTCTAGCCTCATTCCCCTCTGATCCCTTGATCCCCCAAAGGTCTCTCCCCATCCCCGCTGATCCCTGCCCTGTGGGTGGGCCCTTTCAAGCATGGAAACCCCTCTCCTCCCCCAGGGGTACTGGTCCTGTCCCACCTCCACTTTTCCTCCCCTCTTTCTTTCCCCCAACCTGGTGTCCTACCTGGTCACTTGGGGATTCCTCCCATCCCTTTAGGTGTACGATGTCCCCACCAGTGCCTGGTAGGTGCCCTAGCTGTGAGGACTAGGATGCGAAGTCTGCATCTTCCCACTCTGCCATCTTGACCCAGAGCCTTGTCAGTTTTTAAAGTGCCAAACTGAGTGGACTATTTCCCTCTCCCTGTGCAGGTTTGTGGGTGTCAAGGGCAACACTAGGCCTGCTAACTCCACAGAGCCCCTGAGCAAACACAAGAGAGGCTGGCCCTTCAAAGCCAAGGGCATTTCCTGGTCTTCCCCTGGCAATTAGGGGTTGCAGAGAAGCTGCTCTTCCTGGGACACACAGCTCCCATTTCCCTGAGTCTCCAGGAAGCATCCCCTCAGTTTGCTGCCACCACACGTGTCCTTTCCAAGCACGTGCTCACTCAGGGCAATCAAGTATCCAGACCCGGAGAACAAGAAATGGTCCTCTGTGAGAAAGGGAAACTATTGCTGGAGAAATTCCAGTAATGGGGAGTCATCAAGTATGGATGAATCAGATGCTTCTCACTGAGGCCACAATCTATTAGGTAATAAAGGAAAAATGAACCTCCTCTTAAGTTGAACAAGCATGGAAGTGGGTGCCTTTGTCTCAGGCTTGGAGAGCCAGATTCCCTTTCCTTTGCTGAGCTACCAGTGCTGAATGAGAAAAGACTGCAGCTCGTTACTTCCTCCTTCCAAGGTCTCGATCATGTCAAACTCGAGTTCTTAGGGCTCTTTTCACTGTCATGTGGAGTGAGGCTGAATGGTGAAGTGGGAAAGTATCTCTGACTTCGGAGCAGGCAGACCTGGGCATAGTTCTGGCTCCTCACATGGTCCCTGTGTGCACCTGGATGGTGGGTTCACTTTGAGCTTTAGCAACTTCACCTGTGAGTTGGGGATGAAAATAGCAGTACCACCATCCACGGATGCATGATGACACCTGCTGATGGGCCCCTCCCTGGAGGGAGATGCCTTTACTCTCCTGGGAGGCACATCACAGCCCACCTTCTGTGGGTGGGAAGGCAGCCCTTTGGTGTATCTGAATACCCCCTCCAAGGCAATGCTGCGGCCCTCCTTTCTTTCCGCCCCGCCCCCACCCCCACCCACAGCACCTTCCTGGCTCCGCTGATCTCTCATGGGCTCCACAGCTTAGATGGCAGCTTGCCACACCCTCCCGCTTCTTGCCCTCCTCAAAGACAGTTGCTCAGCGTGTAATGTATGATGTACATGCATGTTCCATCTGTGATGGTTAATTTTATGTGTCAACTTGGTTGGGCCACGATACCCAGATATTTGTTCAAAACACCAGTCTAGATGTTTCTGTGAAGATGTCTATTTGGATGAGGTTAACATTTAAATCAGTAGGCTTTGAGTAAAGCAGATGACCCTCTGTAATGTAGGTGGGCCTCATCCAATCAGCTGAAGCCTCAAGAAAGAACAGGCTGGCCTTCCTTGAACCAGAAGGAGTTTAGCCTTCAGATGGCCTTTGGACTTGAGCTTGCAGTATCAACCCCTCCCTGGGTCTCTAGCCTGCTGGCTCACTGCAGATTTCTCTTTCTCCCTCCCCATCCCTCCTCCAACCTATTGGCTCTATTTCTTTAGAGGACATTGACGAATATCCCATTCCAGAAGCAAGTGTCAGCATCATTCCAAATGTGTTCCACTGACAAAGCACATGGGGTTCTGTCCTAACATCATGAAGAATTTTTGTTTGTTTTTGTTTTTTGTGGCACGCGGGCCTCTCACTGCTGTGGCCTCTCCCGTTGCGGAGCACAGGCTCCGGACGCGCAGGCTCAGCGGCCATGACTCACGGGCCCAGCCACTCCGCGGCATGTGGGATCTTCCCAGACCGGGGCACGAACCCGTGTCTCCTGCATCGGCAGGCAGACTCTCAACCACTGCGCCACCAGGGAAGCCCCATGAACAATTTTTATATTTCATGTAAAATAATAAAACACAATGCAGGCTAAATCAGACACAATATATTTGGCTATATTTTAATTCACATAAGCAGTATTAGACCTTGAAGTTTTAAGAAAACTTACAGGAGAAATTTTAAATTCGAGAAAATTCTATACACTAGCTTTATTTTTTTTTTCTGCTTAACTTGACAAAAAAAAATGAATATGACCCCGTTTTCATGGTGGACATGCTTGTCTTGTTGACAGAAACCAGGGTTTGCTGAGTGCAAAGATGGAAGAGTTGAACAAGGACAGGGCTTCTGGAACTCACTAGGCCCCACCCAGAGTTTGCAGGGCACCTGGGCTGGTGGATATTTTTAAGCTCCCAGGTGATTGTGACAGGCAATCAGGACTGAGTGAGAATCGCTTGTTTCCAGGGCAGCATCTGACCTTACCTGGTGCGGAAGCCCTCTGATCGAGCCCTTGACAGGACACAAGATCATACAGGACAGTTCAGCAAATGAAATAGGGCAAGAGGTGGGCTCTGGAAGGAATGCGTTTTTCCTCCTGTGGGAAGAGTCAGAGAGAAGCACCTGGATCCAAGGAACAACACAAAGCTCTGCCGGGGCCAGGTGTGCACAGAAAAGAAGCTTACTCCACACAGGAAGGGGAGAGGTGTGGACAGAGAAAGAGCAAGGAAAGGAGAGCCTTAGGCTTCTGGTCCCTGCAGCAATGTTACTGTCACATGGATGGGGACAATGAACCAACTTTTCTCCTAAATAAGTGCTCTCTTGGAGGATTAATTTTTTAGCATAAATTCTGAAAGTATTACAGAAAAGTTGCGATATATAGTGATTTTTTAATGTGCCTGTGGATTTGTCATCTATTAAGGCCTCTTTGGCAGTGGTTCTCCCAAATTCAACATCAGGTACAGAATCGTTGCCCTTGCCTCTACACATAAACCTCCTACTCCTTCCACAATCGAGAGTCAACTCTTCAACCAAGCCATCAGCAGTTGTATTTCCCCCTTGGAGGCACCTAGAGAAAACACAATCAACTGGATTTGTGGACAAGCGATCACACTGAAAAGTGATGCATCAGCGAATCCCCCAGAGCCACTAAAACATCCCAGTTCTGATAACTATTGAGGCAGCTTTTTCCTTGAAACCTGTCAAGCAGTTTATTAATCATACTGTTCCCACTTTTAGCAACTCCTCTGACCATGGGTGGCAGGTTATGCCATTGGACAACTGATATGTCACCCCACAGTCTGGGGTCTGCTGTCTGCCTGATGGTGAGGGCTAAGTGGATGGGTAAGTAGGGAGATGGAGAGTCGGATGGATGGATGGATGGATGGATGGATGGATTGATGGATGGGTGGATACACATACACACAAGAAGAAAGAGGGACAGATAGATTGATAGATGAATGGATTTGGTAGTAGTTTCTGTGTGAGTCACACAAAGCATTCCATCTCCAAATTATTTCATTTCATCCTTACAAAATCCTCCTGAACAGGTAAAGATATAATTATTTCTGATTTATGGATGGGAATATGTCATGACATCTGTGTTAAGTAACACACAAAATCACACCATTTGCAGGAACAAAGCAAGGACTCAAAGGATTTATTCTTTTACCGTGCCTTTAGGAAACGGGCTCCTGTCCTAAACCATTTCTCCATCCCTCCCCAGATGATGTCAGCTACCAATGAACAACACAGTCCACCATGAGCAATAAGGTTTTCAATGGAAAACACCTCTGAGAGGTCACAGATCTGCTAATACCTACATCAAAATATTCATGACTCAAGTGAAGTTGTTTCCTAGGAAGTTGTTTGCAAAAGGAGAAGAGAGCTGCAGACTTCCGAGGCTGCTGGTGCTGGGGAGAGAAGAAGGGTCTTCAGAGAAGAGAGAAGGCCCACCCAGAAAAGGCCAGAGAGCCGGGAGTAATATCTTTTGCTTGATAAACATGTGTTCATCCACACCAGCCCCAGAAGGAATACAGAGATGTTTATCAATCCCTGCTTTTTCCTTCCAATCAAATGCAAGTCCTAGAGAAAATAGATCTGTAAACCAGGACCAGAGTGCGATGATCATATGGAAAGTTATGGATGGTAAATCAAGGAAGATGCCACATGCTGTCCACACTTCACCATGAAGACACTACAGTTCTCAGCGCCTCTTCCGTTCGGCCAGTGGACCTCCTCCTGAAGCATTGAGATGGACCCACGACAGGGGTGGACTTTTGGAGAACTGTCCTGAGCTTCACCCTCTCCATTACCCACTGGTCAAGTCTCCCTTCCAGCGACCTAGCTCATCCTGTCACCCAGTCCTCTGAGGCTGCACTGGCCAGTGGTCCTGAGAAAGAGAGAAAGAAGGAAGCAAAGAGACCTTCTAAGACTGCAGCCAAGGATGGGTCTTAACCCACTGCTTTTGTGGGTTTATTCCTGTGAAGTTCTCTGTTTCCCACACTCAAAAAAAAGTGTCTGGATTTCACTCTCCTCAATTTCAATAATCTGTATGGGGACTGACTTGTTTATTCATCACTTTAATTCAACCAGTGTGGTACTCAGGAGAAGTCGTGTCCATCATCTGCAGCAGACAATTGATGTCAAATGAGTTGCCCCTCCCCTCTGGGATTCTGTCTAGCTTCTAGAGTTCCTTCTAGTTTCTGGAAGTTTCTCTCAGATCCCTTCATCTCTGTGTACTAGAGATGTAAGACAGGAGATGTGTTTCCTTGCTTATATCTCAAAGGTGATCTGAAATATAACACCTTTTTAACAAAGTTGACCTCTCTTATTTTCCACCTTTACCTTCCTGGGATGGAGTAGGATCCAGATGGCTGCCATGGAACACCTGCTTGTGAAGGGCTGTGTATGCACAACTTTCCCTGCCTGCTCCTTGTGCAGTAGATCAAGTCTAGCCCTCTACATACTATGCTGGCCCAGCTTCCCGCCTGCCTCCACCACTGCCCTCCCCCCACCTCCCTGTCCCCACTGTCCCGGCTGCAGCTCAGCACCCCACCTACTTCCTGATGCAATGGCTAATAACATGCTCTGTCTGCCTCAGTGCCTTCTCTCCCCACCACCCCTCTTCTCCCAGGGAAATCCTCCACGCTTAACCCCAAACCAGCCTAATCTTACTGGTACAGTGGGCAGACTCTGTATTCTGGAGGCTAATGACCCACTTCAAGCCCAGGGCCCATCAATGTGTGTTCCCACATAAGAGCTTAACTTCTCTGCACCTTAGTTTCCTTGTCTACGTCCGGGAACCATAATGCCATCACCTTTTGATAGGAGATAATTTTTCATGTATTTCTGCACATCTTACATCACCTTTTGTTCTGAGCTATCACTCCAAAGATGTCTGTATAGCAAACAGCTTTGGGAAGTAGAGATAGTGTCTCCCTTTGGGGCAGAGGGTAGATTCGTTTCCTGACCAAGAGAGGATAATGATGCAATTTGAGCAAGTTTGTTAGCAACCCCCTTATAAGATTGGGAGGTTCCTAAATTCAGAGTTCCTCAGATGATATAGACCCACCATGTGGGCAGCATCCTCCTGGGCCTATCACATCACCCCCATGGGACTATAGGGACAAAGTGAACAGTTGCCATGAGTGATGAGGTCATTTTTCTCTGACCGAGAAGTCGTCTTTCAGCTTCTATGAACAGTAGCAGGCTAACTTGTTAGGTTCCAAGGACCCTTCACCATTCTCAGCACCTCTCCCACTGCCAGACAATGCAGATGGAACCTCCAGGAGCTGCCTTCCTGGTGTCCTCCTCCTTAAAGAAACACACTTGCTTCCATTTCTGTGTTGATCACAGCCTGCTCTGTATCCAGGCACAGTGCCTGGTTCATGGAGCTGGGATGTAACTTTTTATGGAATAAATGAACATACTTCAAAGATTGCTCTGCTGTTGAAACCTACTGCCACTCTGCATCTTGCCATCATTTCTTCTCTGTTAAAAGTGCATAAGAACTTATTATTCATCATTTACTTTGCAATGTAGCCCCAGCTTTAGTCAGGGCCAAATGCTCACACAGGCTTCTACTCGAGACTCAATACAGCTTATTCAGTTGGAGTAGGGCTGGAAGGGCTATGGATCTCATGAAATTAAATGAAAGCTGTGTGCATATATGTGTTTTCCCAGCAACAAGAATTGTTGCTTTTATTGGGTTCATAAAGGTATTTTGTGAGAGCCCCTGAGACAAATAAAACACATGTCAGTCATGACCAGCAGGGTTTGGCAGTGCTTTCCCTGGAGGCTACCCCAGAGAGAACCAGGCAAGGGGTCCTCCAGGCCTTGTCATGGGGATCAGGTGAGGGAGGGAAGACCCACCACCCCAGACCAGAAAAACTGCCAATCAAGATAGGAGAATGGGAACACTATCAAAAAGACCATATTTTTCACTGAAAAATGTCTCTTAAAAAAGGTAAGGATTCTTCTGGTGGATGTATTGATATAAATTGGAAGCCAATTTGATATGACCTAGTATCTTAGTCTGCTTGGGCTTCCAAAACAAAATGCCATAATCTTGGTGGTTTAAGCAATAGAAATTTATTCCTCACAGTTTTGTAGTCTAGACCTGATTCCACCATTTGCAAAGCTGTGTGACTTCAGACAAGGCACTTAACCTCTCTGAACTTTAATCTCTCCTTTATGTTAAAATTAAATACAAAATGGAGAGCAGACTTGAGAATTATCTGAGCAGACAAAGTCATTTAAGCCATGTAAGTAAAACTAAATCAGGCTTATTTCATGAACAAAAGCAAAAAACTTAATTAGGTTATTTCTGGTAAATGGCTCTGACAATTTTAAAAGAAACTTGTCATCTTCCTAAAAATGGTATGAGATAATCACTTTTAACTAATCTCCTGCTATCTGGAAACCCCCATTGTAATAAACAATCCTCATTTTTACTTTATAAGCCAACCTGTAACTTCATGGCCCTGAGCTTCATATCAGTTTGAATTTGGAAGCTCCCAGTGAACTGTTTTTATAAGCACAATAAACTCTTAGTAAGTACTATCTATTGATTTCATGGCTTTACTTTTGCCATTTCTGGATTTTTGACTTCTGTAAAATTAAAGCACTGGTCTATATAATCCTAATGTTTCTTGTGTTAAGCCAGGGATTTTGTGGTAGATATGATGCCAAATGGCTTCTGTCTTGCTAGAAATATATGTATGTCATTAGTACAAAACTAACCTAAGATTCTGAGAGACAAGTGCCAACTACATTTAGCAGACCTGGAGAGATGGTGGTAAATGGCACTTTGTTCCACCACAAGAATTACCAAAACTTTAGCTGGGCTGAGGCATTGATCATTTCACCCATGCCCACTCCATTCCCTGGGGTAAAAGCCTTACCTCATGCCACATACAAAAACTAATTCAAGATAGATCATAGACTTAAACACAAAATCTAAAATTATAAAGCTTCTAGGAATAACCTAGAAGACTAGCATGTAACCACTGGGTAGGCAAATATACCTTGGAGAGTACACACACACAAGAATAATAAATTTAATTTCTCCAGAATCAAAAAATGGTGCTCATCCAAAAGCTAAGAGAATTCAGCACCACCAAACCAGCTCTACAACAAATGCTAAAGGAACTTCTCTAGTGGGAAACACAAGACAAGAAAAAGGCCCACAAAAACAAACCCAAAACAGCTCAGAAAATGGTAATAGGAACATACATATCGATTATAACCTTAAACCTGAATGGATTAAATACTCCAAACAAAAGACACAGGCTTGTTGAATGGAACAAAAACAAGACCCATATACATGCTGTCTATAAGAGACCCACTTCAGACCTAGGGATGCATACAGCCTGAAAGTGAGGGGATGGAAAAAGATACTCCAGGCAAACGGAAATCGAAAGAAAGCTGGAGTAGCAATACTCATATCAGATAAAATAGACTTTAACATAAAGAATAATACAAGAGACACGGAAGAACACTACGTAATGACCAAGGGATCAATCCAAGAAGAAGATATAACAACTATAAATATATATGCACCAAACATAGGAGCACCTCAATACATAAGGCAACTGCTAACAGCTCTAAAACAGGATATCAGCAGTAACACAATAATAATAGAGGACTTTAACACCTCACTTACTTACACCAATGGACAGATCATCCAAACAGAAAATTAAAAAGGAAACAAGCTTTAAATGACACAACAGATAGATTTAATTGATATTTATAGGACATTCCATCCAAAAACAGCAGATTACACTTTCTTCTAAAGTGCGCATGGAATATTCTCCAAGATAGATCACATCCTGGGTCACAAATCAAGCCTCAGTAAATTTAAGAAAATTGAAATCATATCAGGCATCTTTTCTGACCACAACGCTATGAGAATAGAAATCAATTACAGGGAAATAAAGGTAAAAAACACAAACACATGGGGGCTAAACAATACGTTACTAAATAACCAAGAGATCACTGAAGAAATCAAAGAGGAAATCAAAAAATACCTAGAGACAAATGACAATGAAAACACGATGATCCAAAACCTATGGGATGCAGGAAAAGCAGTTCTAAGAGGGAAGTTTATAGCTGTACAAGCCTACCTCAAGAAACAAGAAAAATCTCAAATAAACAATCTAACCTTACACCTGAAGGAACTAGAGAAAGAAGAACAAACAAAACCCAAAGTTAGCAGAATGAAAGAAATCATAAAGATCAGAGCAGAAATAAATGAAATAGAAACAAAGAAAACAATAGCAAAGGTCAATAAAACTAAAAGCTGGTTTTTTGAGAAGATAAACAAAATTGATAAATCATTAGCCAGACTCATCAAGAAAAAGAGGGAGAAGACTCAAATCAATAAAATTAGAATGAAAAAGGAGAAATTACAACAAACACGGCAGAAATACAAATCATCCCAAGAGACTACTACAAGCAACTATACGCCAATAAAATGGACAACCTGGAAGAAATGGACAAATTCGTAGAAAGGTATAACCTTCCCAGACTGAACCAGAAAGAAATAGAAAATATGAACAGACCAATCGCAAGTAATGAAATGGAAACTGTGATTAAAAATCTTCCAACAAACAAACGTCCAGGACCAGATGGCTTCACAGGTGAATTCTGTCGAACATTTAGAGAAGGGCTAACACCCATCCTTCTCAAACTCTTCCAAAAAATTGCAGAGGAAGGAACACTCCCAAACTCATTCTACGAGGCCACCTTCACCCTGATACCAAAATCAGACAAGAGTGTCACAACGAAAGAAAACTACAGGCCAATATCACTGATGAACATAGATGCAAAAATCCTCAATAAAATACTAGCAAACAGAATCCAACAGCATATTAAAAGGGTCATACACCACGATCAAGTGGGGTTTATTCCAGGAATGCAAGGATTCTTCAATATACACAAATCAATCAATGTGATACACCATATTAACAAATTGAAGGAGAAAAACCGTATGGTCATCTCAATAGATGCAGAGAAAGCTTTTGACAAAATTCAACACCGATTTATGATAAAAACCCTCCAGAAAGTAGGCATAGAGGGAACTTTCCTCAACATAACAAAAGCCATATATGACAAACCCACAGCCAACATCGTCCACAATGGTGAGAAACTGAAAGCATTTCCACTAAGATCAGGAAAAAGACAAGGTTGCCCACTCTCACCACTCTTATTCAACATAGTTTTGGAAGTTTTAGCCACAGCAATCAGAGAAGAAAAGGAAATAAAAGGAATCCAAATTGGAAAAGGAGAAGTAAAGCTGTCACTGTTTGCATATGACATGATCCTATACATAGAGAATCCTAAAGATGCTACCAGAAAACTACTATAGCTAATCAATGAATTTGGTAAAGTAGCAGGATACAAAATTAATGCACAGAAATCTCTGGTGTTCCTATACACTATTGATGAAAAATCTGAAAGTGAAATGAAGAAAACACTCCCATTTACCATTGCAACAAAAAGAATAAAATATCTAGGAATACACCTACCTAAGGAGACAAAAGACTTGTATGCAGAAAAGTGTAAGACACTGATGAAAGAAATTAAAGATGATACAAATAGATGGAGAGATATACCATGTTCTTGGATTGGAAGAATCAACATTGTGAAAATGACTCTACTACCCAAAGCAATCTACAGATTCAGTGCACTCCCTGTCAAACTACCACTGGCATTTTTCATAGAACTAGAACAAAAAATTTCACAATTTGTATGGAAATACAAAAGACCCCGAATAGCCAAAGGAATCTTGAGAATGAAAAACGGAGCTGGAGGAATCAGCTCTCCTTCTGCACTGAATGCCCTATTCGTTTTCAAGCAACTCTTGCTTCCTCAGACCTAGTTCACACAAGACTTTGAGAACCCGGCTAACAGAACAAGGACCACGGTGCCTTCTAAGCACCGGAAGGGGTGGTTCCTCAACCAGGTGGGACTTCTGCTGGTGGGTTTCCAACAGCCTGCTCTGTCCCTTTAGCCTGTTACCCAGAGAGGTTTGTCATGCCCCTCCTAGCCTGCCTTGGCTCATTTTGAGATCGCCACATTTAAAAGTCTCAAGAATAGTGAGTACTTAAAATACTGAGATCCCTTTTCCTTGTATTTACATGGACATGTATAACTGAATCACTTTGCTGTACATATGAAACTAACACAACACTGGTAATCAAGTATGCTCTAATTTAAAATAATAATTGTAAAAATATATACAATGTTATTCAAAAAAGAAAAAAATGAAGAAGGGAAGTAGGCAGCAGTGCTTCTCTGTGCGTGTGCTTAACGGTGAAATACACCGTTTCCTTTGGGAGCCTCAACTCTTTCTTGGCAGCCTGCTTCTTTATCTGGTTGGGGCAGTCCTGGGGTCACCTGTATGTGCAGATGCCAAGGGAGGCAGCTGTGGGTGTTGGTGTGACAGCCACGTGGGCATCTTGGACATGAATTTGACTGGTATTTCACAGCTCCAGCTGCCCTGCTTCCTTGGCCCAAGTAGTGTGATGAGAGACAGCAATGCCATGCCCCTGACAATCACTCTCCTTAAAGGGATGGAAAGAACACATGACAAGCCTCTGTGCACGTCCCCGGCCTCGGACACTCTCCGCTGAAGCTGTTGAGTTGCTGCACATGGACCAGAGCTTCATGGTCCCTGACCCATCAGTTGAGCCAGAGAGGGAAGAGGAGGCTTGCCCGCTGTCCCCCCTGGGCTGCTGGGGCTGGAGGTGACAGGTGCACCAGGACCGGAAGCTGTTCCTGATGTGGGTCAGGACTCCAGAACATTTTCCAAACAGAGAAACCCCTGCAGCTGAAACAGAGCAGGACCATGTGGGGATCCTGGGTGCAAAAGCCTTTCTGTGTCCCCCATTTCTTGATTACAGGAAACAAGCTTCATTCAGCCTCCATGACCTTCCTTGCGTTCCAAGGGGCAGGTTCAAACTGTTGCTAATCAGGGAAGGGAGGGGATGCAGAGACAAGGGAGGAGCAGTCAAGAAACAGTAGTACAACCTTGGGTCAGGGTCCTGGTTCCCCCTCAAGGGATGTACATAACAATACCTTTGAGCTGTCTTGCAGATACTGAAACGCCCACCAGGTGGAAGAAGTATGCTGCCCACAAGCACACAGACCCCAGACAGGCTGGAACCAGGAGGATGATGAAGCTGACTCCCACTTACCTCACCACCAACCAGTCAAAAGACTGTCCATGAGCTGACCATGCCCTGCTCTTTGAATCATTACTATAAAATTTCTCACTACTCCCCCCAGGTCGGGACATACAGTTTTGTTATTGTTATTGTTTTTGTTTTTTTTGCGGTACGCGGGCCTCTCCCTGTTGTGGCCTCTCCCCTTGCAGAGCACAGGCTCCGGACGCGCAGGCTCAGCGGCCATGGCTCATGGGCCCAGCCGCTCCACGGCATGTGGGATCTTCCCGGACTGGGGCACGAACCCGTGTCCCCTGCATCGGCAGGTGGACTCTCAACCACTGCACCACCAGGGAAGCCCGGGACATACAGCTTTGAGGGCATTAACCCACTGTGACCCCCTTTGCCTGGTAAAGCAATAAAGATATTCTTTCCTACTTCACGCAAAACTCTGTCTCCAAGATTCAATTCATTACTGGTGTACAGAGGCTGAATTTCAGCTACACAGCCACTTACACCTAAAAAAGCCCAGGAGTGAGTACCCAGGCCACATGCCCTGACCTTAGGTACAAAGTGGAATTCAGGAAGAGAACGGATCTGCTAAAACTCCTCTACCTACCTCGGCTGCCCACCCAACATATGGACTTCTATTTACAGTAAAGACCCACGAGCTCCAATTGGTCATGCTAACCATGAACCCCTCTTCTGTTTTATTATGTAACCATGTTTCTGGCCAGTTCTTCTTAAAATTCTTGGCTTCATCCCAACAGTGTAATGGATCCACCCTGACAGCCTACAACATTTTTGCATTTCTCTGTATGTAGATTATATGCTAGAGCCAGCATGACCAGCGTATCTTGTGTCACTTGTTATTTTTTTGTCATTTAATTTTGAAAGGCAAGATGAGAGTCAAAAATCTTTAAAACTAAAAAGAAACCTCTTCTAAAATAATTAAATTACAGGCTAGGAAATATTAATTTCTGAGGTAAAAGACTAATTGACCTGGGGTGTCATAGAATGCAGCCTCACTGGATGTACAGAAGGCAGAGCAGAGGATGACTCTTCTCTTCCTGAGCACAGCTCTTTTCTCGGCCTCCCCCTTAGCTAGGGTTGACCCCACTCTTCCTCCAAAAAGGGTGAGAACCGGTAAGAACCAGGAAGGGGTTCAATCCAGTGAGCAATCTAGGCCTTGTGTGCCGGTTTAAGGAAGAACTGAGGATGACAGATGATTCTTAACCTCAGTTTACCTAAATGTTGATTTTTAAAGACTTAACATATAAACACATACATGGAATAGTAGTGCAAGGCAAAATTAAAGCAAAAACAAATCAAAAAACTGAAGAAAGTTAAAATCCTAATTATAAAGAAAACCAGTCACCTGAAATCCACCCTGAGTTGAGGTGACTAAACTATCCTAACTCAGTGTGTGTGGGATGGGAACACGGCTCATGTAACTTGTAAGGCAGGGAGCTGCCTTCCTGGCAGGGTGGGAGGGCCGCCATGTGCTGAGCAGGACCGGGCTTGGTTAAGGTTTTCCTTATGCCAGTCAGTGTCTGAACCGTGTCATAAACTTTCCAGTGAAGGTCTCCAGCTTTGTTTTTATTAATGAGGACAGGAGGAAAGAAATACCATTATAAGCGTCTTGAAAACACTTTGTCATTTTTCCAAAACACTTGCTTTAAGTTAGATATAAACTAAGATCAAATTGTTCAAAAGTGTTTTAGTGCTTTTATGTGCAAACAAAAGAAAGAAACCAGCTTGCGATTATGTTAAAACTGCAGGGTTGAGATCAAAAAGGACTCATAACATGCAGGTCCTTCTGGAAAAGACACTAAGGACTTGTGTAACAGTCCACATGACAGAGAGGTCATCCCTGAGCAGGGCAGAGGCAGCCATCCTGGAGGCAGTGTTCATTCTGAGTAAGATCAAAGTCCAGAGATTGGGAGGGAGGTGAGGAAGCCCTGTTTTCCTTGTGGCTTGCTCAGTTGACCCAAGGCCATCAATTCATTAAAGAAAAGAAAAGTAGCTGGTGGATACAAAGTTGATTTCATAATCTGTGAATGGGTCCCAATCCCAGATGGGTTTCTCTGTGGTGGCAGAGTGAACACTTAAGGAAAGGACTTGAGAACAAGTCCCAGTATGGAGATTATTCGGTGGAGATGCAAGAAATGCAGGATGAGATGAAACTGAGTCACAGTGCTGGAGCTGGCAAATGTGTGAGGGGTTCAGGAAGGAGGCCATGGAACCCTCCCTCCTTGGAGGCACAGACAAAGGGAAAGGCCAGGGCAGAGCCAGGTGAGAGGGAGGGCCTGCCTCCCTAGCCAATAAGAGTCAGGGACTCCAGGACCTTCCCTGTCCCTGTCTCTGTTCACTGTCCACAACCCCACCCCCAGCTCCTCCTTGGCCTTGCTTGGTCTAATCCACTTCTAGTGGAAGTGGAGGTGCTCTGTCTATGGGACTTGTGGCCTCTGCAGATATACAGTTGGGCCACTATTTTGTACTCAATTCACAGTCACAAGTACAGAAACAAGCTGCTTATGATCTTCTAACTTCTACAACTACTTTTTTTCTCTACCTGTTCTATTAATTTCTGAGAGAGGGTCAAGCTATATTTGTGATTTTTTTCTATTTCTCCCTTCTGTCAATTTTTGTGGCACGTATTCTGAAGTTCTGTTATTAGGTGCACACCATTCAGGATTGTTATGTCCTCCCAAGAAACTGACATTTTATCATTAATTGTCCCTCTTTATGTCTCAAAGTCTATGTATCTGCTATTGCTCCAATTACGTCACCTTTCTTTTTTTGTTACTCCTTTTTCCGTATTGGTATTTTCAACCTGTCTGTGCCTTTATACTTCAAATGCATATAGTTGGATCTTATTTTTTTTATCTAGTCTGAAAATCTTTGTCTTTTAATTGAAGTTTTTAGTTTACTTACATTTAATGTAATTATCAATATGATTGGTTCAAGTCTACGACCTTGCTATTTGTTTACTAAATAGTAAACAAATGTCCATCTGTAGTTGTTCCTTTCTTCCCCTTACCTTGTGGGAAGAGGGGTATGATCCTAATAATTTTTAATCTTTAAATTTATTTTCTGTATTTTTAAAGCTGTACTTCTTGTATCATAATTGTTTATTTTCATTTTTAATGAAATATAGATCCATGCATTTCTCTAGAACTCCCATTTCAAACACTGTATTGTTCTATGGACTGCCAGAGCGGGGATTCTGATTTCCAGTTAGAAAAATATGATCATAGTGCCAAGGAAGTTCAATACAAAGTGAGCATAAAACTAGGGACTTCCATCTCCAATGTAGAGAGACAACAAGGTGTTATCATGAGAACTGGAGTACACCAGAGGCTCAAGCATAGTTTGCAAAGGCAAAGTCAAGTCAAGAAGAATTTGTTCTTGATTTGGGAGCTATTTGAGATGAGGATCCTCTGAGACTGAGGAAGTCTCTTGGGAAATGGTCTCAGAACCTCATTTGCTGGAACATGAAGGAAACAGGATTGGGCAGAGTAAATCATTGAACTGTGATTGGGTCATAACAAAGGCTTTGGCTTGTCCCACAAGGAGCTTTGGATCTGGGTTGACCCTTCCGTGCTGTTCAGAATTGAGGCAAGAGGCCAGGCCTTTGTACCATCACATAAACCAAGATGCAGGTTGCAATCAGGAAGGGAATGTGAGCCTGGGAAGGAAGTCTCTTTAGCTGAGGGCAATTTCTAGAGAGAGACTTAGCAGAGAGCTGTTGGTACCAACACTGCCAGGAGCTAAGGAGTAAGTGTTACTGTCTTGAGAGGACCTGGGGTGTAGGCAGCACATCACAGAATACATGACAGCAGTTCAAATTGTCTCTTTTTTTTTAACCTAAGATGGCCTATCCTAAAAGAGTAGAATTCTAGAACTAACAGCACTACATTAATTGTTTACTTGGACTAATGTTCCAACTAGGAAAAGGATTCCAAAGAGGAGGTAACATTTGTGGATTTACTATTACTCCTGCTGAGCCAAGACCATAATTCCAATTTTGAGACACTGTATTTAGTTTCCACCATTACACCATGCTGTTTTTCAGTGATTAGAATCCCGCCCCCCCAAAAAAGGAGATGGAAATACAAATCCAAAAGGTCCAGTGAATGCAGGTCCAAAGGGTGTCAATTAAACTAGACAATTCCTTAGTGCAGTTTTGATTGCCCCAAGGGCTTGGGGTTTGATTAACCCCAAGGCCTGCATATTACTATGTGATGGGGCTTGTGTCTCAGTTCAGCTGATATGTATTTATAATATTTATAATTATGTATTTATAATCTGTGCTAGGCTTTGTACTTGGCACTTGATCACATGTAATTAAACATATAGTAAATGGTTTCTAACCTTTCCATCATAAAGAACCTATTTTCTTACGTTTCCCTCAATGGACAACTTGTTTTAAAAATCTATCACTTTTAAAATAAAAACTGGCTTTTAAAAATGACAATTTTGTTTTTCCATCATAATGAATAAAATCCATAGATAGTAGTCTGGTATAAATTCAAGTCAAAAGTAAATATATTTAACATGACATTTGACTTTGCAGCTTTATTCCTGGGAAGAATACTATTTCTAGTAGAGTTTTTAAAATATAGGAAATAACTTGATTTTCCTCTAGCTCTATTTCCAAATTGGGAACCATTGCTATAGGGTGTGGCAGAATCGATATGGTACATAAACACTCAATCACACCATAAAGAGGGCCTCATGAAGTTATTACTAAATAGAATTTAGGTAAATAAGCAAGTTGCAGAAATTTAGGAAATAATGAGAAATCACTCACAATTTCATCACTCTTATAGTCTTTATCAATCCAAGTTTTATTTTTACATACATAGTTTTAATCTTGCTTTTTTAACATCACTGTTTCATATACATTTTCCCTTATAATTCATAAACATTGTTTTTGGAATATTTGAAATCTCAAATGTTCCCAGAATCATTTAGTCATACTCCCATTGATATCACTCTAATTGTTTCCAAATTTTCACCACTAAATATGACAGGTAATGAATATCTATTCAATAAAATGCAAATAAAATGCAAATAATGGATTATTTTCTTTAGATTTAATCACCAAATTGAAATTATTAGGTAAAGAGATTAAATATGTTCAAGGTATTTTGTTGTACCTTGCCAAGTTTCTTTCCAGGATTGTTCCCACTCAAAAATATGAGTGGTCAACTCATCAGTCTTTGGTCAAATAGTATCTCGATATTTGTTTTATTGATTCATAGCAGTCATTTGTCTCATAAAGTTCTTCTTTTCCTAGTTACTATGGTTTTTCTCAATGGGGTTGATCTTTCAATTTTGGTTATATTTAATACACAAATGTTGAAATATCTTTTAGTCCAATTGACCGAGTTCTTTTTTGGGTTTTTTTCCTATCATTTCTCTCTGGGAATGCCATCCCTCCTGTTAGATTTCCTGAACAAAGCCCCTGCTCTGGGCTGACTGTTGGGGTCCCAGGGACTGGGTGTGGTCATAGACATGACCCCTCATGCTTCATGGGAGTATTGGTGTGTGAGTAGGATTCTGACACCAATTCCAATGTGTGGGTTTCCCCATACTGCCAAGTAATTCTCTGTCATCAGCTAGATATCCTACACTCAACTCAAATCTGACACTACCCAGTGATAGCATCAGATTCCACAGATTTAGGGCTCAGTCTCAGACTTCAGACACCAATTCCAAGTCCAGGTTGTCACCTGTGCATCTGACTGGCTATAAATCAGAAGTTCCCCTGACCCCCTCTATGAGTTCCATTAATTTGCTAAAGTGGTTTGCAGGACACAGGAAACCAGTTTACTCATTAGATATTATAAAAGGATATAACTCAGAACAGCCAGATGGAAAAGATGCACAGGGTGAGGTATGGGGAACAGACGTGGAGTTTCCATGTCCCCTCCAAGTGTGCCACTCTCCCAGCCTGGAAGTTCTCTGAACCCCCACCCCCATCAAGTCCTTTTGGGTTTACACAGAGGCTACATTACATAGGCATGATTAAATCACTAGCTATTGGTGATTGAACTCAATCTCCAGCCTCTCTCCCCTCCCCAGAGGTCAGGGGGTGGGACTGAAAGTTCAGACCCTCTAATCACTTAGTTGGTTTCACAGTCAACCTGCCCCCATCCTTATGTGCTTTCTAAAAACCATTTCACTAGCATAACAAAAAACACCTTACTGCTCTCTTCACAGGAAATTCCAAGAGTTTTAGGAGCTCTGTGCTAGGAACAGGACCTGTCTAATTATAAATAACAATATCAAAGTGAGCCTAAGTGATGTTTGTAGGAGCAGCACCCTGGACAGTCCAGGTTCCGGATTATAATATTGAACAGTGTGGGCAAGTCCAAAATGTGCAAATGAGAAACCAAGAAGGCTGGGAAAGGAGCTGTGTGGGGCTCTGCTCAGGTTCAGAGGGGCTGTGGGAAAAGGAGGCTGGGGAATGCCCCAAGCCAAAGGGCAGGCAAACCTCAGGACCCGCCACATGTGCCTAAGGGCTCTCTCTTCAGCAGTTTGAGGATAGTTGATTTCAGTTTCTTCTAATTTTACCATGTTTTGATCTCTTACAATTTTTAATTTATTTGGAATTTACTGATATGGACATAAGAATAAGTTATTTTTCTATACTCTTGACCAGTTACCAATGAGATTTTTAGTAACTATTTCTCTTCCTCATTGATTCTTGATCCTTTCTTAAACCTTATACATTAAGTTCTTGTATGTAACAGGATACATTTCTTTCATTTCTGTCAGTTCATTTCTAGTCAGATACATTTCTAGTCAGTTCTGTTTATGTACGTTTTTCTGAATTATTACTACACTATTTTAAGTATCAGCGCTTTATATTTTACTATTTGGTCTCTCCATTACTTTTACTTTTTAGAATATACTTTGATATTTTTGCCTGTATATCTTGCCAGATAAACTCTAGATCCATTCTATTAATTTCAAAAATACCTAAACAAGGAAAAGAAACAAAAAAGAACTAAACATTTTTAAAGGCTATAGAAATTGTGTTTGGAATGCAGTACCTTTGCAATACTTAATTTTCTTTCTTTCTTATTTTTTTTAATTGGCCATGTCACGTGGCATGTGGGATCTTAGTTCTCCAACCAGGACCAGGGATGGAACCTGTGACCCCTGCAGTGGAATTGTGGAGTTTTAACCACTGGAGCACCAGGGAAATCCCCAATACTTAATTTTCTAACCTAGAAATGAGGCAAGTCTTTATAGTTAAGACTTTGGTTAACGTCTTCCTAAACTCTGGTAGGTTGTCTTTATACTTATTTAGAGTATTCTTAGGTTTTTAAATTTTTGTTAGTGCTGGTGTTGTATTGGTGAATGAGAACTTTTCCTTTTCCCCATCATGCTCTATAGAAAAACTAGTTTTTTTCCCTCGTAGTTAGTCCATTTATTGCTTCCTCTTGTTAGTCCTGAAAAACCTTCTAGTTTATTCATTTGAATTTGGGGTATACAACCATAATGAAACAGGAGGGAGGGGGGCAGAGCACAACTTTAAAAGAATGACATAGCCATAGGACATGACAAAAACTGGTTAGAACCAACTAGATCCAACATGGCAAAGGATTCGCGACTTCCAGTAGATCTTGAGCCTCATTAACTGCTTATTGTGATATGTTAGCATGCTAAATGACACGCCCACTAATGCCATGACAGTTCCGAGGCCGACCATAAAAGGCCAAAAAGTGGGCAGTGGCCCAGTTCCTGGAAATCCCTTCCCCTTCCCCCAAATAGTTGGAATAATCCTCCCACCATTAGCCTATGAAATTACCCAGCCCATAAAAACTAACCACTTCATATTTCAGGACCTCTCACCTTCTGAGATGGCTCTCACTCTGTCTGTGGAGTGTGTTTCTCCCAGGGCCATTTTTACCTTTTGATACTGACCACATTCTGTCTATGGAATGTGTATCTCTCTAAATAAATCCACTTCTTACTTATCACTTTGTCTCTCACTGAATTCTTTCTGCCATGAGACATAAAGAACATTAGCTTCAGTAACTCCTGAGGCCAGGTGTGTGATTTTTCAGTTAAAAGACAGTGGGTTCAAGTCCCAATATGTGTTCTGGCCATGTTCAAGTCCCGGCCCGTGGGTTCAAGTCCCATCTGAGGTGCATAGTTTCAGCTGGCAACCATGAAGGGACAGTGATAAGGTAAGAAAATGTTGAGAGTTAGGTCTTGGTCGTAGACGGGCTTGTGGGATTCCATGAGCCAGGTGTACTGGGGAGTATGCTCTGCCAATGTCTGCCCATTTTTGATGGGCTGGTCAACCCCGAATGCTTCAGGGCTCTGATCAGGAATCTAGGTCCAGACCAGAGGAATAATGGCAATTGGCATGGTTTGCTATAGAAAGATGGTGTGGAATGGCTATGCTTAGGCACATCCAACAGCAGGTCCAGGACAGAATTATTACTGCAGAATTTGGTAATCTATACTCTTCTCCTTGACTCTGGTTTTTCTCTTACATTCTATGTTCATTCCTGTTTCATTTCTTTTTTTCTTTTCTTAACCCCAGAAGACGTGTGTGGCTGCCAAGATGTACTTTTTATTGACAAGTGCTGACCATTTATTCCCAACTTGCAGCTAGGCCAACTCTCACTCATCATCAACACTGTGGGGGACACCTTCTGTACCATTCCTTTGTGGCAACTTTTTGGGCACTAACACCTGGTTGGGAGGCTACCTTGGAAGGGATAGCACCTAAAATCATAAGTGCAAATCTTGACCAAATTGCGTGGTGGATTTTGACATAAGAGGGGAACTTTTGGATAGCATGGAAATTAAAGACCTCACCTCAGGCTTGGGTCTGAAATGGGTCAAGCCACATCAATCCTGACCAATACCCCTCTGGATCATATCCTCCGGGATTGGGGGAAAAAAATCAGACAACAGGGGCTTCCCTGGTGGCACAGTGGTTGAGAGTCCGCCTGCCAATGCAGGGGACACGGGTTCATGCCCCAGTCCGGGAAGATGCCACATGCCGCGGAGTGGCTGGGTCCATGAGCCATGGCCGCTGAGCCTGCGTGTCCAAAGCCTGTGCTCTGCAACGGGAGAGGCCACAACAGTGAGAGGCCCTAGTACTGCAAAAAAAAAAAAAAAAAAAAAAATTCAGACAACAGGAATTAAAAAGGAAAAAACATATTACATTATATAATCAGGTTTGGCCACAATATTAGTTAGAAAGCCAAGAAAAGTGGCCACTAAATGGGTCCCTGAGTTATGATACTATATTGCAGTTAGGTTTATACTGTAGAAGAAAATGAAAATGGAGTGAGATTCTGTATGTTCAAATTTTCACGGCCTTGTATTTAGACAGTGAAACCCAAAGGAATTTAAGGAATGTGTAGCTCAGAGGGATAACTCTAGGAAGAACACAGAGGACATTTTAACTGACCCACCCTATAGGGCCATGAAGTACACTGGGTGGGGAACAGTGCCATTCTTGGAGGTAGACCCACAATGGAATTACCAGGTAAATTCTATTGATAAGAGATAGACAAGGCCATATGATTACCTGTTTAATAGAGGGCATGAAGAAACTTACAGTAAAACCTGTTAATTATAAAAAGGTAAAAGAAATCCAACAGGGACAGGACAAAAATCCTGCAGTCTTCCAAGGGAGACTAATGGAAGCTTTTAGGAAGTATATGAACATAGATCCCTCCTCCCCCGAGGGACAGGTCCTTTTGGTTCTGAGTTTCATAGCCCAGTCTGCCCCAGACAGCAGGCACAAAATTCAGAAGGCAACTGCTGGTTCTCAGACTCCAATGAATGATTTGCTTCAATTGGCTTATTAAGTTTTCAATATAGGGAGATGGCTGAGAAGGCTGAATGAATGCACCCAGCAAAATATGCAAAAGGCCCAAATGCTGGCAGTGACTTTGTCTGCTCAGAGACCACCAAAGGGGAAGCCAGCTTTTCGGGGCCAATCTGGCCCTGGCAGACTATTAGGCCCACGGGCACCCAGACAGGACCAATGTACCCTGTGTGGACAAACAGGGCACTAGAATGAGGATTGCAATCATTACACCCTTTGCAAATAGCCAGGACATTGGAAGAGGGAATGCCCCAGATGCCAGAGAGTGATGGGGGGCCCCTCGGCCATTGATGGTTTTACAATCAGAAGACTGAAGCGGCCCAAGGCCAAAGGTGTCTCTGCCTAGAGATACCATCTATATAACTAATGTCGAGCCTCGGGTGGTCACTGATATGGTGGGCCACTTTATAAAATTTCTTATAGTTGCTGGTGCAACCTTTTCAGTCTTAACCCAAAGGATTGGAAACCTTAGCAGTCATAAGGAGTATGTAATGGGGGTGTCAGAGATGAGGCAGTGGCATACTTTCCTGGAACCCCTTTTATGCAACATCAATGGCCAGCTGTTTCTACATTCCTTTCTCTTTGTACCTGATAGTCTCATCTCTTTAATGGGAAGAGATTTATTAACTATGTTAGGGGCCACTCTGTTTCTTGAGGGGCAAGGGAAACACCTTCACCACCATATGATACTAACAGAAAGCAGAAAAGTAACAGATTGAATCTGGAGCTAAAATAGAAGACTTAGTAGACCCTGGAGTATGGAATAGTGAGGTTCCGGGCTTGGCCAAAGATTTCCAGCTGGTGATTATTAAGTTAAAAAGGGTTACAGAGTGTCTGAATATAAGGCACAAATTTCTTAAACCAGGGAAGATCCTCAAAAGTGTCTGTGAATACATTACAAAATGGGAGGTCACTAATCGAACTAGACTAACCATAGCTGATATTTGGAGCCTGATAAAAATTTTCTGGCGAAGCCCTTTTCCCTAAGCTAAATGAGGGAAAGTAAAACATTACAACATAGGTGAATGAATGTATCAGTCATTTGATATCATTGAGGTGGCCACACAGTTGTTCGAGGGAAAAAAAAGAAAAGAGGGGCTTCCCTGTGGTGCAGTCGTTGGGAATCTGCCTGCCAATGCAGGGGACATGGGTTCGAGCCCTGGTCTGGGAAGATCCCACATGCCACGGAGCAACTAAGCCCGTGAGCCACAACTACTGAGCCTGCGCGTCTGGAGCCTGTGCTCCGCAACAAGAGAGGCCGTGATAGTGAGAGGCCCGCGCACCGCGATGAAGAGTGGCCCCCACTTGCCGCAACTGGAGAAAGCCCTCGCACAGAAATGAAGACCCAACACAGCCAAAAATAAATAAATAAATAAATAAATAAATAAATATTTTTAAAAAAATAAAAGAAAAGAAAAGAAGAAAAAATTCATTTTTCTGACCTTAAGGGAACAAAAGTCATCCTAGGAGGAAATTGCCTGTGACTTCTCAAAGATACAAATGTTCTACCTGGTCTTCTCCAGGAACACTTATCTCCACCATCTTTTAAAATACAAATTTTGAAAAAGGGGGTAATTTAGAACATGACTTGTCAAGGATAAATAGAAATCCTAAGTGTCTTTTCTGTAAACATTAGTAAAAAGAGTTTAGCCATCTAGACAGGTGACCTTGATTTGTTTCATCTGCCAGAAGCCCAATTTGAATCCAATCTCTTCTGTAAATGATGGGTTTTACATATTTGTACCTGACTCATGGCTGAAATTTTGAGACAGGAGCTATGAGGTTTTTGTTTGTACCTATCTATATATGTGTTATAGATGTATGGTACTGCCAAAATTCATAAAACAGCTCTATTTAATTGGCTTTTAAAATTAAGTGTTTATATAAATACTCATAAATGTGAAGAAAACCAGCCAAATGAATTTCAGGTTCACATGATCTGGGAAATATTCAGTACTGAACGGATATCTGGTATTAAAGCTAGCTTAAGCTTGTTGGTTTAATTAATATAGACACGTCTTTAGAGTCATCAATGTTAAGTATAATACTTCTTCTGTTGTACCTAGGTTTACTGAAGGTCAAGTTTATGTTATTCCTATAGCAAATTTGTCAGTAAGAAAATTAACTCGATGTGAAAAAAACTTTTAAGGCAAGTAAGATGTATGTCTTCAATGAAAGAAGGTGTGAGGAATAAAAAAAAATACTGAAAAGAGTTGTGCATGATCAGGATTTTCTAAGATTGGATTAAATTTAGTTGGGCAAATGGATTTTGTTGGGAGTAGGCTGAGGCAAGACTGGATTTGGTTTCTCCCTGCAAAGTTTTCTTGAAATGCTGCTTTTGATAACAGATTATGTAAATTTCTTTGCCTTTAAGTGAACTGTTTTTGCTTTTGAGACCTCTTTTAACTTTGGTTAAGGAATAAGTATTGTCTCACAGTGACCTATGATGGTATTTGACCAAGTATTTTAAAACTTTTTGACAAACTCACCAAAGATCAAATTTTACTTAGTTCTTTTGATTTACAGCTAACTTTGGGATGCTTTAGAGGGCCCCTGAGGCATCTCAAAGAAAAATACTTAACTAAGATTATTTGGTATGTTAAGTTAAATGTTAAGTTAAATTCCTAATTCTGGTTATTGTAACCAAGTTTCTTTATCAATTACACTGTAATCAGAGGTTTAATCATGGCTTTTAAGTGTTCTGTCATTTATAGATGGCTATTTTTGTACTCTGATGCTGTTACAAAAAGTGCTTCATCATCAAGAAGATTCATAGGAAGGCTAAGGAAACAGTCACAACAGTTCCATATCAAGATGATGGCTGTGCGAGGATTCCAGCCCATACCAACTTAAAACAAGGAGCTGTCCTGTCCCTGGGGTCCCTAGATCAAGCATCTAGAGATTTTTACTCCCTGACAGGCAGGATCCATCCCCCTACTCAGCCTTGAAGCAGTTACAGAGATGGACCGTTGCCCCTCTACTTCCCAGAAGAATATAGGAGTAAAATCTCTGGGGAATGAAAGAGGAGGAAAGGGGGCAGGGTACAACATTTAAAAGAATGGCATAGCCATCGAGGACATTAACTGGTTAGAAACAACTAGGTCCAAGATGGCAGAAGATTTGACTTCCACTAGACCTTGAGCCTCATTATATGCTCATCATAATACATCAACTAAATGATACACCCACCAGTGCCATGACAGTTTCCAGGCTGACCATAAAAGGTCAAAAAGTGGACGGTGGCCCAATTCCTGGAAATCCCTGTCCCTTCCCCAAAATAGTTAGACTAATCCTCCCACTCATTAGCCTATGAAATTACCCAGCCCATAAAAACTAACCACCACATATTTCAGGGCCTCTCGCCTTCTGAGATGGCCCACACTCCATCTGTGGTTTCTCTCTAAATAAATCCACTTCTTACTTATCACTTTGTCTCTCACTGAATTCTTTCTGCCATGAGACATAAAAAACCTGAGCTTCACTAAGTCCTGAGATCAGGTGTGTGATTTCAATTAAAAGACAGTGGGTTCAAGTCCCAACCTGGGTTTTGGCTGGGTTTGAGTCTGGCCCACGGGTTCAAGTCCCATCTGAGGTGCACGGTTTCAATACGTGTAAGTAATGATAATTTGGTCTCTAATTCCAATATTCATTCTTTTTAAAAGTTCATGTCTTATTGCATTACCCAGAAGTTCCAAAAAATATTAAATAATACTGGGTTATAACAAGCAACTTTCCTTTATCTCTGATTCTAACAGGAATGCCTTTAGTGTTTCAGCATAAACATTAGTTCTTGGGGTCACCACACATTTCCTGAGTGCATTCTAAGAGCTAGGTTCTATGCTACTGCCAAGGGTATAAGGTGAAGAGGACACAGATGTGACCGCCAAGAACTTAAAATTGGTTTTGTATAATGTCATATACTTAGTCCATCCATTTTGTCACCAAGAGCAGAGGCAGCCTTCTTTATTTTGGATTTGTAATTAGGATTGAGTGATGTGACATGTACTTCCCAGGGTTCTTTTGAGATAATCATGGAGTTCATCTCTGTAGTATGTTCATTTGAGATCAAACTTAGCTGCATGTGATAATATTATTGTAGGCTTCTATAAATATTCTTCATCCTTTGGGCAGCTAACTGCCAATGCCCTTTATGATGCTTTTTTCTCTGAAATGGCCTTGGTAGGCATATTCACAAAGCCACTTCCTGGATCATTCCATTTCCCAAGAGAAAGTATCTATGGAAGAAAGATGTCTTTGGAAAGAAGGTAGATTGTGAGTGCAGGAAAATCTGGAAGCTGGGGCATTTTGAATTCTCAGATACTCAGGTAAATAGGTGTCTAGTTCTTCTTGTACTTTGTACTAACAACCATTACCTTAATTCAGGAAATGATAGAGCTGTGTATCTTCCCAGGGAAATTCTTTTCATATGTGTTGCTCCAAGAAAACATGAGGTAATCTCAGGCATGGGGGGAGGGGGTGGGCTAGGACAGCACCACTTTCAGTCCTGGGCATTGCTGGCTGCTGAAGCTCCTCCACTCCTTCTTCTCTCTTGCCCCACTAACAGGACCCAGATATTCCTGAGTATCCACTCATGCAGCCCAGTTACTTGGAGGGAAGCTGACCTTTCTCAGCTCCAACCTGGAGCCTGTCAGGACATTCTCACAATTTTCCAGTAACTGGTTTAAGGCTGTCCTGCAACTGCATGAGGTCAAGGAAACCAAGACTCTGCTCAGGATGTGGAGAGTGACACCCTCCTCTCTCCTCTGGAGCATGATGTGAGCACATGTCCTGGGATGGTTCCAGTCATGTCATTACCAAGAACAGAGCCAGCCTTGGGATCAAGCTGATCCCAGGAAGCTGAGTGCAGGGATAAAGGGGAAAGCCCAGGTCTGAGTTGCATGTTCAATTGCCCTGGAGCCCACCTTCTCCCTGGCCTTGCAGACATGAGGCCTGCCGTCCCTTTCCATCTGACCAGATGAGGTGCATCTTCGGTCACATGCAATGAGCCACACATGCCGGGTAACCAGCCATTATTGCTGGCATGCTGTGCTCAGAAACTTCTTAGTCCTGAGATCCTCCGACCTCTGCACATTGCTGCTCCGGGAACAGGCAGCCACAGGAGTCCTAAGCAGGAGCACACCCTGCTCACTTCACATCCCCAGGCTGAGCAAGCAGGCAACTCACAATGGCTGGCAAAGTTAAAGAGAGGGTTCTGAAGAGCAAATGCTATACAACTGCCTTGGATTTTTATAATCTTTTCTTTCTCTTTTTCTCTGTTTAGAGACAGAAGTAATGACTCATAAGACAAAAACCTAAAGAGCCCAGCCTCTTGGTGCAGGGAGCTGGTGTAGCCTATGTCACAGTGTCCCAATGTGCAGCTTGCATGTCACCCAGCTGTTTCCTCCACAGGGTCTAAAAGGATTTGCCATGAGGAAGTGCCCTGGAGTACTCAGAATATGTTCTGTCAGTGTAACCGAGCAGGACCCTACGGGGTCTTCCCAGGACAGACCCCTCCCCCATATTCTCTGCTATAGTTCCTCTCTGAAGTACCTAGATGATAGTATCTGATGCATATTTCCTGAGTTTTCCAGATGCTGGTACCACCACCAGAAGGAAGAAATTAATGCTTGATGATCGTGAGCCCTAAGGATTGATCACCATCAGAGAATTGTGCACAGCTGATCACAGACCCTGGCATGTCCCTCTCTCACCTGGCCTTTAAAAATGCTTTGTTGAAACCCTTTGAGGAGTTTGGGGTATTTTTGAGCACGCGCTACCCGTTCTTGCTTAGCCCTGCAATGAGCTTTTCTCTGATCCAAACTCTGATGTTTTGGTTTGTTTGGCCTCACTGTGCACCAAGCACGTGAACTTGCATTTGGTAACATTAGGTCACGTATTAATAATACCACACAACAGTGGCAACCCGAAACGTTCTCTTTGCAAAGTGAAGGTTGTTTATTGCTTGTTATGATTTTAACAGGCGAGACCCTACATAGGAACTATAATACCTACAGGTGGTCTTTACCAAATACCTGCATAGAGTAGAATGTTGGAATGAATTTCGTGTGTGTGTGTGTGTATGTGTGTTTTCCCAGAGTTCTCACTTTCCCTTTCCTGGTGAAGCAGAGTCCACCCTCCCAGTGGTGGGATTGAGAGACAGACAGTGGGGATCTCTGCTGGGGCCGTGTGCGTGCCTGTCACCTCCCCTCACATCGTCCACACCCGCCCAGGGTTCACTGTGCTCACACGCATTTCCACTAGGGGAAAGCAAACATCACACGTGTTGAAGAAAACCGATCAGACTGCATTTTCTTATAAAATGAGATGAAAAAATAAATCTAAACCCACCTCTCAAGTGTCGCTCTTCTTTAAACTTTTATATATGATAAAGCTCTTATTTTTCTTTTCAATATACTCTAGTTAGAAATTTTAAAAAATAAACTTTCTTTTTTGGTACCTTTCATTTCCTGTGTTAGCCTTGGAAATATATAAAATACATCTCACTAGAACTCTTCTGTGCAAATAATAAACATAAATAATATTAACATCTATGTTATAAAAAAAGCATTTCGAGGTTTTCACCGCTGCCACCGCCAGCTGTAATCCCTGGAAGGAGGTCCTAGAAGTAGTCCGTGGTCTGCCCACTTAAGCCTCGCAGGTCCTGGTCTGGCTGTGGGGGGCTGGGTAGGAACTCGCCGTCCCGCCTGTCCATCTGTAAACCACTTCGGGAGAACTGTAGGACACTTCCCAGCCCGCTGACCAGAGAGAGGGAGGAAATCCAGTTGAGTGAGCTGAGGCTGGGCAGGCTGAAGATGGACGACAGGGCAGCTGCCCTGCTGGCGCTTGTGGGTTTCATCTTGGAGTCCCCTGGACAGCCTTCCGGGATCACCTTCCCTGGTGAGGAGGACCCTGGGGTCTGGCTGCCCAGCCCTTCCAGCAGGGTGTCCTCCCTCAGAGACATGCCCATGTCCACCACGCTGGGCTCCCCGCTGGCCTCTGGAGAGCAGGACGACTGCTGTGCATGCCAAAACACCTGCGAGCTACAGTCCTGGGAGAAGGACCCCGAGGCACTGATGCTCCTCTGTTCTGACGGTTCCGTCCTCGGTTCTCCTGGGAGGTGTCCCTGAGCAAAGGTCTCTTTGGGAGCCCTGAGTTTCCTGGGGGACCTTCTAACCAACTGGTGTCCCAGCTGCAGTTGGGTGGGGAAAAGGCTCCTCTGCAGGGCTTTGAAAAACAATCTGGAAAGAACATATAGAACACAGTCAGCTATTGCTGCAGTGGGGCCTTTGAGCTTCTGAGACATGAACGGTACAGGAACACAACAAAGGAGAATGCTGTCAGAGCCCACGTGGGACCCAAAGGCCACTGTCCCTGATACCCACCTGGGCAGCAGCGCGGCGACGGGTGCTATGAGACAAATGAAGTAAAACACAGGGTCGCCCATTAACGTCTGCATGGTCCAATAGGGGTTGGATGGAGGGTAGCACATTGCACAGGAAGCATTATAAATCAAAGCCACAGTGAAAAATAAAAGTATACTGAAGCCACAAGCCATCCAGTTGAGCCAGGTCTGAGGGGGAAAAAGAAAGGGCTTTTATCTCAACAAAAATGCACTGGTCCTCTGCAAGTGGAGGATGTAAGAGGGCGTAGTGGGAACAGGGTGGTCGGTGGGGCATGGAGCCTTGAGAACTGGTGGACCGGCCTGAACACAAGTGGGGAGATGGAAGTCAGGTGCCAAGGGAAGGACAGGGAAGGAGAGCTGGGGTGGAGGGGCTCAGGCAGGCAGGAGCCCAGCACTGCCCGGGACAAGTGCTGCTCCCACACCCTGGGCTTGCGTGTGCATGGCCGGCCTGTGCATCTGCTTTTGTTCTCATCACAGTGAGGCCAGCTTTGCAGTCCCCCCCAGCCCCCAACTCAAATCTCTGCTCAATCTCACAGAATGTGCACGGAAGTAAGCAGATCGCAGACCAGCCCCCTTCTGGATCAGGCCCACAACTCTCACCCAGGTCTTGGTTTCTATACCCAGGTGCAGGAGGAAGGTGAACAGCGCGATGGCGGTGATGGGGGTCCCCCAGGTGAACATGTCTGTGTCTGAGTCGTGGTAGGCCTGAAAGACAGCGAGGTCCTGTGTCTGTGTGTCGCCAGATAAAGCTGGTGGGAAAGGCTGGGCCGGGTGCCAACTTACCAGGTAGGGAATGAAAAAACACACCAGGCTCTGGAAGGCAGCATCAGCCATGTTCAACCAGAACGTACGAGGCCGATATTCCTGAGACACAAAAAGAAGCACGGAGATTACAGGAAAGGCCTCATCTCTTCAAATGGTTTTCCGTCACCTACGGGGGCCATGAAGGCACAAGTCAAGCACCCCAGGGACACCTGCTAATTCAGGACTTTGGAGAGGGAGATCCTGGAGTGTGGAGGGCTGGTGAAAAAACACTACAGAAAGGCCTACAGGGGCACATGGGGCTGAGTAAGTCACTGCGAGCATTTGTGCCCACAAGGCCTGCTACAGCATTCTCAGTAAACAGCAGAAAGATGAAAATGCTTTCTAAATCCCATAAGGAATTTCCCTAGACAGGGACTAGTGCATGAAATTCCGGCATCTGCCCCAACCTGAGCCGCCTACTTTGTCAGGGCTTTGCTTCCCTCCGTTGGTGGACCCGCTAGAATATTTCTTAAAAGTGAGTTATTTTAAAATTAGATCATGGGTGTTTCCTAATGTTAAAATCAAAAAGCTGTCTACCATGGGCAAAAAATGACTTTGAAACAGACTAATCAAGTCTTCCTTATCTGGATGCCCCAATCTGTATCTGGCACTGCGGAGTTCTGAGCTGCTGGTGCCAGCACTGGCCCGCAGGACGCAGGACGCAGGACGCGCAGAGCAGGCAGGATGAGCATTTACTGAGCACTTACGAAAGCCAGGCCCTTCTGGTTTGTCCCCAGGACAAACTCCCTGTGGCCACCTAGGACGTGAGGCCTGGCTGAGTGCAAGAGCTCCCCCACGTGACAGGTGACAAGCGGAGGCCCTCCTCATCTACCTGACCCTAAGCAGCCCCCTACCTACCCCAGGCTGCCTGTGGGGAAGTCCACTCTTCAGTAAATCAGTTCCGAATGAGAGACCATTGTGGGATATGCGGGGATCCGTTCCCTGGGCACTCGTATAATAATTCCAACCAGCCCAAGAGAAGCACTCACAGGGCTTTCTTTAATGGCCAGCTAGGAACAGCTGGTAATTAGCACGTCAATCTATGTGACGTATTGATGTAAACATGTATTTTACATCATCTGTTTGTGTTCACTTGTTCTTCCCAGGGTTTCCCTAAGGGTTTATTTTCCCATTAATCCCCATTCAAAGGAAATCACATTTCTTTGGGGGTGTTTTAGAAAAATCTCTGCTCTGCCTGCAGTCATCCCACGTGACTTGGATTCCAAACGGGCTTTCCTTGGGCTCCTGGAGACTCCTGGTGTAAAGACAGTTTTCACCTCAGTATACTTTTTAAAAAATCTTTTTTTTTTTCAAAAAGCTTTATGTAAATTGATATACAAAAACCACACACTTTAAATGTACACATTTCGATGGGTTTGGGCACATACATACACCCCTGATACCATCACCACAACCAATCAACCCTCTACTTAAATAAATGCATTGCAGTCAAGAGACAGAATTCTTTGTTTTCCTCCCACTGGTCAGATTCTAGAATTTTAACTGTTTGTTCCACAGTGTCCATTTTTTTCTTGGAAGATTTTATTTTATTTTTTAAATTTTATTGGAGTACAGTTGATGTATGATGTTGTGTTAGTTTCAGGTGTACAGCAAAGTGATGTACTTATACGTATATATATTCTTTTTCAGATTCTTTACCCATATAGGTTATTACAGAATATTGAGTAGAGTTCCCTGTGCTATACAGTAGGTCCTTGTTGGTTCTCTATTTTATATATGGTAGTGTGTGTATGTTAATCCCAAGCTCCTAATTTATCCCTCCCCGCCAGTGTTTCCCCTTTGGTAACTGTAAGTTTGTCTTCGAAATCTGAGAGTCTGTTTCTGTTTTGTAAATAAGTGCATTTATATCATTTTTTAAAATTGGACTCCACATGAGTGATATCATATGATATTTGTTTTTCTCTGTCTGCCCAGGGTGTCCATTTAAAGGCAGGTGTGGGACCTGAACTTTCCAGGAGCTGGATGTGGAGCGTGGAGGGCCAGGAGATGGGGTGGGGGGAAGGGGAGCTTCACCTCCATGTTCTGGCCGCTCTTGTAGAGCTGAGGCTTGGTCAGCAGCACGTCAGCCGGCACGTCCTTGTCCAGCACCCCAGTCACAAGCTGGGGAAGCGATGAGAAGAGCAGATTAAAGAAGATCAGATACCACTGGTCAATCATGGCGGATGCAGAGAAGCCACAGTAAAACTGGAACCAAAACAGGAGGCCCACGAACATCTGCAATCAAGGGAAGAGTGGGAACAAGAAATTCTCAGCTGCCTTGCAGAATCTTGTCCAAGGGAGCTGAGGGCTTTGCAGAGTCTGACTGTAAAGACTGAATTTATAGGCAGAAATTGTCTCCAAAGACAGTCCTCACTTTGGTGCCCTCTGTCTCTCCCTCCCCCTTCTCCTCCCTCCTCGATCCCTCGAGCATCAAAGACCAGCATTGGCAGCTGGGAATTCCCACCAACAGCCCTTGGAGGGATGGAGTCTTGGGCCCAAATGCCACAGATCATAAGAGAAAACAAAACAAAGGTCTGGCAGGGTCTAGGGTGGCTCCCATCTCAAGAGGGTTGGCTGGATACCTCACCCATCATGAGGCTTCTTTCCTTGTGCTCCACGCTGTGGCACTAAACCAAACCTACCTGGGCTACACCCTGGATCCTGCCTCCCTCTTTTAATGAGGAACAGTGTGCAATTATTGACTCGCATGGAGGGGAGGACACACACAAGCATGGCGGTAAAGTTGATGGTGACACCAACATCACTGCCTTGACTGAGCCCTGGTATCTGCTGGGCACTCTGTTAGTGGGTGAGCTACAGGCATTATTGCTGGTCCCTACAGCTATGCTGAACAGGAAAGTGAGGTTCAGAGAGGTGGAAGAGCCTCCTCCCATGCGCAGTAGGAGCTGGGTGGACCTCTTCCCACTATTACTTGATCACTGAACATCCATGGCCTGATGTTTTATGGGGCGCATGGAAAGTTAGCAATTGCAAAGCATTCCTACACTTATTAGCTGTGCAACCTGGCACAGACCATTTAGCCCCTCTCTGCCTCAGTGACCTTGTCCGTGAAATAGGCACACCAATGGTACGTAGCTGTGGGGTTGTGGTGAAGATTAATGACTAATGCACCTTCAAGTACTCACAAGAGCTTCCTGCATGCTGAGATGCTCATCAGTGCTTTGTGGTCGTTACTGTCGGCAGGATGGCTATTTCCTTTGTTTGAGGCTCAAGCAGGGTCAGTGTGCTCACCCCATTTAGAGGAAAGTAAACTGAGGTCCAAGATGTCAAACGACTGGACTATGGTCATTGTATGAGTAACAAACCCAACTTGTTCAACCACTCGTGGCCTGGAGGAGCCATGGTGGAAGAACATTCTCTGCTGTGCACCGCATACAACGGCCTGGGTGTGGGCTCTGGAGCTGCCGCTGTGCACATTTCTGACCTTGACACAGTCACTTAACCTCTCTGAGCTCGGGTTTCCTGACCTGAAAATGGCTTGTTCCAAAGATCAGAAAAAATGATAGTCTACACTGATATCACCTCTAATGACACAGATCCTCCAGGACTTGTTTCAATCTATGACTTAATGCAACTTTTCCCCTCCACCCTGAAAACTGACAAACTTGGCTTTTTCATTGACTTTCTTCCCTTTTTCACACCCACGCCTGCTTTTCTTTCTCCCACCTCCTCAGGCACAGCCTAATGACTCATCAGTGAGCAAGTGGAGTCAGACAAAGAGGAGGAAAAGTACTTAAGATACCTGAGACTTTTTTTTTTTTTAACTGCAGTACCCAAAAGCCTTCTCCCCAAACCACTGTTGCTATGGAAAGTTTTCTTCTCTGCTCCTTACTGGAAGGAAGGCCAACTTATTCCTAAAACTAATGAATTTCTCACTTTGGGAGGCAGAGTGATTATCCTCGAATTTCTCAAGTAGATTAAGTACTTGTTAACAGAGGCCTTGCATCTTATACAGAATAAAAACAGGGACCCCTTCTCGTTCCTTGTCCCCTCCGTGAGGACAGATTCACCGTGGCAGGCAGGAGCCAGTGACCATTGCAGGCGGCCACTCTGGGCCTCGTCTGCAACTGAAATATTGAATGCCATCCCCTCAATCTGAGAACTTTTCATTAGGAATTACAGAGAGCAGAGTTCAATTCACGTGTTCCATTTTGTTTTGTTTTCAGATAAAGAAAACAAAATCCACAGAAGGCAAATAACTCGCTCCAGATTGCACAGCTAATGAACTAAAGAAACGGGGCTAGGATTCCACCCTGCCCAGCCCCGCTCACCTTTACTCAAAGCACCCTCCTACACCCTTGGGAGCTGGGACCCTCCAGGTTTGCAACTGTGTGCTTGGTGGGGAGGGGGGGTGCTAGGGAAGCAACGCCACGCAGTCAGTAAAAAGGGAGTGATCTGACAAGGACAGGGACAGCACGGCACATCCTTGTGTGGATTGAGTCCCAGGCAGAACCCAATCTCAATTTATTTCCAAGACCCAACTTATAAAATCAGACATGCCATGATTGGTCCTGAATATCTGTATTAATTTGCTATAAGACATTTCAGAATAATGGGTGAGAGTGAGGAGGTGGGAGATGGGAAAAGAAAGGTGGGTCTAAGCGTCTGGAACAAACTATAAGAACATGCACAAGAGCTGTCCTGATGGTAGTTCAGAGTGAACATGGAGATTTAAAATGGAATTAGAAATAAACAAATAAACCTTTTAATTTATTTGATTTTGTTTCAGAAGACTACAGGATGATCTTGACTTTGGAGCTGTGGATTTCAGCAGGGTAGGTTTATGGGACTACTCGGCAGTCAGTTACCCCAAGAGTTTATTTACTTTGTCTCCTTGTTTGTACATTCAACCACAAGCTATCAGAGGCAAGGCGGACAAGTAGCAATCCAGCAACTTCTCAGCAGAACGTCTATACCTCACTTACAAGTAGGGTAGGGTCTTGAAATGGCCATGTGGTCCAGCCTGGAGGACTATGGCTGCCATACAGCTGTCTGCCAAGGACACAGTAGTGAAAGAACTAAGATTTAAATGTTCGGGTCAACAGGGAATGGACCAGGGCCCTGGATCAGAGTCCCTGGAGAGACAGAATTGTCCTGAGCCAGCCAGGTCTGGGAATGCCCTAACTGAAGGGTCAACTACAGACTGAGCTGGCCAGAGAGGGTGCCTGCTGGCATCCCCTTCCCACTGGCCCAGGGTGGGCGCATTTTTTTACCGATTGTTTCTACTTTATTAAATCTGGACCCCAAAGCTTCAATGCCATAATTGCTATATCAAAGCCCATTTGTATCTGAATAAACAATTTTCTATGAAATCAGTTTAGGTCACAATCAAATTTTTATCACTTCACATGCTTCATTCACTGGTTCTGAACAATCTTTTCTTTTTAAAAAAAATTAATTAATGTTGGGGGTGCATTGGGTCTTTGTTGCTGCGTGCGGGCTTTCTCTAGTTGTGGTGAGCAGGGGCTACTCTTCGTTGCAGTGCACAGACTTCTCATTGAGGTGGCTTCTCTTGTTGCAGAACATGGGCTCTAGGCGTGTGGGTTTCAGTAGTTGTGGCACGCGGGCTCCAGTAGTTGTGGCTCGCGGGCTCTACAGCACAGGCTCAGTAGCTGTGGCACACGGGCTTAGTTGCTCCGCAGCATGTAGGATCTTCCCAGACCAGGGCTTGAACCCGTGTCCTTTGCATTGGCAGGTGGATTCTTAACCACTGCACCACCAGGGAAGTCCCTGGACAGTCCATGTTAATCTTGGATTTACAAGAGTAATTATTTTATTTGCATATTTATTGAGACGGTGCAGTGGACTAGGTGTTGTAGTAGAGTGTAGTAAGTTGTAGTAGAGCGTCAATGTCTAGTGTGGAAGTACCCTGAATAGAAAACTATGGTAAAATGTGACGATGCCTATTGTTGACAAATACAGAAGCAACAATGCAGCCATAGGAGTATGTATATTCATGTCGGCCAGGGGAACGAGGAAAGGCTTCTCGAAGACTGCTCAGTATCAGGATCAAAGCCTGGCTGAGTCCTCGCATGCTGACCCAGGACTGCCAATCACACTCCTGCTTATCTTCTGATCCCCTGCCTGCTCTGGAGAGAGCACCAATCAGAGCACTGCTGTCTGTGGGCACCTCGGCAGACCACTCCTTAGAGACCAAGGGACAGAGTGGTCAAGGGCTTGGAAGCTGGAGTCAGATGGATGGGGGCTGAATGCAGCCTCAGCCACTCACTGGCTGATGATCTCATGCAAACCCCTGGACCTCGTGGTCACTCTACTTCTTATTATAAAGCTCCAAGTGGATGTTCTCCTTGGATCTACCTGTTTCTATCCTCAGAGGTGCAGGTGAGTTAAGACTTCTGACCCTGCAGGGTACAACGCCAGGCCAGGCCTGGGGAAAATCCACAAAGGTCAAGGAGGGTGGGACCAATGGGAGGCTGTGGGGTAGCCCTCCGGCCACGTTCAGGTGATGGTCCTGTGAATCTCAGGCCTTTCACATCAAAAATCCTTGACTCTGGCACCAAATACGTACTGTGTTTTTGTAGAAGAAGTACAGCACCATGTTGGCAAGTCGGGAATAGCACCAGTGTCCATGAACGATCAAGAGCCTCTCGAGGTATCGGAATTTGGGCACCGCAAAGTCGCTGGCCATCACTGCCTTGAAAGGGAGAGAGTTCCCGTTACTGGTGCCCCTTCACTGCGCCTAATGTCTGTCTCATCTCCCCCCAAACACAAGGCACAAAATGGACGGAGAAATCCAGTCTGAGCTGGCTGTACCACTGTCTCCCTGATGAATGCCTGCATTTAAGAAAAATCCAATCTAAACAACACTCTAGTTTAGGGATATCACCCTAGAGGACTCATTTAAGATTTCAAATATATGTAATGATGGATTTTTAAAGTTTTTGCTTTTTCTTTTCCATGCTTTCTTTTCCATACATTTCTGCTTATCTTTGAGGGTTATTCCACACAAAAATGTTAAGTCTGCTTTTCAAATTTTATGGACTTCCTTAAACAACACCTGGAAAAGAGTAGGTGATGATGTTGTCCCATCTGTGCAACAGAATAACATCGTTGTGCATGACAGAAAAGAATGAAGCCTTAGAATGTCTGCTTTCTGAACCCAAACACAAGGATCTGAAAGCAAATAATGTCTTTACTCCTCTTCCTGTCAACATGTAGGAGTCAAGGGTTTTGTGCATCTTTTCTACCTTCCTTCATTTATTCCATGATTCATCCCCTCAAAAATCATGTATTAAGACCCTCCAGTTGCCAGGCATAGACTTGGAGACAGACACCATCACACAGGGTCCCTGTCCTCAATGGAGTCAGTCTAAAAACTCAAAGGGTTGTTAAACAGAGTTAAGGAGAGGCCCAGGGGGTCTTTGAGAAGCAGCTCCGACCCTTGAAAACTGCAGATAGACCCTTCCTTCCAGGCCTTACCTGCTTCTCCAGCCTTTGGCCACAACTTTCCACCTCCACACCCCAAACACACTGCTTGTTCCTCCATCAAGGGAGCCTCCCCAATGCTCCCAGCTGGGTTAGAGCCTCCCATCACATCCTCAACAGGGAAACTAGTTTTCTCTTTCACAGCACTCACTACAATTATGACTACTGCTGTAAGTTTAAAATACTTCTCTGTCTTCCCTCTCTGGACTTTCTGAACATCCCATGAGAGCTAGGACGGTAGATGTTGTGATCACCCTGCAGCCCTAGTTCCCAGTCAGTGCTTGGCCCATGGGGCACTCAACAAACATCGTTGACCAGAAGACTCTACAAAGACTGAGCACCTAAGAGCTACAGAATCTCCTTGGTCCCCTCTGTCTCTCTGCCCTGGACACCCTTCCCACCTTGGCTGAGCTGGGGAGCTGCAATCACCCTCACTCTTCCTCAGGGATGCAGCTTGGACTCCTTGGGTCCCTGTGGCCACAG
This sequence comes from Grampus griseus, assembly GCF_964374135.1. Taxonomy (NCBI): domain Eukaryota; kingdom Metazoa; phylum Chordata; class Mammalia; order Artiodactyla; family Delphinidae; genus Grampus; species Grampus griseus. The sequence continues at coordinate 123,243,068 of NC_139018.1, forward strand.
CGCCCCACAAAGTGCATCTCCCAGAGAGCTCTGCACAATGTCCCTTTGCTTATCAGACTGACTAACATGCAAACAGGGCCACATTCCCCTGGGTAACCTGAGCCCTTAGAGCAGTAAGAAAAGGTGTCCAGTCTTACTGCCATCTTACATAATGTGCCCTTAAAAAAGAAGTATAGCTTTAAACGATACAGAAGCATCCAGTAACACCCCACGCAGAAGTCACGTCCACTCAAAGCCAAGTCTCAATACAGCTTGGCTGATCCCCACACCTCTTTCATGGCTCATAGACCCCTCTGGCTCCTGCCCTGAGGCCATGCAGTGGGGGCAGCTCACGGCCCTCCTCACCCACATGCTCAACCTTAGAGACTCTGATACAAAGTGGATTCACTGGGTGCATTTCTCTGTATATGTGGTTTACAAGCACTGCCCTGGGTAGCTTTTCACTCTAGGAAATGAATGCAAAGGAGGCAATGCTGAAAAAATCAGAAGGAATTAACTGTTTTGTTCATTCATTCAACAGATGTGTTTTGAGCTTCCCGCATGTACATGGCACCATGAAGAGGCACGGATGAGTCCAAGCTGGGCTCTATTTTCAATTTCATGGAGGAAGGAAAATGTACAATAAGGTAACACAAGTCAGAGGACGGGCAGTAGGAGAGTAAGAAGATGCTGAGGATGGGCCCAAGATGGAGCGACCGTGCTTCTGGCTCAGGACTTTCCATCTTACTGCGATTTCAGTGTCAAGTGAGAAAATCAACAAGCCTGCACAAGCATGGCACATGAGAGTTCAATAGCTAATTACTGAATGAATGCATCAATGAGATCAACCAATGACCAGTGACCAACATGCTGATTTTTAAAAGAAGACAACTGGATAGATTGTTCCTGAAAGTCTCCACCAAGTTAAAAAATACTGTGACTCAAAGTTAGTCAAATGTCGGCAATTGTTGTAATGTTACATCCAAAAGAAGTACATCTTTTTCCTTTTAGATTTGTTTTTTTGATGGGGACCATTTTTTTAAAAGTCTTTATTGAATTTGTTACAATATTGCTTCTGTTTTGTTTTCGGTTTTTTTGGCCACGAGCCATGTGTGATCTTAGCTCCCCGACCAGGGATCGAACCCACACCCCCTGCGTTGGAAGGCGAAATCTTAACCACTGGACCGCCAGGGAAGTCCCAAGAAGTACTTTTTTTTTTTTTTTTTTTTGCGGCATGCAGGCCTCTCACTGTTGTGGTCTCTCCCGTTGCGGAGCACAGGCTCCGGACGCGCAGGCCCAGCGGCCATGGCTCACGGGCCCAGCTGCTCCGCGGCATGTGGGATCCTCCAGGACCGGGGCACGAACCCGCGTCCCCTGCATCGGCAGGCAGACTCTCAACCACTGTGCCACCAAGGAAGCCCAAGAAGTACATTTTTAATGAACTCATTTGTTCATCGTCTGGATCACATGTCAGGAACCAACACAGTGGCAAATGAAAAATGCAGAAATAAATTTTCACATGAGCAAGGATGGCTGCACTCCACCTTTATAGTGACACCAGGATACAATAGTCCTACAGCAAAGTCCATTCTTCAAATGGTATCACTAATGTTCAGGAGCAGTAAAAAATGCCTTTGAGGGACGAACCACTGACAGCCAGAGAAAGGCGATGACTCACCATGCCTCGCTCCATCCCACCTTTTCACAGAAATACACTAATAGACACATTCACTGCACACGGCTTCATAAACATGAAGAGCTGGTCTCCTACCACTGGCTTAGCAGAAGGAGAGCACCAGTTGTACTGAAGTCCAACCCTTTAGCTCTGCGGCACAGAGCCCACAAGAAGGCCAGCACAGCTCACAGTGTGAGGACCCCTTGGTCACCCAGGACAGCCCCTTTGGTCTTTACCTGCATGCCCTCCTGGCCTGAGAGTCCCACGCCCACGTCTGCCACCTGGATCATGCTGACGTCATTGGCTCCATCTCCTAGAAACAGCACGGGCAGGAAGAATCATTTGAGTTGAGATGCACAGAATCAAATCAGCTTGATGGATCTTCCTGGGTTCTCTGTAAGCTGGGTCCTGTGAAGGGTCCTGGGGAGGAGTGAGGAAGAGGCAGTGCAGAGTCTGCCTTGGGGGAGCCAAGTTATGCAGCCAGAAAGAGCCTAGTGGGAGGCTTGCACCCACCAGCCACACCAGGAGGTATTTCCAAGCGGTGGCCAGCGTGTCCCTTTCTAGTTAGTACACGTTCCAAGCTACTGGCTCATACACCAATAGAGCCCTTCACGTGGCATCCAGCACAGAGAGAGATATGACCACCACCTTCATTGCTGTTTCCTGAACCACTCCAGACTTTGTCACGTGTCAGTCAAGGCTACTCCAATTCATACGCAGGTGAGTGGTTTTCTAAACTGAACGAAGGAGGTTAAACTCTGCCCAAACAAACTGTGGAGCTCTTTTTGTACATCAGTGTCCAGCTAACTCATTAGCTACTGTGCCCATCCTTGGGCTCTTTGAGCATGTGATAAAGGAGACCGTCTACTTATTCAGTCACAGAAAATGTGTAGGAATATAGGGTATAGGTCAGAGCTCTGGACACCTTTAGGGAAAGGCAAGCAGACTTAAAGTCATTGTCATTCAGTGATAGTGACCGTTCTTGGAACAAGGTAGCAGAAGGGCCCACATCACCGAGTACCTCCCAAATTTCAAATATGCAAAAAGTGTAGATACATAAAGTCAGAGTATCTCAGACCATGGCTATAGGACATCTCTCCCTTGTGATTCCTCTGTTCTTTATTGCACTGGGCCCAACACATGGGTGATGAGTCAATATTTGTCAAATTGAAATTCTGTGAAGCAATAACCTCTGCAGTTTTTTCCAGAATGTCCCATTCAAAATGAGATATGTAGACAATGATGTTCTCTGGATTATTAGCTGCTGGATGCCCAGGACTAGGTCATATCCATGCTTTAATTCATAGAAAGAAATGAACTAAAGTTGATTGGTCCTTACTTTCCCTTTCCCTTTTGAGTTTCTATTTTGTTTTTTTCTTTTCTTTCTAACCAGCCAAGCTCTACCTCCGTTTTCCTAAATGAGTGCCACACATCAGTGATTCAGTGGCTGAGCAGGCACTGACCAGGCAGTGAAAATGTGCTTTATCATTCAGGTCTTACACCAGTCCCGCTGGGGGGCACTGTCCTCATGTTACACAGGAGCAAAGTTATCGGTAAGGGTGCAGACCCAGCCTGCAGACTCCTCAGCTTCTCCCTCCAACACTTGCTCAGAGAGCCCTAAAGGCCTCTCCAGGCACATGAGGGCAAAGGTGGTCCTGAGACAGCCTCCCTGAGGAGGGGCCACAGAAGAGCTGCCTGTCTTAGCCTGAACCAAGGGGCCACAGATGAACACACACTCACTCCCCTTAGCAGATACCATGGCCCTGGGGATGTGCAGGGCCGTCTCCATGACGACCATGCTAAGGACATCCCCCACGGACTGGGCTCAACACCGGCCTCAACTATCCTGATGAGGTGTCCTGTATGACAGGGCTGCAATCCCTACGTCATCAAGGAGGGGCTGTCACAGACCTTTTGTAGAAAATACAGTAACTATTACTGATTGGTGAGGATGCTTTATTTCAGAGCCAACTCTCACCCCGGTGTTCATTCTATATGCAGGGAAAACAAACTGTTTGATATCGATATCGGGGGATCCCGGGGACCATATCATCTCTTTTCCTGGGCTACCTGCAGTCTCTCCCATCCCTCACCAGCAGGTGGCGCTGCCAAGTCCCTGAACCTCACTGGAGGCTGGACCTGTATCAGACGTGGGGACACTCCCCTGGGGGAGACAGGTGAGCACCGTACAGCACGGAACAGGGGCCGAGAAGGCTCTCCAGACCAACAGTCTGCAAGGAAAAACCACCATTAGATGCACAGTCCTTAAGGAAATGACGCAAAATTTAGCAACTATTCAGACCTTAGGAGGGTAGATGCTTGTCTTGAAACAAAGTTCAGCAGACAAGAAGCGATGGAAATTCTGATCACCATGGAGTCGCTGGGTCGTGCAGCATGATGAAGCCTTGGACTCCAGGCGGCTCACGGCCATCAGAAGCACCTGTAAAGGGCCTTCTTCCTAAGTTGGCCTGGGGTCGTGCTTAGTGTGCTGGGCTCCACTGTGGCCGAGGCTGCTGGACAGTAGTCTTCTGTCGCCCAGGAGACAGTAATAAGCTCCATCTTCTTCAACCACCATTGAATTACTGACTTCCTAATATGTAGCTATATCTGTTGCTAGTACATTTTGTGGCTTTCAAATCCAAGCTTTATATTTGGAACAGGCTGCCTGTTTCATTGTACCAGGTATGATTTTATAAATAGAAAAAAGAGCAAGGAAGCGTTTTCCCATCCTATGGCATAGCGTAGAAGGGGCAGGAAATTCAAGATGCTTTGACAGGAAGCAGCTGCAGAGGTGGGGGCTGTTCGGCCTGGATACTTGCCTATGGCCAGAGTCATGGCCTTGAGCTTGCTCCTGACCAGCTTCACCACCATGCTCTTCTGCAGGGGAGTCGAGCGACAACAAAGGACAGACCGGCACTGCTTAGCAAGGAAGAGGAATTTGTCCTCCAGGTTTTTCTCGAGGGCGTAGGCCAGACTTCTCCCATCGATCACAAGGCTGGGGCTGGGGCCAGACATGGCAGCTGCAGAGGGCGGGCAGAGTGGGGAGAAGCCCACGCTCACGCCACCAGCGGTCTTGTCGGCAGCACTGTGGGGGCTCCTGGACTGCACATAGTGTAGGCACTGGTCCAGCAGGGCTGCGCACGCCTCCTGAAATGGACACGAGAGGATGGTGCAGGTCACTCGGTCGCATCACAGACCAGGCTACCTGCACAACACATCTGAGAATCTCCAGGGACCCAGGCTGCAGGCTCTGCCCAAGAGGTGGCTCTCCTGGGCCTGGGAAGTCAGTAGAAGTAGATGACTTTCAACATGAAAGGATTTGAGTTGGTTTAGGGTTCCTATAAGACTCTACTTGATTCCGTTATACTGTGTAGAGGTTAGGACAAAGCATTTTCACTTTGGGAGGCCTGGCCAGACTGGCTAGCTGCTGGCTAGTTAGGCTATGGGAGCTTTCCAGGCACTTCCCCATGGTCCTCAGAGGCCCTTACTCAGCCCTTCTTGTTTCCTAGTGAGGTACCAACAAAAGCTTCTGTTGTGATTAGCTCTGAAAGAAGAGTACTCAGTGTCTCCCTAAGCTCAGGAAAATGAAGTTTAAAAAAAAGCCTAATTACTGAGGGTTGGAATTGGCAGTGCCCTTCCAAAGCTGTATCTGAGTTCCAGAAAGAATAGGGAAACTTCCTGGGGAACCTGCAAGGTCAGGGGACAGAGGCGTAGGAAGGAAAAGTGTTTCCAAGAACGAACACACTCCAGGAAACTCAAGTGGTTCCTGGTCCTCCACGGATGGCCACGGATGGACAGTAGCCCACAGGTTAGTGAGCAGCTTCCTACAATGCACTGTGGGAATCCAGGTGTGTCCGACAAGCACTTAACTGAGGACCTTTTATATCGAGGAAAGTGAGTGAGACTGGAGAAAAGAAGACCAAGAAGACGCAGCTGTTGGCCCTGAGTGATGGGCAGGCAGCCGGACACACACACACACACACCCTCCCATGACCACAGCAAGTCACTGACAAGCATGTGCAACATGTCCCTGGATACAGAGAGGGGCAGACTTGCTTCCAGGCAGGGCTGGGAGTGGTGGTGACCAGGAAGGCCTTGCAGAGAATGCGGGACCTCATTGCAGGAATACCATGGATGCCCTGGTGCTAGCACAAGGCACTGACAAGGTAGGATGGAGCAAGCATGCCCTGCCTCCCCTACAGGTGCAGCTGTGGCACCTGGACAGATTCATAGAGCCACTTTGAGTACTCAGAGTAAACAGCAGCTGTCAGGCTGGGGAAGAAGACTGGCATTCTAAACACACTGAACTGCAAGGTTTCCACTGTCACTCTGGCAGGCCCTCACCTGGACCCAGGTGTCACGGAAGCTGGAGGTGGGCACCGAGGCAGGGACAGAGAAAGCTCCAGCTCTAGAAGCCCTCTACTTCTGGCTTGAGGAGAGGAAAAGAGAACTTCCAATGTTTAGAGAAAATGGAGGAAACCCCATTTTTATTTATTTTTTCCTCTATTCTCTTGAACCCAGCCCCAGGCAATTTTGCTCTGTGGGCAGCAGTAGGAACAACAGTGGTAGCACAGCCATCTGTTGCTGTGGACTCTGAGGGAGGTGGTCCTTCCTTCCTATCAGAGCATCTGTGGCCCTAGGACAGCAAGGCAACGGCTGCCCTCCTTTCTGTCTGTCCTGCCACCACTTGGCCCTGGAAGTCGGTGCAGAAGTACAAAGCAGATCAAGGTAACTCAAACCCCAGCTTTCATGCCAGAGGGAGTCCCAGAGAATCAGAAAGTACTGGAAAAATTGTCAGGAGGGGGTAGCTTGGCAAAAATGTGAGACAGATTCTAACAGCTTGGCAAAGGCCAAACAAGACTCACATTGAAATCAACACCCCAAGGCTGTTCAGAGCCTGCAGGCTGCACCCAAGAGGACTGATATCCTGCCTTAAAAAAATCCACATACTCCAAATTTAAAATGACCAGAGTGCCATTCAAAATACCCACAACATAACTCCAAATTTATCAGCATATAAAGAGCTAGGAAATTCTCAGTGCCTGTGGTAAAAGACAATCAACAGAAGCCAATGTCAAGATGATACACATACTGGAATTACTTGACAACGACTCTGAAGCAGCCATTATAAAAGTGTTCCAAGAAGTAAGAAAAAATTCTAAAAATGAATAGAAAGGAAGTCTCAGCAAAAAACAGAAGATATAAAGAGGAATCAAATAAAAATTTTAGAACACCCAAAACACATTAACAAAAATGAAAAGCTCACTGGATTCCACTTATGTGTCCATCATTGGATTACATAAATAATTTACATAATTTCTCTGTGCTCAGTGAGGGGGATTATAACCCCCACACTCTCTAAGTGTGAGCTGTGCACAGTGACTTCCTTCCAGAGAGGACAGTGTGAGAATTAGTTTATGGGGGAGAAACCTGACAAAATTAACATCCACAGTGATACATCATGTTGATAGAATGTACTCTTGATATGATGTGATGAAATGATGAAAATGGCCCTTTGTCTGTGGTCTTCTTCCCCAAAACTCATAACTTTAATGATGAGAAAGATATTAGACAAATTCCCATATAAAGACATTCTAGGAAACACCTGAATGTATCTATCCTCAAAACTGTCAAGGTCATCAAAAATGAAGAAAGTTTGAGAAACTGTTATAGCCAGTAAGAGCCTAAGGAGACATGACGACTAAATGTAATGTGGATCCTGGGGACTACCCTGGTGGTGGTCCAGTGGTTAAGAATCCTCCTTCCAATGCAGGGGACGTGGGATCGATCCCTGGTCAGAGAACTAACATCCCACATGCCGTGGGGCAACTAAGCCCGTGCACCACAACTACTGGCCCATGCGCTCTAGAGCCCACGCACCACAACTAGAGAGCCTGCGTGCCGCAACTACTGAGCCCGCACACTCTAGAGCCCAAGCACCACAACCAGAGAGAAGCCTGTGTGCTGCAATGAAGAGCCTGTGTGCTGCAACTAAGACCCGACGCAGCCAAATAAATAAATTGATTTAAAGAAAATGTAATGTGGGTCCTCAATGAGATTCTGGAAAACAGAAAGGACATTAGGTAAAAATTAAGGCAATCTGAATACAGCACAGATTTTAGTAAGTAACTGTATATCAATACCATATTAAAAATTGTAAAGATGTTAATAATAGGCAAAATTATGTATAGGTGAAACAGTACTATCTTCACAATTTTTTTGTAAATCTAAAACCATTCTATATAAAAAGTTTATTTTTAGAAAAACACTAAATGGGCTCAATAGAAGAATGGAGATAACAGAAGAAAAAGTCAGTGACCTCAAAGACAGATCAAGAGAAATTATCCAATTTGAATAAGAAAGAAAAAAAAAATTGAAAACTGAAGAGCACCTGCGGGACCCTTGAGAAAATAACAAAAGACCCAATATTCATGTCATCAGTCTTACAGAAGAAGAGGAGAAAGTGCAGTGCAGAAAAAGTATCTGATGAAATAATGGCTGAAAACTTACCAAATCTGGTGAAAGACATAACCCCACAAATTAAAGAATCTTAGCAAATCCCAGATTATAAATCAAAAGAAATCCATGCCCAAACACGTCGTAATGAAACTACTTAAAATTATAGACAAAGAAAAACATAGGAAAGCAGCCAGATATAAATGATTCATTAGCTATGGGGTAATAATGATTCAAATGACTGTTGATTTCTCACTAGGTACCACAGAAAAATAAAGACATTATCTGATGAAGAAAAGCAAGAGCATTTGCCACCAGTGGACCTACTCTAAAAATTAGATAAAGGAAGTTCTTCCTAGAGAAGGGAAATTGTGCCACAAGGAAACCTGAAACAACAGAAATGGAAGAAGAGCAACAGAAGTTGTAAATAAAATTTAATTTATGTAAATATAATTTATTTTAACTAAATATAATGGACCATTCTTTTCCTCTTGATTTCTTTAAAATATGCTTTTAGATTGAAAGCAAAAAATATAATATCTGATGAGGATTTCAATTTATGCAGTTGTAATATATGACACTATCAGTGTTAGGGGGAAGAGTAAGGGGCACGTGGAGTGGTAAGATTTCTTCATCCCACTGATTCTAAGTAGACTGTGACAACTTAAGTATGCACAGTGCAATCCTAGAAAATACACTAAAAAAGCTAAGTGATGTCGAAACATAAGAGACAAATTAAAATGAAATACTAAAAAATGTTCAAATAACCCCAAAGAAGGTAGAAAAAGGAATGGAGGAACAAAAAACAGAGAATAATAAGAAAACAAAAGATAAAATAGTAGACTTGAATCCAAACATATTGATAATTATAATAAATGTAAATGATCTAAGCATACCAATTAAAAGGGACTGTCTGAATATATGAAAACATGACCTATCTACCAAAAAAACCATAAACAAACAAAAAAACCTCACCTCATTTCAAATGTAATGCTACAGGTAGATTAAAAACTAAAGGATCAAACAAGGTATGCCATGCAAACAGAAATCAGAATAGCTGGAGTAGCTATTTGGGGCCAGAGTAAATTATTTCAGGCTTTTCAGATCATTCAGTCTCTGTGGCAACTACTCAAAACTGCCATTATAGCATGAAAACAGCCAAAGATTGTATATAAAAACATGGGGAAGGCTGTGTTCAAATAAAACTCTACAGAAGCAGGTGGTAGGTTGGATTTGACCCATAGGCCACAGTTTGCTGACCCCTATTATAGAAAAATTGAACCATACCATCTCTCAACTGGATCTAATTGATATACCAGGCAACAACAGAGCAGAACACACATCCTTTTCATATGCATATGAACATTCACCAAGATAGACCATACCCTGGGTCATTAAAAAAATTAATATGAAAGAATTAAAATCATAAAAAGCATATTCTATGACGATAATGGATAGAAATCAATAAAATAGGTTTCAAAGAGAAATCAGTAACAGAAAGAAAATAGGAAAACTCCAAACACTTGGAAATTAAACAAAACACTGCCTATTTTAAGACATTTAAAAACCCACAGGACAGCATGGTATTGGTGAAGGGACAGACACACAGATCAATGGAACAGAATAGAAAGTCTAGAAATAGACCCACACAAATAGGACCAATTGATTTTCAACAAAGGTGTAAAGACAATTTAGTGGAAAAAAGACTGTCCACAAACGGTGCCTGAATAATGTGGAAAAATGCAGTTTGATGTAAACCTCACACCTTAGACAAAATTCTACACAAAAAAGATTGTGTTTAAAGCTGAGATGCTAAACTATAAAAGTTTTAGAAGAAAATAAAGGAGAAATCCTTGTGATTAGGCACATCTTAAGTGTGACACCTAGAGCATGATCCATAAAAGTTAGACTTTGTCATTTGCTGGAGGAGATGTTCCAAGGGAGAGTCAGTCACTCGAGGAATCAGAGCCCCGGCCAGGGCCTATGGGAAGAGATCCACCCTCTACACTTGGGGATTTCAGTCAATAGATGTGACAAATGAAAACCCACATGCCACTGGGGCATCCGTGAGACAACACATGCCATCCTGAGGACACCAAGGCAGAATGGACTGCTGCCCTGGCTCCATGTGACCTCATGAAAAACACTCTCTGATACTGCTGGCTGGAAAGTATCTCAGGAAAAAGCGGGTTGAACTTTGCTTTATAAAGCTCAGATGCGTGTTCCTAAGAAATCCCAGCAAATCCCACATCTTCCAAGACTATGACAAGCACGTTCTGATTGCCAGAAACACAACACAGGTGCAAACAGAGCAGAGGGCAAAGGCCCGCCTCACAGTGGCTGCCAGAAATGGAAGGCATTCTTTCCTGCTCTGCTCTGGGGCTGGTGGGGTGTGAGGCTGGCCAGGCAGAGCGGGTCTCCCCGACATCCACCCACCTGGGATTCGGCGTTCAGGGTGATGACTTCCTCGTCGTGGTCCAGCAGTTTGCATGCGTAAGCGATGTTAATGGCTGTTTCCTGTTTGTCACCAGTGAGAACCCAAATCTGCAGGCCTGCTTGACGCAATTTAGCAATGGTTTCAGGGACTCCGTCCTGCAGGCGGTCTTCAATCCCAGTGGCACCTGGTCAAAGGTACAACAGTGTGGGTAAGCCCCCTGCTCATGGGCCCCGACCCTGACCGGCATGAATGCCTCACTCCAACACAGCAGAGGTGCTGGCCCCACCCTGCAGATTGGGCCCTGCTGTGGTCCATCTTATCTGGAAGCACTCGGGTGATTCCTCATTCAGGACATGGGGGCACCTTCACTAGCTCTCGATTCCACATGGTAGGGATACCTGGGAGGCACTGAACATAATTCTCTGGACGTACAACAGAGCACCTCCAATGCTTTCTAACATGCAGACAACTTTTAACTTTACAGATAGCTTGGAAACGAAGCTTGTGGGGAGATGGTGGGAGTGACCATATTCTGAGGGATGAAAAGTTTTAAAACTTATCCATCCTAGGGCTTCCCTGGTGGCGCAGTGGTTGAGAGTCCGCCTGCCGATGCAGGGGACGCGGGTTCGTGCCCCGGTCTGGGAAGGTCCCACATGCTGCGGAGCAGCTGGGCCCATGGGCCATGGCCGCTGAGCCTGCGAGTCCGGAGCCTGTACTCTGCAACGGGAGAGGCCCGCGTACCGCAAAAAAAAAACGTATCCATCCCACAGATAGCTTCTGGTGAATGACACCCACAGTGCTTGCTCTCAACAATGCTTACCATTAGCTGTCGATCAGCAACATTATCCTGAATGTTTTTTCCACAAAAATAATGATTAAGGGGCAGATTTTCCCATGCAGGTCTCAGTATATTGGGAAAAATATACTACTCAATGCAGAAAAGTGTCCTCTAGGCCAGCCTGTTTTTCCCTCCATTTCCAACTTAGTGAGATGGTCTCACCTTCCTTCTAGACGTGCAGCATTGCCTGAGGCCTCCTTGTCAGCCTTGTCTTTCTCTTTTATGCATGCTGCTCCCTGTGCTGGGATGCCGTTATAGACTGAATGTTTGTGTCCCCCCTAAAAATTCATAGGTTGATGCCCTAACCCCCAAGGTAGTGGCATTAGGAGGTGGGGCCTTTGGGAGGTGATTAGGTCATGAAGGTGGAACCCTCATGAATGGGATTTGTGCCCTCACAGCAAAAGACACAAGGGAGACGACTTCTTGCCGCTGTGCAAGGATGCAGAAGGAAGGCAGCCGTCTGCAAACAAGGAAGACAGCCCTTATCAGGAACCAAACTGGCCAGCACTTTGACCTGAGACTTCCAGCTTCCAGAACTGTTGAGAAATAAATGTCTGCTGTTTAAGTCACCTTGTCTATGGAAGTTTTGTTCAAGCAGCCTGAAATGACTAAGAGAGACACCATTTCCTTTTCTCTGCCTTGAATGGGTGAGGTGGCAGGTGCGGGGAGGAAGGAGTCAAGGTAGAACACACATACAAAAAGTGCACATTTTTTAAGTATACCCTTTGATGCACTTTCACAAATCACACAGCTGTGTAGTCAGCCCTGAGCTCAGGAAACAGTGTCACCAACTCCCCAGAAGCCCCCCTCAGGGGCAATTGGTTGTCTTCTCTCTTCCATCTCATGCAGCCTGTGTGGGGTGTTGGACCTGGGCCTACCCCACACTTGATGAATGCACCAGAAGGCTAAGTGGTAACTTGGGAAGGACCCAGAAAGGAGGAGGGGACATTGCACCCAAGATTTCCTCTGCTCTGAACCATTAAGTCCTCCCAGGAAGGACCAGGCAGGGGTGTGGGGTTCAAGGTCTGCTTAGGAATGGAACCACTTTATGCTGCTTGCTCATGGTGAGCATGGCCCTGACCACCCTCCTGGCCCATCTCCCCTTCCCCAGCTCTGTGGCTCTAACATTAGAATAGAGTGTGCATCCCTGGCTCCTTATCTTCACCAGCCAACAGAGTCGACATCTCTCAGTGCATCCTAAGTGTCACTTCTGCTAGAATAGATTCCCTGATGTGGGAGAAAGAGGAAGGGATGATCTTGCCACCTCTGCGTGTTCATAGTGTCTTATTCATACTTAATAATAATGATTGTGGAATAATCATAATCATAGCTAACCTTGATGGATTCCTATATGCCAGAAAAAGTTTTCACAGCTTCCCTAAGATGTGAGAACTACAATGATCCCCACAACACAGGTGTGGAAAGCAGGGTGAGGGAAGTGAGTTAGCCAGGGAAGGGCCAGCATTCCCCTTACGGTATGTCTCTGATCCAAACCTCTGAGCTACATGTCTGCTCTAGGATAGCACTTCCTACAATGCAGTGCTTTGTGTACAACTCAACCACTACCCGCTCTTCACTAGATGGGGATTTTCTGCAGAAAGGCCTTCTATCTCCCATCCTTGTACTCTGGCCACTCATCCAGGGCTCCTTGTCAAGTGTCCACCAAGAAAGAAAGCAAGGAAGACCTTGTAGATAAATTCCCATCCAGAGGGAGTCTGCCTCTTTTCAGGGAAAACCTAACACCTTGAAAACATACCCTCTTTATTTCAGGAGCTTATTGGTCAAAGTAATGGACTCCTAATTGACTGCCCCTCACCTATATAATGTGCATGTTTGAATCAAACACAGGGTATTAATGAACTTAGAAATATAGTTATGGAAAGCATGTCTGTCTCAGCGTGAACTATGGCTGAGAATAAAGAGGCAATCTGAGGAACAGTCCTTTTAAAATGATCTGGAAGCCTAGTATCTCCTTTCAGCTCTCCAAGGTAGCTTGTTTGTAATATAATTTATGTGACTTTGAATAAATGTCACCTTCTTTACAACCTGATCCTTGGGAGAACCTGGCATTTTGAGTATCATAACCAGGGTAGTTAGTGGGGTTCAAGCTAGTGCCACCTTACTTCACTGCACTCAGATGTCAGGTAGCTTTCAATGGAGGGGAAAAATCTCACCAACTGGAAAGTTTCAGATGACATTTGGAGAAACCAGCAAGAACGCTGGGGAGAATGAGCAGAATGTTGTCTTTTGAATTTAGGTTCTTGGCCAGAACATTATGGAAAAGAAAATTTCAAGAACACAGTGGGAATGACAATCCTTGCCCTGTGGCTCTCTGATGTTACTTAATGTAAGAACCTAAATGAAAAGGTTTTAAAAAGGGGTATTTGGTATGGGATATTAAAAATATAAAAGCTGACTTCACATTTCTCAAATACAAATCATCCACGGTGCCCATGGATGAAGCAGTGGTGACCACTGAGGTGGGGGTTCTCCCACTCTCCAGCTTGGCTTCATCATTTGAACCATAAACATTCCAGGTTGTAGGGGATGGTACATGTTTAAGAACTGGCTTGCAGGAAGAAGGCTGATTAGTGTGTTTGCCATTTCTGTGGTCCCAATCAGCAGAGAGTCTGTGCAGAAGATGTCAGCCAGGCCACACAGGTATGGAAGCAGTAACACTAGCTTCATCACCTTCACCGTGCAGCTACGTGGGGCTGGACCTAGTGCCTGCACCTTGCTCAGTGCTTTGCTGCATCCCCTCTGCTCACCCTCACAGAACTATTACCTCCACTTGGCAGATAAGGAAACTGAGATGCAAGTGCCCAGGCTCACATGGCCAGTAAGCGGCAGAGCCAGGACTGGACAACTGAGCCAGGGCTCCTAGACTCTGAAAGAAAGAAAGAAAGGAGTGCCTGCAAAGACAGGCAGAGGAGGGACAGCTCAGGGACTCATAGCTGTGTTCTCAAACAGTTAAGGTCTTATCCTGTGGAAAAGGGAAGAGATTTTATCTGCATTGCTCTAGAGGGTAGGACCAGCGCCCCCTGGAAGAAGGTACCGGGAGGCGGATTTCACTCCATTCAAGATGTTAGAGCTTGGTGGGAGGAGAACTGTCCCAGGGGAGAACACCCTGCAGAGAGGGGGGACCATGACAACCAGCGGACCCCCTCCCATCCCACGGGTCTATCAACAGTGTCTTTTGGAGAAGCATGTTCCAGATGTGAACAGTCCTAGTCCAGGAAATCAAAACCTGGCAATCTAGAGGAGGCACAGCCATTTTCCAAGTGTTTCATTTAATTCAACTCCTGAGTACCGTTCAGGATGCCTCTGGGGTTCTGGATCTTTGGGCTTTTTTGAATAGTGCATGGCCTCGTATAGGACACTGTAGGCGAAATAGAATATTGCATAAAGTATGTATATGTAGTGCTCTTAAATATCTGAATATTAGCTATTCTATTAGATATAAGTATGTAGATACAGAGATATCCCAACGCCTTTGCCTAGGAAGGGGGCCAAATGAGTTACGGCCTTTCTTGTTGAAAGATGAACCCCCGTATCTTCATGCCCCAAGAGTATCATCATCTGACCACCAGCACCATGAGATGGGGAGTGTGTGTACACAGCACTGCCACAACCAGCCCCTGGTGAGAGCACAGACAGCATGTATACAAAGATCCAGCTAATTTAATACGTACATTAATAAATATTTTAAATAATAAATTAAATAAATACTAAAGCAATAAATACTTTTATAAATACTAACATGAACTCAGTAGCAAATACAGGCACAATTTAGTAAGAATGAGCCCCCTTTTTTTTTCACCCAAATCAAATCTGTGAAATATTTACTAGATGTAAAATGCAGCCCTGTTGAGTCCAACGGTTTCTGTTTGTTTCCTGGGGCTGGGGGGATCCTTTAACGCATCAGTTGTTGAGAAGCCTTGCTCCTCATCTCTATTTTTGGTGGGAAAGCAGAGTTTCAGGGGAGGCAAGTTGGGCGCTGTCGTGGTACCTGGCAGGGTGGCACCAATAGAATACCCCAGAAATGGGCCACGGGGAGAACGTTCAGTCGAGCACAGCCCTGTCTGGGGGCCGCGCTAGCATCAGGCCGGAGGGGTCCTTCATCAAGCCTAGCGTGTGCAGAGCTGCCACTGACTAGAGCCAGGGCACCTCTCCATCCAGGATGCTGCAAACTCCACCCGGCCCCGCGGCACCCGCCCGCTGGAGAGCGTAATTACCCAACAGATGCAGATTCCTCTCCAGGCGAATGGCAGACTGAAACAGGAGCTCCTCGCGGTTGTCCAGGGCGGATTCCGCTTCCAAGTGGCTCTGCAGCCAACAGGCATACTCTTCCTTACTCAGAACCTGGGTGAGAGCCGCTGATGAGCACCCAGGCCGAGCCCCGTGGCCGGCCCCGCTCCTTCCGCGAAGCCACGCCTACTCACCCTCTTGGCGATGCACAAGGTGCGCAGGCCCTCCACAGCGTACAGGTTGAGGTAGTTCTGAGTCTTGCTCCAGATCTTCTTTTGATGCCTTCCTCTGGCGTCATCTAAGTTGGAGTAAGAGCAGAAACAAGGATGAGTGAGAACAACAGAGCCCAGTGAAATGGCCTGGACTCCCAGGACACCTGGCCCGTTGAAATGAGTTTGCATATATGCAGTTTCCGCAGCTGAGAGCTCAGCGCCATCAGAGGTTCTAGCTGGGTACTCTTCTCACCCAGGGAGAGAAAACAGCCACATTTTCAGGTCTCTAAAGTAATCACACTCAGAGAGCCAGAAAGTAGGATGATGGCTGCCAGGGGCTGGGGGGAGGGGAGAAAGGATTTGTACAGAGCTTCAGTTTTGCAAGATGAAAATTTCTGGAGATCTGCTGCAGACCAATGTGAATATACTCAACACTACTGAACTGTACACTTAAAACTGGTTAAGATGGTAAATTTATACTGTGGTTTTTTTTTAACCACACACACACACACACACACACACACACACACACACAAAACAACTAAGAAATTAGCTATCAGCTAGTAAGGTTTTTCCAAACATCCACCCTTTTCTGTTTTCTGTAGACACAGATGTGGAACAGACTTGCTGTTTATTACCAGACTGCAGAAGTGCTGACTCTGAGCCTCACCACTGTGGAATCCATGGCAAAGTGACACACACCTTCGTAACTCCACCATGTTCTTGGGTCAATAATTGTTAGTGAGAAGGCAGAAGGCACTTTCGTTTTCGTGTGATAAAAGTATGTTAGGAGTGAATGTGTTTCAGAGCCAGTGAGGACGATGTGGCCCTCCCCATTCTGCCTCACTGTAGCTGGCTGCAATTGGAATGCTAGCAGGAATTTTGTTGCAATTCATTAAGCAGGAATGTCATAGGCGCCCTGTCACATCACTGTGATTTACTCCAACAGCCTCCAGAAAGGGCGCCCAGAAAACATCTGCATCAGTAGATTTAGCCCACCTCTTGCTTCATTACTTGTCAGTAGTATACATGTTCAATATAAAACTTAAAGCAAAAGTTAGATGTTATTTTAAAAAGAACCTCATAACATTTTTGACTATTTCTAATATCCCTTGTTGAAATGAGAATCTCACATAAACAAAACCTCATTAAGAGTGATCTGGCATCTTTTCGTCCAGGAGGTGGGTGTAAATGGAGGCACATAAACTTCCCGTTTAGGAAAAGTCATACTTAAAAGTGCAGTTTCTATCCTCCTACACCAGTCATGTTGCCAGACAGAATATAAGATGCCCAAATATCTGGAGAAAACTATAATCCGAAAAGATACATGCACCCCAATGTTCACTGTAGCACTATTCACAATAGCCAAGACATGGAAGCAACCTAAGTGTCCATCAACAGAGGAATGGATGAAGAAGCTGTGATATATATGTACACAATGGAATACTATTCAGCCATAAAAAAAGAAATAATGCCATTTGCAGCAACATGGACGGACCTAGAGATTATCGTACTAAGTGAAATAAGTTGGACAGAGAAAGACAAATACCATTATGATATCACATATATGGAAACTAAAATATGGCACAAATGAACTTATCTATGAAACAGAAACAGACTCACAGAGAGAGAACAGATTTGTGGTTGCCAAGGGGGTGAGGGGTAGAGGAGGTATGGATTGGGTGTTTTGGGACTAGCAGATGCAAAGACATATAGAATGGATAAATAACAAGGTCCTACTGTATAGCACAGGGAACTATAACAAGCACTTTGCTGTGCATCAGAAATTAACACAACATTGTAAATCAACTTATACATCAATAAAATAAATTTTTTAAAAAAGAATAAAGGTGAGAAATGATTTACACCTTCCAAAAAATAAGAATATAAGATGCCCAAATAGCACATAGGACATACTTTTACTAAAAACATTATTTGTCATTTATCTGAGATTAAATTTTAACTAGACAGTCAATATATTTTCTTTGCTAAATCTGGCAACCCTACTTTCCAGTGGTGAGGCCCCTGGTCTGGGGAAGGCTGTCTACTAACCAGGTCAGCTCCTTGACACACGAAACACTCTTAATCTTCTAGATCTGTGCTCTTCATGGAGAAGACAGTGCCCCCAACAGACCGAAGACTGGTCCCTTGGAGGCAAAAAATCTTATTACGCATAAAGCACAGATACATGTACAGTACATAAACAAATATACAGCATATCTGTGGCATTAAAATGTCATGGAAGGGCCATTAGAAAAAAAATATCTAAAAAGACTCCTTAAGGGGGCAATAATGAAAAAAAGAGAGAGAGAGTTGGGAAACACTGCCCTAGATTATTGTGCTATAGGAATTTAAATTTCCTGAAAAGATGACACTGAAAGTCATCTTAATTTTGACTACCATTTACTCCTGGTATTGTGATAACATTATTCCAGATTCTGACTGTTCTTTGAGCAAAGACATGTCTAGCTGAGGGACTCTGGAATTAACAGTAATAAAGTACTTGAGTTGTCCAGAGGGGGAGGGGAAGGCTGCATTCCAGAGCAGGAGCAGGATGCAGGGGCTGTGATGCTGCCCTTAACCACACTGGTCCAAACAAAACTAATGAGTGAGAGAAGGCAGGGTGGGCCACTGGGGACGCAGGGTGCCCTGGACAAGGGTGCGGTCACAGACCACACTGACATGTTTCTGTGCAGGACGGAGCCCACCCAGCCCAGCAGGGAGAGAAGCCGTGACCGCCACATCTTGCCCATCCCTCCCCCTCTATTCTTGCCCTTGGAGGAGGATGGAGCCATCACAAGTTTTGTGTCTTAAAGACCACACAGGGACTTCCCTGGCGGCGCAGTTGTTGAGAATCCGCATGCCAGTGCACGGGACACGGGTTCGAGCCCTGGTCTGGGAGGATCCCACATGCCGCGGAGCAACTAAGCCCATGCACCACAACTACTGAGCCTGCACTCTGGAGCCCGCAAGCCACAACTACTGAGCCCATGTGGCACAACTACTGAAGGTTGTGTGCCTGGGGCCCGTGCTCCACAATGGGAGAAGCCACCGCAATGAGAGGCCTGCACACCACAACAAAGAGTAGACCCTGCTCACCATAACTAGGAAAAGCCCACGTGCAGCAATGAAGACCCAACGAAGGAAGGAAGGAAGGAAGGAAAACCACACAGAATGGCACTGGACTGAACCTCAGGCAAGTGAATCTTAAGGAAAAGAAACCAGAGAGAAGGGAAAGGGACCCAGCTTATGCTTTATGCCTATAACACACCAAGCACTGTGCTAGGAGCTTGGACAGGGGCTTCTTGTGAGGTCAGAAGCCTGATTTCCTTTGTACAGATGGGAAACTGAGGCACAGGAGGAGTGACTTGTCCAGGGTGACCCCAGCCCATAAATGTAGACTTGGGATTTGAACCAAGGTCTGCAAGGTAATGGGTGGGGTAGAGTCCCTGCTTTCTACTTGACCCCACACAAGCTAGTGGCAGGGCAGGCAAGACATAGGCACATCCAAAAATACAACACATTCCCCATCTACCAGCAGCTTAGGCTTCTCGTGCCCTTTTTGGTAAAAGTGTTGTGAACTCTTTGAAGAAAGATGTTGGACACCCATGTGCCCTCCTTACTTTATCGCCTGCACACAGGTAGAGCAGCTTGGCCATCTGCAAGCCTGCTCTGCTCCATACCCTGCCCACCCCACCTCCAAAGTGAAAGTTGAATGATTTATGTACAATGTCAGGGTGTCACTTGTGGATAACTTCAGGATTACCCCAGAGCCATCCCCTTTCTTGGGAAACCACTGGGGGCTCTGAACATCCTGAATCTTAAATTGCCTGGTGTCTACATGTAGCTCTGACCGATTCAAACTTATTTGAAGTGCACACTGCTTGGAAAATCCCAGAGGAAGGCAGAGATCTACACAAACTGCTTATTTTTAAGGTGCCCTCTTCAATGTCACGGTTTGGGCAATGTTGTGCTTTGAACCTGTCTGTTCCATGGCTTTGTTCTTTCTCACCTGTAGTTAATTCCTCCCAGGACCAGGTGGAGGGGTCTGGGAAGCTCCCCAGCTTGCATAAGGGCTCCCTTCACCCCTTGACCTTGAAGCTGACTCTGAGTGATAGAAGTTTTGTTTGTTTGTGCTTCATCTAGAAATTTGAGGCTTTCTACTCATTTTTAAAAGTGCACTGCCCAAAAAAAAAAAAAAAAAAGTGCACTGCCAGCCAAGTACAAGCGTGGCCACTGCTGCAGCCTTCTTGGTTGCTCTCGTGTCCCTTGCAACAGCTCAGCAGATTCCCTGCCCTCTCTCTGGGGTGGGGGTAAGCCTCTCCTGCCATCCCATCCCACCCTTGCTTGCTAGAGCTGGTCCAGTCTTTTCACCTTATCCATGACCCACTGTATGTAGTAAAGTCTGAAACACAGCGGTCCATTAAACTATCTTTAATACAAGGCTGTGGAATAGGATAAAGGTGATATTTTTGCAGTAGAATAAAATCTTCTCAGATAATTGCCATACCTATCTGTTTTTCTTTTGCATGGATGCAAAATCAAATTTCAGAATGAAGGAGGCCCTTGGAATGCAAAATCAGCCTGTAAATTGGATTCTACATCCACCCTAGAACCAACACACGGGTAGGAAGGCAAACCCTGCCCAGGAGTAGGTCACCCTCAAGAAAGGCCATGCAAACCGCTTTCAAAGACGCATTTGCAATTCGCTCAGCTGCCTTTGGGAGGCGATAGCTCTGTGACAGGAAAATGGATTTGTCTGCAGAGATCCACCAGTGCACTTTCCCTTAACTGGAGCTGGAGTCCTGTTCTGAGGCACTGAGGTCACGGTGAGAGGACCGTGGGAAGCAAAGTGGTAACCCCTAGCTCCGTTCCAGAGCCCCAGAAGGGCATATCCAGCGTAAGGATTTCCCACAGGTGGTACCCAGAGCTGTTTCCAGGATATAGAAGAGAGGGAGGCTGTGGGGGTCAGGCAGTGGTCCCTCTCCCATCTGCCATCTGCCATCTACCCCGCTTCTCCCCCCTGGAGGTCAGATGTGACCTCTTTTGTCCTCTGGGCACAGAGGGAGGGGTGACTAGGTTTACTAGTGGGGACCCAGGCCCTCCCCCTTCCAAGTCCCAGAAGCATTTGTATCTGGAAAGAGGTACAAGTCTTTCTGCTAAACAAAGTTTCACCCTCTACACCAGTGGTATATGAACCCCTCTTTTTCAACCTGAAAGTTACATGGAAGTCAAGTGCAAAAGAGACCACGATGGAGGTTCTTGGCTGTAAGACGGCCAGAGGCCAGCAGCCCCCACTACCTGGGCCCTCGCTGTGGCCTGAGAACACTCCATAAATGGGCTAAAAACCATGGCTTGGGCCTCATAGGTGCCCAAGGTCCAAGCGATCACAGGGCAGAAAGGAACCTTCTGGGACTTCTAATCTAAAAGCTCTTAACCTGCATTGCCCAGATTTAAACCTGATGCTAGGCCTCACCCCCATTAATCCCCAACCCCATTCTTCTGAGGTGGGTTCAGGCACTGAAGCCCTCCATCCACTGGGCCCTCCCCCCAATTCTAGTCCAAACCCTTCAGACAAGGAAAAGCCCACCCAGAGAGGCAAAGCTCCACTGGAGGGAGGGGCTGGTTTCTCAGGACTGCTCCCTGCAGTGGGCAGCTGCTAGTGGAGGGGAGCAGGGTACCTGTGGAGCAGGGCAGCAGCAGGTCCATGACCACCGAGTCGGCCCCCTTGGTGTACACGTTGATCTCGTCTGTGAGTGGGTGCCGGATCACCACTGACATCCTCTTGCGGATGGAGTCGAAGCCCAGCGTGTGCAGGAGCTCGAAGGTGAGCCTGCCCAGGTGGGGCAGCTCTACCGACACCTGGTCGTGCAGTCGGTCCACGAGCGCGCAGCTGTAGGCGCGGGCGGCGTAGACGAGAGCTGCCTCGTCGGGGCTCTCAGCCTCGTAGCGCAGCTCCCGCTCGGGCTCAGGCTCCTGTGCTGAGCACTCAGGTGCCCAGCCGTCTGCCCCGCTGCTGTAGCCATTGCTGGCAAGGCCTGGGGCCGGCGGGCGCAGCCTCTCCTCCAGCTGGAACAACGTGCCGTTGTTGGCCAGCGTGGACAAGAGGCTGGACTTGTGCACCGACTTGTTGGTGGCCATGCTCCCAATGCTGCTGCAGCCCGAGGCCAGGCGGCTGGGCGTGAACCTCCGGAGGAAATCTTCTATCGTCTTCACCGGGGACTTCAGCTCGAAGCGCACCCTCACCTGCCAGGGAAGTAGTCGGAAGACAGGTTAGGTGTCTCCCAAGAGCCCTCACCCTGACTTCCTTAGGGCCGCCCTCCACTTCCCCAGGGGGGCCTGAATACGGATTTCCCATTTCCCACTGAAAATTGCAACCAGAGTCAGCATTTCTTCCCTGAGACTATCCCTTGGCCTCTTCCTCTTCACCTCAACACAGGTTCTGCCATATTCACTCTTTCAGGATGTGACTGTAGGGTAGCAATGACCAAGGCCCGGGATGGACTCAGGGCATTGGGTGGCCTGTGGTTCCCAAGGCTTTGGGACTGTCCCCTCACTGCAGTGGCCCACGGCTTTACAGAAACTTCCCAGGAGTGGGCCTGCCACTGCCTGGCATGAACCCTGGATTTTTTTTTTTTTCAATTAAAAAAAACATTTAACAAAAGACCAATTTATACATTCTTTTGAATTATGTCCATAAAAAACTTAAATTTACACAAAATTTCCCAAACCCAAAAGAATCTTTCCAAACAAATGAAATACATAGGCAAATTCAGGCTCCAAATCCTTAAACAAATGTTTAAAAAATCACAATAAATTGTGTATTTTCTAAAGAGGACTGAAAACAACAAAACGACATGTATACAATTGTTAAAGTTTCAAAAAGCTCAATATGGAGCAACAAAGCAACACATTATTTAAATGAGTGCTGTATGCTAATGATGATACAATATACCTATTTTAATTTTCTGCTAGATAATGGATTTAGAGCAAATGTTGAAACAATCAAACCACTGAATTACAGTTACCCCTTAATCTTTGCAATTTTGTCCATGGGTCTGAAGTTGTGAATTGTAGTAAGAGCCTCCAGAAACGTCAGGCATTTGGTAAAACAAGGCACATGGGACCAATTTTGATAAAGGTGCTTTTTCTTTGGTCTTCTACTGACTTTAAATATTGCTACATATCCAAGTGGGAGATTCGGACAGCCATGCCAGAGCTCCTGCTAGCTCCAAATGCCCTTGAAGGTGGCACCCACCCACAGGTGGGCACAGAAATGCATCCAGAGACACGTTCATGTGCAGTCTGAGGATTCTGCTCCCTACATGGAACTCACTCCATGTGTGACCATGGGCACACACCTCAGTCATGTCGGGGTCTCTCTCGCTTATTCAGTAATTGCAACAATGCCTAGGGTCAGTCAGGTAGGGTCTAACCTAGAAACCAGACCCCTCTTCAGGGAAGTATTCCAGAGGGACTGAACAGGGTGGCGGAAGAACCCAGAGGCCAGACGAGGGATGCCAAGGCTGCTGAGAGGTGAACTGCAAAAGGAAGCAGCCTCCACCCAGGGCTGATGGCACAAGCCTGTGCTCTCTGAGTGTCAGAGCCCGTCCACCTGGGATCCGCCAGGCCCACTGGGGCCTCCAAAGGCCAGTGGGGTATGAGCAAAGAGTACAGGGGGGTCACATTGCTGCCAGATATGTTGCTGCCGCAGAGAGGGCAGGGGCCCCTTGTTCACCCTCCATCACAACAATGGCTTCACCAGCAGAACCTGCTGGAAGGCCCAGGAGGAGGGGAAGGGGTCTGGGAGAGTGGGGGTGACAGGGTACAGACCTATAGTGTGCATCAGCCCTAGAACACCTTCATTTGTATCCACTTAAAGTTGCCTAGCTGCATGACGCACAGCCATGCTTAGGTGCACCCCACCCCCTGCAACACCACCTGGTCCACCCGGAGGAGCGCTTGAGTTATAGAGGTTCCTTTCACATATAAAACCTTACTCTCTTTGGAGAGAACCTTGATGTTAACCCAAACAAAACCCAACTTGGTGTTGCTATGTTTCTACCACCCAAAGTAACTTCCCACTGATTCTCAACCACTTCCTGAACGCCAATGTTAAAGGCCTTTATTAACATCAAATACATTTACTATGTGCCAAACTCTACTCTGAGACCTTTCCCTGAATCCCACCACCGCCCCCACATCCCAGACAAGGTGCCAAAGACACAGGAGGGGACCAGCTTATAGTGTCGTCAGGATGCAAGTCCAGGCGGCTCCTACCAGAGTCTGGGCCCCAGCCCATCCTGTCCCCTCTCATGTAAGAATCTAGGACCCTGAGGCTCTGGTCAGCATGGAGGGCAGCCACCCTCTTGCCACTGCCCACCTTGGGCCACGCCTGTATGCTCTGTGCCCCTCTCATCCTGGGCTCAGTAGCTGTCTCTGGCTGGCTGCCCTCTCCCTCTTCGCCACAGTCCTAGCACCTGCCCACTGCAGTCTGAGGATGTCACCACAGAGCTACTGAGCTGGCCTGCCCCGTCTGAAGCCCCCAGCACACCCCCTGAAACCTGAGAGTGGTGCTGAGCGACCGGGCTCCTGCAAGACAGGGAAGCGTGCTCCCTCTCAGGAAGACTGACACCAGTGGGGCCACACCTAGGGGCAGGGGCTCTGCGGGCTCACAGTACGATGCTCCAGAACTTGCCTTTTGTCGTGGCTGATCCGGGGATGTGACCACCACTGTGTTGCAGATGGTGAGTGCAATGAAGAAGTCGAAAATGTCAGACAGCTCAGGCGAGAGGTGGGCCAATGGGTGCTCCTGGTGCCTTGCAAAAGCCAGGCACCTGTCACACTCGCTCACCTTCTCCAGCAGCTTCGGGTCGGGCATTATGTCCTTCTCCTGGGAAGAACACAAGGGTCGAAGGGTCAGTCTGACCCAGTGACCTGCCAAGTGTCCTTTTTAGTGCTTGACTATGTAAGGCACCTTGATTTTACTAGAAGCTGTAAACAGACCTTCACCTCATATATACACACGTCATTTTATAATTACAAATTATGCATAATCTTGATTGTATAAGAATATACAGCTAACATATGAAATGCATATATTCTTATATATAAGAAGGTACACATGTTCTTTTTATAAAATAATACCTCCAAGAATATATATTATTATAAAATTAACATATCTTACTCAGAAAGATTTGGAAAAATAAGAGAATAATAGGGAAAATGTAACAGATCTCTATCACACCACCTTACAGTAATATATACTTTTTAAAAAACATGCTTCTCTGCCTTTCCTTCGTCTTTTTTCTATACATGTACATTTTTAATCAAAATATTTTATACATAAATTGGCAGTTTCCATTTCCCCAAAAACATTATATTGCCTCAACTTTACCAGGCCTTTAAGAGCCATTTGAAAACATAATTTTTAACGGCATAAAAACAGACATACCATAATTTATTTGACCATTCCTTTATCACTGGGTACATTTTTTCGCTGTTTTATTGATGTAAATAACACACTGATAAGCTTCTATGCACAGAAATCTTTCACTGAATCACTAACTTCCTAGGTCAGAAGTTGGAACATTTCAAATACTCTTAACCCGTATTGATTGTGAAATTGATGTCAGGAAAACCTTCTCCAACACAGCCTCCCTGCTGCTCGGGTGACAGCTCTCCGCCCACGTGCCCCATGTAAACCCAACAACAATCAGTGACCACAAGTCTAGATGACCTCTATTCAATGGCACCTTCTATATGGGTTTCGAAGGACATAAAAGAATGAGGCCACCATACGTGAACAAAACGGATTCTCCCTCTCTGGTCTTCAAAAATTTTAGAAGTGAAAGGATCTTTTAGAGGTTGTCACGTACTTCTGGAAATTTCCCTGCCGGATGAGAATGGTCCATAAATGTTTGGGTGGTTGACAAGGCAAAGGATAGATTTGGGTTCATCTAATTAAATTTCTTTTTTTTAATCTGACTTTGCTTTTGCACAGTTGTCATCTTGCCCTGATGTTTTACACATTTCATAGGGCAGGACAGACTTCCTCTCCGTCACCCACTTGGCTGGGTCATCGGCAGTCCCCGCCTGGTAAGGGGACCTAATCAGTGTTTTGGAAAAGATACAGCAGTGTGGGAAGAAGGCACTGGACAGAAAAACATCCCCTAACTGAACAGAGGTAACTCCCCGGTGAAGAACAGACACTTTTGGTGACTGGGGGAGGTGACAGCGGGAAGGAGGGCTGCAGGACTCACCATGGGGCTGCTGAAGGCTGTGTGCTTGGACAGCATGCTGGCCCTCTTGGCCTCGGCACGGCTGCTGGTGCGCCTGTGTGACCTGGTGCTCTGGCTCCGATGCACGACTCGGATGCTTTGGTGGCTCCCGGTGCTGCTGCGCTGGGGCAGTGAGCCCCCTCTGGGCACCACCTCCTCCTCCTCCGAGTCTGCTTCCTGGTACCTGGCCAGACGCCGGGCTGTGGGGGAGGGGAACTAAGTGACATCGTGGGGAGGCTGTGTGTGATACTGAAGGGTCTAGGTTCCACAAGGCATCCAGCAGGGCACCCTGGGCCCTCACCACCCTCGCTCTCTGATGGCGAGGCCATGTTTGACAGGGGTTTCCACTGAGGGATGGGGGATGTTCTCATTTACATGCACCTTCAGTGGACCCGATGGGGCTTATGTTCTCAACCCCACGTCACAGATGAGAAGACTGAGTCTCATCTGTTAAGGTCATGGGATGCAGGGGCAGGGGGTTGAGATGGTACCCAGGCCCACGGGATGCCAAAGCTCAGGTCCCGCCCGTGATGGCAAAGGGGCCACCCCATCCCACAAAAAGTCAGATGTGGGTGGAGATGGGTCCACATACAGCCCCTCTGTTCAGGGGGAGCCCCCATGTGAATGGGGTGGGTGGGCAGGTGGCTGGGAGGCCCACAGAGTAGCTGGGTTCCAGGCTTTGACCTTCATGCCAGGGTCACAGGGCCACCTGCTTACTGGGGCTGTCAGGACAGATCACGCATTGAGCATCTGCCTTGCAGTCAAGCAGAAATAACGGTTCTCAGGCTGTGTTGACGGTGCTCTCCTGAGAGGGCTCCTTGCTCAACGTCAGGTGGGGATGAAGCACTTAGCAGCAGGGAGGCTCACATCCTCCTGGGGTTGTACAGCGTGGAAGAATGCCGCCAGTGTTCAGACCCAGCAAGCAGAGCTCCACTGAAGAAGATGGTGATTGTGATGCTGTGCCTGGCTCTTAGGGGGCACCGTGGAGCGACAGTCCCTGAGGCCTCCAGGGCTCTCAGTGAATCACAGAAGTGCACCCACGCTGCTGTTCTTGCTAACAAGGGCTCTCAACACGTGTTCCTGGCTTTGCCCAGTTAGTTCAGCTTCTTCCATCATATGTGAGCAACAGGAGACTATCCATAGGGACCACTCGCTCCAAACAAGCAACTCTTAAGAACTTCCAGGGCAGGCCCGGTGCTGGGTGGCAACACAAGGCATCCTAACAGGAGGTGGCCCGTGTGAGGGGCTAAGAGAAGGGCCCCCCTTCTGGGCATGCCATGGTGTGGTCTGTCCTGTGGGCCAGGCCTTGAACTCAGCATCTTCTTTGGGAAGACTTTTCTTTAGAGATAAGGAAAGGGAAGTCACCTGTCCATGGCCACCAGGCCGGGTAACTGCCAACCCCAGGACTCCACCTCAGGGAGCTCCTAATTCCAGGAGAAAACTCCTGCACCTGCCCCCTTTTCCCCCTGGCAGTGAGGTGGTGAGTGGATGGCAAGGAAGGGCAAAGCCTGGACTGGGCCTGTCTAGCTCCTAGGCTTGGACATTATGAGCACGGTGTCAGCCTCCCAAGGGCACATCTGCCCGCCCACCCTCCCACAGCAGTGATGAGATGTTAGCCTGAAAGCAGCCATCCCTCAGGCCGCTGCTGGTGCGTCTGTGCTCTGTGACCAGACAGCAGTGGCCTCAGCGATGCCCTCGGGCTCTTTGGGGAAGACGGAGACAAGGAGCAGGTGATGCTTGGCCCTGGCCCTGCACCGTCACCAGGACACGAAGTAGAGAGGGACACGCCCATGGTCTGTGCAGCCGGTTCAGGTACACGTGAGCTGGGCTCAGTACTCAGAGTCAACCCCACCTGAATTCGTTTTACTAACAGATCTGAGAGGTCGGACCATGCGAGCAGCTGCGAAGGGTGCCCGCCCAGGGGCCCGTCAGTCACTGATCACAGCTCTTCTTTAAAACATGCTGCAGAGACACCTGGCTGTTTCCACCTTCCCCAGCAATGCTTTCCTGTGTCTTCTGGGGGCGATGGACCCCTTTGGTTTTATGGTAAGCATCTGACAACTGTGAAAATCCTTCTGTAATCTTACTTGGGATTCTGCCCCCAGAGCCTCAGTTCCAGTTCAAAGGCGGACTTCAGACCTGGTCCTCTGACTCCTTTATAAGCAGGATGAGGTCTGCTTTCAGGCCCCCAAGCTCTTCTGCACAAGCCTGGGGAGTCAGGGAAGGGAGGAGCCAGAGAGGGAGGCAGGTGGGCAGATGGGACACTGTTCCTGACCGGTTTTTTTGAGTGGCAAATAAAACATTAAACAAATTGGACACATTCCTATGCCTTCTGTTAATATGATTCATTTTATCATGGAGGATATAGTGGATATCATGATAATTCTTGGTTTTATAAAACTCACAAAAATCTCGTGCTTCCAGCAGATCTTTCCCACCAAATGCCCCTAAAGAACAGCTTCCTATTGATGCCCCCATGTTGTCCCCCTGTTCTGTACTCGCTTCTGTTTCTGTGGCAAGGTTTCTTTGATGTTCTCAGATGCTGTTCCAGGAAAGAAGGGGAGTCCTGTTTGCAGAGCAGGTGCCCTCTCTCTCAGAGGTACGATGGCCCCAGAGACACTTCTGTGGTACAGGGACCCCCTCCTGTTTTGGGTGGGCAGCTGGCTCCAGGCACCCCTCGACTTAGGAAGCAGATGGCTCCCCTATGTGCTCAGAGGGGACAGAGGGAGGCAGCCAAGGATGAGAAAAGGAGAGGTGGGAGGAGGGACTGCCTAAATTCCAAAGTGAGGTGACACTTCCCTCTGGGAGGTCATATTCCAGAGGAAAGAAAGCAGCATGAAATGCCCAGTGCCCTGCTGAGAATTTGCAGCTGATAACAAGGAGACTGATGCGTGACAAAGGAAACATCTCTTTGCCTCTTGGTGTGACAGAGACCGGGTGCCTCTGAGGTGAGTTCCTCAAGGTTGCCCTCTTTGGTTCTGCTTGTCTGGCAGAAAATGAGTGTTTAAGCAGATGCCCACCACAGCAGATAGTGCAGGAAGCAGGGCGCCATCAGCAATAAGGAGGGGCCTTTTCTATAGATGCTGGTCCAGAGTTGCTCTGCCAGCCTTTCTGTTTTATTCTTCCTCAAAAATCATCAACCCCTGAAGCTGTGTGTGTGTGTGTATGTGTACACGCACGCACACACAGGCACGTGGGCATGCAACTCTGATACAGCAGCTCTCTGGTCCTGCCCAGCTTGGGAGCCCCCATCCCCAGACTCACCATTTGCATCATGAGAATATTCTATGCCAGACACAGTGCATCTTCGGAAAACCATCTTATTCTCAGTTAAAGTGCCAGTTTTATCGGAGAAGATATACTGTATCTGCCCTAGGTCTTCCGTGATGTTCAGGGCTCGGCACTGCAGCTGTGAGTCTGTCTCCTCATCATACAACTCTATATCCTGGTTAATGAAGTACACTTGGCATACTTTAACAATTTCAATGGAAACGTACAAGGAAATTGGGATCAAAACCTAGGAGACACAAGGCACATAGAATGAATGACCGTGAAGACCCGAGAACTGCGGATTTAGTCCAATCTAAACGACAAATAACTACAACCCCAAGTAAGTAGGGACTATACTGTACCTTTCAGAGCTTAAACAAGTTGGCTTAGAGTCAGTATTGTTAGAGTATTAGGATATTGGCAAAGAGTTTAAACTAGGACAGCCTACGGTGCCACTGCAGAGCGGAAATCCACTATCGTGTCTGGAAGTATGGAAACCATGGCTTGTATAGAAGCAAGCGTTTTCATATTACTAAGTTGTGCTTGAGAGAAGCTAGGAGAGGAAAAAGAGAAAAGAGAAACACAAAACACATGGCACAGTCAGAGTCCTCATAAGCAAAGTCACCTCACACCCAGGCTGTCCCGGGGCTCCCAGTGACAGGAGCTGCCTGTCCCGCAGACACAACCCCACAGCTCAGAAGAGATAGTCTTTTCAGTGGCTGGTTCTGTGCTGAAGGACAATCTCTGTGATTTTGTACAATACAGAGCAGAGGGGAGAGGCTTTGAGAAGAACAGTCACGGTTATGCTTTGACAATTCAAGAATAACCTTCATGAAATCAACGCTTAATTTTTTCTTTATCTCTGGAGTAACAGTATTGAACTGATACTTATGGGCTCAGAATATCACATTCAGACTAACTGGGTTCTCTGGGTAACTTAAGTATATGTTAATGCAACACCTACTACAGGACGAACTCAAGTACATGTGATATAAGACAGCAGAACGCCCCTTCCAGGCAAAGGCTAAGCCAATATCTTCTGTTCACTGTGTCCCTAAGGAGGGTGGCAGAGATGCTCACTGCCCCTCTCCACTCTCACAGGCTTTTGGGGGCATAAATTCTCAGTTAGTGATGGGGAATTGTTCAGGAAGCATGGGAACTAATAATAATAATAATAACCAATGCTGCAAAATGCAATGTGATATCCTAAGTTGACTCCAGGAACAGAAAAAGCACATCAGTGGAAAGATTAGTAGAATCCGAAGGACGTCTGGAGTTTTGTTTGAGACAAAGTACCAAAGTTGGTTTCTCAGGTTTTTTTTTTTCTTTTTTGCGGTACGCGGGCCTCTCACTGTTGTGGCCTCTCCCGCTGCGGAGCACAGGCTCCGGACGCACAGGCTCAGCGGCCATGGCTCACGGGCCCAGCCGCTCCGCGGCATGTGGGATCTTCCCAGACCGGGGCACGGATCCGTGTCCCCTGCATTAGCAGGCGGACTCTCAACCACTGCACCACCAGGGAAGCCCGGTTTCTCAGTTTTGACAATGTACCAGAGAAATGTAATATGCTCACATTAAGACACACTGGGTGAGGGACACATGGGAACTCTCTGTACTATTTTTTGAAACTTGTCTGTAAACCTTAAAATTATTCTGAAATAAAAATGTAGGTTTAAGACAGGAATAAAGACGCAAACTTAATAGAGAATGGACTTGAGGATACGGGGAGGGGGAAGGGTAAGCTGGCACAAAGTGAGAGAGTGGCATGGACATATATACACTACCAAACGTAAAATAGATAGCTAGTGGGAAGCAGCCGCATAGCACAGGGAGATCAGCTCGGTGCTTTGTGACCACCTAGATGAGCAGGATAGGGAGAGTGGGAGGGAGGGAGACGCAAGAGGGAAGAGATATGGGGATATATGTATATGTGTAACTGATTCACTTTGTTAATAAAGCAGAAACTAACACACCATTGTAAAGCAATTATACTCCAATAAAGATGTTAAGAAAAAAATGTAGGTTTTTTTAAGAAGTAATTGAGTGGAGGGGGGGGGTGGGATGAATTGGGAGACTGGGATTGACATATACATACTACTGATACTATATATAAAATACATAACTAATGAGAACCTACTGTATAGCACAGGGAACTCTAGTCAATGCTCTGTAGTGACCTAAATGGGAAAGAAATGCAAAAAAGAGTGGATATATGTATACGTAGAGCCAATTCACTTTGCTGTACAGTAGAAACTGGGAAGGAAATCCAAAAAAGAGTGGATATATGTATACGTATAGCTGATTCACTTTGCTGTACAGTAGAAACTAACACAACATTGTAAAGCAACTACACTCCAATAAAAATTAATTTAAAAAAAAAGAAGTAATTGAGTGGAAAAACAAAACAGAACCAATGATGGAAAAACTGACCCCTCAGAGCCTAAAAATCTTAAGAATAGAAAAGGAGAATTTTAACTTGAAAAGCACCCAAGAAAAGATCCTTTAGATAAGTCGGGTGGGAAAACAAAAGGTAACACATTTGTCAGATGAACCTGTGCTCCTCCCAGGTGCAGAATTTGTGGGAAGTTCTTAGCAGACTATGATGACTCAAAGTTCTCATCAGAAAAGTAAAGCAGTTGTCATATGGAACTTAGTACTGTTACCTGCAGAACTATTATCATTGTCAAAAACGAATAAACTGCAGCTGTGACTGGGGATAAAGAGGTGCCGTCAGACTCGGGGACATCAAATAATGATTTCTTCTCTTGATAGCGCTGCACCCATAGTCCATGTCCTGTAGCAAAGTTCAAAGAGGAACGTCATTCACCTGACACAAGTACATCGGGTTTTATGAGCCCACCTGGCCACCTAAGAAAGCAAAAGCCCACGGTATTGTTGGCACTACAATCAGAGCACTGGAAGGAAGGCCCCGGGACTTGGACTCTGCCTCAGCCCCGGCCTTTCCCATCGTTGGTACTGAATAGCACCACTGGTCATAACACAGGAATTGGACGTGTGCTGGTAGCTGCCAACGAGAAATCCCAGAAAGGAATTTCCCAATGCCTCACTAAACACCAGTCTCAATAGGCTCTGAATACTGCCTGTAATTGTCCCTGCTTAGAGATTCAAAATTCACATCTCACAGACTCTGAAAAGCCAACAGCAACACACGTTATTTCAACTGAGCCCCACACCTAAATGATGACAGAGCCCTTTTCATGCCCCGTATACCAGTGCCTTTTACCACTGAGTTCCAAGACCATGTCACACCTGTCTGGTGTGTGATGGCAGCTGAGCGGGACACGGTGAAGGTCATTTACCTGGAGGTCCACGCGCTTCCCTGCCAGGCACTCCCAAAGCAGCATGCCGGTTTGGAGGCCACCAGAAGCTGGGGGCGCCAGGCTGCACACAGCCTAACTGCTAGCCCCTTCTTGGGACCCAAATAATGTTTTCCCTCTTCTCACAGAGTCCCTAATAGTAGCATTTGTGCTTCTACTGCTCTGATTCCTGTTATCACCAGGTTAGTATCACTCTTTCCATTGGAATCATTACAGGAGGCATGATTAAGCCGTTCTTCCACCCCAGAAGATGCCAATTCGAAAAACACTAGTTTGCGGAGCTCATTCATCGAAACGTCTCAACGTGGCCTTGCCAATGCAAACATCCCCTGAGTCCAAGCCAGTGACAAATGTGTGTTAATTAGAGCACTGGGTCAGAAGGAGACCGAGACAGCCCAGCCGGGGCCCCCGGCAGCCGTCCAGCAGTGCCCACTCATCGTGACCTCTGAGGAGACTTACCGACGGCTGAAAACAGAGACATACAAACGAGGAGGAGGACACACCAGAGCACGTCGCAGTTCATCTGCCTCTCCAGCCGGCTGCGCTTGTAGCGGGGCCCGCTGTTGTTCAGCAGAGCCTTGGTCTCATGTCCTGCGGGGGAGGCGGTGAGTCAGTGCCCAGCAGGAAAGGGACGGGCTACGCTGACTCCATGGATTGGAAAAGGGTGCTCCCATCCAATGATCCATATGGGATAAGTTCAGTCAGAAAAGTAGGCTCTACAATTAATCTCAACTATGTAACCACCACGGGGAAATGCACAGAAAGAAATAGGCTAACATGCTAAGAACACTTCTGGTCCAGATATTATTAGACATTTTGCGTCCATCTATTTTCCTGGTTCTCTACAATGGGTTTATGCTACTTTGATAATCAGGAAAAAACCAAAACAACCAGGAGCAATGTCCAGGAATAGCCAGCCCACCATCCTGAGCCAATGCCATCACAGACAGCACGTGACACGCAGCACCTACCTGCGTAGATGACGATGCCCACGACGGCTTCTGTGTTTCGGATGGTGCAGCCTCGAAGCAGCAGGTTTTCTTTGTAGAGCCCAGCCTTTTTCCCGTTGTTGTGTATGCTGTCATGGAACAGTTGGCATGTGTCACGTGGGTGCTTACATGGCCTCACAGCTCAAGCAGCACCGCTCTGGGAAGGAAGGCCTAGACCCGGGGCTGGGGAGGGGAGGGGTGGAGGGTCTCAGTGGACCTTTGCAAGAGCTGAGATGGGGCTGGCACTCACCAGTAACTGGGCTTCTAGAAGCCCCTCCAGAGCCTGATGTTTGTTCGTTTACTTTGCCCACGGGCTTTGTGAAATAAGAAATATATGATTTTATCTCTGCCCCCGGTTCCTGACACAGGGCTCCTGACACCTTTGTAAATAGAAGTCCTAGGATAATCTTTTGTTCTAACATTTAGTCTTTGACTCCAGTTCCTGGCACAGAGCTCCTAAAATTCTCGTAATTTCCTAAGTGATCAGAGCACTAGGAACATCTTTTGTTCTAACATTTGGTCTTCGAGACCGGCTGTTCCTGACACACAGGACTGAGCCTGTCACCTGTGGGATCTGACGCTCTCCCCAGGTAGATAGCATCAGAATTGAGTTAGACTGTGGGACACCCAGCTTGGTGTGGGAAAAACCCACACGTCAGAATTGGTACCAGGACCATTGTAGGCTTCATGCCACAAGGTCTGGCCACAGCTAGAGAGGGCAGAGTCGGGAACTGGGGGACCGAGTTGGAAAGCTGGCCCAGGAAGGCCCTGCCAGGTGATCTCTGCCCATGTCCTGATCATCACAGAGAACACTTCTCCTCACCAGTACCTCATGTTGTCACAAGGGTACAAATATTTCTCTAGAAAAGGGGATAATATTGATTTCAGCAATATTTCCTACATTCTGTTTTTCTTATTAAAAGTCACACAATTATTAGAAATATTAGCATGTTAAATTTGAAATGTGGTAAACTCCATGATACAATTTTATACATTTGGTTTCTTATTAAAAGTCACACAATTATTAGAAATATTAGCATGTTAAATTTGAAATGTGGTAAACTCCATGATACAATTTTATACATTTGGTTTCACTGCTATTTAGATTCAGAGAATATCCCACGTTTAAGCAACTGCTTTTCAAACTCATCCTCTTGACCTACTAATGGCAGCCGCACCCTCACCCCTGTTGGTCAGGAGTGTGCTAGGGCCACACTGGGGTGGATGAGGTCCTGGGAGCCTGACGAATAGGTCACAAGGGGAGGCCCTGGAGGCTTTCAGAACTAGAGCAGGGGCCCTGCCTAACCTACATCAATCAGGCAGTGCCACCTGCCTTCCAAGAGGAGGGCCTTCCAAGAAGCCACCTTCTCACACCCTATGTGGACAGCCCTCCCCAGCCCTCCCACACACACCCACAGCCCAAACTCCTTCTCTGAAGTCACCAAGGATCCCTGCAGGTGTCGCCCCTCCCACCAGCTCCTAGCAGTGCCCACTGACCAGCGAGCAGAGCTAGTTTGGAGAGGTACAAGGTCAGAAGAAGCCGTTAAGGGTTCCAGGAAAACAGCACTTCCTGCCACTTCTGGACCCTGGTCACCTGCATGAGGGATGGGGCTGCCTCTCAACCTAAGACACAATCTGTATTCTTCACAACCAGGGAAATCAATATATTTTATGGTGAAGAAAAGAAGCTAAACAATAAAGAAAAGCCCAAAACACCATGCTGGGGGGACGCATTTCCTGCAAGCCTGTTATTTACCAACATGGCACTGGTTCTTCTGCAGAACTCAGGCAAAGGAACGTGCAGGAGGAGGGCCAATCAACACTGTGTGATGCCCTCTCCCTCCCCCCCACCTTGTGGCAATTCCAGAATAAAGTTCTGCTTTAAAAAGAGATTCAAGACTGGAAACCTCAGTGCCAGCTAACGTGTCAAGAGGCCCGAGTGCATGAGACGTTACACACAAAACCCAGCTCCCGAGTCAGGAGTGAGAGAATGCCCACCGCCACGGTTCTCTCCGCAACAGCCGCACATGGAAACCATTTCTCGGGACAGCAGTCAAGGATGAACCATCTAAATCAAACCAGTCATGCTTATTCAGAAGAAGAGATGAACTCAACAGAAACAAGAAAAGGTATTACATTAAGCTTCCTTTGATGTGACCTACACCTTTCAGTAACTACTGTGCTTTCTAATCAGACCAAGCCAGACCAGAAATGATCACAGCAGGTGTATCGGCCTGTTTAAGGCCCCCAGCGGCATACAAATGGCAATGGGGGCTGTGCTCTGAGTGAGTCTCCCTGCATCAGAAGGGGAGGAAGGCTGGAGAACGGCGTCACCCTAAAGGTGCTTGGCAGTGCAAGTGCTGCCTTGGTCTCCTAAGGGGGAAAGTCCCTGCTAAGGGCGAATAGGCCCAGGACCCAGCAGGCATGAGGCTTGACTCCAGGAAGACGTGCAAGAGAATATGAGCCCATCACACTGCCCTCAGCACCTACCTCTGTCTTATGGCTTGACATGTGTCCCCCCTAGAATTCATATGTTGATGTCCTAACCCCCGTATCTCAGAATGTGACTGCATTTGGAGTTAGGTCTTTAAAGAGGTAATTAAGTTAAAATAAGGTCATATGGATGGGCCCTAACCCCATATGACTGCTGTCTCTGTTAGAAAATATTTGGACACAGAGACGGACAAGCACAGAGGTTAAGATGATGTGAGGGCACAGGGAGAAGGCGGCTGTCTGCAAGCTAAGGAGAGGGGCCTCAGGAGACACCAGTCCTGCTGACACCTGGATCTTGCTTCCACCCTCCAGAACTGTGAGACAATGCATTTCTGTTGTTTAAGCTGCAGGGTCTGTGTCAGCCCAAGCAAACGGATACATCCCTTAACATTTAATCTGAGCCACGTACAAGAACTCCTTTAGTTCAAGTCCCCATTGTTTGACTCATCCAAACAATCTCTTCTAAATAGAAACTGTCCAAAAGTGCCCTGGGAAATACCACATGCAGGACGTGACAGGGCTCAGCTAATAAACTCCTGCCTGGCTGTTCTTTCTCAAGAGAGGCTGTGTCTCCTGATGGGCTTGCATGTCAGTTCTGTCCTTCTAAGTCCCAGCACTCGGAGGTGCTGGGGAGAATCAACCATATGTCCAGACACAGGTGCAAGGTGCCATGGTTGTGATGCAAGAGAAGGGGGACCTTGGACAGCAACCTGCAGCCGCCCCTCCCTAGGTCACATCACCTCTAGCACCCAGACCTGGGTCTCTTCTCTGCTCCATTGCTGGCCGAAGCTCCACCACTGACTGGTCACACATGGGCCAGCACCCTTGCTGCCATTGTTGACTCCCCTCCTTATTTTTATATCCACACAGACATCAGTTTTCAATTTTGCCCCCTTCGCTAGCTATTCCTTTTTATTTTTTGGTATCTTTATTGCAGTACATTTGCTTTACAATGTTGTATTAGTTTCTACTGTACAACAAAGTGAGTAAGCTATATGGATACACATATCCCCATATCCCCTCCCTGTTGAGCCTCCTTCCCACCCTCCCTATCCAACCCCTCTAGCTCATCACAAAGCATCGAGCTGATCTCCCCGTGCTATGCAGCAGCTTCCCACTAGCCATTTACATTTGGTAGTGTATATATGTCAATGCTACTCTCTCACTTTGTCTCAGCTTCCCCTTCCCCTCCATGCCCTCAAGATCATTCTCCACATCTACGTCTTTATTCCTGCCCTGGCACTAGGCTCATCAGTACCGTTTTTTATATTCCATATCTGTGCATTAGCATCCGGTATTTCTTTTTCACTTTCTGACTTACTTCTCTCTGTATGACACTCTAAGTCCATCCATGTCATTACAAATAACTCAATTCCGTTCCTTTTTAGGGCTGAGTAATATTCCATTGTATATATGTGCAACATCTTCTTTATCCATTCATCTGTCGATGGACACTTAGGTTGCTTCCATGTCCTGACTATTGTAAACACAGCTGCAATGAATATTGTGGTACATGACTCTTTTTGAATTATGGTTTTCTCAGGGAATATACCGAGTAGTGGGATTGCTGGGTCATATGGTAGTTCTATTTTCAGTTTAAGGAACCTCCATACTGTTCTCCATAGTGACTGTATCAATTTGCATTCCCACCAGCAGTGCAGAAGGGATCCCTTTCCTCCACACTCTCTCCAGCATTTATTGTTTGTAGATTTTTTGATAATGGCCATTCTGACTGGTGATACCTCTTTGTAGTTTTGATTTTCATTTTTCTAATGATTAGTGATGTTGAGCATCTTTTCATGTGTTTGTTGGCAATTTGTATGTCTTCTTTGGAGAAATGTCTGTTTAGGTCTGCCACCCATTTTTGCATTGGGATGTTTGTTATTTTGATAATGACCTGCATGAGCTGCTTTTATATTTTGGAGCTTAATCTTTTGTCAGTTGCTTCATTTGCAAATATTGTCTCCTTTTCTAGGGGTTGTCTTTTTATCTTGTTTATGGTTTCCTTTGCTGTGCAAAAGCTTTTAAGTTTCATTAGGTCCCATTTGCTTATTTTTTATTTTATTTCCATTACTCTAGGAGGTGGGTCAAAAAGGTCTTGCTGTGATTTATGTCATAGAGTGTTGTGCCTATGTTTTCTTCAAAGAGTTTTATAGTGTCTGGCCTTACATTTAGGTCTTTAATCCATTTTGAGTCTATTTTTGTGTATGGTGTTAGGAAGTGTTCTAATTTCACTCTTTTACATGTAACTGTCCAGTTTTCCTGGCATCACTTATTGAAGAGGCTATCTTTTCTCCATTGTATATTCTTGCCTCTTTTGTCAAAGATATGGTGACCATATGTGTATGGGTTTATCTCTGGGCTCTCTATCCTGTTCCATTGATCTATATTTCTGTTTTTGTGCCAGTACCATACTGTCTTGATTACTGTAGCTTTGTAATATAGTCTGAAGTCTGGGAGCCTGATCCCTGCAGCTCAGTTTTTCTTTCTCAAGATTGCTTTGGCTATTCAGGGTCTTTTGTGTTTCCATACAAATTGTAAAATTGCTTGTTCTAGTTCTGTGAAAAATGCCAGTGGTAGTTTGATAGGGATTGCATTGAATCTGTAGATTGCTTTGGGTAGTAGAGTCATTTTCACAATGTTGATTCTTCCAATCCAAGAACATGGTATATCTCTCCATCTATTTGTATCATCTTTAATTTCCTTCATCAGTGTCTTATAATTTTCTGCATACAGGTCTTTTGCCTCCTTAGGTAGGTTTATTCCTAGATATTTTATTCTTTTTGTTGCAATGGTAAATAGGAGTGTTTTCTTAATTTCACTTTCAGATTTTTCATCATTATTATAGAGGAATGCAAGAGATTTCTGTGCATTAATTTTGTATCCTGCTACTTTACCAAATTCATTGATTAGCTCTAGTAGCTTTCTGGTAGCATCTTTAGGATTCTCTATGTATAGTATCATGTCATCTGCAAACAGTGACAGTTTTACTTCTTTTCTGATTTGGATTCCTTTTATTTCTTTTTCTTCTCTGATTGCTGTGGGTAAAACTTCCAAAACTATGTTGAATAATAGTGGTGAGAGTGGACATCCTTGTCTTCTTCCTGATCTTAGAGGAAATAGTTTCAGTTTTTCACCATTGAGAATGATGTTGGCTGTGGGTTTGTTGTATATGGCCTTTATTATGCTGAGGTAGGTTCCCTCTATGCCCACCTTCTGGAGAGTTTTTATCATTAATGGGTATTGAATTTTGTCAAAAGCTTTTTCTGCATCTATTGAGATGATCACATGGTTTTTATCTTTCAGTTTGTTAATATGGTGCATCACATTGATTGATTTGCATATATTGAACAATCCTTGCATTCCTGGGATAAACACCACTTGATCATGGTGTATGATCCTTTTAATGTACTGTTGGATTCTGTTTGCTAGTATTTTGTTGAGGATGTTCATCTGTGATATTGGCCTGTAATTTTCTTTTTTTTGACATGTTTGTCTAGTTTTGTTATCAGGGTGATGGTGGTCTCATAGAATGAGTTTGGGAGTGTCCCTCCCTCTGCTATATTGTAAGAGTTTGAGAAGGATAGTGTTAACTCTTCTCTAAATGTTTGATAGAATTCTCCTGTGAAGCCATCGGGCCCTGGGCTTTTGTTTGTCAGAAGAGTTTTAATCACAGTTTCAATTTCAGTGCTTGTGATTGGTCTGTTCACGTTTTCTATTTCTTCCTGGTTCAGTCTTGGCAAGTTGTGCCTTTCTAAGAATCTGTCCATTTCTTCCAGGTTGTCCATTTTATTGACATATAGTTGCCTGTAGTAGTCTCTCATGATCCTTTGTATTTCTGCAGTGTCAGGTGTAACTTCTTTTTCATTTCTTATTCTTTTGATTTGAGTCTTCTCCCTTTTTTTCCTGATGAGTCTGGCTAATGGTTTATCAATTTTCTTTACCTTCTCAAAGAACCAGCGTTTAGTTTTATTGATCTTTGCTATTGTTTCCCTCATTTCTTTTTCATTTATTTCTGATCTGATCTTTTTGATTTCTTTCCTTGTGCTAACTTTGGGGTTTTTTTGTTCTTCTTTTTCTAATTTCTTTAGGTATAAGGTTAGGTTGTTTATTTGAGATGTTTCTTGTTTCTTGAGGTAGAATTATATTGCTATAAACTTCCCTCTTAGAACTGCTTTTGTTGCACCCCATAGATTTTGGGTCGTGTTTTCATTGTCATTTGTTTCTAGGTATTTTTGATTTATTCTTTGATTTCTTCAGGGATCTCTTTGTTATTTAGTAGCATATTGTTTAGCCTCCATGTGTTTGTACTTTTTACAGTTTTTTTCTTGTAATTGATATCTAGTCTCATAGCATTGTGGCTGGGAAAGATACTTGATATGATTTCAGTTTTCTTAAGTTTACTGAGGCTTGATTTGTGATCCAAGATGTGATTTATCCTGGAGAATGTTCCATGTGCACTTGAGTAGAAAGCATATTCTGTTGTTTCTGGATGCAATGTCCCATAAATATCAATTCAGTCCATCTAGTCTAATGTGTCATTTAAAGCTTGATGTATGTTTTTCCCTTTCATCACTTTAAATGTATTGTGCCACTCTCTTCTGGCCTGTAGAGTTTCTGCTGAAAGATCAGCTGTTAACCTTATGCAGATTCCCTTTATGTTATTTTTTGCTTTTCCCTTGCTGTTTTTAATAATTTTCTTTGTGTTTAACTTTTGTTAGTTTGATTAATATATGTCTTGGCATGTTTCTCCTTGGGTTTATCCTGTATGGGACTCTCTCTGCTTCCTGGACTTGATTGACTGTTTCCTTTCCCATTTGGGGGACGTCTTCAACTACAATCTCTTTAAATATTTTCTCAGCCCGTTTCTTTTTTCCTCTTCTTCTGGGATGCCTATAATTCGAATGTTGGTGCACTTAATGTTGTCCCAGAGGTCTCTGAGACTGTCCTCCATTTTTTTCATTCTTTTTTCTTTATTCGGCTCTGCAACAGTTATTTCCACTCTCTGTCTTCCAGCTCACTTATCCGTTCTTCTGCCTCAATTATTCTGCTATAGATTCCTTCTACTGTATTTTAAATTTCGGTTATTGTGTTGTTCATTACTGTTTGTTTGATCTTTAGTTCTTCTAGGTCCTTGTTAAACATTTCTTGTATTTTCTCTATTTCCAAGATTTTGGATCATCTTTAGTATCATTACTCTGAATTCTT
The DNA here is from genome assembly GCF_964374135.1 of Grampus griseus. Taxonomy (NCBI): domain Eukaryota; kingdom Metazoa; phylum Chordata; class Mammalia; order Artiodactyla; family Delphinidae; genus Grampus; species Grampus griseus. The sequence continues at coordinate 123,284,488 of NC_139018.1, forward strand.
TTTCAGGTAGTTTGCCTATTTCCTCTTCATTTATTTGGTCTTGTGGGTTTTTATCTTCTCCTTTGCCTGTAAGATATTTCTCTGTCTTCTCATTTTGTCTAATTTACAGTATTTGATCCTCTCCTTTCCCTAGGCTGCAGGGTCATAGTTCCTCTTGCTTCTGTTCTCTGCCCCCATTGGTGGCATTGGTCCAGTGTCTTGTGTAGGCTTCCTGATGGGAGGAGTTGGTGCCTACATTCTGGTGGGTGGAGCTGAGTCATTTTCCTCTGATGAGCAGGGCCGTGTCAGGTGGTGTGTTTCAGAGTGTCTGTGACCTTAGTATGACTTTAGGTAGTCTGTGTGCTAATAGGTGGGTTTGTGTTCCTGTCTTGTTTGTTGTTTGGTGTGAGGCGTCCTGCACTGGGAGCTGCTGGCTGTTGGGTGGAGCCAGGTCTGGATTCAGATAGAGGCCTCCAGGAGAGCTCTTGGTGATTAGTCTTCCCTGGGGCTGGGAATTCTTTAGTGGTCCAGCATCCTGGACTTGGTGCTCCCCCCACCAGAGTCTCAGGCCTGATTTCTGGTCAAGGGACCAAACCCCACAAGTTGCTCATCCCAGCAATAAAGGTGATCAAAAAAGAAAAAAAAAGACTAACAAAACCCCAAATGGTAAAAAGTAAAATAAAAAAAACAGAAACAAGGAAACACACACAAAAGAAACAAAAACAGAACCATATAAATCAAAAAGCAAGAGAACAACCAGACAAACAAAAGAACCCAAGAATGAAATCCACCAATTAAGAAGAAAGCTGACAAAAACACAAAACCAAAAAACAAAATCAAAGCAGAGTGCCAACGGAAGAATGAAGCAAAGAAACAAACCAATGAAAATGATAAAAAAAAAAAAGAGAGAAAAAGAGAAAGGAGAAAGAACAAATGAAAGGCAACATAGAAACAGAAATTTTAAAAAAAGAAAATAGAAAATATATTCTAAAAATGACAAACAAAACCCCAGAGAAATGGTAAAAACAAAATCAATCAAACAAAAACAGAGACAAGGAAACACATATGTAAAAAAAACAAAAACAGAGCCAAATAAAACAAAAAGCAAGAGAATAACCAGACAAATAGAAGAACTCAAAAACGGAATCAAACAATTAGGATTAGAACCAACAGAAACACATAACCTAAAAACAAAACCAAAGCAATGTGCCTACTGAAGAATAAAGCAAGGAAACAGAAAAAACTGATTAAAATGATTTAAAAAAATAGGATTTAAAAAATAGGATAAAATAAAATAAAAAAGGAAAAATCACAGGACAACAGAAAAGCAAAGTAGAAATGGAAATATATTTTTAAAAAAGAAAGAAAGAATATATTAAAGAAAAAGAAGATAAAATAAGGGAAAAGAACACAGAACCAAAGAAAAGCAAAGTAAAAATAAATAAAAAAATAAACGTTATAAAACATGCAGATCCCAAGAAACCAAAAAAAACTAAACCACCACCACCAAACAAAAAGAGAAAGAAAAAACAAACAAACAAACAAAAAACCCCAAAAACAACAAAAGCTAGAACCAACGACAGAATGAATCAAAACAAATAGAATAATAATAATTATGTTTCCCTGGGGTCTCCGCTGTAAGTGTCCTTGCACATACCATGAACCACAGCCCACCTCCGCCTCCCCAAGAGCCTCTCCTCTGCCTCTGGGCTGGTCTCTGGACCTGCTGTGGGTGCTCTGGGGACCACTCAGACTCTGATCTGGCCTGATTCCTGCATGTGCTGTCCCCAAAGTCCATAGCTGCCAGAGCTAGACCATTTCATTTGTGGGAACACTCATTGCCTACTCAGGTATTCCACAGACGCAGGGACTACCTAGCTTCGTGGGGATTTAATCTTCAGCTTGTACAGCTGATAGAAAGATTTTTGACCTTTTTCCTTAGCCACCCTGTCCCTGGGGTTCAGCTTTGGTTTTATCCCCACCTCTGTGTGAGGTCCATCCACAGTTGTCCAGTCCTGAGGCTGCCTTCAAGCTCTTGGGTCAGTCGCTGTGAGGACCAGGCAAAGAGGTGGTATGACTACTTGGATCGCAGAGCCCTGGCAGCGCCAAATGCACAAAAAAGCCAGCAGCCACGGGTGCAAGAGATATGGCCATAGTGAGGGCTTTTTCTGGTGCCCAGCTACAGGCGCGTGAGGGCCAGCTCTGAGTGTGCTTCTTTTATTGTCGTCGGCAGGCTCTGTCGTGTGGGGAGAGAGAGGCTACAACAGTGGCTCCTTCCCCTGCGTGTGACTCAGCAGAAGTGCCCTGTTTCCATGGCAGTCCGGTCTTCCTCCGTAGGCATTTCCTGCTGTGGATTTCCTCCATTCCATCCCTTCAGTCCATCGCCCCACAGCCAACAGGAGTTCTCGCTCTGGGTCTGTTCTCCAATCCCCACACACCAGCTCCCAGCCCCCCTGCACACCCATGAACGGATGTACAGACTGTCTATTTCTCACTCTGTCCCGTCTGCCACAGATTGGCCACTTCATCCTCTTCCAACAGCCTCAAATGCATCCCTTCTGTCCCAATTGAATTCCCCGTCAGAGATGGGGCTTCCCCGTTGGAGTGGGGGTTTCCCCGAATTCGGGAATCTCTCCTCTGCTTCAGCTCCCCCACCCCGGGATGCAGGTCCCGTCCAGCTTCCTCTCCTCCTCCTTCTCCCTTCTTTTTTTCTATCCTACACAGTTATGCAGGGACCTTTATAGTCCTTTCTGGTGTCCAAGGTCTTCTGCTAGTTCTCCGCAGGTGTTCTGTGAAAACTGTTGCATCTATAGGTGTATTCCTGACACATCTGTAGAGAGAGATGAACTCTACATCCTCCTACTCCTCCGCCATCTTGAATCCGCTACTCACTGGCTATTTCTTTAATCCACCTTCTTCTCACACTCTCTGTGCATCACTGCCCTAATTCAGGCTTCCAAATTTCCCTACTGCAGCCTTCGACGCACCCCTTGTGGCTTGGATGCCACCAGCCTTGGCCCTTCCTGTCCATTTCTCACCCAGGCACCGACCGATGTTTCAGGGTGCAGGTTTGAGTGCTGAGTTCTCCTGGGAGCATCCTGCAGGATCTCTGACTTCCTCTGGCACACACGGCCACTCTGCGCCCTGGGCGGGCCCATCCTGTGCAGGCTCTCGGCCCCGGCCACCCATGCTGCACATCCTGCTACCCACGCTGCCTGTTGGCCCAGCGCGTCCTGCCTTGGGGAGCTTGGCCTGCTACCCTGGGCTCACATTTTACAGCCCTCAGGAAGATGCTTTGCTAACACTAAGCTCCCCAGACCCCACAGCCAGGAGACTCTGCGATATTTTGTGCTTCCCTCTCTCTGCTTGTAAAGACGGGCTCCTCGCATATTCTTCCATCCTGCACCCCATGCCCACCCCAGTCCCTGGCAAATGCTGAGGCTGCCTGGCCCTTAGCTTTGGGGTGGTCCAGCCCACAGGGATGTCGGAAGGAAACCAGAGGCGTGGACAGAGGCGAGGGAGGTTGGGAGCGTGTCTCGGCTCCTCCTAGGAGAGAGTGCTGGGTTGGTTGTGTCCCTCAACCAAGGTGGTGAGCCTCCCAGGCGGCCCCTGGACATGAGTCCCCCAGGGCCACTCCCCTCACCCCCCCGGGACCACTGGGCCTCACGGTGACCACAGCTCAGCTGCTCCTAACCCTTGTGGCTGCCTTAAGCCCTAGCCCCTCCTGCAGAAATGGACCCTTGGCTAATAGCCCCACACATTCAAATTTGAGCATCTGATCTGTTTCCAGAAGGGATCCGACTGACACAGGTAGAAAGGATGGAAGGAGAGATAACCCCTTCTCTACTGCCGAGTCCTAGGCATCATTTTCTTTAAAATAATAGTTGCTCAGGTTTCTGTTTATCTATGTAAGTACAGAAATGACCCGACTGTGTTTTGTGCCAATGTTAGATTTTCTCGAGATGTAAATATCAGTTAAAGGTGCTAAGGTAAAATGAAAATATTCTGATTTTAGAGTCTGGCTGATGCAGTTACAATTCGTCTCAAAGCCTGGTCCTTGGGAGTGAGGACATTTTGGATATAAACCCACACAGAGCTCCATCCAGATGCTGGGCTGGGGGGCTGGGGGAACTGCCAGGGTGTCCTGGGGTGACCACAGTCTTGGAGCATGCCATCTGCCGGGATGGGGCAGGGGTGATGCCCCAACAAGCACACCCTGGGCTCTGGATGGCAGCCAGTGTCCTGAAGCCTCATGTGGTCAAGCAGGCTCTGTGGCCCACGGGGAGGGACCCCAGAACCCGCTCCATGGAGGACTTAGGATAAGAAATGGAGCCTGGCTTTATAGGTCGAAATGGAATTTCACATCAGATGATGAAACCAACCAATCTCTTTGCTTTATTTATTCTTTAGGAGTAAGTGAAAATGTTTGATTGACTGGTGGCTTCAAAGCCTACATCGTCCTGCCCTGGAGTTGCTGAGCGAGCTAAGCAGGGTGCCCTGAGCAGCCAGAGCCCCCATCCACAGCGGCTCTCTGGGCTGCCAGGGCCCAGGGCAGCTGAAGAGGTGGGGAACAATGTTATTTCCAGCTCCTGTCTCTGACGATTTCATAAGTGCTTAACTACAGGAATTGCATTAAAAACTAGTGGGCATTAAAGTGCACTTGAATAATGATGCACCTGACACTCTTATTTTAACAGCTTGAGCTATATTTCATATACCATGCAACTCACCCATTTAAGGTGTACAGTTCAGGGTTTTTTATATTCACAGCCTTGTGCAGTGCTCCCCACCAGCTAATTTGAGAATGTTTTCATCAGAAAGAAACCCTGTACCCACTGGCAGTCACTCCCCATTCCCATCCCACCCCCCAACCGTGGCAAACCACGAATCCACTTTTTGCCTCTCAAGATATTCTTACTGTGGACATTTCACACCAATGGGACCACACACCATGGCTGACACCACCCTCTTGCACGAAGTGCTCTGATTCACATTGTGTCTTTCACTCCATTCAATGTCAGCCACTGTTCTCTCCAGAATTAGGAGGAAGCCGGGGCTCGGAAACACAGGATAACTTTCCTAAGGCTTGGGACTTCTTGGTACGACCCCAAGCAAGCTTAGTTCTCCAGCTGCAAACAGCTAAGGTTTCCAGTTTGGATGGACTGGTCCAAATAAGAGTGAAATCTGATGGCCTGTCCAGTGGCCTATAGTCCTGGGTTCTCCAGTGTGAGTGAGGCTACAGGGCGGCAGCTGAGTTTAGGCTGAAGGAAAGCCACCAGGAGCAGACAGTGAGAGCCAGCAAACCAGGGAACTGGCTCAGCAGCTGGTCTACCCCCTGGGTCTAAATCTCAGCTCTACCACCCAGGTTAGCCCCACCCCTGAGCATCAGGACCAGTAGCGGGGCTGGGGACTCCTTCCTTCCTTCTGCCTAGAGGCAGGACTCAGGACCTGGGGTGACCAGGCCTCTCCCAGAGGCTCTGCTCACCTGCCCTTCCCTCTCCTCCCCTCAGCACTCTTCCTGGAGACTTCAGCCCGAGTCACGGAGGGAAGAGCTTTTAACACACTGCCACCAACACCCAAACTCCAGAGCTCCTGGCTGGACAGGCCTAGCTGGGAGAGGGGCCTGTCTGCACCCTGACATTCTTGTAGCAAATCCCAAATATCACCTAGTAGAGAGAGCAAGTCACAAACGCATGGAGGTTTAGGCACTCAGAGGCCTGAACTGGCCGGGCTCTATAGCATGAGCCTCAGGGCAGGATGGCTTGCTGGGAAAAGTAAGAGAAAGCATGACAAGGTTGAACCAGAGCGGGAAGAGGTTTCACCTGGGGAGAGTTGCCCTTCTTGCCTTTCTTGGGCAACGTGCCAGCAAGAAGGATGCATGCTGGGAACACTTGCTGGCAGCATCTCTCTGAGCGGCCAAGTCAGCCTAGCTGGCCATAGGCACAATGCTATCCACTTGAGGCCGTCTTCCCAAGAAAGAGGCAGCTGGGGCACCAAGTCAGCTGAGGGCCAGCTTGGAGGCAATGCAGGGGCTGCAGGTGGGCGAGGGGCCAAGGGACACCCCTTTCCCGGATCACTGAATCCCTTTGCATGGAGGTCCCCACGGAGATCTCCAGCCTGGCCTTCTGTTATCTTCTCTCTTCCTAACAAGTGTCCTTCTTCTTTTTTGGAGGTTTTCATCTCTGGCCCTGTCCCTCCTTTTCAAGTCACATTTCTAGAAAGAGTGGTTGAAAGTACAATTCCTCTTCCATCTCCTATAATCTGGGCTCTACTCCGACAGTGCGGCCCTCCCTTTTCCCAGGTTCCTGTGGAGTCCAGCATCTGGCAGACCTCCTTCCTAAATGTCCCTCTGGGCCTCCTCCACTGGGCGTTGCCTTTGGAACCACATCCCCAAGGGATCCTGCTCCTGCCTGTTGGGATTGCTTTGTCTTCATTCCTTTTCTCTCTTGCCTTCTGTCCCATGTTGGTCTGGTGTCTCTCCGTCCTCAAACACAACCTCTAGACAGAGGTTCCCCAAACCTGTGTCTTTAGCACCTACTCCCCTGAATTCCTATCACATAGATTTTTTTCTGTCACTCCACCGAATGCACTCGCCAGCTCCTCAAATGCAGTGAATCCCAAACCCCATCTCTCCTCCACCTATAGCTCCCCATGATCCATACATAGTAGACAAACCATCCTCCCAGCCTCCTCTTCCACTGTATCCCCCTCCCCAGGGAACATTTGAGTTCTCGCCTTTGCCTCCCTCCTGACCTGTCTCTCTCCCTGCTCTATAGTATGATAGTAATAATATATTACTATATAGTAATATAGTCAAAGAAATGTTAACAACAGCAGCAATGACCATAATAGTGGCCAATGTTTATTAAGCACCCACCCTTCTGAAAGCTTTCCATGTATTAAATTGACAAAGCTTTGCACCCATGACACAAGGGGGCTCCTGGATTCTCCCCATTATACAGATGAGTAATGTTCAGTAGTTCGCCAGAGCTATCTTGCTGGAAAGCGTGGGCTCCAGAGTCTGCCAGCCTCAGCACTAAGCCAGACTTGGTCAATACCCTTGTTTAACACAGAGGTAGCTCCCAAGGGCAGGACCAAGAGCTGCTGACTTGGGGCTAAACCCCCTGCAGCGCTAATCCAAGTCTTGGGCAGGCAACAAGTGTGTGAGGAGTGGTCTGAGAACAGGGCTCCAGAGGCCCCACAGAGCAGGAGAGCACAGGCCAGGGTATAGTCAGGAGAAGGAGGTCTAGCTTTTTCCTTTGGGAGAGTGGGCACCAAAAAATTACCCCATCAGCAAGAATGTCCACAGAACATTCTCCCTAGAGGCTGCCTCCACCTCCTTCACAGTAGTCATTTCAGGGTCTGTGGATCCAGCATCTGCTCTGTTCTGCCTGCCTGACCCAGGAGATTTGGGGTGGTGCAGAGGACGGTGCCACGTGTGTGAAGCCCAGGGGGGCCACAGGGGCTGAGAAACCCACAGCAGACCAGTTTCGGACGGACGGCTGAGTATCTTCCCCCAAATTTTACAGATGACATTTTAGTATTTTTCTAATGAGTTTTTACTCTCCTTTAACTGGTTCCTTTAAGGGGTGATCTAACACTTTCAAGTTCTAGTCGATCCTCAGATAAGTATCCGCAATTTCAGCAGGTGACAGGCAGTATCTGGCCCTTCGCTGTTCACACTTTTCATTCACTGACTCTCCCCGTGCCCCGCAACATGATGGGAAGCCTGCTGTGTGCTGGGCAAAGGAAACATTGCTGGACATGTCAGCAAAGCAGAAGACTTGACCTCACACCAAAAGCTCTCAGCAGTGGAGCCCCTCCAGGAGCAGAGCACCTGTGTTACCTGTGTGTCCTAGGCACCCACGCTGCACCTGGACCGCTAAGCAGCATCCTGGTCAGCTGGCCCTCAGAGCCGGACGGCCGTGGGAGGCCCCAATTCTCCAGGTCACACCTGTGGCCCCCAGGCTCATGCCCACACAGCTGGCTCCCTCTGTGGGGGGGCACCCCCACTGCCCCCAGCAGGCAGCTCCACAACTCCACGCTACACCCTGTTCTCTCCCTCCTCCCTTTTCCCCACACTGCCCAGCCAAGTCGTGCACAACTATTAACACGATTACGGTAATTTCCAACTATTCACAGAAGCAGAGATACCATCCATACTTCCCATGTACCCCCAGCCCAGCTTCAACAAGGACCAACAGATGGCCAATCCAATGTCATTCATCTACCTTTCTTGTCTCTCTGTTTTGGAGCAAGGAGCTGGACAAGTTAACATGTTCTAGGACTTCTTATTTTGTTTACTGTCTCTCTAACTAGAGTGAAATAAACATGAAGGCAGAAATTTCTTTTCTATTCAGTTCACTGTGTTATCCCCAGAGCCTTGAAAAGAGCCTAGCACACAGTAGGTGCTCAGCAAATACTTGTTCAATGGCTGAGTGCATGAATGAAGGAATGAACTTCCAGGCAGGCTCCTCCTGCCTGGGGCCTGTGCTTACATTTATGGGGCCACATGTAGTCAACCTTGTTTCCCACGTCCCCACCTTCTCTGGCTGCTAGAGGGAGGGGATCTGACAAACTTCTACTGCTGACAGGCTCTTACCAAGCAGCCCCATGAGCTCAGGTGCAGGGCAACATTCCTCAAAGGCTGCACCAAGTGGCAAAGAATATATACATATAGTACTGTACTATACTATACAAAGTGGACCATTGAACAACACGGGTTTGAGCTGCGCAGTTCCATTTATTCACAGGTTTTTTTCAATAAACACAGTACTACACCATCCGAGATTGGCTGAGTCCATGGATGCAGAGTCACACATCCAGAGGGCAGACTATGGAGCTTGAGCATCCGTGGATTCTGGTATCCCTGGCAGGTCCCGGAACCAATCCCCCATTGACACTGACCATGTGAATTTTCAACTGGGTGGGGGCTGGCATCCCCCAACCCGTGTTGCTCAAGGGTTGACCGCATATGTACATGTAGTCTGTCAAACAGAAGGGGAAGCCCAGGCAGAGGTCTGATACTCACATGCACCCACGAAACCTAGTCAGGTCGTTGTTGGGCTTCTCACACTCGATTACGCTGGTGAACGTCAAAGGATTGAATTCGGAGACCTAAAATAATAGCACATACACATTAGAGAGATCTGAGCTCAGCCTGTCCATCTAAAAGGCACTTGCTTCTCTGTCTCCCACCCACAGCAGGAACATTCCACGAAGAAGGACTCTGCCTTGTAACCTGTGCAGAGTCTCTCTCTCACACACACACACACCACACACAGAGCACTTGGCCTGTGCATCTTTGTTTTTACAGTGAATGACAGTGAGCCCATAGAACTGTAGCTCTAATGCAAATTAAGCACATATGGTATAAGAGGGAAGCCACTAGTGACGGGAAGGAATGAGTGAGTTTCTTGAGACAGACCAGCACCTTCCAACTTTCTATACAGATTTAGAGAAGCAGATTCCATCTGGAAAATAGGAACTTAGAATAAAAATATCACTTCCTCAATGTGCGCTAAAAATTCTTCACAGATATTTGGGGAAAAACAGTTAAATAATCAATGTGTCAGCCACCAATTTCTTTATTATTCTGCTTGATGAAAAAATGACAGCTCCCCACAAAGAAAGTCCTTCACTTAGAATTTGGCACTGATAGATGAAGCAAGGCCTGGCTCGCGTGGAGAAATGAGGAGTGGGGAGAGGGAAGGGGCGAGAGGAGGGGGGTGGTAGGGAGGGAGGAGAGAAATACCGGGAATATGTCTTTAGTGTAAATAACTGAGTACATTTATGGGTTTTTAAAAATCAGCTTGCTTTGATCAGGCTGGCCACTCTCTTTTCTCCATGAGTGTCACACGTGGTGTAAAAAAAAAAAAAAAAAAAAAAAAAGGACTTGTCTTTCCTCACGCAAGCATGGTGTCACAAAAAAAGTGCAACTGGGGCTTCCCTGGTGGCGCAGTGGTTGAAAGTCCGCCTGCCAATGCAGGGGACACGGGTTCGTGCCCCGGTCCGGGAAGATCCCACATGCCGGGGAGCGGCTGGGCCCGTGGGCCATGGCCGCTGAGCCTGCGCGTCCGGAGCCTGTGCTCCGCAACAGGAGAGGCCACAACAGTGAGAGGCCCGCGTACCGCAAAAAAAAAGAAAAAGAAGTGCAACTGGTTAAAAATCAAAGGAATACCATAAACATTGTTGATACCCACCCAGATAACTATTACTCCAGCAAAACAATGCCCTCCCTGGGACAGGATACGGCTGTAAAGGCAATGACTCAAAAGTCTGTCCTGACTGTTTTCCCGTATAGCATGTACATTAAAAGAACTCACTAAATAGTAGTAGCTCAATTCAACAGCTGAAAGGAAAGTGCCATTTTAAAAGGCTCTTCCTGAAGTTTCATTAACCATCGGCCCCTCTCTCCGTGGACTGAAATGGCCTCTGGCTCTGTTCCAGAGTAAGGCTATGCTTGGAGAAGCGGTGTTTATTTCAAGCCTTGTGCTTCTCTTGAAGCCAGTTGGCTGACTTTTCCAGAGCAGACATCTGCAGATACAGTGCCCAGGACGGCCATGAAGGGAGGGAGTTCTGCAGCACACCAGGGTTATTCTTGGCAGACAGGGAGGGTAGACTTAAAATACTCTGTCTCTGTTTATGATTCTTTCTCTCTAAGAAAAATGTAATGTGCATGGCTCAGAAACGGTAGAACATTCTGTCTCTGGGGCTTCAGAGCTGCATTGGTAATGTTCTACTAATAACCATGTGCCTTGGGGAATGTGCATCCCCAGGGCATGGGATGCCTGGCCTTTGCTTTGTCTGGAACTGGGGAGGATTTTTAGAGCTGGAGGGATTTTTAGAGACTGTTACGGGTTAAACTGTGTCTCCTTACGCCACCCCCAGAATCCATACGTTGAAGTCCTAACCCCCAGTACCTCAGAATGTGACTGTATTTGGACATAGGGTCTTTTCAAAGATAATTAAGGTAAAATGTGATCATCAAGGTTAGCCCTCATACAATCTGCTTGGTGTACTTATAAGAAGAGGGAATTTGGACACAGACACAAACTGAGGGAAGACTGTGAAAAGAAAAAGGGAAGAGACACCCATCTACAAGCCAAGGAGAGGGGCTTCAAAGAGAGCAGCCCTGTGGACACCCTGATCTTGGACTCTGCAGCCTCCAGCACTGTGAGAAAATAAATTTGTTGTTTGGGCCACTCCTAGCCCTAACAAACTAATACAGAGACCATCTCTGATTTTCCCATTTAAAAAGGGTTTCATGTCCAGAGCACACCTTTTGGATGAGAAAATTCTACTTATCTTGATTGTTTCCAAAGTAATTGGCAATTTCTTAATAACCCCATTTAAGAAATATATTTATTCATCACTCCATCCAATCATCTACCCATCTCCTTCATGCCAAACTGGCCTCAAGGTAGTGCCCAAGTCATCCAACAGCCAACCTTCTGTTGACCTGGTACCGGAGCATGGACAGAAGGTCCAGTCTATCCTTCCATCCCAAGCATGCTAACTCCATTTTTTGAAAAAGCAGACAAAAAGTTGGGGAAGATGAAACAGTTCTGGAGATGGATGGTGGTGACTGTTGCACAAGAATGTGAATGTACTTAATGTCACAGAACTGTACATTTAAAAAAAAGTTAAAATGGGGAATTCCCTGGTGGTCCAGTGGTTAGGACTCCACACTTTCTCTCTGTGCTTTCACTGGCGAGGACCCAGGTTCAATCCCTGGCCAGGGAACTAAGATCCTGCAAGTCGCACAGAGCGCCAAAAAAGGAAAAGAAAAGAAAAGAAAAGAGGGGCTTCCCTGGTGGCGCAGTGGTTGAGAGTCCACCTGCGATGCAGGGGACGTGGGTTCGTGCCCCGGTCCGGGAAGATCCCACATGCTGCAGAGCAGCTAGGCCCGTGAGCCATGGACGCTGAGCTTGCGCGTCCGGAGCCTGTGCTCTGCAACGGGAGAGACCACAACAGTGAGAGGCCCAAGTACCGCAAAACAAACAAAAGAAAAGAAAAGAAAAGAAAAGAAAAGTTCAAAGCAATAAAGAGACTCTATCTAAAAAAACAACAACAACAAAAAAAAGGGTTAAAATTGCAACTTTTGTTGTTATGTGTATTTTACCACAAAAAAAAGTTTAAAGAAAGCAAATATAAACAATCATTGACAATTGACTGTGAAGAAACAGATGAATCATCAAGTAGCACCTAGCTCAGAGATCCAGGAATTTCAGCACAAATACAGAGAGCCTCATGCTTAACTCACCCAAGGGCACCTCTGTACCGTTATCTATATCATAATCATCAATTACACTACAATGTTTTATAGGTCACCTACTGCCAGGCATTGTGCTAAGTGGTGTTCACCACCACTCACAGCACCACAGTGAGGTTGGTTTTCAAACTACCTTTAATGTGGGGTAATTAAGGACCATGCCCAAGGTCAAGAGACCTTGGAGCAAGTGAGGGAAGCTCCTTGGCCTCTCAGACATCCAGCTCAGCCGCCGACCTCACCAAGACTATCTTGCATTAACAAGAAAAGATAACGTATGTATAAGCCAGAAAGTGTAGAACTGATTCCACAGAAATTACCAAAGAAACAAACATGTCAAAGTTTGAATGTTTTCAAAAACATATGTCAATTAAATGTACCCCCTTCCCATCTTCAGCAATGCCCCTGGATGTAGTTAGCACAGTTCACCGAAAACCGGAGTAAAAAAATCAGGAGCCCTGGGATTTACTCCTAGTTCTTCTGATTAAGAAGTGCAGACCTCTTGGCATTTAGACTTGGCTCTCCAAGATCTCCGGAGCTCTGTGAATTCACAGTTCCATGAATGCAGAGGTGATTCTAACTATCCCCACCCCACCGCCTGCAATGGCCTTGGTACTGGAAGGCGCTGCAGAAGCAGCATGATCCACGAGGATACCGTCACACCAGCAGGCCTTCAGCCATGCCACCCACTCTCTCTGCAGCTTGGCCACAGCACACCCGGCATCTTGGGCCAAGTGCAGCTGACATCATTCACTGCAGAGCCTACATGTCCAAACAAGCACCTTACTGGCAATAAAATGCACATGGTTTCTGCTGCAAACATTTCTCAAGCTTCTTTGGATGAAGTGATTTGACCTCATTAGGTAGGTGGGAAAGAAGAGGCAGGGTGGTGACACAGGGGAGAGCCCTGGCCCCTGCCTTTGAACTTGTATTTCTCTAGAAACTGTGGCAGTTGAGAACCTTGTGGGCCAAGTCACCCCAGATTGTGGTCCCTCCAAAGATGCCCAGCTCCCACATCCTCCTGACACTTGGCACCCTCTCAGGTAGAACAGCTACCTGCGCAGGTATCATGACCCTGGTTCAACCACACAGGGGAGTCTGGTATCGAATGCAGTGCCCAGACCAGTTGCTGAATGAATGTTTGATTCACCAGGAAGATTCTTTTTCTTTTTTAAAATTGGAGTATAATTGCTTTACAATGTTGTGTTAGTTTCTGCTGTACAGTGAAGTGAATCAGTTATATGTATACCTATACCCCCTTCCTCATGGACCTCCCTCCCACCCCCCCATCCCACCCCCTTAGGTCGTCACAAAGCACCAAGCTGAGCTTCCTGTGCTTTATAGCATGTTCCCACTAGGTATCTATTTTACACATGGTAGTGTATGTACATCAATCCTGATCTCCCAATTCATCCCACCTTCTCCTTCCCCCCCTGTGTCCACATGTCCGTGCTCTACATCTACGTCTCTATTCCTGCCTTACAAATAGGTTCATCTGTACCATTTTTCTAGATTCCACATATATGCGTTAATATACGATATTTGTTTTTCTCTTTCTGACTTACTTCACTCTGTATGACAGTCTCTAGGTCCATCTACATCTCTACAAATGACCCAGTTACGTTCCTTTTCATGGCTGAGTAATATTCCATTGTATGTATGTACCACAACTTCTTTATCCATTCACCTGTCAATGGACATTTAGGTTGTTTCCATATCCTGGCTATTGTAAATATTGCTGCAATGAACACTGGGGTACATGTGTCCTTTTGAATTATGGTTTTCTCAGGGTATATGCCCAGTAGTGGGATTGCTGCGTCCTATGGTAGTTCTATTTTTAGTTTTTTAAGGAACCTCCAAACTGTTTTCCATAGTGGTTGTATCAATTTACATTCCCACCAACAGTGTATGAGGGTTCCCTTTTCTCCACACTCTGTCCGGCATTTATAGCTTGTAGATTTTTTGATGATGGCCATTCTGACCGGTGTGAGGTGATATACCTCATTGCAGTTTTGATGTGCATTTCTCTAATAATTAGTGATGTTGAGCATCTTTTCATGTGCCTCTTGACCATCTGTATGTCTTCTTTGGTGAAATGTCTATTTAGGTCTTCCACCCATTTTTTAATTGGGTTGTTTGTTTTTTTGATATTGAGTTCCACGAGCTGTTTGTATATTTTGGAGATTAATCTTTTGTCTGTTGCTTCATTTGCAAATATTTTCTCCCATTCTGAGGGTTGTCTTTTCATCTTGTTTATGGTTTCCTTTGCTGTGCAAAATTCTGTTATCAATCTTGTGTTTCACATTTGCATTAAATTAGTGGTCCCCAACCCTTTTGGCACCAGGGACTGGTTTTGTGGAAGATAATTTTTCCACGGATGGGGGTAGGGTGGGGTTGGGTGGGGGATGGTTCAGGCTTTGGACCATTACCGGTCCACGGCCTGGGGGTTGGGGACCACTGCATTAAATGAATGACTAATAAATACTCTGTAAAAGCAAAAGTGGACTGTCTCCATCCTAAAACAGAAGAAGTGATGTCTGAAAAAGGCCATTTATAGTCCATTAAAGAAGAGACATTATTTTTTATCATAAAAAAGTTACATAGGTGGTGTTACCCTGGTGGTAAAAAAAAGTTACCCTGGTGGTGCAATGGTTAAGAATCAGCCTGCCAATACAGGGGACAAGGGTTCAAGCCCTGGTCCAGGAAGATCCCACATGCTGCGGAGCAACTAAGCCTGTGTGCCACAACTACTGAGCCTGCGCTCTAGAGCCCGCAAGCCACAACTACTGAGCCCGCGAGCCACAACTACTGAGCCCACATGCCACAACTACTAAAGCCCACACACCTAGAGCCCGTCCTCCGCAAGAAGAGAAGCCACCGCAACGAGAAGCCCCCGCACCGCAACGAAGAGTAGGCCCCACTTGCCGTGACTAGAGAAAGCCCACACAGCAACAAAGACCCAATGCAGCAATAAATAAATAAATAAATAAATTTTAAAAATTAAAAAATAATTTAAAAAATTAAAATGTTACATAAACCAGTTTACATTGCTTTGCCGATGGGACAAGCAGGTGCCGCCAGCAGGAACCTCACCTGGATCTCCCTGTGGAGACTTCAGAGTAAGGCTGTGTTGTCTTGGTCTTTGGGTCCCAGAGGAGGCTGGTGAGAGGACCCACAGAGCCTGGCAACACCACCTCCTGCACCAGCGGCCAGACCTGGGCACACATGAGCTCCTTCTATTCTCTGCCTCTGGGACCCCCATCCTGAAAACGCCCTTTGTGTCCTGTGGTCTGCCACGATCTCCTCCACACAAGGGACTCAGGGTTCCCCTCCACCTCCAGCCTCAACATCACTGCCCCACAGTAGCCTTTGAAGGCTGATCACCCTACTTCGGCTGCTGCACTATGGAATGAGAGCTGCACCTCCATGCAGCAGCCAGGCTCTGCCCAGGGGGCCCCGAGCTGACCCTGTTGGCTGCCCCCATCCCTCCTGGCACCCGTTCCTGCACTCAGGGGCCCTGGAGAGGCCCACACCTTTCCACATGACGTCCTCTGCCCTCCCGCCTGACTCCACCTGGCTAACCGCCCCCTGCACTGCAGGATGTGGACAGCCCCCTGCCTTAGGTTGGGCAGGTGGGTACTGCTACTCCGTGCTTGAATGGCCCCCACACACATTGCTCCTTCCCTGGACCTCAGATTCTCTGAGGACAGGACTTCTGTTTCCTCAAGACCAGCACAGGGTCTGGTGCACACATGACCCAGGGGTGACAGATGCTTATTCCTCAAGGATCTCATGTACCACAAGCTCCCGAATAGACCCAGAGCTCCGTGCTGAGCCCTTGGAGGCCTGGACCCCTTGATTACCAGACACCCCTCACCTGATGCTAAGGCAGATGGGGCTGCCAGGGGGCCCGGTAGGGCCTCTCTGTGTTCCAGAAAGCACAGTCCCTCTTTTACAAGTGTGAGGGTAGCAATATCAAATGATTTCTTCATAGCCTCTAATTTGGCTGCTTATTTATTGACGATGGGTGAACAATACCTGCATTAATTTAGGCAAAACATTTAACCCAAATGCATGGAATAACTATCCCAACTCTTAGTTTCCATTTTTAGTACAATTTGTATTTACTACACGCCTGTCAGTGCTGTGGGCATTCAAAAGAGGGCAGACGGCCCAATACTGAATGAGGGAATGAACGAATGAATTTACTTATTTACTGCAAAGATTAGATTGCCAAATCAATATTTTCAGTCAGTTACCCTGAAATGGGAAAGAAATCGTCTACCACGGTGTCCCCTGGCTCATGGCAGGGTGTCCCCTGATCAATCAGTTTTTATTAAATAACTAAAAACCTGAATGAAACCAAAGGCACTCTGGTCCTGGGGGCAGGAGAAGCCAAATGTATAAGGAGTCTTCAACCAAAGAATCTTCTCTCCAATTGGTTTCATAGTTCAGTGTAACACTGGGAGTTTATGCCCAATACAAACAGAAATAGAATAGAAATGATCACAAAACACATTTAAGTAACTAATCTACAATTGCAGGAGTTTGACTATCATTTAACACATCCTAGATTCATAAGTGCATAAGGAGGCTGGCACAGCAGCTGGTGACAGGGCCCTGGATGGCAGGCAGTCCAGAATGTGGCGATTTTTCTGAGTGCCACACCGGCTCCTGATCCATCAGTGTCTCCAGGGAAACAAAGCTGACAGGGACAGCAGACAGGCATCAGGGCCTCAGCGGGCCTCACAGGAGGCTTCTGAACATCAGCGTCTTTGACAGCTGATAGAGACCTGATCGAGGGGTGTCTGGGCTGAGGCTTTCTTTTTCCAATTGCAAATTTTCCTGCCACAAGTACCTGCACTAGACTTCCCTTTGTGTGAAGGTAGAAAGCCAGGCTTTCATTTGTTAAATCTGACTTAAAAATGCACAAGCCAGCCCTCCCTTCCTTCCCTACCTTTTCCTCCTTTGTTCCCTTGTCTCCTTGCTGGTTCACAGTCAAAAAGCCTCAAAGCTTTAGTTTAGATGGTGGCCAAGTACAAAGGCTCAGAGTGCTGGGTTTGAGCCTGAATTCTCAAAATTAAAAGGCTTTCTTTCCCTTTCACTACAAATGCTCCATGCTGCCTCTGTAGGCTGTGACTGCCAGCAGAGGTACCCTTTTTTTAAAAAAATCAGAAGTGTAAAGAGTATCTAAGGGCCGGCTATGCTTTCAGACAGTTAAGCAATATAGTTGTTTTTATAGAAAACCAACTTCGAAACCTAAATGAGGGCCATTCTTTAAAATAGCCCTCTTAAAGAATCTGTACTTAATCCAACACGGTGCCACTACATAAAACACGTCTGGATCGGCGCTGCTGATCTGTTCTGCTCTGCCAGGTGACAGGCCAGCCTGTCTGCTTCCCAATGTCAACTGAAAAAAAATGCACAACCTAAAAGTTCAGAGTTGTGTTTTATTCCGCGTACATTCTGAGGACTTCACGACCAGGACACAGCATCTCAGATAACACTGAAGAACCATTCTGAAGAGGTGGGGTGGGGTGGCCAAGATATATAGTAGTTTTTGCAACAAAAGACCAGGTAGTCGGAACATCAAAAGATTACTGTTGATTAAAGAAAACCAGATATATCAAGTTAAGGAATTTGGTGCTTTTCTCTGTATGGGAAAGATGCAAGAGTCTGGGCTCACTGAAAGCATTCCTTTGACATGCATCTCAGCTATCTGGGGCCAAGTAGCCTGTGCTTTCTCATCCTGAGTTTCTTCAGGCAGGCTGTTGGGGTGAGGGTGAGAGCGGCTTCAAGGCAAACACTGTTTCCATCCTGAGTTCCCTCAGGACTCACTGTCCCTAAGGTGATGGCTTGATGGCTGCAACATCCTTTTTTTTTTACTGATATAGCAGGTAATATTTTTCATTCACACCAACCACAGGCCTCCAGTCCCTCTTTCATCACCAAAGGTGATGTGTGACGTGTAGGCACAGACCGGGCAGCAGGTGTGAACCTGTCCCGTTTTGGAGATCACTGAGCAGACAGCCCAACTGGAAAAAAAGGCACCCACCTCTCACAAGGTGGCTTGAAGGGAACTGAAACCTGGGTGCATTTATAACCAAGTGGATTCTGAGGGCAGCTCCCAAGGGTAACCATGTAGGAGAGAGTCATACTGCTGGTGTTAGAAGAAAATCAGGATGGAGGATACAAAAAGAGGTCAGCTAAGGAGCCCTTCACTAACCTGGGAAATGACCAAAAGGGCAGCAGGAAAGTAGAATTCTAAAGCGCAACCAGACTAGTTCACTCATTGGAATTCAAGAGAGAGAAAAAAAATGCCCAGCTTGAAAGATAGGCAATTTGGACCAAACGTCCAGCTGGGGGCAAATAGAAACACTGGACAAAATATTAAAAACGACTGCCCAAAGGTATCAGAGATTTAACAAGAAGGTGAAGTAGAATCAAATCTAGAAAAGACAAAAATCTGGAGAGTTGGGACTGATCTTTGGGGCCTCTTTTTCCTTCAGGGAGTCTCTGGTCTCTAAAAGAGATAGTAGAGAAACGAGTGGAGCTAATGAGACCAGTGGTGAGTGCAGGACCTGAGCCAGTTTCCTCCCTCTGCTGTAACACATGTGCTATCTTCCAGGTCTGGAGGTCAAAAGTTGGAAAGGGGCCTCACTGAGCAACCAAGGTATCTAGAGGGCTATGTTGCTGTGTTCCTTCTGAAGGCTCTAGGAGAAAATCCACTGCTTTGCCTCTTCCAGCTTCTCGAGGCCCTTCCCATTCCTTCACTCACAGCTTCCTTCCATTTTCAAAGTCAGCACCTGGGGATGGAGTCTTTCTCGCGCTGCATCTGACATTCGCTATCCTGCCTCCTCTTTCACTTCTCAGGGCCCCTGTAATTACTAGGAGACTGCCTCAATAGTTCAGGATAATTAGTGATATTATCCCCACCTCAGGGACAGCTGATTAACCACCTTAATTCCATTTTCAACTTTAATTTCCCCTCGTCATGTAACACAACATATTCCCCGGTCCAGGGGATTAAGACATGGGTGAAAGTGAGGGGCTATTATTCTGCTACCATAGAACTCACTGGGGCCTGGCAGTAAACCAGAAGTAAGAGTGAGCCTTTGTGCAAACTGCTCCTCAGCTTAGGGTCAACTGGGTGGCCCAGAAAATATCACGAACTGGCACTGGATTAAGGTCATTCCAGATTGCGGGAACTCCCAGATAATGAACAAAACAAAGTCCTCACTTAATTAAAAAAAAAACATATAATCCTAGTCCTCAAATTATTTATAAGAAATAAATTTCCAAGTACAGTGTCAGACACATACTCAGAGATAACCAAGCACAACACAAGATAAGGTATCATACAATAAGAACCAACAAAAATAAGAATAGGATCAGGCTTATAGGGACTCTAAATTACCATGCTTGCGATGATCCTGAAGCTAAAGATAAGATTGACCAGACTGACACTTAGAAGAGCTAGAAACTATAAAAAATGACCTAACAGATTTAAACAAATGAACACCTCATACCAGCCAGAATGGCCATCATCAAAAGCCTACAAATAATAAATGCTGGAGAGGATGTGGAGAAAAGGGAACCCTCCTACACTGTGGGTGGGAATGTAAATTGGTGGAGCTACTATGGAAAACAGTTTGGAGGTTCCTTAAAAGACTAAAAATAGTTACCAGATGATCCAGCAATCCCACTCCTGGGTATATATCTGGAGAAAGCCATAATTCAAAAAGATACATGCGCCCCAATGTTCACAGCAACTCTATTTACAATAGCCAAGACATGGAAGCAACCTAAGTGTCCATCAACAGATGAATGGATAAAGCAGATGTGGTATATACATACAATGGAATATTACAAAGAATGAAATAATGCCATTTGCAGCAACGTGGAGGGACCTGGAGATTATCATACTAAGTGAAGTAAGTCAGACAGAGAAAGACAAATACTACATGATACCACTTATAAGTGGAATCTAAAAAAATGATACAAATGAACTTGTTTACAAAACAGAAAGAGACTCACAGACAAAGAAAACAAACTTATGGTTACCAAAGGGGAAAGGGGGGGACAAATTAGGAGTTTGGGATTAAAATATACACACTACTATATATAAAATAGATAACCAACAAGGACAGGGACAGGGAACTATACTCAATATCATGTAATAACCTATAATGGAAAAGAATCTAAAAAGAATATATGTGTGTGTATATATATATATGTATATATATATGTATGTATAACTGAATCTCTTTGCTGTATACCTGAAACTAACTCAACATTGTAAATCAACTATATTTCAATAAAAGTTAAACAAACAAAAAACGAACTAGACCTGAAAAAAAAATTACAAGCTTGATTACTGGTTCAATGGAAGATTTGGTAAAGCTGAAGAGAAAATTATTACACTAGAAGAAAAGTTAGAAAAAAATAGAATAAGGCATTGGGAGACTAGAAGTTGAAAGCTAACAGAAGACAGGGTAAGAGACACAGAGGAGAGAGGGGGAAAGGCTGACATATTTGTCATTGGGAAGGAGGGAATGAATTATGCAGGAGGAATATTTGAAGAAATAATAGCTGAGAATTTAGTAAATCTGATTAAAAGCACCAAACCACAGATCCATAAACCTTAAATAGGTAAAGGAAGATTATACCTAGGCACACGACACTAAAATGCTGAAGACCAAAGAAGATAAAATCTTAAAAGGAAACTGAGAGTGTCACTGGCAGACTGGAACTAAAGAAAATCTAAATAGTGCTCTTCAAAGAGAAGGAAAAATGGTCCTGGTTCAGATGCAGGAAAGAATGAAGAGCAGCAAAAAGGTAAATGTGAGGGCAAATGTGAATACATGGTGACTGTATTAAACAATAATAATGACGTCTCAGGGGATTTATAAACAGTTATAATTATAACACATACCTATAAGAGCATGTAAGTTAAGAGAGAATAAAAAGATGTTAAAAGAAAAAGTCCTTGCATTGTCCAGGGAAAGGATAAAAATCAATTCATATTTATTAAATACTGATAAGTCAAAGATGCATGCTGTAATCTCTAATACAACCACTAATATAAGAGTAAAGGAATGTATAACTTCCAACCCAGCTGGAGAAAGAAAAATAAAATGCTCAGTTGGGAATTCCCTGTCTGTCCAGTGGTTAGGACTCGGAGCTTTCACTGTCAAGGGTCCAGGTTCGATCCCTGGTCAGAGAACTAAGATTCTGCAAGCCATGTGGCATGGCAAAAATAAATAAATAAATAAATAAACAAACCTCTCAATTAATCTAAAAGCAGGCGAAAATGGAGGAAAAAGGGAAAATGGTCCAGACAGAACAAATAAAAGATGGAATCTTCACACTCAAATATACTTCCCAACAGTAACATTAAAAGTGAATCATATATGGGGATATATGTATATGTATAGCTGATTCAAAAAAAAAAAAAAAAGTGAATCATGTAAAATCTTTTAGGGAAAACATAAAGATTGTCAGAATGAATTTTATTAAATACTCAACAATATGGTATTTGTAAGAAAAATACAGATACCGGAAAACAATGTGAAAGGATGAAAAATATATCTGACAAAGAGTAACAAAAAGAAAGCTAGTGTACCTGTATTAATCTTAGACTAGGTGATTTTGAATCAAAAAGCATATCTACATATAAAAAGGGTTAACTCAAAATGATAAAAAGTTCAATCCATAAGAAAATAAAAATAACTCTAAATAACATAACTTCAAAACAAAGCCACAATCCTAATAGAGGGATTTTAACAATCCTTTCTCAGTATTTGACAGGACAGTCAAAAACCCAGAAGGTACAGAAAATTTGAACAGCACTATTAACAAACTTAACTGAATAGGTATATACGTATATATATAAAACACTGCACTCAGACTTTCCTGGTGGCTCAGTGGTTAAGAATCTGCCTGCCAATGCAGGGGACATGGGTTCGATCCCTGGTCCAGGAAGATCCCACATGCCATGGAGCAACTAAGCCCACGTGCCACAACTACTGAAGCCCTCGCACCTAGAGCCCATGCTCTGCAACAAGAGAAGTCTGAACATCATAATGAAGACCCAACACAGCCAATAAATAAATAAATAAATATAAAACACTGCACTCAACAACTGTAGAATACATCCTTTTCAAGTGCAGACACAAAATTCACAAACATTAACCACTTTCTGAGCCATAAAGCAAGTAACAAATCTCAAAAAAGTGAACATAGAATTCAAATAAACCAGAATACATAATAAAAAGATTTTTTAAAAGACTTCTTGCTTTGAAATTATGGAATATAATTCTAAAAATTCAATTGGTCAAAGAAAAAAGTCACAAGAGAAATTAAGACATGTATTTACCTAAATACTATTAAATACACTATGTATCAAAACTTGTGGGATATGGCTTCCTTTCAGGGAAATTAAGAGCCTATTCGCATATATTAAAAGTATTAAAAGCTGAAATAACAAGATAAGCATCCACCTCAAAAATTAGAAAACAGTAAATGAAATCTAAAGAAAGTTAAATGAAGGCTATATTAAACATAATAGAAAAAAATAAAAGTAAAAATATCATAACTAACCCACCCCAGAAAGACTAAGCTTGAAAAGAATGAGTATAAATTACAAATAACAGGAATAAAAAAGAGGTTTTCACTATAGATCCTACAGGCATCAAAAAGTTTAAAGGTATTATATGAATAACTGTATGCCAATAAGTTTGAAACTTAAATGAAAAGAACAGATTATTAGAGAAATACAAAATACTAAAATTTATAGTAGAAAAATAAACATTCTAGTTATTTACACATTAATGAATTGATAGATATTTAAATCTTCCACAAAGAAAACTTCAGATTCAGATGATTTCACTAGTGAATTTTAGCAAAATCTGAGGAAGTAATAACACTCACTGATGAAAACTGTTCAGCGATAAGGACACTTTCCAACTTATTTTCTGAAGCCAACATCAACTTGATACTGAAACCCAACAAACACATTATGAAAACAGAAAATTACAAGCCTATCTTACTATGCAAATATTCTTAATAAAACATTAGCAAACTAAGCCCAACAGTATATATTAAAAGATAATACATTAGGAAAGTGGTTGTAGTCCAAACATTCAAGGTTGGTATGGTATTAGAAAAAAATCAGAGATTGGTTCATGATGGCAGAGTAGAAGGACATGCTCTCACTCCCTCTTGCAAGAGCATCGGAATCACAACTAACTGCTGAACAATCATCAACAGGAAGACACTGGAACTCACCAAAAAAGATAAAACACGTCCAAAGACAAAGGAGAAGCCACAATGAGATGGTAGGAGGGGTGCAATCACAAGAAAACCAAACCCCATAACTGCTGGGTGGGTGACTCACACATTGGAGAACACTTATACCACAGAAGTCCACCCACTGGAGTGAAGGTTCTGAGCCCCACGTCAGGATTCCCAACCTGGGGGTCCGGCAACGGGAGGAGGAATTTCTAGAGAATCAGACTTTGAAGGATAGTGGGATTTCATTACAGTACTTTGACAGGACTGGGGGAAACAGAGGCTCCACTCTTGGAGGGCACACACAAAGTGATGTGTACAGTGGGACCCAGGGGAAGGTCGAGTGACCACACAGGAGACTGAACCAGACCTACCTGCTATTATTGGAGGGTCGCCTCCAGAGGCGGGGGGTGGCTCTGTCTCACCGTGAGGACAAGGACACTGGCAGCAGAAGTTCTGGGAAGTACTCCTTGGCGTGAGCGCTCCCAGAGTCCACCATTAGCCCCACCAAAGAGCCCAGGAAGGCTCCAGTGTTGGGCTGCCTCAGGCCAAACAACCAACAGGAAGGAAACCCAGTGCCACCCATCAGCAGACAAGCAGATTATAGTTTTACTGAGCTCTGCCCACTAGAGCAACAGCCAGCTCTACCCACCACCAGTCCCTCCCATCAGGAAACTTACACAAGCCTTTTAGATAAACTAATCCACCAGAGGGCAGACAGCAGAAGCACGAAGAACTACAATCCTGCAGCCTGTGGAACAAAAACCACATTCACAGAAAGACAGACAAGATGAAAAGGCAGAGGGCTAATGTAACACATGAAGGAACAAGAAAAAACCCCACAAAAAGAACTAAATGAAGTGGAGATAGGCAACCTTTCACAAAAAGAATTCAGAATAATGATAGTGAATATGATCCAGAACCTTGGAAAAAGAATGGAGGCAAAGATCGAGATGATGCAAGAAATGTTTAAAAAAGATCTAGAAGAATTAAAGAACAAACAAACAGAGATAAATACACAATAATTGAAATGAGAAATGAAAAATGAAAACACACTGGAAGGAATCAACAGCAGAATAACTGAGGCAGAAGAACAGATAAGTGACCTGGAAGACAGAATGGTGGAATTCACTGCTGCGGAACAGAATAAAGAAAAAAAAAATGAAAAGAAATGAAGACAGCCTAAGAGACCTCTGAGACATTAAATGCAACAACATTTGCATTATAGGGGTACCAGAAGGAGAAGAGAGAGAGAAAGGATCCAAGAAAATATTTGAAGAGATTATAGTTGAAAACTTCCCTAATATGGGAAATGAAATAGCCACCCAAGTCCAGGAAGTGCAGAGTCCCATACAGGATAAACCCAAGGAGAAACATGCCGAAATACACAGTATTCAAATTGGCAAAAATTAAAGACATAGAAAAATTATTGAAAGCAGCAAGGGAAAAACGACAAATAACATAAAGGGAACTCCCAGAAGGCTAACAGCTGATTTCTCAGAAGCAACTCTACAAGCCAGAAGGGAGTGGCATGATATACTTAAAGTGATGAAAGGGAAGAACCTACAACCAAGATCACTCTACCCAGCAAGGATCTCATTCAGATTCAATGGAGAAATCAAAAGGTTTACAGACAAGCAAAAGCTAAGAGAATTCAGCACCACCAAACCAGCTCTACAAAAAACGCTAAAGGAACTTCTCTAAGTGGGAAACACAAGAGAAGAAAAGGATTTACAAAAACAAACCCAACACAATTAAGAAAATGATAATAGGAACATACATATCAATAATTACCTTAAACATGAATGGATTAAATGCTCCAACCAAAAGACACAGGCTGGCTTAATGGATACGAAAACAAGATCCATATATATGCTGTCTACAAAGACCCACTTCAGACATACGGACACATACGGACTGAAAGTGAGGGGATGGAAAAAGATATTCCATGCAAATGGAAATCAAAAGAAAGCTAGGGGCTTCCCTGGTGGCGCAGTGGTTGAGAGTCCGCCTGTCGATGCAGGGGACAGAGGTTCATGCCCCGGTCTGGGAAGATCCCACATGCCGCAGAGCAGCTAGGCCCGTGAGCCATGGCCGATGAGCCTGCACGTCCAGAGCCTGTGCTCCGCAATGGGAGAGGCCCACGTACTGCAAAAAAAAAAAAAAAGAAAGCTGGAGTAGCAATACTCATATCAGATAAAGTAGACTTTAAAATACAGAATGTTACAAGAGACAAGACAGGACACTACAAAATAATCAAAGGATCAATCCAAGAAGAAGATATAACAATTATAAATATATATACACCCAACACAGAAGCACCTCAATACATAACGCAACTGCTAACAGCTATAAAAGAGGAAATCGACAGTAACACAATAATAGTGGGGAACTTTAACACCTCACTTACACCAATGGACAGATCATCCAAACAGAAAATTAATAAGGAAACACAAGCTTTAAGTGACACAATAGACCAGATAGATTTAATTGATATTTACAGGACATTCCATCCAAAACCAGCAGATTACACTTTCTTCTCAAGTGCTCATGGAACAGTCTCCAGGATAGATCACATTTTGGGTCACAAATTAAGCTTTATTAAATTTAAGAAAATTGAAATCATATTAAGCATCTTTTCTGCTTTAGATTAGATGCATATTAAGCATCTTTTCTGCTTAGAAATGAATTACAGGGAAAAAAACATAAAAAACACAAAAACATGGAGGCTAAACAATACATTATTAAATAACCAAGAGATCACTGAAGAAATCAAAGAGGAAATCAAAAAATACCTAAAGACAAATAACAATGAAAACATGATGACCCAAAACCCAAGGGATGCAGCAAAAGCAGTTCTAAGAGGGAATTTAATAGCAATACAATCCTACCTCAAAAACAACAAACATCTCAAATAAACAATCTAACCTTACACCTAAAAGAACTGGAGAAAGAACAAACAAAACACAAAGTTAGTAGAAGGAAAGAAGTCAGAAAAATCAGAGCAGAAATAAATGAAATAGAAACAAAGAAAACAATAGCAAAGATCAATAAAACTAAAAGCTGGTTCTTTGAGAAGATAAACAAAATTGATAAACCACTAGCCAGACTCATCAAGAAAAAGAGCGAGAGGACTCAGATCATTAAAATTAGAAATGAAAAAGAAGTTACAGGGCGTCCCTGGTGGCACAGTGGTTGGGAATCTGCCTGTCAATGCAGGGGACGTGGGTTCAAGCCCTGGTCCGGGAAGATCCCACATGCAGTGGAGCAACTAAGGCTGTACGCCACAACTACTGAGCACGTGCGCCACACATACTGCATGCCTAGAGCCCAAGCTCCACAACGGGAGAGGCCACCATAATGAGAAGCCTGTGCACTCCAACAAAGAGTAGCCCTCGCTCGCCACAACAATAGAAAATCTGCGAACAGCAATGAAGATCCAACACAGCCAAAACTAAAATAAATAAATTTAAAAAATAAAAATATCCTGTTTAAAAATAATAATAATAAAAAAGAAGTTACAACAGACACTGCAGAAATATAAAGCATCCTAAGAGACTACTACATGCAACTCTATGCCAATAAAATGTCCAACCTGGAAGGGATAGACAAATCATTAGAAAGGTATAACCTTCCACGATTGAACCAGGAAGAAATAGAAAATATGAACAGACCAATCACAAGTAATGAAACTGAAACTGTGATTAAAAATCTTCCAACAAACAAAAGCCCAGGGTCCAATGACTTCACAGGAAAATTCTATCAAACATTTAGAGAAGAGCTAACACCCATCCTTCTCAAACTCTTTCAAAAAATTGCAGAGGAAGGAACACAGCCAAACTCATTCTATGAGGCCACCATCACCCTGATACCAAAACCAGACAAAGATACTACAAAAAAAGAAAATTACAGACCAATATCACTGATGAATATAGATGTAAAAATCGTAACAAAATACTAGCAAACAGAAACCAACAACATATTAAAAGGATCATAAACCATGGTCAAGTGGGATTTATCCCAGAGATGCAAGGATTCTTCAATATATGCAAATAAATCAATGTGATACACCATATTAACAAGTTGAAGAATAAAAACCATATGATCATCTCAATAGATGCAGAAAAAGCTTTTGACAAAATTCAACACCCATTTATGATAAAAACTCTCCAGAAAGTATGCATAGAGAGAACCTACCTCAACATAATAAAGGCCATATATGAAAAACCCACAGCAAACATCATTCTCAGCGGTGAAAAACTGAAAGCATTTCCTCTAAGATCAGGAAAAAGACAAGGATGTCCACTCTCACCACTATTATTCAACATAGCTTTGGAAGTCCTAGCCACGACAATCAGAGAAGAAAAAGAAATAAAAGGAATACAAATTGGAAAAGAAGAAGTAAAACTGTCACTGTTTGCAGATGACATTATACTATACATAGAGAATCCTAAAGATGCCACCTGAAAACTACTAGAGCTAATCAATGAATTTGGTAAAGTTGCAGGATACAAAATTAATGCACAGAAATCTCTTGCACTCCTATACACTAATGATGAAAAATCTGAAAGAGAAATTTAGGAAACACTATTTACCGTTACAACAAAAAGAATAAAATACCTAGGAATAAATCTATCTAGGGAGACAAAACACCTATATGCAGAAAACTATAAGATGCTGATGAAAGAACTTAAAAATGATACAAACAGATGGAGAGATATACCATGTTCTTGTATTAGAAGAATCAATACTGTGAAAATGACTATACTACCCAAAGCAATCTACAGATTCAATGTAATCCCTATCAAATTACCAATGGCATTTTTTACAGAACTAGAACAAAAAGCTTAAAATTTGTATGGAGACACAAAAGACCCCAAATAGCCAAAACGGTCTTGAGGGAAAAAAACAGAGCTGGAGGAATCAGGCTCCTGGACTTCAGACTATATTACAAAGCTACAGTAATCAAGACAATATGGTACTGGCACAAAAACAGAAATATAGATCAATGGAACAGGATAGAAAGCCCAGAGATAAACCCATACACTTGTGGTCAACTATCTATAACAAAGGAGGCAAGGATATATAATGGAGAAAAGACAGTCTCTTCAATAAGTGCTGCTGGGATAACTGGATAGCTACATGTAAAAAATGAAATTAGAACACTTCCTAACACCATAAACAAAAATACACTCAAAATGGATTACAGACCTAAATCTAAGACTGGACACTATAAAACTCTTAGAGGAAAACATAGGAAGAACACTCTTGGATATAAATCACAGCAAGATCTTTTTTGATCTACCTCTTAGAGTAATGGAAATAAAAACAAAAATAAACAAATGGTACCTAATGAAACTTAAAAGTTTTTGCACAGCAAAGGAAACTACAAAAAAGACGGAAAGACAACCCTCAGAACAGGAGAAAATATTTGCAAACGAATCAACAGACAAAGGATTAATCTCCAAAATATATAAACAGCTAATGCAGCTCAATATTAAAAAAAACAAACAACCCAATCCCAAAATGCGCAGAAGACCTAAATAGACATTTCTCCAAAGAAGAAATACAGATGGCCAAGAAGCACATGAAAAGCTGCTCAACATCGCTAATTATTAGAGAAATGCAAATCAAAACTACAATGAGGTATCACCTCACACCAGTCAGAATGGGCATCTTCAGAAAATCTACAAACAAGAAATGCTGGAGAGGGTGTGGAGAAAAGGGAACCCTTTTGCACTGTTGGTGGGAATGTAAATTGATACACCCACTATGGAGAACAGTATGGAGGTTCCTTAAAATACTAAAAATAGAATTACCATATGCCCAGCAAATCCACTACTGGGTATATACCCAGAAAAAAACATAATTCAAAAAGATACATGGACCCCAATGTTCATTGCAGCACTATTTACAATATCCAGGTCATGGAAGCAACCTAAATGCCCATCAACAGATAATGGATAGAGAAGATATGGTACATATATACAATGGAATATCATTCAGCCATAAAAAGGAATGAAATAGGGTCATTTGTAGAGATGTGGATGGATCTAGAGACTGTCATACAGAGTGAAGTAAGTCAGAAAGAGAAAAACAAATATCGTATATTAACACATATATGTATAATCTAGAAAAATGGTACAGATGAACCGGTTTGCAGGGCAGAAATTGAGACATATGCAGAGAACAAACGTATAGACACCAAGGGGAGAAAGTGGCAGGGGGTTGTGTGTGTGTGATGAATTGGGAGATTGGGATTGACATATATACACTAATATGTATAAAATGGATAACTAAGAACCTGCTGTATAAAAAAATAAATAAAATAAAATTCAAAAAGAAGAAAAAATCAGTGTAATTAGCCACATTAGCACAAAAGGAGAAAAATCATACAATCAGCTCACTTGAAGCAGAAAATGCATTTTATACAATTCGACATCCATTCATGATAACGTTTCTTAACAGAATAAAAATAAGAGGGAATATCCTTAATCTGTAAATGGTATTCAGCAATATCATACTGAAATATATATAATAGTGAAATGTTCTAATTTTTCCCTTTAAGGTTCGTATCAGAGAAAGAATGTCTGATATCACCACTTTTATTGAAGACTGTATTGGAGGTCCTTGCCTTTGCAAATGGGCAAAAATAGGAACTAAGACTATGATAATTGGAAAGGTAGAAATGCTATCATCATTAACAAATGAAATGATTATATGTGTAAAAAATCTAAAATAATCTTCAGAAAACTTGTTAGAATTAGTAAGTGTAAATCCACTTATTAATTAGCAAGGTTTCTGGATAGCAGATCCACCACTGTATTTCTACAGACTGTATACATGTACATATATACATATGCATGTATAGTGCATTTACTACTTTGTAAATGCACACACATCACATTTATATACACATTATAACAAGCTAACCAAATCATTTTGCTAGGATTAAATCTAACAAGAATGTACAAAGACTCTATGAAACTAGAAAGTGTTATTAAGACACAATTAATGAAGAAATATATAGTATTTATGAATTAGAGAATTCAAAATTGTTACAATATTGATTCTCATCTCTCCAAATTTATCTATATATTCAATGTAATCACAATCAAAATTCCAACCTCTTTGGGAATTCGTTCGGGAACAAGTTTACTGTAAAAGAATGGAAATGCAAATAGCCAGGAATAGTAATGACACTCTTGAAAAGTAGAGCAAAGTGGGAGGAAGACTTCTAACACGTACTAAGACTTATCAGAAAGCAACGTAATTAAAACAGTACCGCGCTGGTATAAGGACAAACTAAGGACAGACAAATGGATAGAAGAGCATGGAGGCCTGCAAACAGAGCTGTGCATGATGGTCATCTGATCTACGATACGGTGGTGCTGCTCTGGGTAAAGGGTGTCTTTTCAATAAATGATTTTGGGATAACTGGGCATCCACATGGGAAAAGGAAGTCATCTACAAAAATCAATTCCAGTCGAACTGTGGCCCTAAATGTGAAAGGTAAAGCAATAAAGCTTTTATAAAGTTACAGGAAAATATCTTCATGATACCAGGGTAAAGAAAGATTTATTAAATAGTAAACTAGAGAGATTAGTCACAAAGGAAAAGATGAATACATTGTCTTCTAGAAATATTAGTAACTTCCCTTCATCAAAAGACATCACAGAAAAGGTAAAGAGGCAAGCCACAAAATGGGAGAAAATATCTGCATAGGGCTTTTATAAAAGAATATACAAAGAATTCTTCGAAAATAATTACAAAAAGACAGGTAACGGAGCCATCCTCCTTAGGGGCAATCCCCTTGTAGAACTAAGTGCCCAGGAGAAGAGGCTGGGAATGTGTCATTGAGTGAACTGAAAGACAGGTACAATACCTATGAAAAAGGCAGATTTTTAAATTTAAAGTTCAGGACTTCTGCTACTGGTCAAGATTTAGTAACAGAGACAGGACTTAATCTACAGTCGAAAACAACATACAAAATATATAAATCAAAGACATGGAACATTCGGACAACAACACCTGAAAGATGGAAAACAAAGAAACTGAGTCCTACAGATGCCCCAGATTACTGCCCAGACTGAAAGACTGAAAGACTGCCCTGACTGTGGAGGGGAACCCAACTGGCTGATTTCCTCAGTTGACAAGCTGGACCTGGGAGTCCAAGGAGACTAGGGGAGTTAGTTTGCAGGACAGAGTACCAGAGAGGAGAAAAGTACCCAGAGAACCTCAGAGATCTGTAGAGGTTCCCCCGTGAGTATCCAGCAAGGATGACAGACGCATACCTGTGAGGGAATTGTATGTGGCAGAGAGAGAAACACTCAAAAAGGGTTAGAGGGGCTCTGGGCTCAAACAGGTCCTGGAACAGTAACTGTTCCTATCAGCCAGAATGGGAAAATGTATAATCCATGGGCACTGGTAGGGTATTCAGGTATGGAGAATAATTAACTTGAAATGAGTACTGCTTTGGACACACCTAACAAATCAAACTGTTCTCAGTTACTTAACTGCAGTCCAAAGCAAAGCTCGAGAATATTTAAAGGAACATGAAAATAGGCAGCACCCAATAATGTAAAATCCAAATACACAGCAGGAAAATAAGATCCATAATGAGGAGAATAAATAAATCCTTTGAAACTGATCCAGAAAAGAGACAGTTGTTAGAATTAATAGGAAAGGGCATTGAAATAGTAATTATGACTGGATTTCCTATGATTAAAAATTTAAGTAGAGACAGGAAAGGCATTTAAAAAAAGACCCAAACTGAACATCTAGAGATGAAAATGACAGTGTTTGAGATGAAAAATAGGGCTTCCCTGGTGGCGCAGTGGTTGAGAGTCCGCCTGCCGATGCAGGGGACACGGGTTCGTGCCCCGGTCCAGGAAGATCCCACATGCCGCAGAGCGGCTGGGCCCATGAGCCATGGCCGCTGAGCCTGCGCATCCGGGGCCTGTGCTCCACAATCGGAGAGGCCACAGCAGTGAGAGGCCCGCAAACCGCAAAAACAAAACAAAAACAAAAAGAAACTAGGACACCCAGAAGGCATGTAGCTGGCCCTGGCAGAATCCCCTTCCATGTACTCCTTCTTGCCCCCAAGGTCAGTGTCCAGCTTGAAGGGGTGGAGAAAGGGGGCTCCAGGTGACGCAGAACAGCTGTGCCATGTGTGCTACTCTCATGCACGCCTCCTTCGCTCCTCTGCCCCTGGCAACACAGGTGTCAGCAGCTGCCCACTTGCTCTGCCAAGCAAGTCAACAGCAGTGACCTCTGTTGCTTACTCTGATTTACACACTTAATTTACACACTTAATACACACACTGATTTACACACTTAACTAGCTAGCAACACTCGTTCTCCTCCTGACCTTAATCGTCGTCAGGATGAAAATCCTGAGCAAATGAAAGAATCCCCTTTGTTATCCAACGATCTGAAGTCAGACAGCAATTCTCCTCCCTGCTCCCTCCCCACCTCTCAGCACACCTGCTCCTGGGGGCAGCATGGGCACTTGTGGGTCTGTCCTCCAGGGCATAGGGAGGGAAACTCTCAGCTCCTGCTGGGCAGTCAGTCAGTGGTGCAGTGTACTTAATCCCTGCCAGGTTCACTCACATACAGTCTCAGGCAGCTAACCTGGTACACCTAGATCAAAGCAGAGGAGAAATACAGAATAGAAGGAGCAGAGGGGGGTGCCTGGCACTCAGACACATGTCCCTCTTTTCCAGGGAGACGATCACAGGCTTCTGATCACTCCCCTTGTCACAGATATGTGTGATCCACCCGTGATGAAGACACCAATGCCCGCACACGCTCTCCACTAGCACTGGCCTCAGATGAGATCCATCACACAGCAGCAAGCGAGGAACAGACTGCTTTGGATACTCCTTTTAAATCTCATCCTGAAATGTTTGTCCTCTATATTTTATGAGGTCCGTAAAGTATTAGTATAGTCATTATTTGACCCACACAACAGCAATGGTTCAACCCAATACACAGAATCTAACTGAGAAGGAAACTGACAAGCATACATTGCAGTGCTCAGGCACTGGTTACCAGTTAGGGTGCGTGAACTAGTTTGGGAACCGGTGATCTCACTGGGAGGACAAAAGGCGTAGGCAGAGTCTACGAATCCAAATGGGAATCCCAGGTCTCTCCTGCACTAGCTGAGTGCCTGCCAGCAAATCACAGCATCTATCCAGGATTCCAATTCCTTCACGTAAAGTGGAGGCAACGGCAATGCTGTCTCATGGGGTGAGAATTAACAGGGCAGCAGATGTGAATGGTTACGCTGGTAAAGCAAGGCAATGAAGAAGAGGCCCCTTGGGGAGGGTCCAGCCAAGGCAGAGCTCCCTGAGGAGACGGAGCAGGAGATGGTGAGTGGAGCTGCGGGGACCCAGAGGAAGCCCTAGAGAGGCTCTCCTTCCTGAGGGAGGCTCCTGACACATCCACGGTACCCAAGTTCATGATGTCCAGTCATTCTCTGGGCACAAACCCTTCTGAGCCAACAGCGCCCTTGCGTTAAATGTCTTCCACGTCCCTCCTCTGCAATGAGCACGTCCCTCATCTCACAGCTGCTGCTGACAGCACCGCAACAGAGCCCAGAGCTTCCTGAGCAGCTCAGGACCTCCTGCTGCAGGGACTTCTGCCCCCAACTCTCCACACTAGGGTAGAACACACTATTGTCTTATTCATGCAGGAGAGTCTAGCCCCACGTCTAACTTAAATCTTCCCTGACCAAGTCTACTTTCCTCTGTTCTATTCTTGACAAAACTGGGCCTCTGAATGCAGCATTCTGAGGCAGATGAGAGCCTCCCTTGGCCAAAGGCCAGGGTCCAGCACGTCATTCCGAGCAGCAGACCTCATGTTCCTTGTCTCAGCTGTTGCCTTTGTAAAATGGGAGAAGTGATATACACAAACCCCTTGGGTCACTGAGGGTCACTTGTGAGGCCACCTTGGGGGCCTGGCACACAGGAAATGCACTGGCGGGCGCTGGAGTTGGATGTGTCACGACCGGGGCATAGCTGCCTACTAATCCCTGCCATCTCTCCATCCACACCACTGCAGTGTCCTTGCCCTTTTTCATGAAAGGCAATCACAGAGCAGGGACAAGAGGGGCCTCAGAGACCTCATGGTCCAATGCTGCCCATTTCTAGATGGTCTGGGAGAGAAGTGACTTGGTCAAGGTCCCGAGGCCATGTTATGGCGGCCTCCTCCCCGCCCCAACCCTTGCCCAGCCTCACTGACTCCTGAACCTGTTCACCACAACTCTATCCCCTCCCACTTCTGCTCTCTTGCGAGACCCTGGGATGGTGTCCTCCCACTCAAGCCATAAGTCAAGGTCAGAAGCAGAAGAGTCTACGCTCAAAGGGTGGTCACGGCCAAAGCAGAAGTTCCGGAACTGCCTCCCTCTGCCTTTTTACTGTTCATACTCTCTCCAAGGAAAACCCCACAAGATACCAAGTAAACACAGGTGGTGGTTAATTTTATGTGCCGATTTGACTGACCATGAGGTGCCCAGATCAGACATCGTTTCTGGGTGTGTCTGTGTGTTTCTGGACAAGATGAGCATTTGTATCAGTGGACCTGGTAAAGCAGATGCCCTCCCCAAAGTGGGTAGGCATCCTCCAATCCACTGAGGGCCTGAACAGAACAACAGGTGGAGGAAGGAGGAATTCGCCCTTTTTCCTGCCTCACTGTTGAGCTGGGACAGCTCACCTCACTTTCTCCTGCCCTTGGACTGGGATTCATACCATAGGTTCCCCGGGTTCTCAAGCCTTCAGATTCAGACTGAACTACAAATCAGCTTCCTGGTCCTTCCTGTCAGTTTGCAGATGGCAGATCATGGGACGTCTGTCTCTATAATCCTGTAAGCCAGTTTCCATAATAAATCTCTCTATATGTACATAGATTCCCATATATAGAAATATCTATATATCTCTATATTCCTCTAAAGAAACATTATATACACACACATATATATGTACATATATATAAAGAGAGAGACTTATATAGCTATTGACTCAAATATAGAGATATAGACATAGATACACAGACATATAAAGAGATATACAGAGAGACTATATCCTTCTATCTATCTATCTATCTATCTTCATCTCTCCCATTGGTTCTGTTTCTCTGGAGAACCCCAATACAATGCACCACAACACTTTAGGGTCTGTTACCGTATCTGAGGACTCCCAGAGACCTAAGTAAGGCATTTTCCCCAGTCTCATGGCCCTGAGAGCAGTAAGTATGAAACAGGCAGGGGCTGGGAAGAACGCAGTTTCTGTAAGCAGTTCCACCCTTGGGGATCTCTGCCAAAGGTTGCTCCTTTCAGATTCAGCTGACCTAGCTGGTAAAAATCCTGATTCTCAGGGCAGGCACCCCATAATGGGAAGACTGCAGGTCTCTGTGTATCTATCTGTGTGCACGTACGCACATACACAGACACGTGTGCACTCATGTCGGTCACAGAGGTGTGCCTGTGGTTTGTCTTTACATTTTAAACTTTAAAAGCCAAGAATGCTTGTTGTATATCTTAGTCTTGTGTTGCAATACTTCTGGAGGCCTCAGAGGACGGATGTGATATTTGAAATTTCACCCACGGGCAGAACGTGAAAGTAAACCAGACTCCAGGAGCAGAGGAAGCCCCCGAGGCTGTAGGCACACCTGGGGGAGGACCCAGGACACCAAGCAAGGAGGCCTGGGGCACACTGGGGACAGCATTCCAAAGCATTGGTGTGTTAGAAAGAGTGTCCCCTCGGAAGTGGTGGCAGAAGGAGTCCTGCGAAAGGGAGGAGGGCAGGCGTGCAGGAGAGCCAGCGTGGGAATCGGAGTAGCCCTAACGCGCAGTGGCACTCAGCTGGGCAGAGCAGCTTCCCTAGGACACCAGGTGACAGTGGCCCTAGCTTGGGAACACCGAAGGAAGAGGCTGCCAGGTCCATGAAGTCCAGGGCCCAGAACCTGCTGTACCAGTACTCACCCCAGGAAGCACTGCTCCTGCCCCACGGACTAACCTAGCGGTGCAAACAAAGCATCCCTGAAATTACTTCTAGAGGAGAATATCATTCAATTTTGTTTTATCCAGAGGTGTTCAAAGGCACATCTTTTGTAGAAGGTGATCTATATTTGTGACTTTAAAAAAAAAAAAAAAAAAGTGTCTTAATTAGTGAATTACTGAAATATCTGCCTCCATCAAGAAGAAGAACATAGGGCTTCCCTGGTGGCGCAGTGGTTGAGAGTCCGCCTGCTGATGCAGGGGACACGGGTTCGTGCCCCGGTCCAGGAAGATCCCACATGCCGTGGAGCAGCTGGGCCCGTGAGCCATGGCCGCTGTGCTCCGCAACGGGAGAGGCCACAACAGTAAGAGGCCCGCGTATGGCAAAAAAAAAAAAAAAAAAAAAAAAGAAGAAGAACATAGAAACAGATTATTATCCTACTTGTGTCTGGAAAACAGAGGAAATACAGAAAACTAAGTATGTCCAGGTATAAATCAGCACCGCTTGACTTCTCGGACATGAATCCCACAATAATCTTATCAAAATGAGATCCTGCCTCTGTGGGGCTGTGCAGGCCTGGGACTCTGCATTTATCACCAGCCCCAGGTGAGGGCAATGCTGCTGCTCTACCCACCAACCTCCGGACAAGAACACAAGCAATTACACGCAAATAGTTTTTCAGTCTAAGACCCATGGTGCAGTGTGGGCTTCCAGGACCAAGGATGCCCCAACTGGTTATCTCAGCCATCCTTAACTTCCGGTAGCTGAGACACAAGGGTCATCGCCAAGGACGCCCCATCTGTGATACCAGAAATCATATGGACCCTGCCCTTGAATTCAAGGGTGCCAAGAGCTCCCGGCTCCAGCCTGCCAACTGCAGAGGATAACTCTGCAGTGTATCTGGTGAACGCCTGTGAGGAGCCTTATGGACATAAATGAAGGCTTCCTTCTCAATTATTTTCCCTTTGCAAGCCTGGCCTTTACAACCATCCTACGGTTTGAGGTGAAGCACCTCCAGAGAGCCCCGGCAGGTCCATGGACACTGGTAATGATGTCGGCCCTGCACGGTGGGGCTTCCTGTCTGCTGAGCTCCTGGACTGTGGGTAGAGATCTAACAGTCCCCGGCACATCAAGCCAGCATCCTCCCTTCCTCTGTGGAATACATGCCAACAGTTGCAATATGTGACAAAAGGATTCCCTCTAAAAACCAGGACTTTCCCTTAGAAGCATGTAGCCCTGCCCTGCGAGTGGGTCAAGGAGCAGCTCCCCAGAGCACTGGTTGTGTCCTACCTGCTCCCATGTTCTTGCACCAGGGAGGCAGATTAAAGCTGCAGACCCAGAGTCCCACACCCACAGGCCAGTACTCCATGCTGCAGCCTCCTCCTCCCCAGAACCCCGCACAATTCCCCACTAGCACCCAACTCTCCAGCTCTCTCCAGGCACTCTGGACTCACTGAGCTCAGGGCAATGCCTCCCACTGCTGTGTTTATTATCAGGCTCTTCTGCACAGAGAGGCCCACAGGGGCCGCTCCCACCTTTCCTTTGAGGACAGTCATGGGGGCAGGGGCAGGGGCAGAGGCACCCATGCTGAGCTCTGGTCTGCCGGGAGAGGAGGACCTCTGACAATGCTCCCATCTTGCAGATGTTGAAACTGAAGCCTGAGAGGTGATATGACCCTCTCGGGTCGCAAGCCAGCAGGTGCAGAACCCAGAATCTACTCTCCACAGTGCTCTCCGTGGCCCCCATCTTGTTCACTGTGACCAAGCCTGCCCGGGGCCTCCTTCTCAGACCCCAAACTGTCTACCAGCGACTTCCTCCCAGGCCCGTCAGGGACTGTGGTCCCTCCTAAAACAGGGGTTTCCTCTGAGTCAGGAAGAAGGGGTGAGAAGAGCCAGCCACCACCGAGGTGGGTCGGGAAGCTGGGAAGGAAGGAAGCTACATGCCACTTCACAGGCCATGGAAGGTCAGTTTTATTTCTACTCAGTGTGGACTGAGGGGCTGCAGCCTCAAGTCAGCCTCGCCAGCTCTGCCAGCCTCTACTGTCATTGGGTTTTTCTTAGAAAGTCTTGGAGGGAACGGGGCAGGCAGGGCTGACACACACAGAGCAACCACACGCCCAGGCATCACCCACCCTTCGGGAGTGAGGGCAGGGTTGGGCGGTGGCCGGGGAGCCAGGAGGCTGGCTGAGCCCCCCCATGCTGCTTCAGGCAGGCTTCAGTTTGCATCTGGCTCTGCTGCAGGCAACAGCTCAGATCACTTAACCTGCAGTTCCTTAAAGGAAGGGATGTTTTCTGTTTTAATCACAGTGCCCAGCACACAAAGTGCCAAGTCTGTGAACAATGAAGGAGCCTTTCTGAGCCTCCCTGTCCTCCCGTTTCCTCATCAGCACCTGGATCCCACCACCCTGTGAGGCGGGGAGGGGGCAATACCCCCCACCGCCCACCCCGGGCTGCCCATCTCAAGGAGGGCAGAGAGCAAAGACGGCAAGGGCTCAGTTTTCCCTCCACAACTTGGCCAGACCCCTAACGGTGACAGCTGTCATGCTCATTTAAAAGCCCAAGTGCAGCACTGCTGTGAGAAGTGACCCAGGTGCTCACAGGGCCACATTGCCCATGGGCAACTGTCCCTGCTGTCTGAGAGCAGCAGCCTGCACGGGGACGTGCCAGAGGTCCAGGTGGTCATCTCATCTGCCCACAGTCCGAGGGTCCCTCATCACCCCAGCTAACCAGCTGGGGCACCCCAACCCCCATCAGAGACGGAGCCTTCTCTCCAGCCCCAGAACCCTGTGCTCATCCAGGCCTCCTGGAGTGAAGCCAGGGAAGAGGACCACAGCTCGGTGAGAGGCACAGCCCAAAGGCCCCAGAAACAATCTAGCCATGGTTTTGCCAACACTTCAAACCACTAATCAACTCTTAAGTGGAACCCACAGATACATGTGTGCATGTACATCCCTATCGACTACATCTATGTGTGTATATATATAGAGAGAGAGACATATATAGACAAACACGTATCATGCATTCTGCCCCTGGCTTCTTGGCATCAGCAGTTTCTTTAGACTGGGCTGTTCTGCTACACAGTGCACTGTAGTCAGATATTTGGACAGTCATCAATTTCTTTTCTGCCCTTTCTGGCCTAGGGACTTGTCCCTTAACTTTACCACAATGCTTTAAAGTGCCTGCCTCCACTGCAGGCTTCTGAGCCACAGTGCCAAGGTGAGAGCTGCCATTTGGACATGACTCTAGCAGCCACTGCAGCAGTGCTCAGGGCCAACTGCGGGGGGAAGACGCTGCGTGGACACACTGGGAAGGTGCAAGGAGGAACAAAGTCAGGTGCTGTCCTAGGAAGGATGGACTCACGCACCCCTGCAGGGTGAGCGCAGGAGCTGGAGGGGCGCTGCAGGTATGGGCAGTGCAGCCAGGATGCCTGCTTTGTAGCTGCAGGACTGGGGCGAGCCCGCTTATCTCTCTGGACCTGGGCCACCTTACTTGTAAAACAGGAAGGCAACTGTTTTTATCTCAAGGCAGTTGTCCTCAGCCCTGGGGAAACCCTGGGGAGCTCGGAACAGCCCAGTGCCTGCCCACCCCACACCAAGGTAGGCAGAGCGCTGGGGGGCCCAGCCCGGAGGGTCCCATGTACCCCCCCAGGGCAGGTTTAGGTCAACCATACTAGAAAGCACTGTTAAGTGGTTAAGTGCCAGCAAATGTCAGCTGTGGAGACCACTGCCCCAGGCTAGTTGCCAGCAGCTTTCACAGTTCTGAAGAGCTCTGTGGAGGGGAGGGGAATTGCTCTCCATGAAGGGACCTTTCAGAGTCACGTATTTGGGACAAGGGCCTTGGGTGTCCCCAGCTGAGGTGACACCTCATGAGGGGCTGCCTCCCAGTCGGGGTCCCAGGCCTGGCACTGCAGAAGCTACAGGACTGGGACCAGCTCTCTGCACTCAGGGAGGGTCGGGGGAGCGGTAACTCCAAGTGCTGGGCTGGGGTGGCTGGGAAATGACTGAACCTGTGACAGCCACTGGGGAGGAGTGACCATGACCAAGGGGAGGGGAGGGTCAGAGGGGTCTCCTGAGCTGTGGGGTGGGTAGTAGAAGGAAGGGGTGTCCTGGTCACCTGCTCCTACCACAGCAGCTCAACGCCTTTAATTGTGAACTTTTTTGGTGAAAGGTGTAATCAGTGGAACAAATGGCTTCTTCTGCTTAGAATAAAGCAAACATTTCCTATGCCTCTCAAGCCACAGGGGTGGAATCAGAAGCACATACTCCAAGCTGGGCAGGAAGCCAGCCAGACCAGGTGTGGCAGTGTGACCACGGGACCCCAGACTCACCCTGTCCACCCCAAGGACGGCCACGCTCTGCCCCCGCCCCCATGGCTGTGGATGAGCCCAGCCCGGCCCTCCTCATCCTGTATATTCAACAGCAATGGTCTAGGGATCTCTGGAGGTGGCCCTGAGTCCCAACCGTCCCTCTGCCCCATGATAGGCCAAGGGGCTGAGTCCCTCTGTGTGTCAGGGCTCATCTGTCACACGGGACCTGGATGACATGGGTGTCCCAGCACCTCCCTCAAGAGAATCAGAGGAAGCAGTGACCTGGGAGGCTCAGAGAGGCCTGGCACACTGTGAGTGCTGGGTGAGTGTCAGCTGGTTCCACTACCCAAGGCGGGGGAGGAGGGGGGAGTGGTTGGCGCAGACAGTCTCATTCTCACCAGAAGGGTCACAAGCTCTCTGAACACTAACACAGAGCCCCGCCAGTTCCGGGTTCTGCACAGTGCCAGCCCTAGGGTCTCCTGTCAACAGGGTCAACAGGGAGTTGGCAGGCAGCTGTCACAAAGATGCCCATCTCCCCAAGGGGCACGAGGTGCAGGATGGCTTAGAACAGGCAGATGGCCCCACCTTGTTGAATCCAAGTGCTCTTGAGCCTCTGATCTCTGGTGCTTGGGACAAACAGTCCCACCTGGGCTATAGAGCCCGACCCTCCTGGCACATCTTCCCTGCCCGTCCTTAGCCTTGACACACCAACACTCAGAATATCCAAGCAGGGTTTCAACACTCATGACCCTGGAGGAGGGTCTCCAGGGCTGAGAGAGACACGCCCCCTCTCAGTCTGTCCTCATGTCAACCTCACAAAGTCTGTCCTCACAAGATTTCCTGCCTGATGGTCAAGGCTCTAAAATGCTTGATAAAGGCCGGATGACCAAACCAGACATTTGATGTTCCTTCCAAAACAAACCTAGATCTGCAGTCCTTTGAAGCCAGCCTTCTTTACCACCCAAACGAAAGGGCTCACTGCTAACCAACAGCAGGAAGATGTGCTGAAAAGTCACTCGTCACAAGTATGTGAGAATATTTTTTTCCTTTTTTCTCAAAGACACAAGACTCACACATGGATATTTCTGTTAGGGTTAGGATTAGGGTTAGGTGTGTGTGTGTGCAACAAAGAACAATTCTGAAGCTTTGGCCTAATTCTAAACTTACAAAAACCCATGCAGATGTACCTCAGTGTCTGCTCTCTGGATCGGAGGGGAAGATTTCTGGTCACTGGCTATGACACACTGGCTCTGGTCACTGGAGGGGAAGGTGCCCTGACACATCTGTTACTGCAAGAGGCTCCACTGGAAACCAACAAACTTCTGCCTGACCTCGGCTGGGTGACAATGCCAATTGGGGCTGCTAGGTCGAATCCCGGTGCCTTCCCCAGTATGGATTATTCGTCAGCACTGCTGGAAAAGCCCCGAATGTATCTCAATATGGTTTAAACCCAATTCAGATGTCAGGAGCACAGTTTCATCCACACCCAAGCAGGTAACAGTGTGCTCTGTAGCACAGCTCCCTTCACCTTACAGGTGAGACAAACTGGGACCTGGGACCTGCGACACTTTGCTGCAGTGCCTGCACCTAGACAAATGTCTCCTGGAGCTACGAAATACAAAGAAACTATAAGGGACTAAAAATAACTGCGTGCATGCACAGTTGGGGCACATTATGGACAAGATTAAAAAAGACCAAAAAACACACCCAACTGCCACTGCTGAAGAGCCGGGAGCAAAAGCAGGGGGTCGGGAGCAAAAGCAGGGTACTGGGCATGCACCCTGCACAGAGCACCACCTAACGGGTGGGCAAACCTCCTAAGCCACCCCTCCAGCCCGACCCCTGGACGCACCCCCACCCTCACCCCATACAAGGAACCAGCTTGCCACTCCCGCCAGAGAGTGTGCAAGGGAAACTGTTACTTGTTCTCACTCCTCCCTGCTGCAGCAGGAGCCCCAGTAAAGCCTTGCCTGAATTTCTTGTCTGGCCTCTGATCAATTTCTATTGATTGGGGAAGGCCAAGAACCCTGGTAGGTAACACAAGGACTGGTTCACAGGACATCATGATGACTGTGCAGATGTGGACAAGGATCCCTGCTTTGTTCTGTTGTGTGGGGAGGCCAGACTCTCAGAAGCACTCGCACCAGTACAAAAACCTAGCACTGGCTTCCACTCGAGGAGTACATGCAGGCTGAAAGCTTTATATAACTTCCCCAGTAATTCTTGGTAAAATGGGGAACTAGACTCAACATTCAGAAACAAATGGAGGATAACTCAAAAAATTCAAATGCTGTGGCGACTGGTCTCATATTGTGGGAACAGGGACCTTCCTCTCATCGGGGGCTCTGCTCAGAAAACAAGGGGAAGGGACACAGCCCCAGGCACGACACCCCATCAAGGAACAATCTGCCCCAGAGTCCACTGCGCAGAGACGGGACTGCCTGGGCACCATCGCCTAATGTGAGCAGTGAACAGGAGATGCTCAACAACCAGACTGAAAATTCCAG
Organism: Grampus griseus; assembly: GCF_964374135.1. Classification (NCBI taxonomy): domain Eukaryota; kingdom Metazoa; phylum Chordata; class Mammalia; order Artiodactyla; family Delphinidae; genus Grampus; species Grampus griseus. The sequence continues at coordinate 123,327,840 of NC_139018.1, forward strand.
GTCCCCCAGGAATGAGCTCCTGCACATCAATATACTGTTAGAACAGTATGTCTTAGCCCAGGAAAGAATCTTTATCCTCTCCTCAAAGATAGTCAAAAGTGGTAACTTGGGCACGTTTAGCTCATTTTGCTTTATTCTTTGGGACATACGCTTGCACACACACACTCTCACACACATACACATACCTATGCGCATACCCACACACAAATACACTCACACGTGGGCAAACACACATGCACACAACCACACGTCTACATACACACCCATACCCACTTGTGAGGAGGACCTTACTGCCAACTGGACAGATCTCACATTGCCAGCTCCTTCTACTGGTAAGAAATGCCTGCTCCAGAAACACACACACACACACACACACACACACACACACACACACACACACACACAGAGTCTCAAACTCTGCGATTGCTGATGCAATTTAACTACATTTAGAAAAGTTGGAATTTGATTAAATTCCTTTTTTTCCAATGAAAATAAAAATAAAACTTCACATTGTATACCACCATGAATAGAACAAAAACCTTATTGCTTTAGTTGTCTTTTTCCTAGAATAGAAAATAACCACTTCCAACCAAACAAAAAAACACGAAGTTAAATGCACACACAAAAAAGTTGAAGTTTCTATATATTGTAATAAGATCTTTTAGGATTAATACTTCAGGGGAGTCTAATATTATCAACTTCCTGGCATTTAGTTGTTTTCATTAAGATTACAGTACTTTACTCTCTGCAAGCACTGCTTTCCTAGACCACAGGTTCAAGGCAAAGAATCCATGGCAAAGTCACCTGGATTGGAAACCAAAACATCTTATTATACAACCAAATTGACATTCCCCACGAAGTAAATGCAGTTGATATTATAAAACATGGTATGTCTCAGATAATTATATTACCTACCTAACTGAATTGCTTTGAATATCCACACTGGCTAGATTTAAATTTTTAGTCCAAATATAGTTATTATATTCTCAAAATAATTTTCTTTCTCATATTCTTTCCTGTTACCTATTTAATATCCTTCAACAAAAGTATATGATTGTTAAATATGAGAATAAAAATGTCTCACAGTATAAATTATGAGCTTAGTGACTATATTTCATTATGTAAAAGAAAACCATGAATCTTTTTGCCAAGGCTTGATATTGACCAATCCAATTAACACACCCAGCCAGCTGTCTTTGTTTTCCACTTAGATGACAGATGGTTTCCTTCTTCAATCCCACAGCAGAGAATATAGCTAATTTGAATACTCCAACAGCTTAAGGAAAAAGAAACTTTGGTGTAAGAACTATCTTACAAACCAACTTTTCACCCCTAGTTTTCCTGTGGTAGAGATAATTTTGGGAGCATGTGTAGGTAGAAACAAAAAAATATTAATTGTGTCTCCTACATATTTGGAATTTTAGTCATTCTTCTAAACTCCCTGAATTTTGTCAAGTAACTTGGGGGAGGACTGACTCCCTCATAAAGGAAACTCTGAGCTTTGTCACTGCCTGAGAGAGTCTGGCACCCAATGCTGGTGGTAACTTAGTAAAATCTACGTGCAAAGTGGAAGAAAAGCCAGGTCACTGTCTTAGGATCCGTGCCAATCTAGACATTAGGTACATCTTTTTTTTTGTTTTTGCGGTACGCGGGCCTCTCACTGTTGTGGCCTCTCCGATTGTGGAGCACAGGCTCCGGACACGCAGGCTCAGCGGCCATGGCTCACGGGCCCAGACGCTCTGCGGCATGTGAGATACTCCCGGACCGGGGCACGAACCCGCGTCCCCTGCATTGGCAGGCGGACTCTCAACCACTGCGCCACCAGGGAAGCCCTTAGGTACATCTTTTTAAAGTAGTGCTTCTCAGACTTTTTCCAGCCTAGGAAATTTCCACACTAATGTCATCGGGAGCACGCGCCAGGCACACATGCACACACGTGTGCACACACCCACACACGCCTGGGAAGAGCGAGCTTCGGCAGGCTTGTGGGTTCAGCTCTTCCTGCAGCTCCCACAATCACCGCTCCAAACTGTGGGAAGCAGATGGCCCTGTGGGTGTAGCCGGGGTGTGGGCAACAATCCCACAAGTCCATCCAAGAGACAAACTGGAGGAACATTTTTTCCCAGGAAATTAACCCACACGTAAGTCCCCTCCTAGACGGCCCCACCCCCTCTGAAACTCCAACACCACCTGAGGCTTAGGGCCCCTGCTTCTGCTTTATCCTCAGCAGTATCCCTAGTCCACCTCTGCCCGATTTACCTATTCACACGTCACACAACACCATGAGGGGAAAGACGTTTACCTGTTTTGATGGGTGCCTAGAATGGCATTTAAAGCATAGTAGGTGCTCAATAAATATTTGTTAAAAGAATGAAAAATCACAAAAGTGAGACTCTGTTAAAAAAAAAAAAGATCTTTATGTAAAATTATCAGCCTAAGGACCTCCTCATTCTGCAGAAATGACTGTGCGAATGTTACAGATGAGCTAGAAACTTCTCCCTGTATAGAGGCTGAACACATGCAGCTGCATGGGTAGGGCTGCAGGTCTGAATGAACGCGTGGGATGAAGCAACACAGATGCCCAATGAACAGGAAAGACAGGGAGCTGGAGAACCCCCACCCTGCCAACCCAGGAGCTGCCAGACCCGGAAGCTTCGAGCTCTCCGCTGATTCGATGGGTGGGGGAGGGGGGCCTTGGCAGAATCTCCTGACTTCCCTGTTTGTCATCTATAAAAGGGTATGATCATCATTACCTCACAATTTATATTTTAAAATATGATTTTAAAATGTTTGAACCACTATGAACGGGAGAGGCATAATAACGCCTGGCCCCCAGGACGCCAGAACAAATGTGAGTTGTTATTGTGACAGCTCGTGTTCAGCCTTGCCGTCCCTCTTATTTCTTCGATAATGCCAATTTCATCCCAACTTTTTTTTTTTTGGTCACACTGTGTGCCTTGTGGGATCTCAGTTCTCCAACCAGGGACTGGACCCAGGTTCCTGGCAGTGAGAGCACGGACTCCTAACCACTGGACCGCCAGGGAACTCCCATGACCCCAACTTTTAAATCAAATGTTTATTTTGAAGTGCCAATATCTATGTTTCTTTCTCCAGAGGCAAGATGGCTGGGTGGCTGAAGGTGTCTGGGGGCCTTGTCCCCTTGGACTCAGGGGTCTGGGCAAGCCATGCATCCCCACCTCGCTGTGTTTCCAGCCCCTCAATTCTGTACAATTTGTCTAACTCTCTTCTTTACATACAATCCTGTTTCTACCTCTGAGACATCATCTGACCTGTATCATTGCCTAAACCACCTACCCGGCACCCAAACCCTCCCATCCTAGCCTTCAGAATACGATTTAAGCCCTCTTTCTGGGAGCCTCCCTAGGCCTCTCGGAAGGCCACTTTCCAAGCCCAATCCCCTAATGGGATTCTTCTTGTTGCTCAGTATCAAGTATCTGCTGGTGAGCAGGCCTGGGTCCTCTAGGAGTTGGTCCCACTGCCTTAAATGACCAGACCCTGCAGCATGTGGACCACTTCCCTCTTTCTTAGCGTCCTTCCCCAAGCAAACAACACGCACTTCATAAATGACTTTGGAAACTGGAGAGGGTGGGAAGAGGAGCCACATTCTTGCCTTGTCAGCCAAGGGTGCTAGAGGGAGGAGCTGGCCTTCAGGTGGAGGGTCAGTGGATTTGTTCTCCAGGACCCAGGCTGCACAAGCTCTCCCCAGCTCTCAGCTCAGGGAAACCAGATCCCTGAGGATCAGCCTCGGAACCCAGCCCAGGCTGCTGCTCTCTGCATGCCCTCTGAACACCTCGCATATACAGGCCTGGGATCCAAGGGGCTGCTGTCCAGAGAGCCGCCACCTGGCCTTCGTCCACGGCAGCGGTGGGAACCCCACACAGAGGGTGGCATCCCCAGCACCCGGCTCCAGCAGCACCTGTCCCAGCATCTCGCAAGCTCCCAGGCCCAGCACCTCCCAGTGTATGGCTCCCCTGCACCTGTGAGGGCTGACCCACTGGTACAGCCCGCCCCTCATTAAATTTTCTGCCATCTCATGAAGGACAGCCATGCCCTCGGCCATGAGAACAAGACTCAGGCTTGGGGGCCTCTTCCCTGGGCACTATCTTACCACCAGGACCACTGGCTGTTCCCTCTATCAGCTCTTCTACATTCTGGGGAGTCCCTTCACTTTTACTGTGCAATCCCCCATGAGGAGTTCTTTACATCAAACTTACCCTGGCCAAATCAGCTGCGGTTTCTGCCTCCTCACTGGACCCTGACAGATACACCCAGCCCCTGCATGAATGTCAAGGTCCTCTCATATTCTTCACCTTAGTTTTGCAAATCACCTCTAATTTAAGTTTTCCTAGGGGCCTGCACTTCCAACTGAGGCCTCGTCAACGTGGCACTGTTACTGTGCATTGGACAGGAATCCGCTCTTCACCTGCCTGAGACACCAGCTGACTCCACCCGTGAAAACCCCACTTCAATACATAGAACTGAAATGTTCCTGGCATTGTAATGTTACAGCCAAACCTTGGTTTTCCAATTGTCAGGCTTTTAAAAGCCAGAGACTTCCTATCTTTATTTTCCATGGGGCAGTTCATACATTTCAGAATAATAATGTATGAACAAGAATTCAGGTACCAGAAAAATGCCTTTGGACGTTAGGGAAAGAGGGAGAAAAAAACAGAAAGTGAAAAAATATACCAATAATAGGGACTAGAGTGTGCATACATATTGAAGAATTTGGGTGCTGATAAAGAAACTTTTTTTTAATCAAAATGGTTTTGGTTCTTAATTTTGGCCATTTTGACTAAGTTACGGCTCAGCTCCATTGACCTCCTCAGGCATGCACGGGCACTACGCAGCAGGATATAGGATGTGTCTGTCTGTAGCGATCCTGGAATTTCAACATCCATCTTACGAACAGTGCGTTTATACAAAGCACCAGTGAGAAAAGTGGGTGGAGGAGGCTTTTAGATATTACTGGGTTCAGCAACTGAACAAATTAGAAGACAGGAAACAAGGAAGTTTTTCCCGAAAGCTGACCAAGGAGATGCACCCCCGTAGCTTTGCCCCACTCGCCACACAAACAGATCCACTCTGCTCGCAGGTTCTGCAGTTTCGCCAGGTTTTCCACAGTGTCTGAAGTTTCGCCCATTAGATACACGGATGCATCCGTTTATGTTACAGGCACCCTCTGCGCACACTGGCTGCTCCACCTGGATGGAGCTGGAGCCTGTGCGGTCACCACCTCCCTCCAATCCAAGCCCATCCCTGCTGACCTCAGGGCTCGTCCCCACGCCTGTGCCCTGGAGAGGGCTTGGGAACAGTGGGTTCTGGGGGAGAAGCCTTGGGGTGAGGCGACCTCAGGACACATGCACATGTGGCCGGGGGGGAAATGGCAGGGGAATGTTGGCCCACATTTATTACCAAACCCTGGAGCACAATCAATGCAGAAGCTGGAACTCACTGAATGTGCCAGTGCTGGGCCTCAAGGGTCCCCAACAAGCACTGTCACCAACTCTCCTGATCCGGGAGAAGAGCATCCCATTTAAAAAAAATACTATTTTTAATGTTTACGTATGCTTTGCCTCTTTCCAAGAAAGATTTGAGGCAGCTCACAAAAACATTCTTGGCGCAAAAGGAGATGAAAATGAGGAAATCATGGTGGTGGACAGAAGCGAGGGCAGAACAATCCAGACACTGTTGAGGAAGTCCGGGCCGTCTGCAGGAGGTGGGTGAGTGTCAGGCTCAGAAAGTCCTGCCACCAAGGCCGGCAGTAGCCCCAGGGTGTGGGATGCCATCTGGCCCTTTGCAAGAGTGTAGGAGGTGCCTTCGGCTGTCACAGTGACCAAGGGTAAACGGCATGGACACTCATAGAGGGATGCGGGGATGCCCCCCTCCCCCGACAATCCTGCACAACTAATGCCTTATGTCAAATGCCGACAGTGCCCGAGGGACACCCCCAGGCTATAAAACAAGCCAACTGCTCCAGACCCATCCCAGTCCTGATTCTAAGGCCTGGTTCTCCTGTAAGAGCTCACTGAGAGGGCGCCAACGACAGAGGAAGAAAATCCACAGTGTGTGTGACACTGACACTCATTATGTGACAGAGGAAGAGACCCCCCCAGTGGCTGCCTTCCTGAAACTCAGGAGCTCACTGCCTCGGGCACTTCTTAAACCTTCCTTCCTTGATGGCAAGGCCCCTGAGTGACAGAGACAGGCAGCTCAGTGTCAGGAGAACAAGGTGTGGGCTAGCCCACTGCCCTGCCAGACACCTCCTGATCCCCAAGGGCTCATGCTCCTTTCTGTCCCTTGGCATTGGCACCCCTGCATCCTCTGCACAGACCCGGAGGCGGACAGAGGTTGGAAACCCCTGACAGGGTCTGAACTTTCCGGCCACAAGGCTATCGGTGGGTATAGGTGGTGGAACCCTGCTCCCCTTCCTACTTCTCGCTCCCCACAGGGCCAGCATTTCTGAGCTGTGGTCGATGCTCCTCCAAGGCAGAATTCAGTCACAGAAGACCTGACACTGAACTCAGAAACACCCCTGAGGAGAGAAATTCCTGAGCCACATGCTGGGGTCAGGTCATTACTGCTGCTGTGTTAGAATGAGAGCAACAGCTGGGTAAATGCTGACAGTTAGCCAGTCCCAAGTGTTCCTAGTGACTTTAAAGGGACTCCAAATCTACAAATTGTGCCGTGGAAATCAGAGTCATAAAACTGGGTCCTGTTTCCCATAGCCACAGGCCAGTTATGTGCTCAGGGGGACTGGGGTCCTCTCAGACCCTCAGTCCCCCATCCATCCATCAGCCTGGCCTGATGGAGGGGATGCAGGTGCTCGAAGGCCTGGAGGGCCGGCATGGGAAGCACCACAGGACATGGTACCTGGGACCCTGGACACACCAGGTCACTTACGAGCTCGGAGAAGCCTCGGACCACCTGGCGCCGTTTCAGGTTGGTCTCTCCATCCAGGTTGGCCGTCTCGATGTGGCACAGCCCGTCGGGGTCACTCGAACAGAGCAGCAGGATGTCTGCAGGGATGATCTCGTTGCAGCGAAGACGCACAAAGTCTCCCACGCGGATTTCTTTCCAGAATCGGTTCACGTACTGCTTTTCTTCCCTGGTAAAGAGACAGCCATTAACAAGTCTGGAGGAGATCGATGGAGGCCAAATCTGGGTGATGGGCACATGTAGCTCATTGAACACATCATGCCACTTTCTGGTATGCTGAAATTTTCCATAATAACAAGCATTTAAAAGAAGATTCCTAAAGGCCACATATAGTGAAACTCCAGTAATATGAAATATCTAGAACAGGCAAATCCATGGCAATAGAAGGTGAATTCGTGGCTGCCAGAGCCTGAGGGGAGGGGAGATGGGATGGGGAGAAATTGTTTCCTGGGCACAGGTTTCCATTTGGGGTGATTAAAATGTTCTGGAACTAGGTAGTGGTGATGGTTACACTAAATGCCACTGAATTGTCCCCTTTAAAATGGCTATGCTTTCCACTCCTAGGTATATACCCCAAAGAATTAAAAGCAGGGACTCTAATGTATATTTGCCTACCCATGTTCATAACAGCATTACTCCCAATAGCCCAAAAGTGGAAACAACCCAAATGCCCAACAATAGTTGGATAAGCAAAGTGTCGTATATTCATACAGTGGAATATGATTCAGCCATGAAAAGGAAGGAAATTCTGACACATGTTACAACATGGACTCAGAGGACATTATGCTAAGTGAAATAAGCCAGTCACAACAGGACAAACACTGTACGATTTCACTCTTATGAGGTCCGTACAATAGACAAATTCATAGAGACAGCTAGCAGAACCTCTGTACCTTCTGCAGGATGGAGATCACAGCAGATGTATCCTCTCCACGACGCTCAAGATGAAGTAGATAATCACTCAAAACAGTGCCTGCCACAGTCAGCTTTCAACCCCTGATAGTTACTATTGATTAATAGGTAGTAGGATGAAAACACGGGTAGATTTCTGCTTTAGATTTTTTTTTTTTACTCTGGAAAAATGGGCTCATTAATCCTACAAATGGCATTTTTAAGAGCTCCTTGGAGGCAGTTTTGTCCAGTTTTATAAATAAGCAGAGGAACAAGACTTTATCTCAACATGACATTCTACATGAGAAAACTGCATGAAAAAATCCTCTGGGTTATGTTGTTAGGAAAATAAAAAGCCCTAAAACACACTTCACTTTCACCATCACCTTCTCACTGGCCCCCCACACTTCCTCGCCTGAGCTCCCGGAGAACAATTCAGCAGCGAGTCTGAGTCTCACCTGACTCCTGAGCGCTGGGTGATGAGTCCTGAGTGTCAGACCTCTATTTTATTCCACACTGTGGATCTGAGGGAACCCACGGCAGACTTCCAGGGGCTCCTAGCATCAGTTGCCCCAGGTGCTGAAAAGAGAAGTAGCCCCTTCCACTATAAGCCTCTATTTACTTGCATTCCTCTGTTTCAAGATACACCGTAGTTTGGTCGCTATAGGGCCAACAAAGATAAATTAGATACAATTTTGTCCTCAAAAATAAATTCAAGGCGAGACCAAAGCACTAGATAGCACCCCCTGGGGGCTATAGAATCAAGCCCCCAATGTGAGCACAAAGGTATTCTTCTGGACCCAACCCTCCCTGCAAGGCCAGGGTGCTGTTCAGGTGAGGCATCCTTTTCCAGCTGTGACAAGTCCCCCGGCTCCGGCCCAAGGGTGCTGCCCGCTCACTGTCACAGTCTGACTTCTTCCCAGTGGACAGACAGCCTTGAGGAGTGACAAATGAAACATCACTTAACTATGTTCCTATTTCCTCTTCTGAAGATCAAACCTTGACTTTCTATCATCGCAACATTAGCTCTTTAGTCTTTCTTCCTTATCAGGACACTTTGTTGGCTTCTCACAGAAAGTACAGAGGAATTTGAAAGGCCCTGTCCTTTCCAGAAGAAAGTTTCCAAAAGCTAATTTGCTGTGCGGTCACTGAGGTGGGCAGTGCACGCTGACAGTGAGCTGGACAGGCCCCAGTGTGACAGCAGCTGCCAGGAGACCGGTGGTCCTACACTGGCCCTGGGGACAGGCAGGAGGCGGGGGTGACCGGGCCAGAGGAGGCAGGGCGTGACACTGTCTGGGTTGTTTATCTTGACTACATTCCATTTACAGAACTCATCAAAAATAAAGTCAGTTTCCATCTGCCTTGAAATCTTAGAACATTAGCTTGCCCACTCCAGCAGAGCACGTATTGAAAACAGTTAACTTTGATGGAGGCATTTGAGCCCGAAGGAGACCCCCGCACAGGCCCCTGTAAACACAGAGCAATGGATGAGGAGACCTCGGTGACCAACCTGGCAGGAAGACCCGTCCCAGCCATGGAAAGCAAAGGGAGCTGCAGCAGAGCAGCTCCAGGATGCCTGAAAGAGAAAGGCCCTGCAGCTCACAGGAACTCCTAAAGCAGCAGGACCCTTAAAACCCAGACTCAGGAGTCACTTGTGGAAGAACAGCATCACAGAACCCCTTCATCACCTCGACAGACAGACAAAAATTCCTCATTGAAGCCCCACAGTCCGGTTGACTGTTCCAGCGGGAGCTCCAGCACTGAGTGTGGACCCTACACTGACCCGGCAACACCCCTGCCTGGTCTGCGTTACTCTTATTTTTATTATATGTATACCATATACATTATATAGTAACATATACTATATAACTTATATATAATATATTACATTTTACATGTGTATGTCTATACATATATAACAGATACATTACATATAACATACATATTAGATATTAGTTGTCCTCCTTTTCTCAGCAACTGTATTTGGACATAAGGTCTTTAAAGAGGTGACTGAGTCAAAATGAGGTCATAGGGTGGGGCCCTGATCCTTATAAGGAGAGGGAGAGACACCAGGGATGTGTGTGCACAGAGGAAGACCATGTGAGGACACAGGGAGAAGACGGCTATCAGCAAGCCAAGGAGAGAGGCCCCCAGAGACACCAGTCCTGTCAATGCCTTGATCTTGGACATCCTGCCTCCAGACTGTGAGACAATAAACTTCTGTTGTTTAAGCCGCCCAGTCTGTGGTGCTGTCACAGCAGCCAGAGCAGACTAGCACCCCATAACTTCAATTCCCATGACTCCAGCTGGAAGGGGCGGCTCCCAGCCTGCAGGGATGGGAAGGGGGAGAGCAGCAGAGGACCAGGTGACAGAGGGCATCACACCAGGAGACACTTCCACAGGCTTGTGTACCACATGCCCCCGTGTCTGTGCACAGGAAAAGCACCGCAGAGAAAACACGTAAGTCCCACTAACACCATACGGCAACACTGGCCTCCTAAGAACACTGATTTTAGAAGCAGCAGGTAAACAATTTAGGACCGGCTTCTATTTCCTCAGGTCACAGTGGATGCAGGCTAGGGTGGACAGGACACATGACCCCTCCTCTCCATAGGAAAAGTCTCAGGAGTGTATGCCACCTGTGGCCTCCCTGCAAACTCCAGAATTCTAACTTGCACCAGGCAGGTGCCTGTACTCCTCCAGGGACCAGGGGATCCACCTGAGATGCAAGGTTTAAAATCACCCAGTCCTCAACACTATGCATTTGTTTCCAGCAATTTTAGGAAGTGGCACTGTGTAGTTTGCCCCTGAGATATTCCTTCTAAGCACAGGTGCTGCCCCATGTGGTGGCAGGATTCTGAGACATCCCCTAGATCCCCAGCCCTGGTGTGCAAGTCCCTGCCAGCGCCCCAACCCCGGCCCCCAAGTAAAGTGGGGGCTGTGAATGTGGGAGGAGTCACTCCTGCAGGTGTAATGAAGGTGACCAGTCAGTGGGCTACGAGCTAATCATCAGGTGGGCCTGATAGAGCCACAGGAGCCCTGTAAACTGGGCCTAAACCAGAGACAGTAAGTCAGACACTAAAGTGTAGAGAGCAATGGAAGGGCCTCATGAACAGGGCCAGGAGCTGAGAGTGGCCCTGGCCATCAGCCAGCAAGAGCACGGGGCCCCAGGCCTACCAGCACCGGAGCTGAATTCCACCAAGAACCTAAATGAGCCTGGAAGAGGACGAGACCACAGCCAGGCCAATGCCTGGACTGCAGCGGGTGACACCCAGGGCAGAGCACCCAGCCAACCTGCACCTGCATGCCTGCTCCCTGAAGCTGTGACAGCACACATCTGAGTTGTCTCCAGCTGCTGAGTTTATATTAACTCATCACACAGCAGTAGAAAACTAATATGCACAATTCCCTTCTTCTGCACAGAAGCAGGAGTCAGAGGCAGCTCAGTCCTCTCAGGGCACAGCAACTGGAAAACTCCCACTCAGCTTTAGAATATGCACACCGAGAAAAGACTACCTCACAGGAAAAGAACGCAGAGCAAGACTGGTTAAAATCCAAACACACTTCCCTCTCCTCACAAAGTGGGAGCCCAACAGAAGGTATGCATAACATATTAAAATGTGGGGAAACCTGAAAATGTGTAGTCTTGAAATATGGGCCACATCATACATATTACAAGCATGGAGCATGGACCCTCCAAGAGAATGACAACCGCCCTTGCAATCAGCCATCACCGAGTACCCTGCTCAGGTGTCCTGAGAGGTCTGCCCCAGAGTGTTGATCCAAGAGGTCAAGGGTCATTGGTGGAAAAAAGTGTGATTCTTCTGAGATGGGGGCGGGGGTGGGGGAGGGGTCCAAGCTGAAAGGGGTCCTGATAAAAACGCCTTCTGTTCAGAAGAACCCTTAGGAGGCCACAGGCAAAAACATGTCTTTTCTAGGGAAGCACTGCCACCGGTTTTTCTGCGCCAAACCCCTCACCTCTTGGCCTGTTGTTTGCTCAACTGTAAAGCCAGAGTGTTAAATATATAATTTCCAAGATCTGTTCTTAGGCCAAAAGAGGCTTCTAATGATTAGCTTTCCTCTTCTGGGAAAATCAATTAACACAATTTATAATTAGTCCTGCTGAGCTTTGAAGTTCTTATCTGAGCCTTTTTTGTGCAAAACAGCACAATGTGGGGGGTGAAGGAATAAGGAAATATTAGAGTGACTAGTGACAAATTTTATTTAAAGACAAGCAGTAAACAAAATTTTAAGATCCCTTAATTCATCATTTTTGGTCAGTTGTTTAGGCTGACAAACTATTTATTTGTACTAGTTATGTTTTTTGGTTTGTTTTTTTTTTTGCCGTACGCGGGCCTCTCACTGTTGTGGCCTCTCCCGTTGCAGAGCACAGGCTCAGCGGCCATGGCTCACGGGCCCAGCCGCTCCGCGGCATGTGGGATCTTCCCGGACCCGGGCACGAAGCTGTGTCCCCTGCATCGGCAGGCGGACTCTCAACCACTGCGCCACCAGGGAAGCCCACTAGTTATGTTTTTAAAGTTACTAAGTAAACAATTCCAATAAGAGGAGGTAAGCTGGCTTATGGAATTTACAGGAATTATTTTAAGCAGTTGAAAGCAGGTTCTTCCTGAAGATCACTATGTTACTTTCATGTAGCTCTTCATGAATGGTTCAAGGACTCCGGCTCAGAACTGTTCTGTTAATGATTTATTTTTTGAAATGCATCAGAATTCCCACCAGTTCAGCCTCACTCATGATCCCTCTCCAGTGTTGAAACTGTCTCTGCAATGGCTAAGGGTTTTCAACAATGTATTTATAAATCTCTCCAATTGTATTGGGGGGAAAAACAAATCTGATTCCATACTGGATCTGTTTCTTTAACTTCTGTATTCTATTGCTTTTGCTTTAAGTTAATCACTAAAGGGACATTGCCTTTAAGCATAAATTATACATAATGGCCCATCTCTGGGAACCGTGCCTCCCAGGTAATGAGCCTTAAGCTAAAATACCTTTGTTTAGCTCACAGGAAACATCCTGACCAGGCCCACCTGTGAATGACTACAGGGAGGAGAAATTAACACATCCCCTCTGGAGGCTGACCAGAACCAGGAAATGTTTGACTTTACTTCCCCTTTTAGTATAAAAGAAGTCTGAATTTTAACTCAGGCAAGATGGTTCTTTGGGGCAGGAGTCCATCACCTTCATGATCTGCTGGCTTTCCAAATAACGTCACTACTCCTTGCTCCAGCAACTCATCTCTCAATTTACTGGCCTGTCCTGTCGTGCAGCAAGCATTATGAGCTTGGACTCAGTAACATGATGTGGCCAAGGTATAAAACCAAACAAACAGATAAAGTTTTTTTTTTAAAAAAAAAAAGGCATTGCAGAATTGAGTGAATTTTACTTTCATCTTCAGTGCGTTGTTATCAAATAAATTTTCATTTAGGTTCTTGGATTACCATTTTCCCAAACAGCAAAAGAAAATTTTTTTAAGGTGACAACAGATTCCAAATTTGAGAAACCATTTAACATCCCTGGTGACCCACTGCCCCTCCTTGTACAAGGACAGTCCCAACAATAATTGGGCTGTCACTGTCCCTGATCTCCAACCTGATTTATGGAGTCATGAACGTAAGAGTCCTCCTGCCAGAAGGAAGGAGGGAGAAGAAGATGCACACCCATTTTTGACTCCACCCACAGCAGGTGACTCCTCCCTTGTAATGTGACACGACCATTCCAGTTTAGTGACCAGGAGGCAGGCTGCCCACAGTTCTAAATGTATCCATGAAATGCCCATGTCACATGCATGGAACCAGCGTCCCAGGGCATCTTGCTGTTGGAGATGCTTGCCTCTTCCATTTCTCAGTAATTTAGGAAATGAATGAGAGATTGAAATGCTTATAACTTGGATACATATTTGACTTTCTGGCCCTTACATTATCTAACAACTTTACGTGGCCATATTTTACCATCTACTTTCTCATGTTCCAAAAATGCTCCCTTTAATTCAATTGCATATAAGTTTCACAACCACACACAGGAACTCCCCAAAGCCCTCCCACCATTCACCATGCCCACACCCTGCTCAGGTGCTGGCAACGCATGTGCAGGGGTAAACAGGGCACATCTCACTCACCTCCCTTGATTTTTCCCTCCCTTAAACTTGTCTCTCCCCCAACAAGACCAACAAAGGAGTGTGTCTTGGGTTTGGATGGGCAGGAAAGAATGAGAAAGAGAAAGAAGAGATGGAGGGTTTTTAAGGTTTGAGCAAATCCACTTGAAAACATGGCATTAAAGATGAAAGTACAATTCCCTCACTTATGTTTTAAGTACAATTCAGGGCTGAGAAGAACACTTGTTTTGATTAGGCAGTCAGGGAGTGCCTCCTGGAAGAGGGGGCATCTGACTTTTGCTCCTGAAGGATGAAAAAAATCTTAGCCTAACCCATACCCCACCCACCCCAAGGAGACTACTTATACTAAAGAGTGGAATTTAGGGAGAGGCTAAAAGGGCAGTGCCCAAACCAGAGCTTAGGCAGGGCACAGCAAAAGAGATCAGGAGACTCAGACACAGAAACAGAAAAGACCAGGCGTGGGAGTTTGACTGTACAATCGATGTGACTGGACTCCATGAATGATTAGATGAGTCAGGCACGGGGTGCCCAGGTCTCCAGCCCTGGTGGCTGGAATGTGGGAGCCACTGACCTCACCCAGAAGTGGGTGTGCTGTGGGATGGAACAGAGTCCAGTTGTGAGCAATTCTGAGTCCAAGGTGCTGGTGGGCGTATGGGGTGGGAGATGCTTCCAAGACCAAGAGAGATAAAGATAGGCACTCAGGGTTCACACATGGAGGTGACAGGATGCTGACCATGGGCACTGTCATGGTGATTACCAGGGAGAGAGCTAGCTAGACGGAAACAGCGTGAGCTCGGACAGAGGCAACGAGGGAGGGAATGCGGAGGAGGGGAAGTCGGTGGGGGTGGCTGGGCAGGCAGGCGGGGCAGAGAGTGGAGGCTGGGAGCCCAGGATGAAGATGTGCCCAAGGCCTCGTGGTGCCCGCTCACCACCACAGGCAGGAGTCCAGGGGCCACACTTTCCACTGCCAAGTGATCACATCTGGACAAACAGTCATGGAATGTGAGCTCACAGTCACTGTATTTTTATTTCCTTTTGTGGGGCCTCAAACTTCAGTGGCACAAACCTGAATACGGCACACCTGTTAAGATCAATGGTCACTTTTCCGAACACTCCTAGCCCCTCTTCCTCCCCCTCCAGACCTGTTTTCCACTCTAGCACATTTCCTGCCTGACTAACGGAGAGTTCAGTCTCTTGAAAGACGGGGAAATGTTTTCCAGGAGTGGGCCACCTGCACAAGGTTCACGAATGCTTAACGGCTTGGGACAAGGCTTTCAGCCCATGCCAGCTGGAGGCTGACACCAAATCCCCGTCAGCGCCCACACATCAGTATCATCTTAATAATCAGAGCAACAGAACAGTAGGTACGTCCCCCCACTAAGTGCAGCCCTCATATGGAGCAGGCAGCATGCAGAGTGCTTACACACAGTCCTCACACTACATTCTCACTTACGGATGGACAGACTGACCTGTCCAAAGTCACACCCAGAAAGGGGCACAGCGAGGACCAAATCTGTCTGACTCCGGGGCCCATGAAGCCCTGGGGGAGGTCTGGTTTTGAAAGTATTATACATTTTACATTTAATTTGTGGTTTGTAATTAAAGCAAGAGCTGAGATTTTGTTTTCTTAACTTAGAAAGATGGTGTGATTGTTCAGAACAGTTAAGTGAATGGGGTACCTGTATGGGCAGCGCTGTGTAGAATCATAGAGAAAATAAGACCGCATGGTTAGCAACATTCCATACAACGTCTCTGACATGGAACAATTTTCCCTATAAAGAGAAAGCTCTTTCCAAACATAAAATTGCTTCAGGTCTACCTGTCAGTTTATCACATCCCCTGTTGGTAAAACATCCGGATCCTGGATAAGAAAGGCAAGCTCCAAGTAAAGTGCTTCATTTACTAAACAGAAAAAAAGTTGGCCAGAAATATCGGGATGCATGCAGTTGAATGCACGTTCTTTCCTCCAAATGGTTCAAGATCGAGGTAGGGTCAAACATAAAGTATCTAGAAAGATCCACAAAACACATTTTTAAGAAAAAGAGAAGCCCAGAGAACTCACGAAACACGCAAACCGACTAGACTCAGGCCTCCCAAGCATGGCCCGAGTGAAGTACTCCTTTGGCCCTGCAAGGGGAGAGCTGCTCAACACTTTTTTAAGCTTTTTTAAGCAAACAGCACAAATGAGAAACCAGGATGCAGTGAGAGGCAAGCCCTAAATGGGAATGTGGCAGCAAGAGATCCAAGAATCTCGTGGAATAATCATTGTGGCAAGGCCTGATGCCTTAGGGATGAGAAAACCCTTCATGGATTCATTATTCAGATGGTGGACAAATGAAGGAGTATGTGGGGATGAAGAGAGTGAGAGACAGAGATGGACAATTTTCACAACATTTTAAAAAGACCCATAGAGACTCTGAAACTACCCCAAATTTAATATACACTCATTATGAGACAGGCCTGGGACCTGGGACCCTTTGCTGCAGCGTTGCGATGCCTGCACCTGGACAAACCTCTCCTCTAGCTACAAAATACAAAACTATAATGAACTAAAAATAACTGCATGTATGTACAGTTGGGGCAAATTCTGGACAACAAGATACAAAGAGACAAAAAAACCCAACTGCCACTTCTGAAGAGCCGGGAACAAAAACAGGGGGTCAGGAGCAACAGCAGGGTGCTGCGCATGCCCCCTGCACACACCACCACCAAGGGGGTGGGCAGATCACCTAAGCCACCCCTCCGGCCCGACCCCTGGACACACCCCCACCCTCACCCCATATAAGGAATCAGCTCAACCCTCCCCTCAGGGAGCAAACAAGGGAATCTGTTACTTGTTTTAGCTCCCTCCTGCTGCAGCAGGAGTCCCAATAAAGCCTTGCCTGAATTTCTTGTCTGGCCTCTGATCAATTTCTATGATCAATTTCTATGATCAATTTCTATATTGATTAAGGAGGCCAAGAACCCTGGTCCCTAGCAATTACACAACAGGCAAAGAAGGGAAAAGCCCAGAATGAGAGAGATAATGGCTTTAAAGCAGGGTTTCTCAGCCTCAGCAACGTTGGGGCCAGATCGTTTTTTTTTTGCAGAGGGCTATCTGCACTGTGGGACTTGGGCAGCACCAAGCCCCCACCCAAGAGGGGCAGTAGCCCCTCCCCACAAATCCTACCAGCCAAGTTCCTTCTGGGGGCAAAGTCGCTCCAGGTGGAGGACCACCACTTCAGAGCACCCAGGATGAACATTCAGGAACATGGGTTATTAAGTAACCTTTACAGAAACAACATATTTTAAAAATTATGTGGGTGAGAACTCAGCACTGAAACAGAAATGGCAAAATCTGCAGCAGGCACCAGACCCAAATCTGTTGCATAACGTCCAGAATGTGTCTCCTTTCCACCCTAAACTGAAACAGCTGCTCCTTCGGTGAGACACGCTAATGGATTCGGAATCTCATACTAAACATCAGAGCATGCTGGCGGTACTCGCCCCGGATTACAGGGCCTCTGTCTTCTTTAGAATGAAGATTGGATGCTGACTTTGCCAGCCCACACTGGACTATGCTGGGACCACACAATTATTCACTGCAAGGCCACACTGCATACCCAGAAGAAAGGAATTTTCCCCAGGAGCTGTACTAGCTTGTGACAGCAAAATGACACCTAAAGGAACATGACCAATTAGAAACTTCTTGGTGAGTTATAAAACTTTTGTTTTTGGACAAATCATTTCTACAGCAGTCTTTTCTGAGTTTCATGGGACAGTCTCAAAATAGCTCACCAGACATCAGGATGCGGGGATCAGACTCTTTATCCCAATAATAGTACTGCCCATTTGTAAAGCATGTAAAACACTTTGGGGGCACTTTTAGAGTTTTCAAGTTAATTTCTTCTACATTCACTGGTTGGTATGACATTCTCATGAAACAGGCAGGATGACTCACATTCAGGCAATGCCTTAAAGCTGGGAGAGGTCTTGTGTTTTTAACAATTTTTCCTAAGTGGCTGCAACAATACATACTTCTCCTTTGGTACCTAAGAGTACCTGCCCGCCCTGTTTCTGCAAACAGTAAGTGCTTCTTTCTTTTCTCTCCTTGCCACCTGATAGGCAGACAGGACACCTTACCTTTTTATTGCTCCTGCCTGACTCCCAGGCCATTTAACCTGTTCTTCTGGGAATAAACTGCCTATTTTCCCACTGTTTTTCCTATCGTATTGTTTACTTCCTTCTGGACAACTTAATTTGTGAGAGCTTTTATATTAAAAATATTAATCCTATTTATTTTACCTTGAAAATATTTTTCTCTAAAGAATTATGTTTTTTAATGTTTGCTTATAGTATATTTTTGTCATATAACAGTTTTAAATTTTTCTATAGTTAAATATGTGTGAGTTTTCTAGGCCTGGCTAAGAAAGTCCCCTGTGCCCCTAGACTGGATGTTTACTTCTTTGTTTTTTGTTGGAGAGTGCAGCATTCTTTTCTTTTTTAGTATTCAAGTGTTCAAATGAACTAATATTCATTTTTATATAGTACAACCTGAGGGTCCAAGGCTGTTTCCTCCAGACAGCCAATTGTATAAACACTGTTTATTAAATAATCCTTTCCCCACGGAACTTAAGTACCCACTCTAAAATTCTCATATATAATATCATGTATTTGGGGTTTATCATGTCTTTCTCCATGTCCACACTCTGACCCTGGGATCCACTGCACAGTGTGCTGGATCAGCCCCATCACTGGGAGCCCCCAACCCCGGGTGGAGGCAGCCCCCTAGCAGGGCCCTGGCTGGCACTCTGGGTGACACGGGGTGCTTCCTGCTGCCACCTCTGCACCCCTGCGAGTCACAGTCAACTTCATGCTGCAGCCCTGGTTCCACTAACTGTACGAAAAGTCCCTCCTGTTTGATCTTTTCAAAAATGTCTTGGCTATACTGGGGCATTATAAACTCTAAGGCCATTTTATTCAATTCCAAGAGAACCTTGCAGGCAGAACCACAGAAACACATGCACCCTCTTCTTGGAGAACTCACTCTCCCACCCACAGCCACAGGAAGCCTCCTGCTGGCTTACATCCTTCAAAGAGATACTGCAGTTTTCTTCATGCAGGTTTTGAGCCCTTCTTGTTCAATTCACTCCTAGGTATTTTATAGTATTTGTTCCTGTTTTCAGCACTATCCTCCCCACTTCCCCTCTGGGTGCTCACTGCTCCCTGAGTTACTGTGAGTCATTCTTTATGGTCCCAAGCCTTCCTCAGCAGCTGTTTCTCTGGGCATGAGTTCTCTCTGCTTAAACCATTTTCCTTTCCCTGGTGGCCAGGCCCCTTTGAAGGAATGGTTACTATTCTTGGTTAGCACGTTTGGTTAGCTCTGCTTGGTTAGCTCTGCTTTCTAAAATGATGGCAGGTGCCCTCCTTACGGAAAGTGAAGCGGCCCCCAAGAGAGCAGTGAGCATGAAGTTCATCCGGGCTCCCACTGGCAGCCTCTCCCAGCCTCAGGGGCAAATGAAAAGCACCCCGGAGGCCAGAGTGTCAGGTCACCCTTGCATGCACCAACGGCCACCTTCCCCACTGAAGGCCCACAGCCCTCTGCAGGCCCAGGCTTTCTCCAAGACACTCTCTTTTGTGGCACCCACCCCAGTGCTGTTCTCCGAGTGCCTGTGGCCTATGCAGGAGCCTGAGCCAGTGCTCTGTACGGACCCAGATGGACCAAGGTCAGTCCAGATGTACAGAGACCTGTGGCCACTGCTCCAGCATGCAGGTTGGAGAGGAGAAAGGTTCAGGCCTCCATTTCCCCAGAGCCCCCTGCTTCCTCTGAATCTGAATTTTGAAAGTGAGAAGGCTTCATTGATGACAAGGTCCCTTCCTCTCATTTGACATTCTGAGGGGACTAAGGGCCAGAGAAGTAGACGGATTTTCCCACTCGGTGGGGGTGATGGTCTGCTCCCACTGCACTACCAGGAGTCTTCCCGAGGCTCACTGAAAAGCACTGACCTTTGGGTCACTCTCTGACTAATCCACGCTGGGTTCCTCCTGGCCAACCAGAATGAGGAATCACGCATGCAACCTATTCTCTATGTAAAGTTCTCTAAAAAATTCACCGCAATAACATTTCTCCATAACTGATTTATTGCAAATGTCCCTCAGTCATGACAAGCACGGTGAACGACGTCAAACAAGCCCTGTCCTTCAGAAGATTCAGCCCCTGGAACGGAAGGGATGTTAAAATATGGATCAAACTATGCTCTGGCGACATGATTTCTTTTGAAGCAGTTTGTGTGGGGACGTAAGACACCTCTGGAATTCACAGCTTGGGAGTCCAATCCCAATTTTCTCCAGTAAAGCAGTAACGGCAACAGTAACCTCAGGAAACTGATTTCACCCAATAATTTTCTGAGAACGGTCAACAATGCTGGAATTCAGAACTGACTTAACCCCCTTCTTGGGTAAAGACATGGTGAGTTCGGCCATGCTGTCGATGGTCCCCTTCTCCTTGTGCCACGGCTGCCAGACCCCACAGGCCACCGCAGAGTCACTGTCACCAGTCATGTTTGCAGTGCCCTGTGAGGGAGTGCCGTACCACTCCCACTTTAAGGATGAAGATGCTGAGGACCAGAGGGGGTTAAACCTATGCCCTGACTCACGGCTGGAAGAGAGGAGAGCTGCTCCAAAAACACGCATAGAAGGAAGGCCTTCTACGTCTACGAATGTAACCCATGCTTTCCAATTTTAGATTATTGGGGGCAAAAATGCTAAGAAATGGGAATGGCTAAATTATAGATGTTTTCGCCTATCTTTATTTAGAAAAAAAAATTTCTTTTTCTTCTTGGGGGAATCAAGCAGGTTACAGTAAGTTACATTCAAAGAATCTTTTGTCGCTACACAAATGTGCAAAGTTAAGAAGCACACCGCTTCGGAGGAACTGAATCAGCCAGGGGTTCCCACCATCCCAGCACCAAATCGCCGTCATACTGCGGAGCCCACCTCATGAGGCCTGGGTGCCATAGACATGACTGTCACACAGGCCCCACTGCGGGAAGGCCTGCCGACTGGTCACCCCTGGCCCAATTCTAAACCCGTAACAATGACGACTTTGGGATTTCAACGTAGCTTCTTGAGATGAGGGAGAGACAGACTCTTCCGTCAATCCACTTCAGTGATTTGGGGTTGAAAGTGCTTGTAAATAGGAACAAAAATTTTTTTTAATGTTTTTGGGTTTCTGCTTATGCCTCTAACAATCTAAATACCGTTGAATTTGATTCCTGATTTTGGTTTTAGCAATATGTTATTATCTTTACCACTATTAATAGTAATACTTATTTTCCCAAAGACTGCCAGGTAGGTACCAGCACTAAAATTACTGCCTGGAAATATTTCTTGAGACATTTTATTCCTTAACTGACGTAGTGTGTCATGAAATCCGCTGGGAAAAATTTGACCTGTGAAAAGCGTTTGTTTCACAGCCAAAGCACAGGTGCTGAGTGTCACAGTCTCTTTCACCCACAGCTCTGTCATGACCCTGTGTGCACACACAGCCAGGGCCAGCACACGGGGGTTCCCATAGCAGGGAGCTGGCCAGGGAGCCTTTGTTCCTGCACAAGCTGAGTCTGGCCGACATCAGAGAGCACTCTCCCTTCTTCGGACCGCTCCGGTTCTTTCCACTGGGGATGTGCCCCTGTGGTCAGGCAGGCATCCTGGGCATGGCTGCAACCACAAGTGACCTGGACAGGTGTCCTCTGCCTGGAACTTGCCTGCTGCCCCCTGGGATGGGCCAACTGGGCCTCAGGACAATGCCCCCTGGGTGGAAATGGCAGCAGCAGTAATTCAAACTCGCCTTGAAAAGGCCTCTCACTCTTTCAGTGGCTCTTGAAACTTTAGTAACTTGGAAAGGTTATCTTTCAGAAAAGAATTCACAAAACACACACCTGTGTATATTAGGCTCCTCAGTGGCACAAGGAATCCCCCTGCTGCCAGGAAAGCTGGGACAGGCACCCCAGGCCCAGGACACACCTCTGAGCAGGTCACTGGCATGAAGAGGGGCCGACCTGCCGCCCGCATCTGTGGACATCCCGCAGCAAGGCCAAGGGTACAAGGAGGGCAGCACAGAACAGCGAGAAGATTCCAATCAGCAGGAGAAAAAAGGCTTTTTTACTTCCTGCAATATGTGATCCCAGTCTGGTGAGACAGCTTCCAGGTCTCCTGGGCCACCGGGGCTGGATGACAAACACCCAACAAGAGAACAGTCCTCAGATCATGGTGACAAAACCCGATTCGGCTGCTCTGGCTGCCACCCGCACTGGACACGCCCATAAAGGGCTTTCATCTGGACCCCCCAACAATGCAACCTGATCTAGGGTAGCGTAGAAAGTGTGTCAGGCAGCCCACTCTGGAACATTCGGGAGGCTTCCTACCCATCCTAATAAAATTCACTTTATTTCAAATACCAATACATGGCTAATTTTTTTAACATCTATTTCTCACCTTATTTTTTAGTTTTATTTTATTCCTAGTATTTCAACAACAGCAGAGCCTATGTGCTTATACAGAAATAAAGTCCACACATTTAATCTAACACCAGTATTTGAATAACTTTAGTGACAGCACTATCCTCATGCTGTCCCCCTTACAGAGGAGAGTTTGGGGCATCATTCTGGGTGAAAGGAAAATGTATCTCCTCTTAGGTAACTAACTTGAACAAAAGAAAACTCTTTGGAGTGACAGTCTCTCCTCAGCTGGGGAAGGCAGTCCAGTGTGTGCCATGACCCCAGGGGGACAGAGATGCTTTGGGGAACCAGCCACATGTACTGCCCTCACACTGTCCTACACATTGGGATGTGAGGAAAATAAAAAATCATTTTCCTGTTTCAAGTCAGAACAGCAGCTCCCCAGGCCCCGGGTTCAACCCCAGGGTCAGCACTTCCAAGCTGTGCTGCCAGGCGTGTGTCTGAGCCTGTGTCCCCATCTGCAGAGTGGGGATAACAGTGACAATGCTTGTACCGTGGGGGTAGGGAATGGGTGCAGAGATGAGCTTGGCTGTGTACTCAGGGTTGCTGTGACGGGGTCTTGGGTGAGAGTCTCTGGGGGAAGGTGCCACCACGGAGCTTTGGAATGCTGACTCGTACTCACCTCCCAGACAGCCAACACCTCTCACCCTTAGTTCCCCAATCATCAGGGCTCAATGTGCTCATTTTGAAAATGGTTCAACCTGGCGTGGAACAGCTTGCTTTTAAGGAAATCACACCTTTCCGCTCTATAAAGCACCTTGCCCCTGCCCCTTCTGCACCTACTGCTCACCAGGCTACTGTCCTTTTGCACCACCAGGTGGGAGGGGCACCTCGGGCCCCCATGTGGACCCCTCCTTGCTAATCTCTGAACCCAACATGCCTGACAGAACACAGAGGCCACGTGGCAGTATATCTCCGTTACTGGCGAGCAGTACCACTTGCCTTGGGCCAAAGGCTGAGAATCTCCCTGTGTTCCAAAGGGAAGGATCTCATGCACATTTTTATACCAACACAGGGAACACGTGCTCCACATGACGGGAGGGCACGTGGCCGACTCAGACTAGTACCACACACAAAGCCATCTTTGTTCACCAGGGAGACTTTAAAAATTATTTTCCTGTTTCAAGTCAGTAAAATGTTGCTTTTGGGCCAAGACTTACTTGGGAACTCTCCAACTGGATGCTTGGCTTCTGAGAACAGAACAGAAATTGGGCAAAGTGCACCATGGAGACGTTGCATATGCCTGTCTCTGCAGTACAGACCGTGTTGTTTTAACGTCGCAACACGGAGCTGGGCTTTCCTCCTTGAAAACTGAAACCACCAGGCTGGGAAATATGGAGGCAGCTTCTCTCAGACCCACAGGCCTCCCTCACTGAAGCTGGGGCCACGTGGATGCACTGAGTCAGAGTCTGGGACTATGGACCAGCTCCCTCTGGCAGCAGTAACAGATTACCACGAGCGAAGCTTAAAGCCACACAAATTTATCATGTTATAGTCCTGGGGGTCAGAATCCCAACATTGGCCTCACTGAGCTAAAATCGAGGTGTCAGCAGGGCCGCATCCCTTTCTGGGGGCTCCAGGGGCAAACCCGTCTCCCTGCCTTTTCCAGTTTCTAAGGCCAGCCCCCTCCTCCACCTTCAAGGCCAGCGTGGCGTCAGGCCTCTCTCACTGAGCTCCATCTGTCTGGCTCTCTCCTGATTTTTTTTCTTCCACCTTAGGATCCCTGGGATTATAATGGGCCCACCTAGAAAAGCCAAGATAATCTCTTTATCTTAAGGTCATCTGATGAGCCACCTTAACTGTGCTTTTCCATGAAAATACTCACAGGTTCTGAGGATTAGGAGGTGGACGTCTTTGGAGGACCATTATGCTGCCTAAAACAAATCATGAGCAGAAATCAGGTAAAAGTGCATTTTATATGTGAGGAGGGTGTGGCCAATATTCAGTGGGATGTGTCCTGAAGTCAGCTGCCACCTGGTGCTCTCATGGCCAAGGGACCCTAGTGAGGGGGGACGATTCCTGAAACAAGGCAAGACCCGGCCACAGGGACACATCCCCCTCTGACCCTGCAGCCTAGGGTCTGAGGGGAGACAATGGTTCGTGGGAAGGTGGTCAGGTTGTGACTCTGTGGCCTGTGCTGGGTCCCCACTTACCATCCCTCAGGCACATCTGCCATACAGTCCCCTAGGACCCCTGGATTACTCGTGACCTGCTGGGCACCTTCTTCCTTTCATTCACTCACTCATTCATTCATCCAGTGTCTGTTGGTTCTGCTGGGCTACATGCTAAGGGACGAGGCACGACAGGGAGCAAGGGGACCTGTGATGCCCTCATGCCCTCTGGGCATCTGCAAGTTTCCTCTCTGCTTCTCAGACACAAAGACTGCATCACTAGAGCAACTCACCCACCATGGAGAGTTCTTTAAAGAGAGTGATGGAACCTACACAAGCAGTCCGAGCTGCTCTGCCTTAGTTAGTCCGTGGGAACCAGGGTTTGGCCACTGACGTTCTAACCCCTGGCGGGCAAAGTCCAGTCCCCATTCCCAAGGGCCCTTGTCACTAGCACCTGTTCCATAAGGATGTGACCCTCAGGTTCCGAAGTGCTGCTGTCCTGCTTGTAAGGCCAAGATAGCCCACAGTGGACACACCAGCAGCACCTGCTAAACCCAACAGTGAATTCAGAAAGCCCAAGAATGAACCTCACTCAGTCTGGACCACGCTGGGCAATTCCCAAACCTCCAGAGGCCTTGGCTTCTGCGAGCGTACACTGGGAGCCACAGATCTGCCAGACGTGGGCTTGAGTACGCCTTAGTACCACCCACACTGCTGCTCTGTCTGCACACTGCCCTGCCACAAGATGTGTGCGAGTGGGAGGCGTGTGTGTGTGGTGTATGCACATGAGTGTGTGTGGTATGTCTGTAGGTGTGGGGGGGTGCACACACGTACACATGGATGGGTACACACAGATATACACATCAAGGACAACTGACACACGTGGAAGTCAAGTAGAAAGAGCCTGAGATCTAAAAAGATAGACATGTTCAATCAGCCTCCAGCATCCACTTAGTGTGCCTGGATAAGCCACCTAACTACTAGGAACATGAACGTAAGTCATCTTGTCTGGAAAACGTGGCTAATGACACAGGCAAGTCACCTCTCAGAACTGTCCTGGGAATCAAACCAATTTTATCCAGCATGCACTTTTGAATATTAAATATATAGAATCAAATAAATGTTTGTTAAACAGCTGAATGAATAATATTATGTGGTATTTCCTTTAGAAGTATAAAATATTATAAAAATATCAGGAATTTTAAGTATTGGCTTTTTAGATTTGCTCAAATTGTAATACATCCTGGGTTTGGAAAACAGAAAGGTGGGAATGGAGGAAAAGTAAAAACCCTCTTTTGAAATCTTATAAGGCACATGCAGCAGGTGTGGCAAGCTAATGGTGATGCGGGAGAAGGTTCTGAGAGAACCAACCTCCACATCTACACACAGGCCCACAGGACCCTGCTGGATACCCGCTCAGCGATGCCTCTCCAGCTAGTTTAGAATGACTGGTTGAGTCCCTAGGACCCACTGCAGATGGAATCCACCAGGCCCAGCACACACTGGCCTCAGGGCCCCTGCTTCACCACCTTGAGTTCCTCCTGCTGTACAAGGGTCCGGATCCGGGAAAAGAGATGCTGCCTCATTAAGAAACAGAAAGTCTTTTATCATAATCAATGTTTCAATAGTAGCATTCACCAAAAAGTGGGCTCACCCCCTGCATCACACTTAATACATATTTTTGTGCTATGTTTGAGTTCGAACAGCTGGCTATTTACAGATTTTGACTGGGAAAATAATGCATGAACATATAAGAAAGTTCCAGATAAAAGTCGAAGTCTTGTGGCTCAACACCCGTGGGTTGTGTCCACTCTAGCACCACCTGGGCCCACAGGTTGGAGGCTTATGTGTCCCTTCTAGGGGCAGAACACAAGGAAATTCTAAATCCATGGGTTAAAAAAGGAAGGCTGGACTATTTTCCTTCCCAAAACTCACCTAGTTCTAGGAATTGGCAAACATTTCATAATTTGCTTCATGAAAACAAGTTTCTACCTTTACTAAAAAGAAAACGTGAAATTCCCATAATTCCCAGAGTATGGAGGAAAAGGTATTTCAGAATCAAAGATGAAAAGCACATCTGCTAGTTATTTCGAATAGTCTTCCCAAGACATTTATCTTAATTCTTAGAAAAGCCCCTTATATTGCTTTGAGAAGAAGCAACTGCAAACTGCTAAACATAATTGTCTTCTAATTAATACAGAAGAAACAGCCGCCCTGACACACCTTCTGCTCTCCCTCCACCATGAATTCTCCCTGACCCCAAAGCAGGAGAAATTAAGTGCAGGCATGTGTTTTCTCCAGTGCATCTAAATGGCCCAGTTCTGACCACAGCCTACCCTTCAAGGCACCCATGTCTCCATCACACAGACTGCCTCCACCTCAGCTGGGAGCTCAGCTTTTCAGGAGCAACAAAAGACGGGCAAAGGAGAAGTGCTCAGGACTTTCAAAGAACGGCCACCTTGGGTGTGAGATCAGGAAGACACCCTTCACTCATTTCTTCATGCAGTGGAATCTTCACATATTTCAAGAATGACCCCGAATGCCATCTTCTCTCCTCCGCTGAGCGCCTCTGAACGCTCAAGGGGACCAGATGCCCAGGCTCTGAGCACCTTCACCAGGGAGGGTAGGCAGGCAGCCTGCCCGCGGGCCTCCTCACCCACTCCACCGGGCCACACGCACAGGGTGCTCACTGGCCTTCAGGCCGCCCATCCCCTCACCCTGCCCATGGCCCGGCCTCCCACAGGTCAAGCTGGCTTTGCTGGCTGAATGCTTTGAGATTCTGGCGATGGTCAAACATTCCTTGTAGGGTGATGGTTTTAAATGAAGTCCTAATTAACCAAATATTTTAAAGAGAAAAACACTTTCGTTGGTGCCAGTTGGGACTCTGAAATGATGTCCTCACAAATTTTCTACCTATAGTGGAAGTGAAGGTAAAAAGTTCGACTGGGGCTTCCCTGGTGGCACAGTGGTTGAGAGTCCGCCTGCCGATGCAGGGGACATGGGTCTGTGCCCCAGTCCTGGAAGATCCCACATGCCGCGGAGCGGCTAGGCCCGTGAGCCATGGCCGCTGAGCCTGCGTGTCCGGAGCCTGTGCTCCGCAACGGGAGAGGACACAACAGTGAGAGGCCCGCATACTGCAAAAAAAAAAAAAAAAGTAATATTGAAAGTTAAATGTGTCTTATTTACTTTCACAAGTGCCCAATATATCAGCAGGCTGAAAGCACACAGCCCCCGATTTAACTGTTGGTTCCCATGCTGTACTACACAACAAGGCCCTTCATTTCACAGTATGAAAATAACACCACCATGAGTCACCACTGGGTAGCAAAGTTACTTCCCAGTTCTAGGGTTTGTTCTCACTGTTGCATTTGCTTTCTTCAAGGTCTCACTATGGCCTTACTGTGCTAGGGGTATATTGGATGAAGCAGCTAGGCATAAATTAATGGTTAAATGAGCAAAAACGGATGACAGGTTTCCCCCACTATCCAAAAGCAGAGTGTTTCTATGAAACTTTTCCTGACCTGAAATGGCATAAATGAAGAAGCAATTACCTTACAACACATCTGGCAAGGGATGCACAAAAATAAATCTAGATAAAGCACAGATGCTCACACAGTTCAAAGCTACTTGATACAGAGATGCTGAGTGTGGTTCCCAGAGAAAGAGCTTGGTGGTGTCACTCTTTGAGGTGTGCATTGCCTCTATCGCCGCTCGCTGCAAAACAAACGCTATTTTTGCTTTTTGCCTTTTTTCATAAAAGCAAAAATCCTCTTTGGATTTCTTTTGGTTAGCAAAAGTGAACGCAAAAAAATAAATAAATAAAAGTAAAAACAAAGTGGCATAAACTGAACTTTCGAAAAGTGGGGGATACCTATACTTCAGCACAATTTATCGATCAACTCTCATCAAAACACTCTCCCGTTTGTCTCCTGTTTCCCAGGTGAGAAAGCGGTTTGTATAAGGAACTAGTGATTCACAACTCATGTATTTTTATGCCAGTATTTTCCCCCATCAGGTGACCAGCCTGGATCTATAATACTTTTATGCCAAATGCTGTCTATTCTTTGGGGGAACTTAGAAGAAGTTTCTTGGAGAAGGTAGAGTTTGGCTTTAGGATTAAAGGCTGGGGGGATCCACATGCACTAACATCAGCACAGGCTTTCCTGGGTTTCAGGAAGATGGTCACAATTGGGAGGATGTGATGTGCTCACTGACTGGCCGTGAGACAGGGGTATGCAGAGAGGCCACAAGTGGGCAATAAGGTCCTTATAGGAGATGGCCCACATGGTGGGGAGGGGAGACATGATGGCTGCACGGGAGGATTCCTGCTCGTGTTCTCTGAAGCCTGAGCCCTGCGGAAGCTTCCAGCACTGAGACAGTCTGCACTCTAAGTAAGAGCACCCTGGGAGGCCCCAGATGGGAGGGTGGGAGGCAGGGAGGTGGGACCACCCCCCCAAAAGAACCCAGCTGAGTGTGGGATGGTGGGGGCCACATGTCACAGTGGAGGAATCCTCAAGAGATGGGATACAGGAGGGAGCCTGTAAGGCCCATACCTCCCACAAAGAGTCTAGTGGGAGCAGGGTGGGAGTGGCGAGCCATGAACTAAGGGCACCAGGGACAATTACTGATGGCAGAGTGATGGAGGACACACATTTCACTTTGACTTTCTCAAAATTATGGTGTTTCTTTTAAAACTAAAGACGAGAAAAATCAAATGAGCAACCAACCTTAAGAACTCCATCCACTTCACCACAAATTTGCTGTGAGCTAACATTAACAAAGGGCACATTTATATAAAGATGGCTGTTTTTTTTTTTTTTTTTTTGGTAAAGTCTATCTTTAAGGTAACATGTAATTAAATTTTTGCTTTCAGAAATTTTTATTTGTGCTCATTTTCCTTTCCTTCTTGGGAAAACCTCAAACTCACTCATAGTTACATAGATGCACCATGTGCCTGAGAACAGTGCTCATCACCCTGGATACGCCGAGAGGCGGGAAGATGTTTCCATGACCACCGTTCATCTTTGGTCTAGCAGCACACAGTAATTTTTTTTTTAACATCTTTATTGGAGTATAATTGCTTTACAATGGTGTGTTAGTTTCTGCTTTATAACAAAGTGAATCAGTTATACAAAAAGTATGGAACGCTTCACGAATTTGCGTGCCATCCTAGCACAGTGGCCATGCTAATCTTCTCTGTATCGTTCCAATTTTAGTATATGTGCTGCTGAAGCGAGCACAGCACACGGTAATTTAAGCATGAGGACTTGTTGCTAAAAATCCTGAAGTAGAAACAAGAAGGGGATGGAAGATACTTTGCCCTCTTTCCCAAGGCCTGTATTCTCAGTTCTGCCGTCGCAGAACTGGGTGGTATATCCCATCTGGTGGCCGATACAGAAGTGGTCTGCCTTGGGGTCACCCACGCTGCAGACTATATGCACTTCAGGTAGATCTAGGACATGTATGGTAAACCACCTGACATAAGAAATTAATTACAAGAATTTTTTTTCCAAAAATGACAATGTGCATTGTAGAATCTAGTTTTCAAAGTCAGGGTCTTCAACTAGAGATGAAGGCTTGATGGCAGTTTCCCCATCACTTAATGCGAACTCCCTGTGATCCATGTAAGTGTTACAGAGTGGGGGCTGAGAAATGAGGAGGCCAAAGCAGGAAAACTATCCCCGAACTCCTCATCTCCTGCAAACCTTCTAATAAGACCTGCTGCCGAAAGCCCAAGGGCCTGGTTCAAGTTTCCTTAACTTTCCTGTCTGCGGTTACCTGACAGTACAGCAGCGGGGTTGCCAGGAGACGGGGTGCAGGGATGAAGGCGTGGATGAATTACCAAATGGACGATTTGAGCCTGATGTGTCTGCACTGCTTAGAATTCAAAGCTGCTGGTAGGCAGTTCAAGAGCAAGCCAATCCTCTCACCTGCATATTTTAGGGTTCCTTTAAATCTGAAGATGTTCTGGGAAATACACATCTATACTTGTTTGTTTTCAAAGTGTAACAATGCCCACAGAGCTCTGGGCACACAGACTGTTTTGCAACTTAAATATATACGATGAAACTATGATTCTATGTCCATAGGGCTTTACCTCCTACCTGCCTACAACAAGCAATGTTTGTACCACAGTCTGAAAACAGAGCAAACAGTCCTGGCCAGGACTTACGAGACGAGGTCTCCCAGGTCTGATGGAAAAGGCTTCCACAGAAAGTACCACTACTGGGATCCAGGGGGTGACCACTGGGTGGCCAGAAATTCATCTGCAAAGCCAGGGAGGTGAGGTATGCAAAGACACACCATAATTATGCCTAGAAGCCAAGTGTAGCACAGCCTTCCCTTTAACTATACAGCCTGACAGAAGCAGAGAACTAACTGCCCTGATCTGGAGTCAGAACAAGTCTCCTAGCCATGACAACAGTGTGTGTTTAAATGAGGTGGAGGACATGTGTCATCCAGCAGGGGTCACAGGTGACCTGACACCACCTTAGCAGAAATTTCTTTTCACTTCACTAATTACAACCCATTAACAGCCTTAAGCCACCAGACAATGGGGTCCAGTGAGCATAGGTCCCAGAGGGGTCAGTGTGGGTGGAACACAGGAGGCGGGGAAGGCCAGCATCAGGGACACTGCAGGAGCCCAGAAGGGAGCTGCCGGGATGTCCCAGGCAGACGTGGATCACTCGGGCTCTTGCAGGCTCTCTACAGATACAGAGCTGGGTGATTAAGAGGAAGAAGGCCAGAGGCAAACTTTGCTGACTGGCCAGTTCCTGGCCACAGAGAGAGGGAAGCATCCCACCAAGACATACAGCAGAGTTGGGAAAAGAAAGGAGAGGAAAAAACTAAGAGAAACAGGAGATGAAGACAGAGAGGGAAGAGAGAGGAGAAAGACAAAACGATCAGGGCAGGGCCTGGTCGTTTACAAGAAAAAAAATTTACAAGAAAAAAATTAAAAAGCACTAGTGAGATTGTGGGGAGGAAAAGCTTCAGGGACCCAGAAACATCACAAGTGTCAGGGACACAGGGACAGTGTACACGGGTCATCGGACACACGGGGACCGACATCACACCTAATCCAGCTGTACCACAGCTCACTCCGCCAGTCACTGTGTCTCCCCAGGCGCAGCCCCACTGCTCTCCACTCTGTGAGGCCGGGGAAACTGAGGCACGGGCTGGAAGATGCCAGCCGGCAGAGTGCACGGCATCATGCAGGACCTGGAGCGATGGTGATGCTTGCTCAGTGCCTGGTCCATGTTTCTCCCCACCCAGCTCCTCTGAAGTGGAAACAATTTATCAGGAGACATAGCGAACATTTACAGGAGCAAAGATGACAGCTGTAGTGTCTGCCTGGCCCGCTAAGAAACTGACGCCTAGGAGTTAGTTGTTTTTTTGTTTGTTTGTCTTTTAAACAGTTTCCTTAGTTTCTGACTATCCTCTGATAAAAAGCACAGTGTCAATCACACTTTAAAAATAAGTCAGGAAACAGGAACCTCACTCAGATTCTTACCGTGTTAAAGAACACTTCTGTACTTTGGATATCATGCCCTGTGCTGAGTACAAAGCTCGATTTGTTTCTGCTTTGTAATGTAGAGTGTTATGTTCTACCACTGCTACACAATCACTTTGAGGAAACATTACTATAAAAATAAATAAGTTTCTTTTTTCATTCAAAGCGAGGGAAAATAACAAGGACGCCCTAAGCACACCCACAAACCTTTTCCAAGAACACTTGTATTTGTCCCTGGGCTGGCAAGAATGTTTTGCTGATGATATCAAAGTCCTTTAATTTATCTACGATCAATCACACTTAAACAGTGAGGAAAAAATACTCATTCTGTTCCACTTTAAATTAAAACAAGCTATTTTTTGGGTACTAGGCTGTCTTTATTTTTCTTTGAACACAGGGGAATACGCTACTCTGAGACCTGGCTGTGGAAGGGCAGCAAAATACACTATTAATCTCTGAGTTGGAGTTTTAAAAAAGACAAAGTATAATTCCATTTTCAAAACTGATCGCCAACTTCCACTTCTGACCAAGTGGAATATACAGGATTTACTCTCCACTTTGAAACAAGTAAGAAGCTGGGACAAAATACATTTTAAAAAATGGTTTTCAGGACTTCCCTGGTGGTGCAGTGGTTAAGAATCCATCTGCCAATGCAGGAGACACGGGTTCAAGCCCTGGTCTGGGAAGATCCCACATGCCACGGAGCAACTAAGCCCGTGCGCCACAACTACTTAAGTCCACGTGCCTAGAGCCCGTGCTTCGCAACAAGAGAAGCCACAACAATGAGGAGCCCGCCACTGCAACGAAGAGTAGCCCCCGCTCACCGCAACTAGAGAAAGCCTATGCACAGCAACAAAGACCCAATGCAGCCAAAAATAAATAAGTAAATAAATTTTTTAAAAAATGGTTTTCAGACACTGGACAGCAGGAAGCTGTGAGAGTGGAGCAATTGAGGTGAGCCCCACACTTGCCCTGCTTTATTGTCTGAAGGGTCTCAGGCTGCAGACAGGATGGGGAATCAGGCAGAGCCCTCAGTCTCCCCAAGCCGGTGGGCGAGAGAGCTGAGGGTCCAGGGAGACCAAGGCCGCTGCAGTTTGCGGGGCAGGGTGCCAAAAAGGGAGAGCTGCCCAAAGAGGCCAGCTGCTCTGGAGACCAACCAAGGGGCCCCTGAGCAAACAACCCAAGGCCAGGGAAAGACCCACCTGAAAAAAAGCAAAGGAAAGATCTCTGAATTTTCCAGTGGTCCAGGAATAGTGTTTGCTGTCACCAGCTAGAGTAGTAAGTTTCTTAGTTCAAAGTGTACAGAAGTGTCCAACAGCTTATAAAGTAAAATTCATAACACTTGGCCTGGTGATAAAAAACCACAGGCATGCAAAGAAGAAGAAAGGTAATCAAGAAAATAAAAATCAAGCAATACAAACAGATGCAGAAATGAAACAGATGACAGAATGAGTAGGGCACTAACATAGTTGTGACAACTATAATCTGTGTGTTCAAGAAACTAGAGGAAAGATGAAATTGTTAAGTAGACATATGGAAGAGATTTAAAAAATAAAGACCCAAATCAAACTTCTAGAGTTGAAAACTACAAAGTCTGAGATGAAAAACCCACTGGATGAGATTAACGGCAGACTAGACATCTTAAAAGAAAAAAATTAATGAACTTGAAGACACAGAAATAGAAACTATCCAATATGAAAAATAGATTTAAAAAAAAGATGGGAGGGTATAAAAAGAACATCCGTAAGCTCTGGGACAACTTCTAGTAGGCTAATACATCTGAAATAGAGTCGGGGGGTGGGTGGGGGAGCAGAGAAAAATGGATGAAGAAATAATGACCAAAAATTTTCCAAATTTGATGAAAACTATAAATCACAGATTCAAAACACTCAATAAATCCCAAGTACAAGAACAAGAAGAAAACGACACCCCAGGCAAATCATATTCAAACTGCTTAAAAATCAATGACAGAGAATCATAAAAATAGAGAAAAAATACATTACATACAGAGAAGCAAAGACAAGAATGATAAACTTGTCATTGGAAACACCAAAGCAAAAAAGACAGTGAAGCAACACCTTCAAAGTATTGAAAGAAAAAACTGTCCACCTATAATTCTACACCCAGTGAAAACATATTTTGAAAACAAAGAAGAAATAAAGACTTCTTCAGACCTAGAAAAATGGAAAGAATTCATCCCGGGTAGACCTGTACTCTGGGAAAGGAAATGGAAACCCTTCGGGCAGAAGGAACGTCACAGCAGGTGGAAATCTGCTTGCACAGAAGTGATGACAGGCACCAGAAACGATGCCCATCACCTGGTGTCAGTAATGACGTCTGCAGATCAACGCCTTTGGGTCTGCAGTCCAAATCCTCACTTGCCCTTTTCCTCAGGACCACCCATGCCAACCCGGGCCTCATTTTCCTGCGATTTTTTTAAGTTGCTCTGGAAAATACATGTTTCCTTGTGATCCCTGAGGTTTCCACATCTTCAAGCTGGGCAGAAGGGAGTCTGTTACTTCGAAATATAAATGAATAAGCCTTCTTAAATTTCAATTAGGCCACTTTGGATTTCCCTTAAAACTATTTCTGGTTTGGGAACTTATTTTGTGTACAAAAAAGAGGAAATTCTTTTGCATTTCCATTTTTGGGGACAGACAGAAGATAAAGGCAGAGCCAGCCATATTAACCTGGTATTGTGAAGTTTGTCAGAGTCTGGGACCAATGTTCAAAAATTAATAGGAAAATGCACAAATATCTGCACTATTTGTGTAAGGTGTATACCTCCCAAACACAAAATATCCATTTGGCTTGTGAAGAATATGTATGTAAGAAGGTTCTCTCAAGAAGCTAGAACATCCTTTCAAGAAAAAAAGATATTACAGTTAAATGTTTTGCTGTTTGCTAAAATCAATTTGATTAAATTGAACTCTCTCCACCCCCTCACCCTCTACCAAGTTGACATCAAACCACTGAGCACTCAGAAGTTAAATTCCATAAAACACAAGCAGCTGTGCTCCATCAAAACAAAAACAAAAATTGACACAAATAGCTATTCACTTAACCCAATTAGTTGAGGTTATTGATCAGTTGAGATTATCAATACTCAAAATGATTAACGTAACCTCATATTCTAAACCAGGAGAAATCTGTGTGGCATTCTAGGGAGGGGACCCAGGGGAGGTGACAGGAGAACCAGAAAGCTGCAGCCACAGATCGGCTACTTGCACATTTAGGCCTGTTTTCTCATTTCATAACAGCATTGATTTCTCGTTGCATAAAGGAAGGATTGTGGCTCTGCAACCATCTCAAGGTTCTACTTTGGACACTTGTTAAATAGTATCTACAGAGTCAATGGCGGGCCTGTTCCATGGGAGTGTCAAGGTCTCAAACCAGTGGTCCACAATAACCTCTGCCTTCAGAGTTCAGAAAAAGAGACTTATAAAAAGACATTTATAAAAATCTTGATGTCTTCTTTGTTGTGAAACTCAGTCAGCACTGCAACTGCACAGGAACAAGGGGCACGTCTTGGGGCCAGGCTGGCCTCTGCAGCATAGTATCGTCCATCATGGGGTCTTGGTGCCTGCACAGCCTGACACCTCGGGGGGACACACCCTTCTCCCAGACGCTCCCCTCAGCCCCTCCCAACAGCTCCTCTCACTCCCAGGAGTGGCCAGGCAGGAAGAAGATGAAAACTTAAATGCACCAACTTTGTTATCTATTAGCAGATGGTCTTAACATTGCAGACAGCAAAGAAGCTTAGAGCTCACCTCTTCCAACTCTCACCTGACACACCAGGTCACCTCTCCTGGTTATTACAGGACACGGGCTAAAACCAACTCAGGAATAAATTCTGCAAACATCCTTTATTAAGCTTATTGTAATGATTAGATTCCACACATGTGAAACGTGGCTTTTTCCAAGAAAATGATATTACGTTGGAAATGTTAAAAACAAAAGACTGGTTTTATTTATTAGCCATTTTTGAGGAAATGTTAACTTTACCAAGGAACTAGCTTCCCCTCTTAGGATGATACATTTTGCTTTACACAGGCTATTATTACCTTGTGTTTTAAATTGATGGGTCAGTTCAGTTCCAACTCTTGCAAATGAAAGGAAATTTTGCCTTTCCAATTCTAGGCTGATAATCTGAGGGTTACTCTGACAATTGTGTCTTATGGAAGGAATTTTAAGATAAGAAGGAAAACTACGTAAATCTTTTTTAAACCAGAAATTTCCATCATAGGGGATCTTATGATGGAAGACTTAAAGTATTTCTAAAAGTGAGATATACCTGTTCCTTTATTATCAATAATAGTTAACATTTATAATTTAAAATGTTTGAAGTTAGTGAACAGAAATTGCAGGGCAATAAAACTTATGATGAATAAAATGACTGATCTTATGTTGCTTTTCTGGTTTTGCTTTTAAATCAAAAGTGGGAAAATATGAAAAACCAAATGAACTCAAAATTTTTCCTTTCTGTGCCTAAAGAATATAATTGGTTTTATGTAAGGCAAAATTCCAGATTTCTGTTAATGATGGGCACAGTAAAAATAAATGAATTACAGAATTTTCTTAAAAAATATGTTTTTTTAGAGTATACATTGGTTTGATATTTTCAAAAATATTGCTATGCTTTTAATATCTCTTTAAAAGGTAACTGTCAACCATGCCACAGATTTGGTTACTTCTCTCCCTAACCTGCTACGTCAAATACTATGCTACACAGTTCTGAGATAATATGACATTACGAAAAAATTTTAAGTGAGAAAAACTGATTTTTTTGTCTTATCTGTATGAATTTTTGATGTGTGACCTATCTGCAAAGTGAAAAGATCTAAGATCTCCACATTTAGAGTATTATTCTCATTAAGAGTAGAAAAGCCTACTATAAGAATGGGTGTGAGGGCTTCCCTTGTGGTGCAGTGGTTGAGAGTCCGTCTGCTGATGCAGGGGACACGGGTTCGTGCCCTGGTCTGGGAAGATTCCACATGCTGCGGAACGGCTGGGCCCGTGAGCCATGGCCGCTGAGCCTGCGCTCCGCAACGGGAGAAGCCACAACAGTGAGAGGCCCGCGTACCGCAAAAAAAAAAAAAAAAAAAAAAAAGAATGGGTGTGAGAATTTCTGTTATAGCTTACTCTGGGCTACAAAAGGTGTGGGTCCCACCCTAGAATTTGATCATCTGTAGGAAAAACATTCTGCTCGAATTTTACAATCTACTAGTCTATGTAATCTATTTATAATGCAATTCTCCCTCTCTCTCTTTTTTTTTTTTTTTTATTGCGGTACACGGGCCTCTCACTGTTTTGGCCGCTCCTGTTGCAGAGCACAGGCTCCGGACGCACAGGCTCAGCGGCCATGGCTCCCGGGCCTAGCAGCTCCGCGGCATGTGGGATCTTCCCGGACCGGGACACGAACCCGTGTCCCCAGCATCGGCGGGCGGACTCTCAACCACTGCGCCACCAGGGAAGCCCTCTCCCTCCCTCTTTTAACAAACAATGCAGTCCATAACCCACTAGAAGGTAAACCCTTATTTAAATAGATCAGTTTAATAGATCAATTTCCAACTTTGATTGCATGAAGACTATGAAAATACTATTCATTTTGTGAAATGAAAGTTCACATAACATACTTAATCTTACAAAAGTGTCTAAAAATGATGTATAAAATCATTTACTTCATAAGAACAACAACTGCCCAAATGCACACACACTACCAGCTCTTTCTTTTCTCCAAACTCTCTAGTCCACCCAGATCATAGCCGGGAGGACACTGGTCACCTCCATGGTTCAACTATCAGTTCATCTCTTCATAGATGGAAATCCAGGCGGGTGCACATTATTTGACCTTCCCAAGGTCAGAGTTCTTATCTCTAAAATGGGAACAAGACCAAATACGGCTCTTTAGAAGAAGGGTGCTAAAGAATTTGAAAGGTTATTTTTCGTAATTAAATGTAGAATGCTACGATGATGATAAAGTTCTACTTGTACATTCCTTTAGATGGAATATCTAATGTATTCATTTTTGTTTTTCACTATAAATTAGTTTTAATATTCTAGTAAACTGATTTTTCATTGAATTTGCTTGAAACAATTGGAAGATTAATTTACAAACACAAAAAGCCACCTAAAAAAGCATAATTAACCTATACCATTATTTATTTGATCTTAGGTTCCATTAAAATGAACCTTAGGGATAATTTTACATTGCTAATTTATTTTTATGCAAACAATATATAAAAATAAAAGTGTTTGTTCATTATGGGATACATTTAAAGCAAACTGAAACCAAATGAAATTTTAATGTGGGAAAATATAGGACAAACATTAATATATTTATTAATAATTTTTTATTAATAAATAATTTTTAAGAAGTAAATTAATATTAAACAAATATTTTTAAACAAAAGACACTAAAGGAATAGATCATACTATAGTGGTAAATGTAAGTGGTAAATATAGTGGTAAATATAAATATATTCACATATAGATGAATATAAGTATGATAGAACTATCATGATATGATCATAATCAAAAACTTCAATGAAAGAGCCACATGCAGTTGAACAGCATACTTCTACATCTGTAATCACTAGCTCAAAAATCTGGGGGAGGGAGCTTGTCCAAGGAAGGCAGACCATTCACAATAGCACAAAAATTACAAATGTAAAGAAATAAATTTAAAAATTACTGTGCAGAATCTTTATGAAGGAAATGGCAGTGCTTTCTGAACAGCTTAAAAGGAAAACCTGGCTAATACGAGGACAACCATGGCCCTAAATGGAAACACGCTACACCATATTGATGTTGATTCTCCTTCTATCAGAGTAAGCCCAACCAAAACTCCACAGGGACATTTTTGGTGACATTTTTTCAACCCATTTATATTGGCTTGAAAATATTTCTAATATTTACATGGAAAAATAAATGGGTGAAAATACCTAAGAAAACAGTGGAGTGATTTTTCACCACCACATGTTAAAATGTTTATAAATGTGCAAAGGAATATGCAGGGTAAGACTGGTGGTCTGGAGTAAAAAAACGAAAAAAATGAATACAGTGAAAGTAGGATTTTAAATTGGTGAGGAAAAAAAATGCAACAAATTCTTCTTGGAAAATTTATTATATGAAGGGAAAAACATACTTTCTACCCTCACAAAATACACTGTAAAATGTTTGAGAGAAATTAAAACAAAATCATAAGGAAAACAAAAATGAATATAAGTGACTATTTGATATTTCAGGGTTTGGAAGAACTTTATAAGTTAAAACATATAAAAAACTAAAGATTGATTGATATGACTATATGAGTTTTCAACTTTTATGTGTCAAAAACACTCAACAAAACTGAAAGTAATGATTCAGTGGGAAAAATACCTGCAACATATATGCTAGATAAAAATTAATATACATGATGGTATATGTCTATATATCTTATAAATTTAATGAAAAGTAAACAATTATTTTTTTAAACTGGGGAAAAACAGGTGATTCAAAAGGAAACATATAGCTAGTAACACTAAGGAAATAATGTTCAACCTTACCATCAAAGAGACACAAATTGAAAATAAGAAGATGCCATTTTTGTCTGCCTTTAGGCAAAGACCAAAAATAAGCTGGGGGCCAATGTCAGTGAGGTGGGGGACCTCTGAAACTGGCACCCAGCTTATTTTTGACACTGACAATTGGGGCATCTATATTGGAAAGGCTTTTTCTTTCAGATTTCAGGAGCCCTGTAGGAATACGTCCAGCAAAAACAACAAGATTGCACAAGAATCGTATAGGAATGCATAACCCGTTAAAAAATTCATGAACAATGAAGTAAATGGTAACAATAATTAGAGCAGAAGCTTTGTAGTCTTTAAAAATCATATTTTTGCAGAATATTTCATGATACATAAAACATAATAACAAGGCAACAAACACGGCATACAAAACTATAAGTAAATGAGGACGGTAAAAGTCTATGAGTGACAGGAAAGGTTGCACATGATTGGTATTTACTTCTTTCTGAATTACTACATGTTCCAAATGATCTATAGTAAACATGTATACATTTTAGAAACATAATATTTATGTATATATGCATTAAATATGTATTATTATGTATTTATGTATTCATTTGCTATTTATTTAAGTATGTACATATTTGTAAATAACATATATTGTGTGGTGCTAAGCTTCTAAAAATACTAATGATTAATGATAAAATTAATGCTATGTCATAATCTATGTTTGTTTCAGTATTACATGCAAATTTAGCCTGGCTATGTAACTTTTGGACTTTATCATCTGACCCACGCTTTGTCCTCCTACCCCTGCTGACCAGGAACATCACAAGGACCCAATGTGCCTTTATGCATCTCACAACAAGGCTAGGAGTTAGGTAATACTCCCATTTTACAGAGAAATACAGGCTTCAAGCATCATGCCCAAATTCACATAACTAGCATCTAAGCACAGCTGGAGCCAAAACACAGGTCTGTCTAACTCCATAAGCATATTAAGACTTGTTCTCTCTCTCTCAGAACCTACAGCTTAGAAAATAATGTCAATAGGGAAAATTATCTTACATATAAGATATATGTATATCTTACATATATCTTACATATAACAATTTCCCGTCACCTTTTATACCTATACAAAGCAGTGTATTGCCAATTCATAGCTGAATCAATGTTTGAATGTTTAACTGTGGTAAACAGTTAAACTGTTTACCAGGTAAACAGTTAAACTGTTCGGGTAAACTGAATTGCTAATTCCAACCTAACATAAAAACAAATCTAGATTCCTACACAAGGTCTTTCTTACACTAGATTTTCTATCTAAAGTTGCAAATCCACCTTCATTAAGTTATGAACCATTTAACCTAAATAAGAAATCTTGATGCCTCTACAATGTGCAAACTTTCAGAAGTTAACCAAATATTTAAAGAAACTCATTTTTTACATATTCTAGTAGACTTTAAAGTTTACAAACCTCAAGAGTGAAAGAGGGGCTTCACTGGTGTCGCAGTGGTTAAGAATCGGCCTGCCAATGCAGGGGACACGGGTTCGGGCCCTGGTCCGGGAAGATCCCACATGCTGCGGAGCAACTCAACCTGTACATCACAACTACTGAAGCCCACGGACCACAACTACTGAAGCCCACGCACAGCAACAAAGAGTAGCCCCTGCTCGCCACAACTAGAGAAAGGCCACACGCAGCAACGAAGACCCAACACAGCCAAAAATAAATAAATAAAATAGGGATTTCCCTTGTGGTGCAGTGGTTAAGAATCTGCCTGCCAATGCAAGGGACACAGGTTCGAGCCCTGGTCCGGGAAGATCTCACATGCCACGGAGCAACTAAGCCCGTGCGCCACAACTACTGAGCCTGCACTCTAGAGCCTGCAGGCCACAACTAATGAGTCCCGTGCCACAACTACTGAAGCCCACGCACCTAGAGCCCATGCTCTACAACAAGAGAAGCCACCACAATTAGAAGCCCGCGCACTGCAATGAAGAGGAGCCCCCGCTCGCCGCAACTAGAGAAAGACCACACGCAGCAACAAAGACCCAATGCAGGGCTTCCCTGGTGGCGCAGTGGTTGAGAGTCTGCCTGCCGATGCAGGGGACATGGGTTCGTGCCCCGGTCTGGGAAGATCCCACATGCCGCGGAGTGTATAGGCCCATGAGCCATGGCTGCTGGGTCTGCGCATCTGGAGCCTGTGCTCTGCAACGGGAGAGACCACAACAGTGAGAGGCCGCGTACTGTAAAAAAAAAAAAAAAAAAAAAAAAAAAAGACCCAACACAGCCAAAAATAAATTAAATAAATAAATAAATAATTTTTTTAAGAAAGAGTGAAGAAGTTGAGGTTTGAGTTTGGAAAAGCCTATAATATTTTTAAATGAATGGAGAGCTTAACAGTTTTTTAAAAAACCTAGCTTTAATGGTATGCATTAGCAACAGAAAAAAAAACTCTTCTGCATCTCTATTATATACTAGTAACAATATTAGTAATAATAATAGTAACAGACAACTGTTTACTCTTACAGTTTATGAGGAATTTTCACACACATAACCTCATTATCACACAGCATTGTCAGAAGAGTTATATTGTACCCATTGAATAGAGGCCAGAAAGGCAAAGTCACCTGAAAGCTTGAGGAATTCCACCAGGTGTCCTCCTGTGGGGTCAGTGCCTTTACACAGGCATTCTTCCTTCTTAAACTCAGAAATTCATAATATTGTATTTCAAATGCTTAAACTAAAGTGACTAGACCAACTGTTCCAAGTACAAGATTTTTCCAAGGAAGTTACTACACAAATTTATTCAGAGCACAAAAAACATTGCTTGAATTAATTCAACTATCACTTATCCTTAATTTCTATAAGGTAAGCAAAAAAAAATTGCCACGGCATAACATAGCTCACAATCCAAACATTCCGATGAATTTATTCTTGACAATAGAGCTTTGAAAATAACCATGTGGTAATAAGCAAACTTTAAGCTAACATCTTTCCCAATTCCAACTTCAATTCTTTATCAAAAATAATTCATTTAATATAGCTACTTTATTATATTCCAGAGGTTGGCAAACTTTTTCTTCAGGGGGCCTGACTAAATTTGTTAGGCTTTGCAGGCTATAAGATCTCTTTCCTATTAACTTAACTCTGCCACGGGAGCACAAAGCAGCCACAGATAATATGTAACACACAAATGGTACTCAAAATGGAGTTAGGTTAGCTATATTAATATTAGACAAAATAGACTTAGAACAAAAGCTGGTACTAAAGATAAAGGATATTTTATAATGATAAAACGGTTAATCTGTCAGGAAGTCATATAATTATAAACATAAATGCACCTAACAACAGGGTCCAAAACTTATGAAGAAAAACTGACAGACCTGAAGGATGAAACAGACAATTAAACAGTAAGAGTTGGAGACTCCAATACCTTACTTTCAATAATGAATAGAACTAGCAGAAAATCAGTAAAGAAATAGAAGACTTGACAATAGTATAAATGAACTAGACCTAAGAAACAACTACAGAACATGCCACCCAACAACAGAATACACATCTTCCCAAGTGCACATGGGATGCTCTGCAGCACTGACCATAGAACAGGTCATACAACAAGACTCTATATGTTTAAAGGATGGATATCATACCAACTATGTTTTCTAACCACAATGGAATGAACTTAGAAATCAATAACAGATGCAAACTTGGAGAACACAAACACATGTAGACATTAAACAATACACTCATCTTTTTTCAACTGAAGTATCATTGATTTACAATGTTGGGTTAGTTTCAGTTATACAGCAAAAGTGATTCAGTTTTGTATGTACATATATTCTTTTTCAGATTCTTTTCCATTATAGTCATTATAAGATATTGAATATAGTTCCCTATGCTATACAGTAGGCCCTTGTTGTTTATCTATTTTATATATAGTAGTATGTATGTGTTAATCCCAAACTCCTAATTTATCCTTCCCCCTCCTTTCCCCTTTGGTAACCATAAATTTATTTTCTATGTCTGTGAATCTGTTTCTGTTTTGTATTTTTGTCTGTTTCTGTTCATTTGTATTATATTTTAGATTCCACATATAAGTGATATCATATGGTATTTGTCTTTCTCTGACTTG
Source organism: Grampus griseus (assembly GCF_964374135.1). Classification (NCBI taxonomy): domain Eukaryota; kingdom Metazoa; phylum Chordata; class Mammalia; order Artiodactyla; family Delphinidae; genus Grampus; species Grampus griseus. The sequence continues at coordinate 123,371,584 of NC_139018.1, forward strand.
CCTAGTATGATAATCTCTAGGTCCATTCATGTTGCTGCAGGTGGCATATTTCATTCTTGTTATGGCTGAGTAATATTCCATTGTATATACCACATCTGCTTTATCCATTCATCTGTCAATGGACATTTAGGTTGTTTCCATATCTTGGTTATTGTAAACAGTGCTGCTACAAACATGGGGGTGCATGTATCTTTTAAAATTAGAGTTTTCTCTGGATATAGGCCCAGGAGTGGGATTGCTGAATCATATGGTAAATCTATTTTTATTCTTTTAAGGAACCTCCATACTGTTCTCCAAATTGGCTGTACCAATTTACATTCCCACCAACAATGTAGGAGGGGGTTCCCTTTTTTCCACATTCTCTCCAATATTTATTATTTATAGACTTTTTGATGATGGCCATTCTGACTGGTGTGAGGTGATACTGCATTGTAGTTCTGAGTTGCATTTCCCTAATAATTAGTGATGTTGAGCAACTTTTCATGTGCCCATTGGCCATTTGTATGTCTTCTTTGGAGAAATGTGTATTCAGGCCTTCTGCTCATTCTTTGATTGGGTTGTTTGTTTATTTGATATTGTGTTGTATGAGTTGTTTGTATATCTTGTAAATTAAGCTCATGTCAGTTGGTCGCATTGTTTGAAAATATTTTCTCCCATTCAGTCGGTTGTCTTTTCGTTTTGTTTATGGCTTCCTTTGCTGTGCAAAAGCTTATAAGTTTGACTAGGTCCCATTTGTTTATTTTTGCTTTTATTTCTTTTGCTTTGGGAGACAGACCTAAGACAACATTGGTATGTCAGAAAATGTTTGGTCTATATTCTCTTCTAGGAGTTTTATGGTGCCATGTCTTATATTTAAGTCTTTAAGCCATTTTGAGTTTATTTTTGTGTAAGAAGTGAGGGAGTGTTCTAACTCCACTGATTTACATGAAGAGACTGATGTTCTTTTCTCCGTTGTGTATTATTGCCTCCTTTGTGGAAGATTAATTGACCATAGGTGTGTAGGTTTATTTCTGGGCTCTCTATTCTGTTCCCTTGATCCATATGTCTGTTTTTGTGCCAATACCATGTTGTTTTGATTACCATAGCTTTGTAGTGTAGTATTGTCTGAAGTCTGGGAGGGTTAAGCCTCCAGCTTTGTTTTTTCCTCGGGACTGCTTTGGCGATTCTGGGTCTTTTGTGGTTTCATGTGAATTTTAGGATTATTTGTTCTAGTTCTGCGAAAAATGTCATGGGTAATTTGATAGGGATTGCGTTAAATCTGTAGATTGCTTTGGTTAGTATGGCCATTTTAACAATATTAATTCTTCCAACCCAAGAGCATGGGCTATCTTTCCATTTCTTTGAACCATCTTCATTTTCCTTTATCAATATCTTATAGTTCTCAGCATATAAGTCTTCCACCTCCTTGATGAGATTTATTCACAGATATTTTTTGTTTGACATAATTTTAAAAGGGATTTTTTTTCTTCCTCTTTCTGATATTTCATTAGTGTAAAGAAATACAACAGATTTCTGTTTGTTAATCTTGTATCCTGCTACCTTGCTGAATTTGTTTATCAGTCTAACAGTTTTTGTGTGGAGTCTTTAGGGTTTTCTGTATATAGTATCAGGTCATTTGCATGTAATGACTCTTCCAATTTGGATACATTTTATTTCTTTTTCTTGGCTGATTACTGTGGCTAGAACTTCCAATACTATGCTGAACAGAAGTAGTGAGAGTGGGCATCATTGTTACAGATTTTAGCAGGAAGCCTTCCAGCTTTTCATTGTTGAGTATTATGCTAGCTGTGGGTTTGTCAGAAATAGCTTTAATTATATTGAGATCTGCTCCCTCTATATCCACTTTGGTGAGAGTTTTTAATCATGAAAACACATACATATGTGGACATTAGACAACAGACTCTTGAATAATCAATGGATCAAAGAGGAAAATCACAAAGGATATTAGAAAATACTTTGAGGGCTTCCCTGGTGGCGCAGTGGTTAAGAATCTGCCTGCCAATGCAGGGGACACAGGTTAGATCCCTGGTCCGGGAAGATCCCACATGCCGTGGAGCAGCTAAGCTCGTGAGCCACAACTACTAAGCCTGCACTCTAGAGCCTGTGAGCCACAACTACTGAAGTCTGCACACCTAGAGCCCATGCTCTGCAACAAGAGAAGCCACTGCAATGAGAAGCCCATGCACCGCAACAAAGAATAGCCCCTCCTTGCCACAAGTAGAGAAAGCCCACATGCAGCAACAAAGACCCAACGCAGCCATTAAATAAATAAATAAACAATTTTTAAAAAGAAAATACTTTGAGATTAATGCAAACAAAAACACAACACACCAAAGCTTATAGAATGTGGCTAAAAGAGGCCTAAAACAGAGGGGAATTTAACATGCTATATTAAGTATCATTTGTACTGGTTTTTTCAATTATAAGTACTCCCATGGAATTATCAATAAAAGTATTTTTAAATATACTTTAATAAATACATTAATATTCCAAGAAATGAATGTACTATAATATCTAACCATTATGCTAATTTAGCAGCATTTAAGTTGTGTTCTATTTTTGCTGTTGTACAAACTATCTTTGGACACTTTAATCTGTGACTGCATTAAAGATTATTTTCTCAGGATAGATTTATAGAAATGGAACATTCACTCAAAAGGTAGGTATTTCTATGGCTGGCGATACCTAGCAATCTTCTGTTCATTGTGTATGAAGCCATGTCCAGCATCTTACACATGCTGGAAATGTGTGGGAGAAGGAACAGTGGCAGATGTTGTGATTCCACTGTGCTCGTGAGAACCAACACGGGGAGCAGGGGAGAGGAGGACAGTTGTAATCCTTTCTTTCCCATTTTTCTTGCAATAACACAAGTATGTCCAAAGAGTGCTTTTTTTTAAAAAAAATCATTATTTATATTTTGGCTGCATTGGGTCTTCACTGCTGCATGCAGGCTTTCTCTAGTTGTGGCAAGCGGGAGCTACTCTTCATTGCTGTGCACAGGCTTCTCATGGCGGTGGCTTCTCTTGTTGCGGAGCACGGGCTCTAGGCGTGCGGGCTTCAGTAGTTGTGGCATGCTGGCTCAGTAGTTGTGGCTCACAGGCTCTAGAGCACGGGCTCAGTAGTTGTGGCGCACGGGCTTAGTTGCTCCAGGGCACGTGGGATCTTCCTGGACGAGGGCTCGAACCCATGTCCCCTGCATTGGCAGGTGGATTCTTAACCACTGTGCCACCAGAGAAGTCCCAGAGTGCTTTTTTTATAACGGAATTTTTACAAAGCTTGGCCACACCTTGTCTGGAAGGAGGGGAAGGTGTCAGTTCAGGTACCTTCATGGCAGGTAGTGATGTCACCAAGGAGGAGAGCAACCCCTGAAAGCATCCAAGGAGCAATGCTACCAGGACTTTGCATCCTTTTAACCTAACGTTATGCTGAGGAGGAAGTGTCAGCTCCATTTTAAAGATTAGTAAAAACGAGGCCCCCAGTAAAGTCTTAAATAGGTGAGGCAATGGTTAATGAGCATTGTGACATTATTTGTTCTTTAAAATATACCTTATGTACGTATGCCTTGAGCATGTTTAGGAGGCAGGTGTGCTCCCCTCGAGGGGCCAGGTGTGCAGCCAAGCTCTTGCTCCTGTGGAGTTCACACTCTAATGGGGGGCGGGGGGGGGTGCTGCAAAACAACCAACAGTGGACTGTGGTGAGCGGTGCCAGAATAAACAGAGCAGGATGCAGGGAAGGGCTCCCTGAGGACACAACACTGGAACCCAGATGTGGATGACACTGTGTGGAACAAGCCAGGGAGCGTGGGGAAGGTTCCAGAAAGGGCAGCTGCCCAGGGCCCTGAAGTGGGCACAGCCTGGAGGCCAATGTGGGGTGGGTGGTGGGATGTGTGGTGGGGGCGAGGACAGGAGGGAGGGAGACAGGCAGCAGCCAGCTTGGTAAAGAGCCCCTGTGGCCAGGAGAGGGCTTTGGGTCTTCCTCCGGGTGGGAGGGGAGGCAGGGAGGCTTCTGAGCGGAAGCCTGTGAGATCTGCTTTAGGTTGTAAGGCATCACTGCTGGGTAGAGGGTATGTGGTGTGTGCTGGGGGCAGGGGCAGAAGCAGAGGCCAGCTGGGTCAGTGGAGGTGGAGGGGTGACAAGTGAGGGACACAGGGAGGGAAAACCATCTGGAGCTAGGATCCATCTATGAAGTGAAGGGGAGTGAGGACAGCCCCGCCCCCTCCACAGCACAAGCACATCAGAGGCTTAACTGCAGGAGAGGCAGTGCCCACAGGCAGCGCCTGGCACCGTGCCCCATCCTCCCTGTCACTTCACTCAGCATATGTCCCCAGATGCCACACCTCTGTTCTACTAATGGGCATCGTTCTGTGGAACCCCTCCCCTTCTCTCACTGTGGGTTGAGGGTCCTTGGTCCAGAACTCTAAGTCTATAATTTTCCCACATCCAAGAAAACATGACACTACAAGATTACCTCTTTTTGTTTTCATTATTAGACCCTTTTAAAATATTACCTTTAGGAAGCTTGTCACCTGATGAAACCTTCAGTATCTAAGAGCTTATGGGAGTCAACTTTCAAATCTAAGGAATCCATTTCCTCAGATGCACAAAAGATACCAGAAAACAGTTGGCCGAGCTGACAGTGCTCTCAGAGGAGCATCCACCCTCCTCCAGCTTCATGGCTTCGCCATGTGCCAGGCTCCCTGCATCCGACAGCCCATCCGCATCACTAGAAGCTAGAACTGTAATTAGGGTGCATGATGAATCCACAGTGAAATGCAGCCAGACTTCCTACCCACCCACCACTCCCCCCACAGACAGGCTGCACCCTGGGCCCGACCCAGCACCCTCCACTGTGTCTGGACGTCTGGAAGCACTGCCCACACCCACTCCCTCCTCTGGAAGCCCAGCTCATTCCAAAGCTGCGTGTGGCTTGGGCTGCGGGGACCCACCCATACAAGGTACTCAATGCAATTACACGCCGTTGGGCCATGACCGTAACTGCAGTGTGTTCTGTGTATTTATGCTCCCTCCAAAAAACGTCACATTTATTCATGGACACAGTTAATCTCCTTGATAATATTTTCCAGGGGAATGCTATGGGCGGGCAATTCCTAATACGGGAGGGAACCACTTTCGGGAGTTCTCTAAAAACACACGTCAGTGTGTAGAGATGTGAAAGCAAAGCTGACCCAGCAACATCCTCAAAATACTTGGCAATCAGAGTGTCTTCAAGGATTTTTTCCAAATACCATATGGATTAATGCACCGCGTTTTCTGAGTTTCTATTTATCTACAATCTCTTAACCGAACCATATGACGTGCCAGGCGCTGTGCCAGGCATGGGGAGCCAGGGACCATGAGCCAGACTCTCCCTGCACTGAAAGCACCACCTCACTGCCTGATCAGGTGAAGACACAGAAGACAAGCACAGCCAGAGATCTCCAAAGAGCCACACCACCCTCGGCTCTTAACAACTCATTATTTACCACCTAAATGGAATCCTTTACAAACAGAAAACCAACAAACCTTGCCAACAGAGACAAGTGTCAGTAAGTGACTACATCAATTACACTGTGATGAACAGTGTCCTCAAAAGCCATGTCCACCCAGAACCTCAGAGCACAACCTTATTTGGAAATAGGGTCTTTGTAAGTTAACATGAGGCCACACTGGAAAAGGATGGGTGCTAATCCACGGACTGCTGTCCTTTGTAAAGAAAACAGAGACTCACACAGAGAGAAGACAGCCCTGGTAAGAAGAAGATAAAAGCTGAAGCCATGCAGCTACAAGCCAAGGAAAACCACGGATGGCCAGCAGCCACCAGGAGCTACATGAAGCAAGGCTCCCTCGAGCCTTCAGGGTGAGCACGGCCCTGCCAACAGCTCCATTTCACGCTTCTGGCCCCCAGAACTGTGAGAGAATAAATTTCCATTGTTTTAAGCCACCCGGTTTGTGTCCAAACTACCAAAGCCACAGTGGAGAGTTGAGCTCCACTTCCTATGCTGACAGAGACCCTGTTTCAGCAGGGCACAGACGTCACAAAAACAGGAGACACTCTGGGTCCGTCACAGGGATTCCACACTGGCATCTTTACATCCCAGGTTGCTGATGGGCAGATTCCATTTTTTGTTTTACGATCATGGGAACTATTTCAGATGGATTCTAGGTTTTTTCCAAGCGCTTATCCTTTGCATCCGAGTCACTCTCCTTTCATGTACTACATGTAAAGCAGAAAAGTAAAACAAAAACGGGCAACCACCAGCCTTCTGCCTAGAGAGGAAATTAAAAGAGCACAACGCACACGTGCATGCTGGCCACACTCCCCAAAGACCTCACGGAATGGAATACCCCTGTCTCTAGAGAATGGAAACCTGCTTCCACAGCAGCCAAGGTGGACCGGTTAGAGGCCAGTTCAGGCTGACTTGCCTGTAGGATCCTCAATTTTATTTTCTGAAGAGTCACTTGCCAGTAGAGTACTGCTACCAAACATTTCTTTTCACTTTGGAGTCAAAATTTAAAAAGAAAAAATATAAAAGGAATCCCTGCTCTGTGGCCCCCCTAACCCCCACAGGGGCAACACCCCCAGAAGTGGCTCTCCTCTGTGTCAGGGCAGGGACATGGGTACTCAGTCACCAACATCAGCAGCTGCTTCCGGGGCTGCAGGAGTCAGTGCAGCCTTTAAGGCAGGAACACAATCCCGGGGTCTTGGGCATCCCGCCCTCCCTCCCTCCCAATCCCTTCCCACTTTTTCTTCCCCCGCAGCTCCTTATGTTATTCCTGCTCCACATTTCCCAGTGGATCCCTTCATTTCTTCCTCTCTTTCTGCACCCTTTTCTCTTCGCTAATTCTATTCCCTTTCTAACTTCCTTCCAGAGGGCTGTCTGAACCAACTACCCCATAAGTGTGGTGGCAAAAGAAACTCGCCCTGACCACAGAGGTGGCAGTGCCAACGTCAAAGAAAGAAGCGTTTAAGGCTCATGGCGTGGGCTGAATTACTGTAGACGTCACTAACACAAGGCAACCAAGTGCAGACACATTTTATTAAACTCCTGCCTACCTATTCAAACACTAAGACATCCTCAAGGCCCTCGCAAACCCCACTTCCTCCAGGAAGCCATCTTGGGCAGTGCAGCCAGGGCTGACCATCCCCCCTATCCTCTCAGACAGCTATGTAATTAATTAGTGCCAACTATGTGCCAGGAACTGTCCTACATATATTGTAGTACTGGCTCACATGAGCTGGTCTCCATAGCAACCCTAGGAAATGGGTACCATCATCACCCTTGATTCACAGAGGAGGAAAGTGAGGGCAGAAGTCACTTGCAAAGAACCACACTTCTAGAAAGGCCATCTCTGTGAGCACCTGTCCCTCTGACTCGGCTGTAAGCCCCTTAAAGACAAAGGCCAATGTTTCACCTTTGTGTCCACAGAACATCTGCAACTGGGCTTCATACGCGTAGATGATGATGCTGACTTGAGGAACAAAAAGGAAAGGTATAAACTGCAATGCTCTTTAAGCTCTAAGATCTTATTATCTAAAACAGATGGGCACCAATGGGTACAGGACCAGAAACTGTGCACACTCACAGTCACTTGGGTGGAAGTTACCTGTCTGCTCCCATTCAGCAGGGGGGTCCTAGGAAACAGCTGAGGATAGGGGGCAGGCTTTGGGCAAACTGAAGGGGGAACACACAGCAGACCTGGCTAAAAGGGGAGCCGGCAGGAGGGAAGATGGGCAGAGGAGGGCTAAACTAGGTGATGATGCTCTTAGAAGAAAGAGCCTGGCTGGGGGCACTGCCCTTGGGCAGTGTGGAGGTCAAGAGGAGGGAGAAAGCTGATGGCACCAGTGTTCTCAGGCCTGTGCTCCAACTTCAGCAAGCGGCAGTACCAAACACAGAAGACAGCACCCACCCCAGAGTCTGATTCAGTAGGTGGGGGACAGGGCATTACAATGTGAACCTCTAACAAGTTCCAAGGTGATGCTGATGATGCTGGTCCAGGGACCACACTTTGAAAACCACTGCGCTAGGGATTTCTAGCCATAACTTTAGCAGAAGTTGTTCCAGTGTTTCTATGACATACCACACTGGTGTCTGTCGTTATACCCCACATTTAGTCAAGTTAAAACTGGGTCTGCTTTGGTCTCTGAGTTCAAACAGTATAGGTCCAGCTGCTTTCCAGAAAAGAGGTACCTTCCAGTTGCCACTAGCCTTCCTTAAGAGACCTCATTCTACTCTGCCTGCAAAAGAATAAACCAGCGGGAAGCAAGTTTGTTTTCCTGTGATGGCTGCAAACCAAGGCAGTAAAGGGGAAGTGGAGAAGAGGAAATATTCACCTAGGGAAGCAAATACACTCGGAAAAAGCACCTCTCCAGCTGATTCTGATATGGTCTCCCCAGGAGGGCTTCCCCCACCCCACCCCCCACCTATACAGCTAAGAAAGCTAGTTTGAATGGATTAATGTATACGGCAGTAAGACTCATTGTTTTATTAAAAACTCAGACATACTGAGATTTTTAAAATAAATTTATTTATAGATTTATTGATTTTTGGCTGCATTGGGTCTTCGTTGCTGCACGCGGGCTTTCTCTAGTTGCAGCGAGCGGGGGCTACTCTTCGTTGCAGAGCATGGGCTTCTCACTGAGGTGGCTTCTCTTCTTGTGGAGCACAGGCTCTAGGCGCGCAGGCTTTAGTAGTCGTGGCACGTGGGCTTCAGTAGTTGTGGCTTGCAGGCTCTAGAGCGCAGGCTCAGTAGTTATGGTGAACGGGCTTAGTTGCTCCGCGGCATGTGGGATCTTCCTGAACCAGGGCTTGAACCCGTGTCCCCTGCACTGGCAGGCAGATTTTTATCCACTGCGCCATCAGGGAAGTCCCATACTGAGATTTGTAACTTTAGTAAATCTCATTAGATATGAAATGGCCTTCAACTTTCAGAGAAATGGTGGTTTAGATAGGAATTATTTTGTCACATGGTTACCCTTAAGTAATTGAGAGTAAGAAAATATGTAAAACTACTAAGATGCTACTGGGTGGGGGTTGGGGGGTAGATAACCAATTAACATAATAAGAAGAAAGCTGCGGATAGCTAAGGCTAAATGGCCCAGGCATTTAACTCTGGTGGGCACATGTCAGAGAAGCATATAGGTCATCTTTGCTCTACATCCTGGTCCCATGTAGCTGGTCCCATGTGAAGGCCCTTTCGGGAAGTGTGTACTCCATCTGGGTCCAGTTTTCTTGAGGTTTGGCAGGTTCTCATTTGGCCTGATTCAGACATAACAGAAACTCGGATACTCTGATTTTTCAATGTGAAACCAACATACTCAAAATGCTTACCACTCAACAGTAAGAATCTCAGAGGCCTAGCGAACACTTCGGAATGTACTCTTCATCTCACATCAGGTCACATGCCTGCAAGCAAGCTCAGCTCCTGCACAAGCCTCAGCTTCCTTCAGGAGCCAGAGCAAAGGTCCTGGACCTGGAGATTCCAAACGGCCTGTGACAAATTCACATCCCCAGCAGAGCCACAGCTGGGTTGGGTGACAACTTCCCAAGCCTCAGTGTGAAAGCCCAAGGCGGCCCTGGCTTGAACCAGATTTTAGAGCATCCCAACAACAGCCTCAGGGCTCGCCTCTGTGCTCAAGGCCACCCCTTCAATCTCCGTTGTAGCACAAACATTTTTTTTTATTTTATTGAAGTACGATTGGTTAACAATGTTGTGTTAATTTCTGCTGTACAGCAAAGTGACTCAGTTATATGTATATATACATTATTTTTCATATTCTTTTCCATTATGGTTTATCACAGGATATTGAATATAGTTCCCTGTGCTATACAATAGGACCTTGTTGTTTATCCATTCTATATATAATAGTTTGCATCTGCTAATCCCAAACTGCTAATCCATCCCTTCCCCCAAATAATTTTATTAATCCAACAACAGAGATTGTTACTCAAACGCTGATCAAGTTTTGATTTTCTGCAGCTTTAAACGCGATGGAGTCCCTTGTAGCCTCTTCAAGGAAGTGTTCCGCTGAGAGTTAAGACTCTTGATTAATGATATTGTGTGTGGTACTTCCTTTAAATTATTTCCCCTGAGCAAACTGGGAAAGGGCGGGCATGTCTCCAAGATGTTGTTCTAGAAGTAGCCTTTCTCTACAGTTAGAAATCAAGGTCCTTTCGGAGGCATTTCCTATTGAGAACTTCCTCACCTTTCCACAGGACTGCAAGACACCTGCCCCTGTTCTTATTTCCTGGGAGTGAATGTCTCTGGCTGAAAGCTTGTTTATTTTAGGAACATCCCATGCAGTGTAGTGTTTCTGCGCAGTATCCATCTCTTGTAAATATGTTAAAAATGTGTATTTACATAGGTGTCAACTGTGACATAGCAATATGCTTTCATCCAAGACCAATTCTTTCTAGAAGACACTGGCTATTCCTCAGCATCCAGTTACAATCCTGATCTCAAAGGTAAAGGGCTGGGATATTCCCAGGACTGAGACAGGGTTAATAAGTAACTCCAGGGTGTGTGCATTAGTGCATCCGTTCCAACATCATTATCTGAATTACTCATAACAATAAGATAAAAGGACATTAAGGGGGCTTCCCTGGGAGCGCAGTGGTTAAGAATCCGCCTGCCAATGCCGGGGACACAGGTTCGATCCCTGGTCCAGGAAGATCCCACATGCCATGGAGCAACTAAGCCTGTGTGCCACAACTACTGAGCCCACGTGCCACAACTACTGAAACCCGTGCACATAGAGCCTGTGCTCCACAACAAGAGAAGCCACCGCAACGAGAAGCCCACGCACCACAATGAAAAGTAGTCCCTGCTTGCCACAACTAGAGAAAGCCCGTGTGCAGCAGCAAAGACCCAACGCAGCCAAAAATAAATAAATGTATTTTTTTAAAAAAGGACATTATTAAGATAAAATTATATGGGATATTTCCAGGCATTAATTTAAGCTAATATTCCCGAGTGTTTTATATTTTCCTTATAACCAGAGAACCAAGTCACCTCAAAGTCAGGTATGGAATAACAGCAAGATTCTTCTATTTGCCCTTAATTACAATTATTCACAAGGTATATATGCTTATACCCACACCCATAAGAAATGTTGGTACCCAAGCGCTTCATCTCTGCTGGGACGTGTAATGTCTGACACTACCACTCCCTGGGAAGAGTGGCAGCACATCTCTCCCCATCTTGCTGCAATGGTAGAGCAACATGAGGGAACAGGCACCCCTTCAGAGGTCATGGTCCTGGCAGCCTCACATTCCCACTGTCTGGGTCCTAGAAACATTGATTTCTGTGTCTCCTTTTCATATTTAATAATTATAGTACTTAATAACAAAATGATCATTTTTAAACTTTTTTTTTTTAAATAATAATAGAGTCACAGGAAGTTGCAAAGAAATGTAGAGGGCTCGTGCACCCTTCAGCCAGCCTCCCCCATGTTAACATCCTGCGTTTCTGCATAACCAGAGTATGATATTGAAACAAGGAAACTGACAAGGGTATAACCTACAGAGTTTATGCAGATTTCACCAGCTTTAAGTGCACTTGTGTATGTATATGTGCACTTCTATGTGATTTTCCATGTGTAACCTCTTATAAACACCACCTCAAGATACAAGACCCCCTCAATGCTACCTCTTTGTAGCCACACCCACCCTCCCCTTCCCTAACCCGACAACCACTAATCTGTTCCATAATTACGTTATATCACAAATGCTACGTAAATGGGATCATGCAGCATGTTTCCTTCTGAAATCAGCTTTTTGCACTCAGTAAAATGTCCTTGAGGCCCATCCAAGTGGTTATGTAACAACAGTTCATTCCATTTTATTGCTGAGTAGCATTCCAAGGTGTGAATGGACCACAGTTTGTTTAACCATTCACCAGTTGAACACCTGGGTTGTTTCCAGCTTTGGGCTATTATGAATAAAGCTGCTGTGTACACTCGTGTACAGATTTCTGTGTGAAAATAAATCCTCATTTCTCTGGGGTAAATGCCCAAGAGTACAGTTGGGTTCATACAGAAATTCTATTTATGGTTTTAAAAGGATTATTTCCCAAAGTGGGTGTATTTTACAATCCCACAAGCAATACTTGAGACATCCAGTTTCTCTGCATCTGTGGCAACATTTGGTGTTATCACCATTTTTGTTCTTGCCATTCTAGTAGATGTACAGTGATATCTCCTGGTGGTTTGAATTTGCATTTCTCTATTATCTAAGGATGCTGAACGTTTTCCATGTGCTTACTGCCACCTGCATATCTTCTCCAGTGAAATGTCTCCTCATTTCTTGCCCATTTTCAAATTAGGTTTTTTTAATGTTCAATTTTTAGAGTTCTTTATATATTCTGAATACAAGCACTTTGTTTGTGATTTGCAAATATTCTCTACCAGTCTTTAATCTGTCTTCTCTTTTTAACAGGGTCTTTCCCACGGCAAATGTTTTTAATTTGATGAGGTCCAATTTATCAACTTCTCCTTTTATAGATGCTTCTTTTGGTATCAAGTCTAAGAACTCTGTGCCTTGTCCTAGGTCCTGAAAAAACATTTTGAAATGTTTTCTTCTAGAAGTTTTGTAGTTTTACATTTAAATCTATGATCTTTTTGGAGTAAATTTTTGTATGAGGTGTAAGGTTTAGGGTATTTTCCTTTCTTTCTTTCTTTTTTTTTTCTTTTTTGGCCTCTAGATATTCAATTGCTCCTACACAATTTCTTAAAAGGCTATACCTTCCTTCATTGAATTGTTTTTGGTTCTTTGTCAAAAATTAATTGGACATATTTGTGCAGGATTATTTCTGAGTCTCTATTCTGTTCCTTTGATATATGTGACTATGCTTTCGCCAATACCACACTACCTGGAATTCTGTAGCTCTACAGCAAGCATTAATATTGGGAAGAGTGATTCTTCCCATTTTATTCCTTTTCGTAACTGTCTTGGCCATTCTATGACCTGTGCTTTTCCACATAAATATCAGAATAAGCCTGCCCATGTCTATGAAAACTTCGCTGAGATTTTGATAGGAATTGTGTTAAACCTAAAGATAATTTTAGGGATAACTGACATCTGCGTTACAATGCTTCCTCCAACCCATGAACATGGTATGTCTCCACATTTACCCTGATCTCTTTTCATTTCTTTCATCAGCACTTTGTAATTTTCCTCATGCAGATATTGTATGAGCTTTATTAAATTTATATCTAAGTATTTTATTTTCTTTGGAGCAATTATAAATGGTATTGTGTTCATGCTTTCAGTTTCCACTTGTCCATGGTCAGTGTATAGAAATGCAATTGATTTGTGTATGTTGATCTTGTATGCCGTAATCTTAATGAGCTCATTTATTAGCTCTAGGATTACTAGTTTTTTTTGTTTCTGTTTGGGTTTGGTTTGGTTTTGGTGGTAGATTCCTTAGTATTTTCTTCATAGGTAATCATGTTTCCTGCAAATTAAGTTTTATTTTTTCTTTCCAACCTGTATGCATTTTGTTTCTTTTTCGTATCTTATTGCAGTGGCGAAAACTTCTAGTACTGTATCAAGTAAGAGTGATGAAGCTAACATTCTTGTCTTTTCTCATTCTTAGGAGGGGAGGCATCAGTCTTTCACCATTAGTATGATGTTAACTCTGGGATTTTTGTACATGCGATAAGGGAGTGGAAGGCACCTCCCCGGGTTGCCTTCCACTGTGGTGTGGGTGGGTGGGCAGACACCCCTGGGCCTGGGTCTCCTTATGCTACTGGGTGGAGAGCAGGGCACCCAGAGCTGTGCCAACACTGCTCCTACAGGAGCATCAGTGCCTGCTGGTGCCCTGTGTGGGATGGGCCTCCCCTAGGTCTCTGTTGAGCTTCCCCTTTGGCCACAGAGACTTTTTTGTTTTTGTCTATACTTGTTGGCAGTTCTGGTTACAGGACTATCCAAGCCCAGGCTGGATGTACATGGGAGGTAGAATGGAGACCCAGAGAATTCACCGTGCTATCATACTTCAAGTTCTCAGGTCCCCAGCCAGTCTGCCTTCTTCTCTCAACTTCCAGTGTTCTTTGACTGTTGTCTGTTGAATTATTTCCAGGATTTGGTTGTAGGGGAGGAGTTAGGAAAAGTGAATCTACACCATCTTGTTCTGGAACCAGAAGTCTCTGTTTTTCAATTTTTCTACCATGTTTCAATAAACTGCGAGAAACTAAAACATCAGTTTACTTGTAATTTTGAGATATTTCTATAAGAAATGCATCTTTTTCATATTGTGATAAATAGAATTTACATAATCTATATATATATATGATTAATGTCAGCTGTCTTTAAGGTCTCAGACACAAATGTCATCTCTGATTTTATAAGGTGTCTTTTACAGCTAAAAGTCTGACTCTATTATCAAGTAGTTTTATTTAACTATTAAAATTGCCTTCCTCCACCATCCAGAATTTCAAAACCTAGTGTTCTAAACAGCTACAGGAGGTGCCAACAATTTAAAGTTGGAGTGGAGGTACAAAATAAAACCGTGCAAACTCCTGTCTACCCGGGTCACTCCATATACCTCCCCACTCCCCCATTCCCCCACCCCCGGTGCCAGACAGCAGGTGTGAACCTAAGGAGCAAAGGCTCATCCTCCACCCCTCATCGGCCTGAGGTGTGGCTGGGGCATCTCAAGTCGTTCCTCACTACTCAAACCCACATCAGTGTGTGCAGAGGGTTCCAGGGGGCCACACCTCTGGGGATGTCAAACTTCAAAACAGAAAGCTGGAGACAGAAGGCAACTCTTCCACGTGAGGAGACAGAGATGCGATTAAACGGCAGGGAGTAGAATACCTTCTCTAAGAAACTGACTGAAGTTTGCCTCTGCATAGACTGAATAGCTCATGTTCCCAACTCATTGCCTAGATTTGGTACAGAAAAGACATGCTCCTTTCTGGGGCGGGGGGAGGGGGCGCGTGGCGGGTTGACACTTGCATCCCTTATGACAGCAAATGTGCACGTGCACACAGACACACACGTGTGTGCACCATCAGCTCTTTTAGGCACATATGAATGAAGACAGCTTCTTTCAACATCTTTCCCTAAGCCCTGACCCCGCAGATTTCCATCTACTCAGATTTCACCCCAGCCCTTTGAGGATGTTCAAGAAGAACTCATCCCCCAAATAAAGACAGATGCTGGGTCACCCACACGACACTCCCAGTGTTTGAACTCTCACAGTCAATCACGCCAAGCCCACAGCTCCTGCCACAGACCCCACTAATTCCAGAAGCAATTTCTGGATGCTGTTTCTGGTTGATACCAGAAACTCTAAATTCACAAACACTCAACAGACACTGTCAGAAAGGGCTGGAGTCTCCTTTTCACTTTTCTCCTCTTTCCCATGGCCTTAAAGCATAGTTTTGAAGTATTTGTCTAAAACAACAATATCACCCTCTGCCAAAACTATGACAAAGCCCACCACACCAGGAACTTTTGCTCAAGATAAATCAAGTGGAGATGACACCTTACTTTACTATCACTCCAAATAATATGAAGGAGCCAAAATGTGAGAAACAAATGACACAGGCCACAAAGCACACAGGGATTAAAAAATGCCTTTGTCATACACTTTGATAGCATGTTTATTATTTCTCATTGGTTGTATGTCATAACATTACAATTTGAATGCTTTCAAAAAGGGAGAGAATTTGCCATTCAGTGGAAATGACCTTGAGATAACAAATCTTGGAGTTTCTCTGTACATCCCACCTCTGGCCAGCTGGACCCTCTACAAACAGGAGGATTAATAAACTCCAACCTCAAGTTAAATTATGATGCAAATCAAAGGAACTTTTATGGGCCTGAACAAGTGTACTGAAGCTTAAGAAACATTTTTCTACACATCCACTTTCCTAATATATTCGTTTTTATGATGTCCTATTTTTAAAGGGATATTTTAATTTCTCAGGTAATCAAAAGGGAAATAAGTAAAGTTGTTTTCCTTTAAAAACAATTTCTGTGTTCCTGAAAGCTTTCAAAATGTAAGTAGAGTGAGAACTCACTTATTAGTAAAAGAAGGTTGAAAACCAGCCTCTTTCAGAAAGGGCTTCACGATCATGCAGTGAGAGTGATGTCCCCTCACCATGCCCCCCCACACACCACGCACTCTGATTGGTGGGGGGGGGGGAAACAGGGGGCCCTCCCTGTCCACACCTTGCCCATCCCACAGGGCTGCAGGCAAGCAATGGGGCGGGCACATTGGCCCTGCTCCCGCAGCAAAGCCACCAGCACTGCAGACCTGCAGATTCACCCTCTGGGGACAGGCCTAGCCCCAACTGTAAAATGAGATGTGGAAAAGGGGTGAGGCTATTCGGGCATGGATGGTGTGACAGCCTCAGGGACACAGAACAATCTCAACCCCTCCCTGTCTTCAGTGACAGATTTTAGGTCCACTGGGCCCTCCCCATCTTCCTCCAATCACCAGTCACCACATGCCTCTGATTTGACCAAAAGGGACACAGCCCAGAACAAGGGCCCCATCAAAAGGGTGGAAGTGACACAGGAGAAAGCCCCAAATGCAGGGAGATGGTGGCACCTCCATCTGATGAGGTGGAACTCACCAAGCAAGACCTTGGCCAGAGATTCTCAGGAGTTGTAAGACACCCTGGGCTCTGACCGTGAGGAATCAAAGCGTGAACAAGGATGGAGACTCTGAACACCAGTAAGGATGACAGAGGTGAGAAAGGTGCCAAAGGCGGCGAAGATCAAGTCACACCTGCAGAACCGCGAAGTCAGCGGGCCCTTTCTCCTGCACGTGTGGGCATCAGAGGTCATCCCAGTGATGCGGCAACAGTGACACCTGGTGCCTCCACCTGCGTGCACTGCAGTGAGCCCACAGCTCTGCCTGGGCGGCCAGTAAACAGGGCTGCCTCTGGACCCAAAGGAATCTCAAGCTCAAAGATAAAGGGCGGGATGATATCCAGGCAACAGGACCATGAGGGAGCACCTGACCCAGGCTAAGTTGACAGCAGTGCCCCCAAGCCCGCAGGTGTGTAGCTGGGGGGACAGGTGTGGTTACGGATACACCAGCCAGACTCCTGGAGACCTGTCTGTTGGCAGCACCACCTGAAGGTAAGGGGCTGAAGCAAGCCACACAAAAGCTCCCATGAACTACGGGGTGGGGAAAGACCCCGTAGTTCATGCTGCCTAGATGCACCCTGACTGTGCCATCCTGGATACATAGATACAGCCCCTGGAAACCAGGGCATCCAAATGAAATCCATGCAAAACATCCCCATAAAGGTCAAGCACAAGATACCCAAGCAAATACTTGTACACCCGTGTTCACAGCAGCATTACTCACAACAGCCAAAAGGTGGAAGCAACCCAACAATGTCCATCACCAGCTGAATGAATGAACACAATGGGGTCTACACATACTCCCTGAATATCATTCAGCCTCAAAAATGAAGGAAGTTCTGACACATGCTACAATACGGATGAACCTTGAGGACATTATGCTAAGTGAAATAAGTCAGATAAAAAAGGACAAATTTGTATGATTTCACTCATGTGAGGTCAAAGAGACAGAGAGTAGACTGGTGGGTGCCCAGGGCTGGAGGAGGCAGGAATGAGTTGTTGTTTAATGGGGATTATTTCAGTTTGGGAAGATGAAAAAATTCTGCAGGTGATGTTGATGGTTGCACAACAATGTGCATGTAATTAATGCCACTGAACTGTACACTTACAAATGGTTAAACTGGTAAATGTTATGTGTATTTTACCACAATAAACTGGTAAATGTTATGTGTGTTTTACCACAAAAAAAATAAAAATAAAAAATACTTTACTTTAAAAGTAAAGCACAGGAAAGAGCACACTGGAGGGCAGGTGGCCGGTGTGCCCATGCAGCGTGGCTCAGGCTGCCCAGTGTGAACTGACAAGCCATCTGTGCCCAGAAAGTGGACATAGCCAGACATCCAGCAACTCACAGGCCACGACCACCAGACGGACTTCATGGCACACAGGGAAGGACCGTCCCTCTGAACAGTGGGCATTAGCGGTGCCTGAGGTTCTTTAAAGTTCCTAAGTGGCCCTGGATAAATAAAAGAAATCCAGACAATGAACTGGACTGTGCATCTGAACACACGCAACGCTCTCCAGTGAACGAAGATAAACAGAAGGCCAACTGAGGATGCTCCAGGGCAATGCTCACACAAAAAATCACACCATCACTGAGGTGCAGAAAAACATCACCACTTTAACTTGTAATTTACTTACCTTACTTTTAAATTCACTTATATATTCATGCATTGCACTACATGTCTATGATTTATACATAAATAAGTCCATCTTGACACACACACAAGTGCTTGTGACTTAGAAGGGTGTGAGATCAAAAAAGTTTGGAGATTACTGCTCAAATGAACCAGCTACACCAAAAAGAATGTCCATTACAACATTTAAACTTTTCTAAAAAGCATACATGCTCTTGGTCATTAACCCTTGGTAAATTCTGGATCCTGGCATGTGTCAGGATAACTATCTGGTTTCAGACACTTTCTCAAAAGCCTGAAATAATTAAACAGCTGGAGCCTTATCTGCACCCATACACAAGATGAAAATGGCCCTGGATACTCACGTAGGGTAGCACGCGGCCAGCATGTGGCTGGTGGCCCTGGGTAGCATCACCTGGGATCCCAGAGCCCAGAGCCATCTGTCCCACTCCCCAGGTGCACCCACTCTGAGCCGAGACCTCCCTCTCTGGGCCACCATTTCCTGAGAGGCTCAATGAAGAATTTATCAGTACCTCCAGGGCTGGCTGTGAACTTCCAACACAAATTCATAAAAACTCTGAAAAGTATACAGTGCTAGAGACATGTATGATGTCTTATCACTAAATATTTCAACTGAAAAAACAAGTAAACACCTCTTTTCCACTCTACCATGTCCTCATGCCCCATTCAGCAAACATGGAATTCTCAGGTATCATCAGCTGATTTCAAACAGCTACAGATGTTTTCAACTGAAACTAGATAAATCGATAGGAACACACAAAAGGCTATGGTTCAAGAACTTGGTATTTGTTTGTCAGATCCTCCCATCAACAGGGATGTGTTCATTTCCTGTGGCTTCTGTAACAAATCATCACAACTCAGTGGCCTGAAACAACACAAAAGTGTTATCTTACAGTTCTAGAGGTCAGGAGTCTGATATGGGTCTCGCGGGGACAAAACCGAAGTCTCAGCAGGGCTGTGCTCCTTCTGGAGGGGGTAGGAGACAGGGTTTCTTTGCCTTTTCCAGCTCCCAGAGGCCACCCACACTCCACAGGTTGGGAACCCTCCCTCCATCTTCACAGCCAACAACAGCCAGTTGAGTCCTTCAAACGTTGCATCTCCCTACCCTCTCCTCCTCTACATTTAAGGACTGGTGATGAGACTAAGGGCTCACCAGAACAATCCAAAATAATCTCCCCATCTCAAGGCCAGCTGATTAGCAACCTTAATTACATCTGTAACCAACCTTAATTCCCCTGTACCATGTAGCCTAACAGAATCACAGATTCTGGGGATTAGGATGTGGGCATCTCTAGGGGGCTGTTATTCTACCAACAGGCGTTCATTGTGTCACGATTCAGGTATCACAAGGATTAGTTCACTCATCAGATCAGAGATGCTGAGGCCCTGTCACAGAATCACAGCAGGGGCAGTGAGGACTGGCTGGTCCCAGAGAGTAGGACAGGACAGAGCATAAGGAGCAGAGGAAGGGCAGAGATGCCCAGGATACAGAGGAGGGACTCCTGCTCCAGGTATGAATGGCAGCAGGAGGGAGCGGTTACCAGGCCTTGGAGAAAAGGGCTGGGGATGAGGAGAGGGTGCTGGGGCGGAGGGGCTACAGGTGTGTGCAGTACAGCGGAGAGCAGGTGGCCCGGGACCTTGTGCACAGAGGTCCAGGGCTGCAGCTCAGCATGCAGGGTGCAGATGACATCGGGATTAACCAAGAGGTTCCAAGAGTCAAAGAAAAAGATGTAACATTTATAATCCGAAAAAGACAGCTCTGGTGGCAATGAAGAGGGGAGACCACAGGAGAGGTGCAGAAGAAGCAGGAGTAGCTAAGTTAGGAAGTGAAGTCAGACACACAAGGAAGCTAAAGAAGGCCTGGAGTCTGTCAAAGTAAGTCAGAAGGAGAAAGACAAATACTGTATGCTAACACATACATATGGAATTTAAGGAAAAAAAACTGTCATGA
The DNA here is from genome assembly GCF_964374135.1 of Grampus griseus. Lineage (NCBI taxonomy): Eukaryota > Metazoa > Chordata > Mammalia > Artiodactyla > Delphinidae > Grampus > Grampus griseus. Next base: position 123,391,793 of record NC_139018.1, read on the forward strand.
AGAACCTAGGGGTAAGACAGGAATAAAGACACAGACCTACTAGAGAATGGACTTGAGGATATGGGGAGGGGGAAGGGTAAGCTGTGACAAAGTGAGAGAGAGGCATGGACATATATACAGTACCAAACGTAAGGTAGATAGCTAGTGGGAAGCAGCCGCATAGCACAGGGAGATCTGCTTTGTGACCGCCTGGAGGGGTGGGATAGGGAGGGTGGGAGGGAGGGAGGGAGACGCAAGAGGGAAGACATATGGGAACATATGTATATGTATAACTGATTCACTTTGTTATGAAGCAGAAACTAACACACCATTGTAAAGCAATTATACTCCAATAAAGATGTAAAAAAAAAGAGGGCCTGGGGTAGTAGCTGTGTGGAGACACATCTTAACCCTAACAGTAGGGTTACTGTTACTCAGGTGTGGGGAAGCCAACAGATCAGGAGACACTGCCAGTGAAAAGATAGTTTGTTTCTCACAGTTCCCAGGAGGAGAGGCCACGTGAGAAGCACCACGGCAGTCAGGAGGCAGAGGAGTGAGGGGAAAACGTGGGCAAGAGACTTCACTGTGGTTTCCGTGGGAAGGACAGGGTGAGGCAGGGTAACCAGGCTCTGGAATAGTATCAGTAGGCTCTGGGACATAGGGGCTGTCCTCAGCTGTCTGCTACCTGGCCCTGAGGGTTTGGGGGCCCTGAGTGTGACAGCCTGATAAAAGGGTGTATAGGGTGTGGGCTCTGGATTGGTTGGTTTGCATATGAAAGGCACACTCACTGGCCAGCTCCCTCTAGGAACTGGCTGGTCCTGGGAGAACCCATCCATCCACAGGTGGCAAAGCCCTGATGTCAAAGCCTCTGAACACAGACAATTAAAAAACAAGGGCCTGAAGAAGCAGGGACTGACTTAAGATGTCACTGTATGCAGTGATTGGGATCAAAGCCAAGAGTAACAGACAGCAGCCACCCCTCCTCCAGCCCCGCAGCACTGTGAAGGAATTCCCATTAAGTCACAGAAGATCAATGAGACAGAAAAGAGGGTGAAAAGAAAGTAAGGCCAGAAGCAGGGTGGTTACGGCGATCAGTGGGGAGTACCCACAGAACCAGGAAGATGCCCCTGCCATAGGGCAGCCACAGCCCTGGGACTCAGCCCCACACTGATGCTCAGCTGATGTGAAGGAGTCCCGGGCCTGGCGCCCTGGCCTAGCGTCAAGCCTGTTAAAGAGGCAACACAGCAACCAGACCTCAACGTAATGAATCAAACTTTCCACCCCGCTTAAAAGCGATGTTTTTTCTTTCCAAAAACAAAAAAACAAAAAACCACTGTAAGTGGAAAACGTTACAATGCCAGTCTCAATATGCCAGGAACAGTTGCACACATCTGATTTGACTAAAGTCTGTCACGGCAAAATAAATAAAGAAAATAAAAGAATGAGGATGATAACTGCAATATGGAATGTTAGGGCCTAGGCTGCTACCAATTAGTCATGAGAAACAAGACACATCTACTAAACTATCATGCCGTTTAACACAAGTACTCTTAGAAAATAAATACATGCTGTGTGTATCCTGAGGCTGTTAAATGAAGAGGGAACAAATCGTTTGCACACATTTAAAGATGGCTTGTTTGTTCAGATACAAAAGCTGAGAGCATCCCAAGAGGACCGCTGCCTCCCTCCCAACAACCCACTCTCTTCCTGCCGTGTCTTTTTGCCTCAGATCGCTCTGAGCTTTCCGAGTCAACAGATTTCCTGAGCCACTGGTCCTGAAGATGACCGGGATAGAGAAAATGGATGGATTTTGTAACTGAAATGAAAATGATTTCCAACTTGGCCAAGGGCAAGGGGAGAGGCCCCATCTGTGTGTCCACCCGGGTGCTGGAGAGAACAGCACTAGACTGGGAGGTGGCCACACCCTGAGTAATCCCAGGGCACCCTCCTCCGCCCACTCACTGTCAGGAGAAGACCCTGCATCTGGGCACCACCCGAAGGAGGCTGGTGGGACACGAAGCCAGGGCGGTTCAGGTGGGATCCACCTGCATGCGCCACGCCCGTGTCCCCATCTGCAGCTGACCCATGGGGCAGATGCCGCCAAGAGCCCCAAGGTCACATCTGACAAAGGAGAGAACTTGGAACCAAAACTGAACTCTCCTGAACTTGCTTATCTTTAGCTGTCATGGAAGCACACAGAAACACAGGGCGGGACAGAAGAGGAGTGAAAAGCGCCTGGTGACAGCTTGGGCTTCCTCCCATTCAGTTAACCCCTCAGATACTAGAGTCCTTTAGGAGCAGAAATTTCCATCAGAAGAGCACTGATGGGACTTCCCTGGTGGTCCAGTGGGTAAGACTCTGAGCTCCCAATGCAGGGGTCCCGAGTTCGATCCCTGGTCAGGGGAACTGGATCTCACATGCATGCAGCAACTAAGAGTTCACATGCTGCAACTAAGGAGTCCGCATGCTGCAGCTAAGCTCAGTGCAGTCAAAATAAATAAATAAATATTTTTAAAAAGAAAAGAAGAAGAAAAATTAAGGCAGATCTTGAGCTGACGGGACGTTCCTACTCTTCTAAGCTCTGGAATCTCAGAAGGGCCATGAAGTCCTCTTCTGAGGAGTCCTGCACGCAAGTCACTGGAGGAAGCCACCCTGGCTGCTCAAGACTTGTTCTCCTTTTGAAAACCAAGGACCTACTGTAGGTTGTTGTTGCAAATAGGTCAATGAATTTAACTCATTTGATATTTTTAAAACCAAAGAAAAAAAAGGATTTTACCACATCCAATGGATTTATAAAACTCACCACACTGCTTTCTAATTATTAATCTAAACAAACAATGCCTTAATGTCACCATGTCCCTGTAGTGCTTCTCCAGTGAAGTGCATTTCTAAGAAGATACCTGAGCCACCAGGAGCATCCCGAGATTATCAGGGGTCCATGAGATTAGCAACAGGAGTCCACAAGCTACTTTCAATATTTCAAAATGCTTTCAAAAGCAGTCCATTTACCCAGGATAAAACTACACAGGCTAATGACAAAGGTCTTTGTTTTGGCTAAAAGTATATCTACTTCAACTTGTATGTCGGAGGCAATGCATACAAACTGTACTCTGGGAAAAGGCAAAACAAGTAAACATAGAAAGCCAAGCTAAGTGTATTCTAAAAAAGCAAAGATCAAAATAGCTTCTCCATTTTTCCTGTGAATTCTTTCAGTGCATTATATATAGCAAGGTAAGTCTTGTACAAATGAGTACAATGGGCTGCCTTGTTAAGGGAATTCAACAAGAAGCTGGACCACCCACTGTAAAGGGCAGAACCCTAGCAGACACACAGCCCTCTCTCAATCTTCCCAAGTCAAGGAATCCAGAAATGTGGATAAGCTTTGTCTTTAAAATGTTTTCCAAAAGTCCTTTTCAATGAGGGCTTGACTGGTCTTGGGGACAGGGGGGTTCTTAATGGGGTGGGACTAACCAGAACTAGGCAAGAGCATCACATACCATTCAGCACCCTGGTCCAGGAGCACCAAGTCCTAGGAAGGCTGGCAGTCACTGTGATAACTGAATATTTGCAAACACACCTAAAGGCAGTACTGCCCCCACAGATGAGACACCTGACTCCTTCCAGAAAAGATGAAACCTACAGAGTAGCTGATCACCATAATGAATGACCATCAGATGAAGGTCCAGCCAGACCATAGCATGGCAGAACAGAACAGAACAGACATATTGGGCTTCTCAGGCCACTGAAAGCTATCAAAGAATTGTGTCAAAAATAATAAGGCCAGGGCTTCCCTGGTGGCGCAGTGGTTGAGAGTCCACCTGCCGATGCAGAGGACACGGGTTCGTGCCCCGGTCCGGGAAGATCCCACATGCCGTGGAGCCGCTGGGCCCATGAGCCATGGCCGCTAAGCCTGAGCGTCCGGAGCCTGTGCTCCACAACGGGAGAGGCCACAACAGTGAGAGGCCCGTGTACCGCAAAAAATAATAATAATAAGGCCTCTAATCGACTAAAATGGACAAAAAACCTGAATAGACATTTTCCCTGAGAAGATATACAAATAGCCAACAGGTACACAAAAAGGTGCTCAACATCACTAACCATCAGGGAGACACAAATCAAAACCACTATGAGATTATCACCTCACACCTGTTAGAATGGCTACTATCAAAAAGAGAGAGAGAGAGAGTGATAACAAATGTTGGTGAGGATGTGGAGAAAAAGGAACCTTTATACACTGTTAGCTGGAATGTAAATTGGTGCAGCCACTGTGGAAAACAGTATGTAAAAAAAATTTTTTTTAATTAAGAATTTAAAAAATTAAAAGTTTTTAATTCCTCAAAAAATTAAAAATAGAACTACCATTTGATCCAACAATTCCACTTTTGGGAATATCTCAAAAGGAAATGAAAACACTATATCAAAGAGACATCTGCACCCCTATATTCACAGCAACATTATTTACAATAGCCAAGATAATGGAAACAACCTAAGTGTCCACTGACCAATGAATGGCTAAACAAGTGGTACATATACACCATGGAATACTACTCAGCCATAAAAAAATGAAATCCTGCCATTTGCAACAACATGAATGTATGTTGAGGTTATTATGCTAAGTGAAAGAAGTCAGAGAAAAACAAATACTATATGATCTCACTTACATGTGGAATCTGAAAAAAAAAAAAAATCTCACAGTAAAAGAGATCAGGCTTGTGGTTACCAGAGGTGGGGGTGGGAGAAACGGATGAAGGTGGTCAAAAGGTGAAAGCTTCCAGTTATACGTAAGTACTGGGGATATAGTGTTAACATGACGACAATAGTTAACACTGCTGTAAGGTATATTTGAAAGTTGCTAAGAGAGTATATTCTAAAAGTTCTTAACACAGGGAAAAAATATTTTTTTCTTTTGCTTTTTTTTTGCATCTATATGAGATGATGGATACTAACTAAACTTAATGTGGTAATCATTTCACAATATATGTAAATCAAGTTATGCTGTACACCTTAAACTTACACAGTGCTATTTATTTATTTATTTGGGCTGCACATGGGTTTCTCTAGTTGCGGTGAGCGGGGACTACTCTTCATTGCAGTGTGCAGCTTCTCATTGCGGTGGCTTCTCTTGTTGCAGAGCATGGGCTCTAGGCGCATGGGCTTCAATAGTTGCAGCATGTGGGCTCAGTAGTTATGGCTCACGGGCTCTAGAGCACAGGCTCAGTAGTTGTGGCGCAGAGGCTCAGTTGCTCCACGGCATGTGGGATCTTCCCGGACCAAGGATCGAAGCCGTGTCCCCAGCACTGGCAGGCAGATTCTTAACCACTGCGCCACCAGGGAAGTCCCACAGTGCTGTATTTTAATTATATCTCAATAAAATGAAAAAAATAACAAATCATCTTTGGTTGGAGAAGTACAGTAGAAAATGTCTAAGACTGAGCTTGTGATATGGACCGAAAGAAATGATGGGCAGTTCTGTCAAAAGGACTCAACCTGACCAAAGAACATCAATTATAATAACTACAACTAACTAAAACCAATGAATTATATTTAAATCTATGAATTCCACAGTAAATAAACCTATAAAAGCCATAATAATAATTTTTTAAAAGCTAAATACCATTAGGAGAAGTGGTTGATTCCAGAACCAGGGAAAGGAAAACAGAAGATAAGCCTGGAGCATCTTACAGAGCCAGAAAATAAGCACAGTTCAAGAAAGGCTGGGGGTGCTATACACCTGAAACTAACACAACAATGTAAATCAACTATCCTCCAATAAAATGAAATTTTTTTAAAAAATTTAAGAAAAGGAAAGCTGGGGGCACATCAAAGGGACACTGATCCAGCCTGAGAGAACTCCCAATCACCAAAGCTGGAACAATGTGAGCAACCAGATAAATTACAGTAGTATTTGACTATAACCCCTGGAATAAATATGCAATAATCTGCACTGATATAAATAATTGAGTAAATAAATCAACAAGGAAGGAAAAACTGGCTCTTCCAAGAATTCTAGCTCATAAACGCAGAAGTGAGGGATAAAGAAGATCACCATTAGAACACTCCTGCAATAATTACTGCAGACAAGACCTGTCAATGGATGCTAATGTTGGAGGGCAAAATTTAAGGAGAAATAAGATACCTACAGTCTCAAAGTATCGACTCCAAGATGCTTTTTACCAAAGGAAAAATCATAAGTTTATAGTGCAGAAACCTAGCAGACACGATCCTAACCACGTGATCAAAGATAGCCTCATCAGTAGTAATATATATTGGCATTGTATACCCCCTGATATCATGCAGAGAAAGGCATCACTTCAGTAGGATTCCCACCAAAAACCAAAAATCTCAATTTAATGAGGAACAACAGACCAACACTAACTGAGGGAAAAATTTCACAAAGTAACTGATCAGGAGGTGGGACTGCCAGAATGGTGAAGCGAGGAACTCTGTAAATTTGATCCTGCATAAAAACTCTACACTGGCAAAAATTTCCAAGTCAACTTTTTCAGAGTGCTGTATTAACAAAGGCTTGCCATAGTCTGAGGAGAGTCTATTTAAAAAAACAAAAACAAAAAAACCTGATAAACCTCAGTAAGAACAGTAGGATTGGTGGTGTTTTAACTTGACTTACTCCCATTCCCCTCTCCCTAGCTCCACAGTACCTGTGAAAACCAGCTGACTAGATGCCACCAGAAGAGGTAGACTGAGTTTGGAGTTCCTCAAAAAGTCCCAACCCCAGAACAGTGTCGTTATGGGAGCTGATCTGGACCTCGCTCTGTGGGAAAAGCCCTATAAAATAGAACAGGCATTGAAAACAATCAGCAGCAATTGTTCAACATCACAGCTGCCTGGGGCTGCTATACCAGTTGGGGAAAACAAGACAAGTGTATTTTTGGGTAACTGTTTTCTTCTCCTATCCATATTTAAAAGACAATTCTGGGGACTTCCCCACGGAGCAGTGGTTAAGACTCCATGCTCCCAATGCAGGGGGCCCGGGTTGGATCCCTGGTCAGGGAACTAGATCCCACATGCCTGCCACAACTAAGGAGCCTGTGTGCCACAACTAAGGAGCCCACCTGCCGCAACTAAGATCTGGTGCAACCAAATAAATAAATATTAAAAAAAAAGACAATTCTGTAACTATAAAAAGAAGAGCAAACTAACCCAACTCAAACAGAAGGAAGGAAATAATAAAGATTAGAGCAAAATTAATGAAGTAGAAAATAGAAAAACAATAGAGAAAAAACAATACAAAAAAAGTTGGTTCTTTGAAAAGATCAACAAAATTGGAAAACCTTTAGCTAGAATGACCAAGTAAAAAAGAGAGAAAGCGTATATCATTAAAATTAGTAATAAAAGAGGATACATCACCACCAACCTTACAGAAATGTAAAGGATTATAAGGGAATATTATGAACAACTCTACGCCAACAAACAAGGTAACTTAGATGAAATGGACAATTTCCTAGAAAGATACAAATCTACCACAGCTGACTCAAAAAGAAATAGAAAATCTTAATGGAAACCTACAAGTAAAGAGATTGAACTAGTAATTTTTAAACTCCCCACAAAGAAAAGCCCAACCCCACACTGAAGATATCTTCAATTGTGAATTCTTTCAAACATCTAGTTTAGAATACATACCAATTCTTCACAAACTCTTCCAAGAAAAATAGTAGGAATACTCCCCATCTCATTCTACGAGGCCAGTATAGTATTTTCCTTACAGCAAAACCAAACACACACACACACACACACACACACACACACACACACACACCAATATCCCATATGAATACAGATACAAAAATCTTCAACAAATTCTAGTAAATTGAATCCAGCAAATTATAAAAAGGATTATATACCATGACAAATCTTGGGATTTATCTCAAGAAGGCAAGATTGGTTTAACATGAAAAATCAGGACTTCCTTGGTGGCACAGTGGTTAAGAATCCGCCTGCCAATGCAGGGGACACGGGTTCGAGCCCTGGTCCGGGAAGATCCCACATGCCACGGAGCAACTAAGCCTGTGTGCCACAACTACTGAGCCTGTGCTCTGGAGCCTGCAAGCCACAACTACTGAGCCCACACGCCACAACTACTGAAGTCTGTGCACCTAAAGCCCATGCTCCACAACAAGAGAAGCCTCTGCAATGAGAAGCCCATGCACCGCCATGAAGAGTAGCCCCTGCTCACCACAACTAGAGAAAGCCCGCATGCATCAACGAAGACCCAACACAACCCAAAATAAAAAATAAATAAATAAATTTATTTTTAAAAAAAAGAAAAATCAATGTAACACATTATATTAATTTAATAAAGGACAAAAGCCACATGACCATGTCAATAGATGAAGAAAAAGCATTTAACAAAATCCAATACTCTTTCTGGATTTTAAAAAATAAAATAAAATAAAAAAAACTCGGACTTCCATGGTGGTGCAGTGGTTAAAAATCTGCCTGCCAATGCAGGGGACACAGGTTCAAGCCCTGGTCCAGGAAGATCCCACATGCTGCGGAACAGCTAAGCTCGTGCGCCACAACTACTGAGCCTGCGCTCTAGAGCCCGCAAGCCACAACTACTGAGTCCATGTGCCACAACTACTGAAGCCCGCGCACTCTAGGGCCCGTGCTCCGCAACAAAGAGAAACCACTGCAATGAGAAGCCCGTGCACTGCAATAAAGCATAGCCCCTGCTCGCCACAACTAGAGAAAGCCTGCGCGCAGCAGCGAAGACCCAACACAGCCAAAAATAAGTAAATAAACATATAAATAAATTTATTTAAAAAAAACCTCAACAAAATCAACAAAGAATAGAAAGGAACTTTCTCTGATAATGGCATCCATAAGAGAGCCACAGCTAGCATCACACTTAATGGTCAAAGACTGAATGTTTTCACCCTTAGATCAGGAGCAAGACATGATCATATATAGAAAATCCTAAGGAATCCACAAAACAAGTATTAGGTCTAATAAATGAGTTAGCAAGGGGGCAGGATACAGGATCAATACCCGAAGGACTGACCAATACTTGTTACTGCATTAATGGAAAAACCATTTCAATCTGAATAAAACTGTAGTTTAATTTAATAGGTTTGTGCTGTGCTAATGTTAATTTCTTAGTTTTGACAACTGTAGTACAGCTAAGTAAAATGTTAAAATTAGAGGAAGGTTGGTTAGGGGTATACTATTTTTGCAACTTTTCTATAAAGTCTAAAATTATTTCAAAATAAAAAGTTTAAACATTTTAGAAAACCAATTAGTTCCAATTGGAAGATGCTTGTGATCCAAATCAAGCATTTCTCTCTTTCCTATATGAGTTGTACCACTGGGAAACCAGGCAGTAGATGAGGGGAAGAATTTTTTTATGAAAGTATTCCCAATAATAAATGAAAGAATTAGACCACCATCATTTCACAACCACTAGCAAATAAATGGATGCAGGCAATGATCATCATGGCTGCTAACATCATAAAAAGATGGACCAAGGAGCTTATGTTCCTCACGATGGAAGTGCACCACCTACGCTTGTGGTTTTGATCAAAAAAAAAAAAAAATCCAACCTGAACCTGATGAAACTCTGATAAAGCATCGAGACTCACCTACCACTTCACAGGAATTACAGTAGAAAGAAATATGTTACATGATCCACAGGAAAGGAATCAGCAATATTCAAGCTATGCAAAACCCTCCAGGACAAATAACTCAGTTTCTTCAAATATATTTTGCAAGGGGAAAAATAAATAAAACAAACTGCAAGGGGTAAAAAGAAAGAGAGAGAGAGAGGGAGAAAGGGAATTTTAGAGGAGGAAATCAAGAGTATGGGAGCTCTAAAAGACAGATCAGCCAACTGCAATGAGGCAAACTTATCTGGATCTGATTCAAACACACAAATTGAAAAAAAAAATATGGCATGTATGAGACAAGTGGAAATTTGAACATTGATTGGGTATTTAATAATATTAAGGAATTAATATTAATTCTTTATAATAATGGTATTGTAGTTTAGGTTTTTAAAAAGTTGTTGATTTTCTAAAGATAAATGCTGAAACATTACAGAAGAAATGTCCTGATGTCTGGGATGTGCTTCCAAATAAAAAGTGGGGGAGGGAGTGAGGGCAATATGGATAAACAATGTTGCCATGAGGTGCTAACTGTTAAACTAGGTGATGGAGACACAGAGGTTCCCTATCTGTGCACTGCTCTTTATCTGTGTAAATAGAATGCAACTGGAAATCAATAACGAGATTTGGGGAAGTCAGCAATATATGGAAATTAAAACATTCCTAAATAAAATGGGTCAAAGAAGAAATCACCAGGGAAATTAGAAAATACTCTGAGATAAATAAAATTTTGAAGGTTTTGTTTTTTGATTTTTTTTTAAATGAAGCATACTGCTCTAGGAGGTGGAGACGACAAGTACAAGCAATCTACAAACATAGAGTTGGAGCAGGATGACTCTGGATTCAAGCCATGGCACTGTAATCTCCTAATAGGGAACCCTAAGGCAGCTATCAAGCCCTGAAGCTCAGTTTCCTCATCTGTGAAATGGGGATATGAAAATAGGACCATCAGGATGTTAAGATGGAACTGTGCACTAAAACACTTGGCTCATATTAACAAGTATAAGAAGAACCTTCCCATGAACAAGACTATCTCCTGAAGGCAAGCAAGTTTTTAGGGAAAGATAGGTTCTTTTTCTATAACTGGACCCTATTTATGACTCATGAAAGGTATCAAAAGAAAAATTATTTCCAAAAACCATGTGAATGGCAATGTCCAAATATTATTCCTCAAGTATCCCCCAACCTAGCACACTAGAGGGATGTCCCTGCTTAAAGAACACTTGCATTGTCCTGATATGTCCCTGTCCCCTGGGTCTTGCGCTGGTACCTCTGCTTCTTCAAATCTTTTATTACTCCAAATAAGACAAAGATGCTGTGCTTCCCAGGGGCAAAATGTTTCTGCTGGTGGTGAGGAAGAGACTGGGCTCTCCAGGAAAGGGAGGAAAGGAGGACCAAGACAAGATAAATGGACAGAAACAAAAGGAGAACTTTGTCAGGTCCCATTTCAGGCTCTTCTGAAAAAACAAATCATGAAGCCCGGGTAAGCAAATTGGACAGATAACCGTGATGAGCTGGGGGAATAAAGCAAGAATCAAAGGAAAGGGAAGAGACAAAAATCAGAATAATTCCAAGATAAGCATTAGAGCACGCCCTGACTACCTGTTTTCCCAAAAGATGATGGAAAGACACCAAGAAGCCATACTCATATCCAAGAACAGAGCCCCCAAAGCCCAAAAGATTCAGGGAAAAGTCACCTTGGGTTAATTCATGCAGAAACGCTGCTGTTTCCATCATCCTAGAGTCAGACACTGAAAGGTGCCTGTGTTTGAGTTATCTTAAAGCGTATGGAAGCTAAAGGGAAAACATTACACAAGAACCCAGGCAGGGTTTGGGCAGAGGGCGGGCAGCCCATAGCACAAGGGTGCCAAACTCTCCCAGGGCCACAGGATCAGGGCCAGGAGGGGCACGTGGACCTGGGGCCAGTACCCCACTTGACTAGTTAGGAAATGGAGTGCAAGTGAGGCAGGGGGGCTTGTGCAGAGTCTCGGCCAGGCAGGACCCCCACCTCAGGCTGAGCCACTCTGAGGCTCATTCCATTTCTGGCAGCAGGGGCGAGGTTTCTGGTTTTAACGTGTTACCCCCCCACCCTGTGGTTGAAGAGGTAGACGAGTGCTTGGACCCCTGCTTCCGCCCTTCACCTCTCTTGGGCAAACCCCTTCCAGGAATGTTTCTTCTTAAATTTCCCCCCAGCTCCTCCTCTGATAACCATGCTCTGCTTTCCCACCACCAGAACCGCCACTCTCTGGGCTGGCTCTGCACTCCTGTCCCCTCTCCTCTGTCAGTCCCACCTGCCTTGGGACCTGTGGTCATTCGCTGCCCCCTTCATCCCAGCCTCTGGTGGCACCGGTCCTGTCCCAGCTGGACGCTCGCTTGGTACTGGAGGTGGTGCCTGCCAGCTAAAGTGAACTCCAAGCCCCCCAGCAACAGGAACCTGAGGTCACATTGGGAGGGAAGGGGGACAGAACTCAGTCACCCCCTTTCTTTCCACCTGTGCCCAGAAGGAGGTGGCTTCTCCAGCCAACTGTCACCAACACCAGGGAGGTCTACGTGACCAGAAAAGGCTTCCATGCCTCCCCCATCGCACTAGCGCACAGCCGAGTGATGCTCAGACTGACCTTGCCCCAGGATGGGGGCCACAGGCAGGACCTGAACCCCCAGGATCACCCACTGCGCTCCTATCCTGCTGGCTCAGGAGGGTTTTCCTAAACACAGCCTGAAATCCAGGAGATGATACCGTGGGCTCAGGCCGTGGAAATAGGACCTCCGCTCAGGTTTGTTCGTGCAAACCAAGCCATGATGTGGACACCAGCCTCCCACCTCCAGAGGCTCAGCAGCCCAGGGGTGGGGGGAGGGGAACCTGGGAACCTGCACTTCCAGCAAGCCTGATGGGGGATTCTCACAGAGAGGGGACCCAAGGACTCCGTTATGGGGACACACCACATAAATAACGGTACAAATCATTGATGCACTGCACGCTCCAGTCAGAACACAGAGAAGCAACCCTCCAGAGACACTGTCAACAGGTCAGGCTTCCACAACTAAAGTCTGCTCTCACTCTGCATTTACATTCACTTGACTGAAGCCCCATTTCACAGCCACCAGAGCAATGACATGACACAGGACAGACCCTGACTGTGCACCACTGTGGGGCCACTGCCTCTGTAGTCACCAAAGGCCTTGAACGAACTCTGGCCTGACATAAAATGTCATTTCCCAGGCTTCTCTGGCCAGCCTCAGTGCCAGCTCTCTGAGATCCTGACTTCAAGGCCGTACACGTCCCTGCGCACAGGTTAAGACCTGGTTGCAGTCTCAGGGGGCCCTGACTCTGTCACGTGCGCCACGCTCCCTGGTCCTCGGACTCGTGCCCTCTGCAGGGACTCTCCTGAGCTGCCTCTCTGGGCTAGCAGCCCCACCCAAGGACCCCCACAGACATGCCCCACGGTGCAATCGGTCCCCACGGTAAGCTCCAGGTGAGACCCAGACTCTCCCTTCTCCAGAGCCTGGCCTGGGTCTGGCTCAGTGAGGAAGAGCTCAGGGTATTGGTTTGAGCTGATGGGCAACAGCAGCAAGGCAGCCACATGCAGCGTGGAATGCAATCGGAGGACGGGGAGGGCTCGGACATCCACAGGACTCAAAACCTAGGCCGGAAAACACCCATCCCAGACTTTCTGGGCCCAGAGAAGTTTGACCTGGCTTCTGAAAAGGGATGGCTCTCCTCCAGACAGGCCTCCTCTCCACACACAGCTGCCACCATCTCACACCCACGGAGCCTCCTTAGGAAGAAGGCCAATTCTCTCCCCAGGAAAGCATTCAAGGAATTTGACTTGGGAACTGGGAGGTTCTGGGGAACTCCTCCTGAAAGCACCATTATCCCTGAGGCCTCGCCCCCGAGGACCGTACCCAGCTTTTGAGAACCCAGGTCAGGTCAGGGTAGAAGGGGAAGCGAACGGAGATGGGTGGGTCCACGAGGAAGATGAAGGTTTCAGAATCCCATGAAGCATTCCGAGGTCATGGAGTCCAGAGATTGCTTTGGGGTTCCAGTCTGAGTTTTCTCATGGGCATGTTGTGGGTGACGGTTGTTTTAAGGGTTAATTGACTTCACGGGTGGAAAGCACTTTGTTAGCTGAAAATAAACTGTTTCTTGAGGCCTAAGTATTCCTAAAAAGGAGGCTACAGGAGCTACCAGCTGAGTAATAACAGGAAGTGATACATGTGTAAAGACTAAAACCTGGAGCCCCACCGGGGTCATGGTGAGCAGAACAGATTGGAGTGCTGAAACGGGGGACCCTGAGGACATCTGCGTAAGGGTGCCCCCTCCCTTCTTGGCTTCAGGAGCCTGGGGAACAGAAGCCAGGAAACCCCACAGCCCTTTCTATCGATGTCATGCTTGCTGACTGGACAATGGGTACCCCTTGACAGCAAGCAGGCAGCATTACTCAAAAGTGGGTCATGATATAAGCATCACCTCTGTGCTAATTAAATACACAGATTCCTGGGCCCAATCCCAGATGAGCCTGGGATTCAAGTTGTTAAACTGTTATTTTTAATAAGCTCCTCAGGCTGATTCTTACATAAATTTAAGAAGCACAAGCACCAGAATATCGTAAAAGCTGTGAAGTCGGGAAGACCTGGGTCAAATTCTAATACTACTACATAGCAGCTGTGTGGCTTTGGCCAAGTTACTTAACCTCTCTGAACTTCTGTTTATTCATTTGTAAAATAAGTATAAGGCACAATCAGTGCTGCTGGGAGGGTTAGAGATACTCAAACGCATTCATGGTCTTCGTCTAAACGATCCTAAGAGGCAGGAATAACCATGGCCCACTGAGAGTACAAGGGGCTTCCTGGAGTCCGCTCACATGTAATGGTGGCTGAACAAGGCTAATGTCCTTCACCTCAGAGGCCCATATCAGCCCCTACACCGAGACGCAAGCAAAGACAACAGGAGGGAAAGATGGGCTGAGCTCTGGATGGAGGCCAAGACCATCTGCCTTCCTGAGCGATGCGGCCTTAAGGTGGACTCCACTACTAGACACAGCTCCAAGATGGGTATGCAGCCAAGTGCCTCTCTTGGGGTGGAGAGTGTAAAGAGAGAAGAGACAGAAGCATCCCAGACAGGTCCCGCCTGAGGATCCAAAACTTTAGGGAGGTACAGGAGGAGCCCAGAAGAAGTACATTCCCTGGTACTAACTGTGGACAGGGCTTGAAAAACCCCTCAAAGCCTCAGTCTTTTCATCTGGAAACTGGGGTTAATTTTTTAAAAACTAAACAGTCAACTGTGGGATGGCACCCAGCTGGGTGGCCTGCTCACAGCTCACGTCAATGGATGGACGCCGCTGTTACTACCCCTGCCCTTTTAACTGGCGTGTCGGCACTTGGCGGCAGTTTCACTCTGTTGCCCCAAGACGAAATGTTATCTAAGACCGAGCTTTACATTCATTCCTGTGTAGGTTGTTAAAAGTCGTTCAACATCCTGGCGCTTGGAGCCTGGCTGAAGATAGAGGCTGGGACTTCAGGCTGGGGCGCCCGGGAATAGGTTTCCCTCCTTTTTACTTATAAGGCAGGAGCGGCTGGGAATGAGGACGCCCAGCTGCCTCTGGATTCCAGCCCTGGGATCCCTAGGCTCAGAAGCGGCGTCCGAGTGACAATCAAGGATAGGGTACCCCCGCGCCCCTACATCTATGGTTTCTTGCTCTCCGCGACCAGAGTCGCAGAGTCCCGGCTCGGCCCCCGGCCCCTCGAGGCCCGGCCCTCCGCCCAGAGTTGAGTCGCTCTCTCCGGGGCTCCCCACCCCGTGCCACTCACGCCGCGCCCAACGCCAAGTTTCCGGGAGCGCCCCGGCCCTGCGCGGACCCAGCGCCGCCCCGCCCACTCCGCTCACCTGCTGAAGACGAGGCAGCCCAGGTGGTTGATCTCTTGGTCGGAGCGGTGACGGCTGTAGTCCTCCCACAGGTCCTTGAAGGCCGTGACCGCCAGGATGAAGAGCACGGGCGCCAGTGCCAGGCCGGGCTGAAAGGCGTTCACCGCCGGCACGAAGTTGAGCAGCGCGATGAAGACGAAGTACACGTTGGCCAGGCGATGGAACTGCTCGAACAGGTTCTTGGGCAGGAAGGACAGCAGAGTGTACTTGGTGGTCTTGAGCCTGTTGTCGGCCAGGTGCTGGGCGCCCCCGCACCGCCGCCGCCGCCGCGCGCCCTTGGCCGCGCTCGCCAAAGGGTCTTCGGCGCCCGGGGGCGGCAGCAGATTGGAGCGCACCGTGCGCGTCCTGACCTCCCGGCGCCGCCGCCGTCGCCGCCGCCGCCGCCGCCGCCGCCGTCCCGGGGTCCCGGGCTCCTCAGCCGCCGCCAGCTCCCACTCCATGGCCGCGTATCGCCGCGCCCGGCTCCTCCGCCGCTCGCGCCCGCCCGCGCCAGCCTCCTAGGTGATCATCGCCGGCGGCCCGGCGCGGCGGCGCGGGTTCCCCGCCTGCGGGACGCACAGAGACGCGGTTAGCTGCCGCCCCGCCCAGCCCAGCCCAGCCCAGCCAGCCAGCCAGCCCGCCCGCCGTCGGGGCCGGGCGCCGCACAGAGACCCCTTGTCCTCGCACCCTCCCGGCCCTTTCCGCCCTGGCGGCTCCCGGCCCCGCCCCGCGCCGCGCCCAGAGTGGGACACCGCGGAGAGCGGGAAACAAAAAGCCGAGCTGGAAACTTTAGAGCAGCTTAGTTTCGTTTCCCAGAAGCATCAGTTCGGTCCACCACCGGAGGAGAGAGGAGGCGGCAGAGTGTGGGAGAAAAGGACCGCAGCCCCCCTAGGCTGGCAGGCTCTTCCCGAGTCCGTGCAGGAGGCTGGGAGCCTCCTGGAGTAAACTAGAATCAAAGTTCAAATGAATCAGGGCATACCAAACCAATGCTACGATTTTTATGTCTTATTTACCAAGGACATCTGCTCCTGGGACCCCAAGAGGATTCTTCATTGTCTCTACACTCTTCCTTACCCTGCCCTTTCAGATTCACTTCTTGGGTGAACTAGACTTTGAACTTTTATGATCATCACTGCCTTTCCTTACTTCCCTAAATAGGATTCTTTTTTCTTTTTTTCCCCTTAATTGAAGGGAGGAATATTTCGCTAAGCAAAGGCAGGCTTTGGTTTGCTTTATTTCTATCTCTTTTCCTCTCTGGTAAACCCTGAGGGCCAAAATATACCTTGTATGCTCTGGTTCTGAAGTGGCCTCTATGACCCAGACGGTGACGGGGCATTGAAGATGGTTGTTGGAAGGGGAAGGGGGGGGGGGCCCAGAAGGGTGTGGCAGACGTGTCTGTTGGTGCAAAGGGCTCCCCTCAGTATTCATAGGGAATCAGAGAGAGCAGTGTGTGAAGGGTGGGCAGAGGCTGGGCATGGCAGAAGGTATGGGGAGTCCCAAGTGGAGACAGTAAGACTCGCCCCCAGATGTACTACAGCCAGCGGTGACAGTTTGGCCACTTTAGAAGTACAGATGCGAGAAGCAGGGATATCTTGCCCAGGAGACCATGGCTGGGAATTTGGGTGAGAGGAGGACTTTTGGGTGCTGCCTATCTGGATTTGGGGAGCTGTTGGCCTCCTCCTCCTCCTTCAGGCCAGCCCCTCATTTCTCTTACTGCATTGGGACACTATCATCTCCCAAGGGACCACCTCAGCAGCCTCTGCTGGCCTGAGTTCCTCCCTCATGTGCCCGCTGACAAGTCACTTCCCTGGCTTTGCTCAAATCACTTACCTCTTCCCCATGACGCTCTATCAGGATGGTCCTCACCTCCCGTACCCTGGCTTACACCCCATCCAGCCAGGACAGGGGCTCCATCTCTACAGGGAACCTTGCCATGGACCACAATATTTACTAGAATCCAGCTTGAGGAGGGTAGAGTGACAGGTACTAAGAAAATGATCCATGTCATTGATCAAGCCTCTTTCCTTCCACCATTCCTGGGGGTACCATATTGATGTATGGTACATCATCATACATCAAAGGCCCAAATCAGAGAAAATTTTGACTGAAGTGCCTGCATTTTCAGGGAAAGAAATCAGATCTCACAGTGGACCAGTGGCATCCCAAATTGAGTGTTAACAGCCCATGAAGGACCACAATTTCCCTGGTGTCCAGGGACTAACTCATGGATCCACATTTTCCTCCATCCCCCAACCCAGCGAGGTCCCAGGGCCTGCTGGTTCCCTCCATTTCCCATCCCTACAGTATCCCCAGGGTTGCCCCCAGGGCCTCTGGGTGGGTCTCCCTGCCTTCCAGTCTCGCAGCTACAGCCAGTCCCCAGGTGGCCAAAGCGGTTACTTGACTTCCTTGACTACTTCAATTCATTTTCTTACCCGGGAGCTTACAGGAGTCCCCTGCTGCTTACAAAGTCAAAGGCTGGCTCCTCAGGCAGAGGTCCCTTGAGACCCTCAGGGAACAGGCACCAACTTGCTAATTTAACTCTGCCCTGCCCTCCTCCCCACCAGCCCCAAGGGAGAGGTCTCCTTACCCTTCTCAGAACAGGCCTTGTTCTTTCCCATCTGTGTTCTGCTCTAAGGTTCCAAGGTTCTGTGAGTCACACTGCTCCCTAAGCCTGGACTCTCTCCCCACCTGCTCTTCACCAATCCAAATTAAGTATTTCCACTAAGGCCTAGTTCATCTGCCCTTGAAGGTTTCCACACTGCATGCTCCATGAACCTCATGGAATTACTTGTATTCTGACATATGTGTAGTGGTATGTAAGCCTCTCTTAGACTGTTCTGCACGGGTTTTGGGTTTGGATGTCTTCTGTCAGCCAAACTCTCAGACTCTTAGCTTCCTGGGCCAGGACCAGGCTTGGATGGACTCCCAGGCTGGCCCTCTGGACCCCTGAGTTCTAAGGAGGCCCTGCTGCTGACCCCCAGGCAAATATCTTTCATTGTCCTCACTCAGCAGATACTTATTCATCACCTGCGTGTGCCTGGCGTCATTCATAGGCACTGGGGCCGCAGGGGAGAGTTGTCTCACGGATCTAACATTCTAGTAGAAGAGGCAGTGTGATATTGTGATCTATAATAAGAAATATATATTTGGTCTTTGTCTCCATTTCTGGTTTCTGGCACAGAGCTCCTAATCCCTTGGAATTTCCTAAGTGATAAGAGCTATAAAGGTGCCTTGATATTCATAACAAACCCCTTTCAACCACACCTGGGTTTATGTTAATGAAGTGACTTTTAGAAAGCCCCTAAGGATAGAGGCAGATTGCCAGGGAACCATCTAAGTGATTAGAAGTTTGGAATTTTCCACCCTCTGACCTCTGGGGAGGGGAGGGATCATGGGGGTTGAATCAATTACCATTAATCAAAGGTTTTAATCACTTTTATGTAATGAAGCCTCCATAAAAACCCAAAGGACTGTGTTTGGAGAACTTCTAGGGTGGTGATCATGTGGAGATTCTGGGAGTGTTGAGGGCTCACAAAGGGCATGGATACTCTGTGCTTTCCCCGCACCTTGCCCTGTGCACCTCTTCCATCTGCGTGTTCCTGAGTTATATCCTATTATGATAAACTGGTAATCTAGTAAGTAAAATGTTTTCCTGAGTTCTGCGAACCACTCTAGCAAATCAGTCAAACTCAAGGAAGGGGGTCTCTGGGAACCTCCAATCTATAGCCAGAATCTATAGTTGATCTATTGCCAGAAGCACAGCTGACAAACCTGAACTTGTGATTGTCTCCTGAAGTGGGAGCAGTCTTGTGAGACTGAGCCGTTACCCTGTGGGATCAGACGCTCTCGTCAGGTAGATGGTGTCATAATTGAGATGAACTGTAGGACACTAGCTGGTGAATTCACACACACATACATATTGGAATCAGTGTCCCATAACAAAGGCAGCCACTAAACAGGACACTCTGGGAACACCACTAAGTCCCTGCTCTCTGGAACACTGTGTTCTCCTGTGGGAATACCAACAAGGCGGGCACAGGAAATGGAGGGGCACGGGCAACCCGGCGGGGAGGGGTGTGCTTGGCTTACTGTAGCTAGGGCTGTTGGAGTGGGCCTCTCCTAGGCAGCCCTGAGCAGAGGCTAAGGAAACAAGCTACACAGATGTCTGGGAGAAGAAACGCCAAGTGCAGGAGAGGGTGGGGTTCCGGGCCCAGAAGATGGGCTAGGTGACTAGGGCCCCAGGGTGGGCTCTTGGAGGGCCTGGAGGATCACGGTGATCATTTTGGCTTTTAGCTGAGTGAGAAAGGAGGCTAGGAAGGGTTTGGGTGGAGGACTCATGTGACTGGACTCAGGTTTTCAAAGATCAACGGCTGGGGCTTCCCTGGTGGTGCAGTGGTTAAGAATCCATCTGCCTGGTCTTCCCTGGTGGCGCAGTGGTTGAGAATCTGCCTGCCGATGCAGGGGACACGGGTTCGTGCCCCGGTCCGGGAGAATCCCACATGCCGCAGAGCGGCTGGGCCCGTAAGCCATGGCCGCTGAGCCTGCGTGTCCGGAGCCTGTGCTCCGCAACGGGAGAGGCCACAGCAGTGAGAGGCCCGCGTACTGCAAAAAAAAAAAAAAAAAAATCCATCTGCCAATGCAGGGGACAGGGGTTCCATCCCCGGTCTGGGAATATCCCACATGCCACAGAGCAACTAAGCCCGTGCGCCACAACTACTGAGCCTGTGCTCTAGAGCCTGTGAGCCACAACTACTGAGCCCACGCGCCACGACTACTGAAGCCCATACTCTCTAGAGCCCCTGCTCTGCAACAAGAGAAGCCACCGCAATAAGAAGCCCACACACCGCAACGAAGAGTGGCCCCTGCTCACCACAAGTGGATGGAGAAAGCCCACGCGCAGCAACAAAGACCCAACACAGCCAAAAATAATAAATAAATAAAAATAAAATAAATTTATATAAAAAGAAACAGATCATCAGCTGTTGTGTGAATAGAATGCAGAGGAGTGAGAGCAGTAGAGAGAGGCCGTCAGAAGCCATTGCAGTGACCCTGGACAGGGGACGGTGGCTCAGGTGGGGGTGGCCATGGTGGAGGCTGGAAAGCGGCTACTCAAGCAAGCAGAATCTGCTGGTGGCCTGGGCGTGGTGTCTGAAAGAAAGAAGGGAGTTGAGGATGTCTAGCTAAAAACTTGAGTTGCTGAGGCAGGAGGACAGTGTGGGGAGTGGGGGGAAGGGTGCTGCAGGTGGGCACTGGGCCCAAGAGCTGAGGTGCAGGAGGCAGGGGTGCACAGGTGCACACATCCCAGCTCAGCAGGGAGGCCCAGCCAGAGATGTCAGTCTGGGGTCAAAGAGCAGGATGTGGGTGGAGGACAGCGTGGCTGGGAGTGGGATTGGGGCACAGAGGCCAGCGTGCAGGGCTTCACCTGCCTTTGGAAGGGACAGGCCTCTCTAGATTCGTTCCAAGGGCAACAGGAAGCCACGGACTGCCCCAAGCAAAGGCATGAGATGAAAGAATCTGATTTTCCCTTTTAAAAGATGGAAGATGGACTTGGAGCCCAGTGGGAGCAAGCAAGGCAGTGGATTAAATAGGAGGTGGCTTAGACCCAGGCAATGGATAGACCGTAGAAAAATTGGAAGTATGTCTTCCAGGTACAGTATGTCCCTTACATACAGACCTTCAGTTGCAAACTTTCAAAGGTGCGAACGTGTGTTCACGGGTCCAATCATGTAAGTTAGTTCATGTGTCTGGCGTACATTGGTTTTTCCACCACTTTATGCTGGAGGTAGAGAAATATTACTTGGAGAAGGATGTCCCATTCAACATTCTTTTGCTGCTTGACAACGCTCTGGGCCACCCCCCATTCATGGACGACTTTCATCCCAATGTCAAAGTAGTGCATCTGTCATCAAATACTGCGTCACTGATCCAACCTATGCACCAGGGACTTACAGCAACTTTCAAGAAATATTATTTATGTCACACTTTTCATCAGGCAGTAAAGGTGAGTGACGAATCAGGAACAACCTTGTGACAATTTTGGAAGGACTATACTGTCTACAAGGCCATAAAAAACATTGACTTTGCTTGGCGTGAGGTTATGGCCGTCACCATGAATGGGGTTTGGAAGAACTTTGCCTGCAATTTGTTCATGATTTTCATGGATTTGGGAAAGTGGATGAGGAGTCCAAAGAGGTTTTCATCAACTTAGTGACCCTCAGCGAGAAGCTGGAGCTAGGTCTGCAAGAGGACGACTTCATTGAACTCCTTGCTGTGCAACATGAGGAGCTTACTAATGAAGGCCTGATGGAATTGGGGGCCCAGAGAAAGGACACAGAGAAACAAGAGGAAGAAGAAGCAACTGAAGAACCGAAGAGATTCATGACACAGGAAATGGCAAGGGGATTTTCCTTATTTGAGGAGGCACTGCTAGTTTTTGAGGCACAGGACCCGAATGTAGAACAGTACACGAAGGTTGCAGCAGCTGTTCAGAATGCCATCCAGTGCTACCATGTAATCTATGATGAGAAAAAAAGAGCTACTACCCAGACATCACTTTTTCAAGAGGGTAGATAGAATTGAATACAGCAAGCAACCAGAACCTGTGCCATCAGCGTCAGGTGTGAGTGAAATTGCAGCTTGCCCTCCGTCTCCTGTTGCTGACGATCCTTCAGCTCTACCATCTCCCACCTCCTCTCCCTCCTCCAGTAAGTAACTCTTCTTGCCTGTTCACTCGATACCAGCCCCTGTATGCCAGCTGTTATACTGCACTACTGTACTTTTCAAGGTACTATACTGTGAGATTAAAAATGTTTTCTTTATTTTTGTGTTTGTTTGTTTTTTATGTATTATTTGTGTGAAAAGTATTATAAACCTATTACAGTACAGTACTATATAGCCGATTGTGTTAGCTGGGTACCTAGGCTAACTTTGTTGGACTTAACGAACAAATTGGACTTACGAACATGCTCTTGGAGTGGAACACGTTTGTTTGTAGGGGACTTGCTGTAGAGTTAATTGATGGGCCAACAGGTTGGATGTTTGAATGAGGAAATGAGGTGAATCAACAGTAACACTTAAGAGTTTAGTTAATAACTTGGGGATGAAGGGGAGCAGAGTATGCCACCCTAAAATATGCCACTTTGGCACATTGATTATTTTGAATTAAAGTTACTTGAGAAACAGCCAGTGCAAGAAGGACACTTTGACCCTCCTTTGTCCCCCTGAAATCAGGAAATAAATATCCCATGTGAAGATACCCTCCCTGTAACAGGAGGGTAGAAAGCATACTTATCACCAGAAATAGGGAATTTAGGGGAGTTCCCTAGTGGTCTAGTGGTTAGGATTCTGGGCTTTCACAGCCATGGCTTGGGTTCAATCCACGGTTGGGGAACTGAGATCCTACAAGCCGCGCAGTGCTGCCAAAAAAAAAGAAAGAAAGAAGGAATTTTAGGACTGAGAAGGCTATATACACAAACCTTTTTACTTCTTCACCGTTTACTCTCTGAGCCCAAACCCCTTTGTCTCATCAATTCTTCACAAATGCATTGTTTCTTTGCCTAAAAGGTCTAAAACTGCCTGCTTTGGTCGCTTCTTTGAGTCTCTTCTTTTATGTACAAAAATTACATGTGTTTTTCTCCTATTAATTTGTCTTATGTCAGTTTAACTATTAGACCAGCCACAGAACCTAGGAGGAAAGAAGGAAAAGTTTTTCCACCCTTAAAGGGAAGAACAAGTTTGGGGAAGAAAACACAAAGGTAGCATACCCCATGCTAAGTGTGAGGTGCCTGTTGGACCTCAAACAGATGCCAAGTAGGCAGTGAGATAGTGAGGTCTCAACATCACAGGAGAGGCCAGCACCAGAGATACAGATCTGGGCAACATCAAAAGAGACCTGTAATTTAGAGCTATGTGATGAGAAGCTGGCACCTACAGACAGAGCGTAAATAGAGTGTATAGAAGAGACCCTGGTGTGACATTCTCACTGAACAACGTAGAGAATTGGACGAGGCAGTCCTGAAAACTGTGTCCAGCTTTCATGTACCGAGAATCAGCCCCTTTGATGGTGTGATGCTTGCTTAATTAATACTTCTGGACTAAGTGACAATCACATTCTCAACGTTTTAAACTAACAACATTTGTTTAATATTTACTCTGTGACTGCCCCTAATTTTTAAAAAAAAGGCATAAGAAAGTTTGAAATGTGAAATGTATAAAAGCAGGCACAGATGCTGGCCATTTATTAACAAGGCACAGATGCTGGCATTAATAATGTGATTTTAAATAAATGTTAATTAATTAACATTTATTTAAAAATTATCAAAGTATAGAGCTGTAGAATATTAGGTTAGATTAATTGGTTAATGATCCATGATAATGTCCCAAATCCCAGAAATGCCAAATTCACCAAGACTCAAGTAAACATTCTATTTTAGAATGCTTGCCTGTGCACAATTTGTTCTCCTTTTCTCCAAACTAAATTTCTTGTGAAAGACAGATGATACATTTAACTGTATAGTTGTGCTGGGAAACTGGGGAAGGTATCTTCAGAAGATAGAAAGGGATGCCTGGAGATACAAAGCAGGTGAAAGTGGGTTGGTGAAGAAGTCTAATGAATATAAGGGAATGCATTATATAGTCAAGTAGGCAAGGAAGCTTTTTAAAAAGTGTTTTCCAAATATTCCCCCTGGAAAGGTCCCAAATCTGAAGAGAAGGTCTGGGAGCACGAGCCGTGCTGGGGCATCTGGGGAGGAAAGGAGGTCCATAATCCCTGCATTATAAGGACCAGGGTGCTGCTCTAGACTCCAGGCCCATTATTTCTACTAGTTGCCCTCACTGCCTGATGCACATGAGGGACCCCTGCTGAGCTTCAAAATCACACCAACACCCAAGTCTCGCTCCAGACCAGTTATATGTGGGTGATTCTACATGCAGTTGGGTTTAGACTCTGGTCTACGTCTGCAGTTGTTAAGTATGAACTTATTAAACAGTCAAGAGTCACCGGATCCTTGAGCAGAACTAGTAACATGAGAGAAAGAAAACAACTCCACACAAGTTTGTCCTCTCTGAGAGAATACAGAGCCAACACAGAACACAGAATAACATTAAAAATCATTATTATCCTTAAAAAAGATCCCAAAGTCCAGCCCATGTATAGAATTGCCATGAGAAAGAAGCAAATGAGAAACAATAAATTAAAAATAGTAAAAGCTTTGGAGCAAAGGCAGGGCTGGTTACATAGTTTTTAAAAACATAATACACAATGTGAATGTACTTGCTGTCACTGAACTGTACATCATAAATGGCTAAGATGGCAAATGTTATATTTATGTATATTTTATCATAATTTAAAAAATATAATAGAGGGGAAAAATTAGTAATCTGGATGGTAAACTGAGGAAATATTTTAGAATGCAGGGCATAAAGATGAAGAAATGAAAACAGCAGAGAAGAGGCTAGAAATGTGGAGGATGGATCCAGAAAATTCCCTCCCAGATGCCTGTGCTAATGGTTGACAAGGTAAATTGGACCAACACTTCAGAGGACATCTAGAAAAAATGGACAAAACATTAATAGAAAATCTGTTTGGAAGCATCAGAGAGTGAACAAAAAGCAAAGGTAATGAGGCCAGGACCCAGAAGAAGGAAGACATCAGAGAGCAGAGTCCAGCGTCTGGGACAGGACTCTGCAGGCCCCTCTCCCTAGCAGCCTGGCTTGTCCCCTCCCTGCTGTGACTCACGCCTGATGTGCTGTTTGTGGGCGCTCTTCTGCAGCTCAAGACCTGAGCTCCACCAGCCCGGGCTTGGGGGCTGCTTGGTCACTGCTGCCATGCGTCCTGGTGCCAGGAGAGTGCCTCACAGGGCTGCCTCTGGAACATACTCAGCAGATAAACATTTACCTTCCTCACGTGATGGAAAAACTGCAACACTCTTCCACGGGAGGCAGATTTTGAATACAGATTTCTATATTAGTCAAATTGATATTCAACTGTCCTGGCAATTAAATGTATTGCCAGACATTCAAAAGTTCAGAGAGGCAGCCATTCATGCTTGTTTTCTGAACAACAAAAAAATGTAGCTTACTATTTGTGGTAATATATCTATGAAATGAACATAATCTGCCTTTATATATTAGTGTTATTTTTCTACTTTCTACAATTAGAAAATATAAACTAGAATAAGTGACTCGGGAATAAGAAAACTTTTATTTTTATGGAAGTATAGTTGATTTACAATGTTGTATTAGTTTCAGATTATTTTCCCTTATAGGTTATTACAAAATGTTGTGTATGGTTCCCTGTATACAGTAGATCCTTGTTGGTTACCTATTTTATATATAATAGTGTGCATATGTTAATCCCAGATTCCTAATTTATCCCTTCCCCCTTCCACTTTGGTAACCATGAGTTTGTTTTTTATGTCTGTGAGTTTTGTAAATAAGTTCATCTGTATCATTTTTCTTTGTTCCACACATATAATATTTGTCTTTCTCTGTCTGGCTTATTTCACTTAGTATGATAGTCTCTAGGTTCATCCTTGTTGCTGCAAATGGCATTATTTCATTCTTTTTTATGGCTGAGTAATATTCCATTGTGTATATATATATATATATATATATATATATATATACACATACACACACCATATCTTGTTTATCCATTCATCTGTCTATGGACATTTAGGTTGTTTCCATGTCTTGACTATTGTAAATAATGCTGCTATGAACATTGGGATGCACGTATCTTTTCAAAGTAGAGTTTTCTCCGAATATATGCCCAGAAGTGGGATTCCTGGATCATATGGTAACTCTTATTTTTAGTTTTTTAAGGAACCTCCATACTGCTCTCCATAGTGGCTGCATCAATTTACATTCCCACCAACAGTGTAAGAGGGTTCATTTTTTTAAAAATATTTATTTATTTATTTTTGGCTGTGTTGGGTCTTTGTTGTTGCGTGCAGGCTTTCTCCAGTTACGCTGAGCAGGGGGTACTCTTCGTTGCAGTGTGCAGGCTTCTCATTGCAGTGGCTTCTCTTGCTGTGGAGCACGGGCTCTAGGTGTGTGGGCTTCAGTAGTTGTGGCTCGCAGGCTCAGTAGTTGTGGCTCATGGACTCTAGAGTGCAGGCTTAGTAGTCATGGCACATGGGCTTAGTTGCTCCAGGGTATGTGGGATCTTCCCAGACCAGGGCTCGAACCCGTGTCCCCTGCATTGGCAGGTGGATTCTTAACCACTGCACCACCAGGGAAGCCCAGAGGGTTCCTTTTTCTCCACACTCTCTACAACACTTATTATTTGTAGATTTTTTAATGATGGTATTCTGACTGGTGTGAGGTGATACCTCATTGTAGTTTTGATTGGCATTTCTCTAATAGCTAGCAATGTTGAACATCTTTTCATGTGCCTGTTGGCCATCCGTATGTCTTCTTTGGAGAAATGTCTTTCTAGATCTTCTGCCTAATTTTTTTTTTTTTTTTTTTTTGTGGTACGCGGGCCTCTCACTGTTGTGGCCTCTCCCGTTGCGGAGCACAGGCTCCAGACGCACAGGCTCAGCGGCCATGGCTCACGGGCCTAGCCGCTCCGCGGCATGTGGGATCTTCCCGGACCGGGGCACGAACCCGTGTCCCCTGCATCGGCAGGTGGACTCTCAACCACTGCACCACCAGGGAAGCCCTGCCTAATTTTTTATTGGGTTCTTTTGTTTGTTTTTTGATATTGAGCTGTATGAGCTGTTTGTATATTTTGGAAATTAATCTCTTGTTGGTTGCATGGTTTGCTAAGAAAACATTTTGAATAGATTAACCAGCCCCAGAAGATCTTGAAAGTGTCCTCAGAAATCCATCCTCCAAAAGCACCCAATGGAGAACATTTGACAAATTCTGCTGAAACTTCAAATAGTTTAGTTTTAAATTGTATTCATAATATAGTATAGAAAGATATTGAGACCTCTCAATTTGTTCTACAAGGCTAGCAAAACCCCCATTAAAATCAGAACGTGTAATTGTGAAGGAACCGTTTATAGTTTATTTATAGTTTCTTACCCTATAGTAATATGTATAGGTATAAATATTGGAAAAGAAAAAGGCACAGTTTATCACTCTTTGCAACATCATGGCTTGTATCCAAGAAAGTGGTTAGTAATATGGTTAGTAATATCACCAATGGCAAGATAAAGACATACAATCAGTAGGTTTCTCATATACAACCAAAAGCCAATTGGAAAATGTAATGAATCAACCAACGGGCCTCATTTTTAGAATAAATATAAAATACCTAATGAAAAGCAATTAAAAATCTGTTTGGGCTGTTTGCAAATAAGCATAACAACCCCCGACAATAGCAGCAGTAACATCTAACCTTTGGGGAGCAAGTAATACCTGATCGGTGTGTGCTGATCACTTTATAGCCTTTATCTCCATCATCCTGCCCTGAGGCAGAAGGATTTTTATCCCAATATTAGAGATGAGGAACATGTGAACACGTGGCTGGTGAACATGACATTTTACTGAGGTGATAAAGGAAGATCTAAATAAAGATAGAAGTATGCCGTGTCCCTGGGTGCACCTCTCAAATTAACCTGTTGATTTTGTGCATTTTCCAAACTAATTGCAACTGGATTTTTTTTTCAACTTGACAAATTGAATATAAGTAACTGAAGAATAAATGGAGATAAACATGAAAAAAATTTTGGAGATAAGAAATTAATAACATACTGCATTGACAAAAATTAAGAAGCCAAACAATACTTAAGGCTTTTGAGAATGTGGACTAGATGGAACATTTTTTTTCACTCAGTAATTTTTAAAATTTAAGTATAGTTAATTTACAATGTTGTGTTAGTTTCAAGTGTACAGCAAAGTGATT
Organism: Grampus griseus; assembly: GCF_964374135.1. Lineage (NCBI taxonomy): Eukaryota > Metazoa > Chordata > Mammalia > Artiodactyla > Delphinidae > Grampus > Grampus griseus. The sequence continues at coordinate 123,420,150 of NC_139018.1, forward strand.
TAGTTATATATATGTATATACATATTCTTTTTCAGATTTTTTTCCATTTATAGTTATTACAAGATATTGAATATAGTTCTCTGTGCTATATAGTAGGTCCTTGTTTTTTATCCATTTTATAGGTAATAGTTTGCATCTGCTAATATCAAACTTCTAATTTATCTCCCCTCCTCTCCAACTATCCCCTTTAGTAACCATAAGTTTGTTTCCTCTGTGAGTCTATTTCTGTTTTGTAAATAAGTTCATTTGTATCTTCTTTTAGATACCACATATAAGTGATATCATATGGTATTTGTCTTTCTCTGCCTGACTTACTTTACTTAGTATTATAATCTCTAGGTCCATCCATGTTGCTATAAATGGCATTATTTCATTCCTTTTTATGTCTAATATTCCATTGTATATATGACCACATCTCCTTTATCCATTCATCTGTCGATGGACATTTAGGTTGCTTCCATGTACTGGCTATTGTAAATAGTGCTGCAATGAATATTGGGGTGCATGTATCTTTTTGAATTATGGTTTTCTCTGGGTATATGCCCAGGAGTGGGGTTGCTGGATCATATGGTAGTTCTATTTTTAGTTTTTTAAGGAACCTCCACACTGTTCTCCATAGTGGCTGCACCAATTTACATTCCCACCAACAGTGTAGGAGAGTTCCCTTTTCTCCACACCCTCTCTAGAGGAAACTTTTAAACTTCACCAGTGGAAGTATGAATTGGTATACCCACTTCAGTTAGTGTTTTGGTGTTTCATCTGAAAGTTGAACATTCAAAGTCCTTAAATCTTAGCACCCCCATCTCTAAGAATCAGCCCAAAGAAACGTTGCCCGTGAACACTTCCATTGTAAATAGTGTATTTGTTCACAATTGGAGCGACTTGTTCCACCACTGCCTGTGGACAGTAATACAGTCACAAAGTAAAAAATGTGTGGGGCTATGAAAATGAATAAACTGCAGGTACATGCAACAAAGTGGAGAAATCTTGGAAGCCTAATGTTCAGTGAAATAGTAAGTCCTAGAAGATTACATACAGAACAACACTGTTCTTACACAGCACAAATATGAGTAATACTGAGCTAAATATTATTCAGCACATTTTATATGTGATAAACCAGTTTCTTAGAAAACGAAACTAGTGCTTACCATGCAATTCAGCAATTGCCCTCTTAGGCATTTATCCCCAATAAATTAAAACTTACATTCACACAAAACCTGTACACAAATGTTCACAGCAACAACTTTATCCATAAAATCTAGAAACTAGAAACAAACCAAATGCCTGTAACAGGTAAACGAATAAACAAATGATGGTACATCCATTTCATGGAATTAACCACTGAGCAAAAAAATGAATGAGCTATTGATGCACACAACAGCTTGGATGGATCTCAAGAGAATTATGCTTAGTGAAACAAAGGGCCAACCTCAAAAGGTTACATACTAGAGTTTGGGCCTTTTGAGTAGGATCTCCGCGTTCTCCTTGCTGAGCCTTGCAATAAACCTTTCTCTGCTAAACAAACAAACAAACAAAAACCCGAACAAACAACAACAAAAAAAAGGGTTACATACTGTGTGATTCCATTCCATTTTTGAGATGATGAAATACTAGAGATGGAGAGCCAGTGTGGTTGCCAGTGGTTTGGGAGGAGAAAAGAAGGGAAGTGGCTGTGGCTATAAAAGGGTATCCCTAGGGGTCCTTGTGATGGACCTGTTCTGCATCTTGACAGTAGCAGTGATAAGATGAATCTACACATGAAACAAAATTGCATAGAACTAAACACATGTACATACATACCCACACATGAGTGCACGTAAAACATGAGTGCCTGGTGAAATTTGAATAAAGTAAATAAATTTTATCATGTTAATTTTCTGGTTGTGATATTGTACCATAATTATACAAGATGTTAACACTGAATAACATTCAGTGAAGGATGTAGTGGAGCTCCATGTATTATTTCTTACAATTGCATATGAATCTACAATTATCTCAAAATAAAACTTTTTGAAAATGCAGACATTAAAAAAAAAACAGAGTGAAATGATAAATATCAAAGGGAGGCAGGGGGCTGTGATTAGGACAGGACACACTAGTAGATGTAAGTTATTAGGAGTGGACTGTTTCCTGTGCTGTATCCAGGGGCCCCAGTGAGCCCCATCTCCTGGTGTTCGAGGATACTGAGGACATGACAATGTGTTATTCTAGGCTTGGTCAGAAGATATTGCCGTTTCTGCCTCCATTCTCTTGGATCACTTGTTCTGGAGGAAGCCAGCTGCTAAGCTGGAGGGCACTCACACCGCCCGATGGGAGATCCACACAGTGAGGAGCTGAGGTCTCCAGGGCCATGAAAGACCCCATACCAGAACCACCAGCTAACCTCTCCTGAATTCCTGATCCACAGAAACTGGGATATAATAAATGATGGCTGTTGTTTTAAGCCACTAAGTTTTGGGGTAATTTGTTTCACAGTAATAGATAACTACTATTTAAGTATATCATTATACTTTGTAACAAACATATCTAACATAAAATTTATATATCAAATGATATATTTAAAAGGTGGGACACACAAACACTGTAAATTGAAATGTAAAAAAAGGGATATATCATACTTTACATCAATTAAAGCTATAATTTCTGGTTTTCATGAATTAATGTATAACTGGTATAAAAATAGAGCCCAGTAACAAATTTCTGTTTTTATGGAAATTTAGTCTATGATATATGTAGAGTTTTAAATCAATTGAGGAAAGGAAGAACTATTCAATATATTATATTGGAAAATTTGACTAGGGAAAAAAAGTCTAATCTCACACCATAAATTAAAATAAATTCTAGTTGGATTAACTATTTAAACTTTATAAAGGAAAAATATCATAGAAATATATACTATCTTTAAGATGTTGGAGTGGAAAGAACTTCCTAAACAACAAAACCCAGAAGCCATAAAGAACAAGATCAACTATATAAGTGAATACTTCTGTACTATAAAAGCCTAACATATAACATATAAAAGGTAAATAACATTTCAAGAGAGAAAAGGTATGTTCATACTATGCATACTAGGTAGCCATTTTTAAAAAATGAGGTAGAATTGAATGCGCTGGTGAAGGATATCTATACATTAATGCGTGAAAGAGGGAAGTTGGAAAAGAATATGTGTAGTAATGATATGTGTTATATCTCATTTATTGGATGTGAACAAAATGTAGAGCAATATATCCCTGTATGAGTTTGCTGGGGCTGCTGTAAAAAAGTATCCCAAACTGGGGTACAGAAATGTATTATCTCACAGTCTGGCAGAAATGTATTATCTCACATGATGAGATATGTATTATCTCACAGTCTGGAGCCTGAAAGCCCATCATCAAGGGGTCAGCAGGGTTGGCTCCATCTGAGGGCCGTGAGGGAGAATCTAGTCCTGGCTTCTCTCCCAGATGCTGCTGGTTTGCTGGCCATCTTTGGCATTTCTTGGCTTGTAGATCTCTGCCTTCATCTTTACATGGTGTTCCCCTTGTGTGCACGTTTGTCTCCAAACTTCCCCTTTTTATAAAGACACCAGTCATATTGGATTTGGGCCACCCTCTCCAGTATGACCTCATCTTAGTTAATTACACTGCAATGACTCTATTTCCAAATAATATTCTTAATTTGTTAATATTTTTTAAAACGCAAATGATTGTTTAAGCAAACATTATACCAATTTATTGTGAGCTTTATAACAACTGAATTTAAAATATATGACAAAAATAGCACAAAAAGGAGAAGTTAAATGGAATTACATTATCACTACAACCTCCAGGTATTAAAAGAGTAATGAAGAAACATTGCAAATAACTTTATGCCAATATAGTCAACAGATTAGATGAAGTGAATAACTTCAAGAGGAATAGGAAATCTGAATATCTCTATGTCAATATTTTTTTTTTTACTTTACTTGAATAAAATCCTGTTTATTTAGAAAACTAATAACCTAGCATATCACCTGACGAACAATAGCTTTTGCTTTCTGCTGAGTGGAACATCATTGTAATTAGGGTGGTGACACTTAACCTTTTTTCAGGCACAAAAGGGCTGATACCACTTTTCATAGAGACATTTTCTCAAATCAGAAAGAAAGATTGAACTCCTTTAATAGCCCGCCAGCATTGCCATTATCTTCACCATTTCCTTGTGCTTTGTTTGTTTTTTGTGTGTTTTTTTTAATTTTTAAATTTAATTTTATTTATTTATTTTACAGCAGGTCCTTATTACTTATAAATTTTATACACATCAGTGTATACATGTCAATCCCAATCACCCAATTCAATACACCACCCACCCCACACGCCCCCCGCCTCTTCCCATCTTGGTGTCCATAAGTTTGTTCTCTACATCTGTCTCAATTTCTGCCCTTAAAACCAGTTCATCTGTATCATTTTTCTAGGCTCCACATATATGTGTTAATATACGATATTTTTTTTCTCTTTCTGACTTACTTCACTCTGTATGACAGTCTCTACACCCATCCACGTCTCAACAAATGACCCAATTTCATTCCTTTTTATGGCTGAGTAATATTCCATTGTATATATGTACCACTTCTTCTTTACCCATTCGTCTGGTGATGGGCATTTAGGTTGCTTCCATGACCTGGCTATTGTAAATAGTGCTGCAATGAACATTGGGGCTCATGTGCCTTTTTGAATTATGATTTTCTCTGGGTATATGCCCAGTAGTGGGATTGCTGGATCATATGGTAATTCATTTGTTAGCTTTTTAAGGAACCTTCACACTGTTCTCCATAGTGGCTGTATCAATTTACATCCCCACCAACAGTGTAGGAGGGTTCCCTTTTCTCCACACCCTCTCCAGCATTTGTTGTTTGTAGATTTTCTGATGATGCCCATTCTAACTGGTGTGAGGTGATACCTCATTGTAGTTTTGATTTCAATTTCTCTAATAATTGGTGACGTTGAGCAGCTTTTCATGTGCTTATTGGCCATCTGTATGTCTTCTTTGGAGAAATGTCTATTTAGGTCTTCTGCCCATTTTTGGATTGGGTTGTTTGTATTTTTAATATTGAGCTGCATGAGCTGTTTATATATTTTGAGGATTAATCCTTTGTCCATTGATTTGTTTGCAAATATTTTCTCCCATTCTAACGGTTGTCTTTTCCTCTTGTTTATGGTTTCCTTTGCTGTGCAAAAGCTTTGAAGTTTCACTAGGTCCCATTTGTTTATTTTTATGTTTATTTCCATTACTCTAGGAGGTGGATCAAAAAAGATCTTGCTGTGATTTATGTCAAAGAGTGTTCTTCCTATGTTTTCCTCTAAGAGTTTTATAGTGTCCAGTCTTACATTTGGGTCTCTAATCCACTTTGAGTTTATTTAAACCATTTTGAGTTTATTTTTGTGTATGGTGTTAGAGAGTGTTCTAATTTCATTCTTTTACATGTGGCTCTCCAGTTTTCCCAGCACCACTTATTGAAGAGACTTTCTTTTTTCCAATGTATATCCTTGCCTCTGTTGTCATAGATTAGTTGACCTTAGGTGTGTGGGTTTATCTCTGAGCTTTCTATCTTGTTCCATTGATCTATGTTTCTGTTTTTGTGCCAGTACCATATTGCCTTGAGTACTGTAGCTTTGTAGTATAGTCTGAAGTCAGGGATCCTGATTCCTCCAGCTCCGTTTTTTCCCCTCAACACTGCTTTGGCTATTCGGGGTCTTTTGTGTCTCCATACAAATTTTAAGATTTTTTTGTTCTAGTTCCGTAAAAAATGCCATTGGTAATTTGATAGGGATTGCATTGAATCTATAGATTGCTTTGGGTAGTAGAGTCATTTTCACAATGTTGATTCTGCCAATCCAAGAACATGGTATATTTCTCCATCTGTTTATGTCATCTTTAATTTCTTTCACCAGTGTCTTATAGTTTTCTGCATACAAGTCTTTTGTCTCCCTAGGTAGGTTTATTCCTAGGTATTTTATTCTTTTTGTTGCAATGGTAAATGGGAGTGTTTCCTTAATTTCTCTTTCAGATTTTTCATCATTAGTGTACAGGAATGCCAGAGATTTCTGTGCATTAATTTTGTATCCTGCCAAATTCATTGAATTTTACCAAATTCATTGATTAGCTCTAGTAGTTTTCTGGTGGCATCTTTAGGATTCTCTATGTATAGTATCATGTCATCTGCAAACAGTGACAGTTTTACTTCTTCTTTTCTGATTTGTATCCCTTTTATTTCTTTTCTTCTCTGATTGCTGTAGCTAGGACTTACAAAACTATGTTGAATAATAGTGGTGAGAGTAGACATCCTTGTCTTGTTCCTGATCTTAGAGGAAATGCTTTCAGTTTTTTACCACTGAGAATGATGTTTGCTGTGGGTTTATCGTATATGGCTTTTATTATATTAAGGTAGGTTCCCTTTATGCCCACTTTCTGGAGAATTTTTATCATAAATGGGTGTTGAATTTTGTCAAAAGTTTTTTCTGCATCTATTGAGATGATCATATGGCTTTTATTCTTCAATTTGTTAATATGGTGTATCACACTGATTGATTTGCATATATTGAAGAATCCTTGTATCCCTAGGATAAATCTCACTTGATCATGGTGTTTGATCCTTTTAATGTGTTGTTGGAGTCTGTTTGCTAGTATTTTTTTGAGGATTTTTGCATCTATATTCATCAGTGGTATTGGTCTGTAATTTTCTTTTTTTGTAGTATTTTTGTCTGGTTTTGGTATCAGGGTGATAATGGCCTCATAGAATGAGTTTGGGAGTGTTCCTTCCTCCGCAATTTTTTGGAAGAGTTTGAGAAGGATGGGTATTATCTCTTCTCTAAATGTTTGATAGAATTCACCTGTGAAGCCATCTGGTCCTGGACTTTTGTTTGTTGTAAGATTTTTAATCACAGTTTCCATTTCATTACTTGTGATTTGTCTGTTCATCGTTTCTATTTCTTCCTGGTTCAGTCTTTGAAGGTTATACCTTTCTAAGAATTTGTCCATTTCTTCCAAGCTGTCCATTTTATTGGCATAGAGTTGTTTGTAGTAGTCTCTTAGGATGCTTTGTATTTCTGCGGTGTCTGTTGTAACTTCTCCTTTTTCATTTCTAATTTCATTGATTTGAGTCCTCTCCCTCTTTTTCTTGATGAGTCTGACTAATAGTTTATCAATTTTGTTTATCTTCTCAAAGAACAAGCTTTTAGTTTTATTGATCTCTGCTATTGTTTTCTTTGTTTCTAGTTCATTTAATTCTGCTCTGATCTTTATGATTTCTTTCCTTCTGCTAACTTTTAGTTTTGTTTGTTCTTCTTTCTCTAGTTCCCTTAGGTGCAAGGTTAGATTGTTTATTTTAGATTTTTCTTGTTTCTTGAGGTAGGCTTGTATAGCTATAAACTTGCCACTTTGAACTGCTTTTGCCACATCCCATAGGTTTTGGATTGTCATGTTTTCATTGTCATTTGTCTCTAGGTATTTTTTGATTTCCCCTTTGATTTCTTCAGTGATCTCTTGGTTATTTAGTAATGTATTGTTTAGCCTCCCTGTGTTTGTGTTTTTTATTATTTTCTCCTGTAATTCATTTCTAATCTCATAGCGTTGTGGTCAGAAAAGATGCATGATATGATTTCAGTTTTCTTAAATTTACTGTGGTTTGATTTGTGACACAAGATGTGATCTGTCCTGGAGAATGTTCCATGCGCACTTGAGAAGAATTGTAATCTGTTGTTTTTAGATGTAATGTCCTATAAATATCAATTTAATCTATCTGGTCTATTGTGTCATTTAAAGCTTCCATTTCCAGGCTTCTCTGGTGGCGCAGTGGTTGGGAGTCCTCCTGCCAATGCAGGGGACACGGGTTCGTGCCCCGGTCTGGAAGGATCCCATGTGCCGCGGAGCAGCTGGGCCCGTGAGCCATGGCTGCTGAGCCTGCGCGTCCGGAGTCTGTGCTCCGCGACAGGAGAGGCCACGCTAGTGGGAGGCCTGCGTACTGCAAAAATAAATAAATAAATAAATAAAACTTCCATTCCCTTATTTTTTTTCATTTTGGAAGATCTGTCCATTGGTGTAAGGGAGATGTTAAAGTCCCTACTATTATTGTGTAACTTTGGATTTCCTCTTTTATAGCTGTTAGCAGTTGCCTTATGTATTCAGGTGCTCCTATGTTGGGTGCATCTATATTTATAATTGTTATATATTCCTCTTGGATTGATCCTTTCATCATTATGTAGTGTCCTTCCTTGTCTCTTGTAACATTCTTTACTTTAAAGTCTATTTTATCTGATATGAGTATTGCTATTCCAGCTTTCTTTCAATTTTCATTTGCATGGAATATCTTTTTCCATCCCCTCACTTTCAGTCTGTATGTGTCCCTAGGTCTGAAGTGGGTCTCTTGTAGACAGCATACAGATAGATCTTGTTTTTGTATCCATTCAGCAAGCCTGTGTCTTTTGGCTGGAGCATTTAACCCATTCACGTTTAAGGTAATTATTGATATGTATGTTCTTATGACCATTTTCTTAATTGAGTTGGGTTTGTTTTTGTAGGTCATTTTCTTCTCTTGTGTTTCCCACTTAGAGAAGTTACTTTAACATTTGTTATAGAGCTGGTTTTGTGGCGCTGAATTCTCTTAGCTTTTGCTTGTCTGTAATGCTTTTGATTTCTCCATCAAATCTGAATGAGAGTCTTGCTGCGTAGAGTAATCTTGGTTGTAGGTTCTTCCCTTTCATCACTTTAAGTATATCATGTCACTCCCTTCTGGCTTTAAAGTTTCTGCTGAGAAATCAGCTGTTAACCTTATGGGAGTTCCCTTGTACATTATTTGTCATTTTTCCCTTGCTGCTTTCAATAATTTTTCTTTGTCTTTAATTTTTGCCAGTTTGATTACTATGTGTTTCGGCATGTTTCTCCTTGGGTTTATCCTGTATGGGACTCTTTGCACTTCCTGGACTTAGGTGGCTATTTCCTTTCCCAGGTTAGGGAAGTTTTTGACTATAACCTTTTTGAATATTTTCTCAGGTCCTTTCTCTCTCTCTTCTCCTTCTGGGACCCCTATAATGTGAATGTTGTTGCATTTAATGTTGTCCCAGAGGTCTCTTAGGCTGTCTTCATTTCTTTTCATTCTTTTTTCTTTATTCTGTTCCACAGCAGTGAATTCCACCATTCTGTCTTCCAGGTCATTTATCCACTCTTCTGCCTCAGTTATTCTGCTATTGATTCCTTCTAGTGTAGTTTTCATTTCAGTTATTGTATTGTTCATCTCTCTTTGTTTGTTCTTTAATTCTTCTAAATCTTTGTTAAACTTTTCCTGCATCTTCTCAGTCTTTGCCTCCATTCTTTTTCCGAGGTCCTGGATTATCTTCACTACCATTATTCTGAATTCTTTTTGTGGAAGGTTTCCTATCTCTACTTCATTTAGTTGTTTTTCTGGGGTTTTACCCTCTTCCTTCATCTGGTACTTAGCCCTCTGCCTTTTCATCTTGTCTATCTTTCTGTGAATGTGGTTTTTGTTCCGCAGGCTGCAGGATTGTAGTTCTTCCTGCTTCTGTTGTCTGCCCTGTGGTGGATGAGGCTATCTAACAGGCTTGTGCAAGTTTCCTGATGGGAGGGACTGGTGGTGGGTAGAGCTGACTGTTGCTCTGGTGGGCAGAGCTCAGTAAAACTTAAACTGCTTCACTGCTGATGGGTGGGGCTGGGTTCCCTCCATGTGGTTTTTTGGTCTGAGGCAACCCAAAACTGGAGCCTAGCTGGGCTCTTTGGTGGGGCTAATGGCAGACTCTGGGTGGACTCACGCCAAGGAGTACTTCCCAGAACTTCTGCTGCCAGTGTCCTTGTCCCCACGGTGAGCCACAACCACCCCCCACCTCTGCAGGAGACCCTCCAACACTAGCAGATAGGTCTGGTTCAGTCTCCCCTGGGTCCCGACGCGCACACTGTTTTGTGTGTGCCCTCTAAGAGTGGAGTCTCTGTTTCCCCCAGTCCTGTCAAAGTCCTGCAATTAAATCTCACTAGGCTTCAAGGTCTGATTCTCTAGGAATTCCTCCTTCCATTGCTGGACCCCCAGATTGGGAAGCCTGACGTGGGGCTCAGAACCTTCCCTTCAGTGAGTGGACTTCTGTGGTATAAGTGTTCTCCAGTCTGTGAGTCACCCACCCAGCAGTTATGGTATTTGATTTTACTGTGATTGTGCCCCTCATACCGTCTCATTGTGGCTTCCCCTTTGTCTTTGGATGTGGGGTATCTTTTTTGTTGAGTTCCAGTGTCTTCCTTTCTATGATTGTCCAGCAGCTAGTTGTGATTCTGGTGTTCTCGCAAGAGGGAGTGAGAGCACGTCCTCCTACTCTGCCATCTTGTTTCAGGGCCTCTCTATATCAATTAAAGGTATTAAGTTCATAATCAAAACCCTTCTCATAAAGGAAACTCCAGGCCCAGGTGGTACAACTACAAACTCACTAGGATGGCTAACATGAAAAGGAATGACAGCATGAAATGAGGTGAGGATGGGGAGAAACTGAAACTCTCCACCATTGCTGGTGGGAGTGTAAAACTAGGACAACCACTTTGGAATAATAATTGGTCGTTTTTCATTTCATTAAACATCTCTGATCAGCAACTCTAATCTTAGGCGTTTACTCTAGAGAAATGAGAATATATGCACACAAAAAAGGCTTGTTCATTGCAGCTTTATTCAAAATAGTTAAAAACTGGAAAACACCACAATGTATATTCCTACAATGGAATACTCTCCAGCCTCTGCTCCCTGGCCTTAATCTCTGGCATCCTTTACACTTCACCATCCCAATTTTGCTCTGCATCTTCGCTATGCTTTATCAGCATTCTTAGCAGTTTCCTCTCCAGCCTTGTGGTTCCTGATCACACAGAGAACCTGTGCCTGACCACAGCCTTTTCAGAGGGAGGATAGCCTGCTGCTTACCTCTCTGGATGCCTTACAGGGGGATAAACTCTGGCAGTGTTGCATGTCCTCACTTTAATGCTAGATGCAGTACGTCAGGCTTTTCTGTTATAACCTGTAAATTTGTGAGCATTGCCATTCAGTCCTGTGAATATTCTCAGCAATCGACCTCTGTTTAACTGCCACTGTCAGTGCACTAAGTTAAATCAACTTTCCCCAGGACCTCTCAATACACTGACATTTGGGTCAGTCTTTCTTTTTTTTTTAACGTTATTAACTAGTTTATGGAATAATGACTTCGTTCCATAGCATCCTCCTATGATGACCAATCTGGATATTTTTGTTTTGTGTCATAATGAACTCATGGATGTCAATCAATGTAGACAGCATTTGGTCAGTGAGGGTTCTTCAGGCTGGTTTCTGAGTCTTTTGGATACAACTCCAGTTGTGCTTTACAACTTTCCTCATCTCCTGGATAACATGACGTTCCAGGCTCATCTTGTACATTCCCTACCCTAGCCCTGGAATAAACCATTTCTCGAAAGAGCCCTGATGGTGTAGTGTAGAGTGGGAAATGATATTCAGAAACTTCAGTTTGTGTGACGGGGCATTTATTGCTACTGCAGAGGTCACTGCATTTACTTTGTTAATACACAGCTATAAAAATATCTTTCATATTTTTATGAAGAAAGGGACTTTGATTTGGAATGAAAAATAAGAAAAATGGCTCTTGGCACGCTGATCAAAGAAACTGAGCAGCACATAAAAATAAAAAAAAGCAATTCTATCACAAACATCAGAAAGTTCATTATTTTTTATTCTAAATAAATTATAATATATTCAAAAGAAGCATTTAAAATTAAGGCATGAAGCTTTTTCCGGAAAGACTAATAAATACACAACATTTAGTTCAGATCTCTGTTTTATAAAGGTTAAAAAGAGAAATTTTGAGGAAGTAAAACAGAAGTAAGAGCTCAGGGAGAGGAAGAGCTGGCTACTCACGTTCTCTGATGTCCCGCATGTGCTATATAAAAAAATCCTGTCCGTTCTACCCTCAAAATAGACCTTAACCCACTCCTTCTCACCAGTTCCATCTCTGCCACACTGCCCTTGCCCAAGCACCATCTTTCCCTTAAGATGCTGCCCTAGCCTCCTGCCTCGGTCTGGCCCAGAAACCACCACTCTGGTCTATTTCCCACACAGCGCCCAGGGTGATCTTTTTAACTTTGTGTATCAGATGAGGTTACTCCCCTATTCAAAACCCCCTATTGTCTTCACGAAGTCCTTTCCATGGTGGAGGAAGCCCAGCAAGCCTGCCTTTGGTTGTTTCCATGGCCCCATGCCATACCTCTCCCCCCGTTCACACCTGTACATGCAGTGCTGACCTCCTGCTGTAAACATGCTGAGGGGACTTCCCTGGTGGTCCAGTGGCTACGACTCCATGCTCCCAATGCAGGGGTCCCGGGTTTGATCCCTGGTCAGGGTCAGATCCCACATGCTGCAACTAAGATTTTGCATGCGGCAACTAAAAAAGATCACGCGTGCTGCAATTAAGACCCGACGGAGGCAAATAAATAAATAAATATTAAAGAAGAAAACAAAAACCATGCTGAGCCTGCTCCACGTCAGCCCCCGGGTGTGCTGTTCCCCCAGCCTGGATGTCCCTTCACCTACATCTCTACTTGCCTATTTCTCTAGTCACTCTCACATATTTACTTCAAAGTCCTCATTGCCACCTGATATTATGGTCTTCGTGCTGCTTTTGTTTATTTGTATGTCCTTCCGGCACTGCCCCCTACCTATTTGAATATAAAGTCTGTGCAAACAGGAGTCTAGAATCTCTGTCTGCTTGTTCACTGCTCTAGCTCCAGTACATAGAACCATGACTGGTACATAGTATGCTGTCAATAAATATTCGAAGAATGAATAAGTGAGACAGTTGGAAAAGGGCATGAGAAGCTGATAAACACACACATGTGTGTGCAAACACATACACACATATATCATCATCATCATCATATTTCCATCAGAGGACTGAGAGACAGCAGAACAAACACAGATGTGACAAAAGACTGAATAAAAAGGGAAAAGTCAGGAGTGGAAGAAGCCAGTGAGAAAAAGTCTGAAGGGGCTCCCTGTGCCCTGTGCCCCTTGGCCGAGCCCTGTGGGCCCTCTCCTCCCTTCTCTCTCTGGCTCTGATGTCTTTGTCAAGTCTGGGGTAGAGTGTGCAAGATCAATGACTTTTCATCATGAGCTTCCTTGAGGTGTCTCTCAGCTGGTTTTCTCTGCCACAAAAGTCTGTTTGGAGAACACAAGTGCTAGGTCTTTGTTGCCCTTCTGGTCACTGTTCCAGAGCTGGTAAGACAAGAGTTTCCAGGTTGCTGCTGAAATGGGAAAAGGGACACAAGAAAATAACATTAACCTTGGTTAAGATCAACATATTATCTCACCATGCAGGTATTTGTTAGGACATAAATGGTTTGCTCCTCTCCATCCACGAGGAAAGGGAGAGAATGTGGCAGGGCAGGGGGCAGGGTGGGGAAGGGTGGAGAAACATGGGGCAATGGGACAAGACCAATGAGGTGGGACATTCAAAGTCTCCAGTCAAGTTCACCCATGCCCCTTCTCCCAGGCCCTTGTTCTGTTCCCTTGCCACTCAAAGTCTTGCCCAATTTCCCTCTTCCATGCCAGCAGCTGGTAGAGCTGTCTCGCTTGGGGAAGTGTTTCTTGTGTAGGGGAAAGGGTATGGGGCCTACATACATACACGCTAGGGAGCCGGCTTCCATGGAGCTCAAAAGCCCGGGATTTTTATCATCATATATATTTTAACTTATCAGTTATAAAATTGCACTTCGTTGCCTTAATTTGCATTTCTATGACTAGTAGCCATTTTTCCAAATGGCTTTCATTCTTAACAGGCACTAGCTGCTCTCTTGCTTTGCTCACTGTTGATTCCTCAGCTAACTTCTTTCTTTTGATGTTTAAAGCATCAAAATGGCTTTGGTACACTCTTTCTTTCTTTCTTTTTGTACATTTTTCAATACATTGATCAAATTCTCTTAAATACCTAATTTCTAGTTTGCACTTAACATTTCCTAATGTTTACTGTTTCAAGTTTTAGAAACATGAGTTCTCCTTTGTTTATCTTTTTGTTTCGCATCTAACCGCTGTACTTCTTTGGTAATTCCAGTGCTGATAGTTTTCAACCTTAGTCTGCTATATTTTTGTTTTTAAAATACATATCCTTTCCATTTGTGTGTTGGGGGGTGGGCTTCAGTGTATCACTCATTCTCTAAGACAGAATCATGGCTCTTCTTGGTCTTTTAGAATGAGAAAGAGGTGTGAGTCAGGGTCCAAGTCTGCAGGAAGAGGGATGATGGTCAGGGGCAGAAGTGTGAAGAGGAGCCCAACCACTACTCTGAAGACTGTCTCTGAGGTTGGTCAGAAATCTGATGTGATGACACCCACAGGGTGGAGAGATGGTGGGGAGGTGCTGAGATATAAGTGGAATCTGCACAGAACTCTTGGAAATATACATGTAGCTGAATTTCAAAAGAAGTGTATGATCATAAGCCTATTATAAACATTCCAACAATACAGAAAACTACAGAATAAAAACTGCAAGCCTCCTTTACGCTTTCTCGCAGAATTGCCACTCAATCTCTGAGCAGGGAGTTAACAATGAAGTTGGTGCACCGGCAACAAAATGAGACTTTCAGAATGAGGAGAAAAATCAGAACTTTGTTGGACTTACGCTTATTTTATAGTTTTGAAAAATTATTATTATATAAAGGGAAGAGACGTCTTAATGGTTTGGTGTTAGGTCCCGACAAAAGGACTTGAGATTTTTCTTAGGTAAATGGTGGTCCTGTGATTTATCTTGTGTCTTTGCTCATCGTGTGATACTGAGACTGTGAGATGGGAGTCCTTTCTCTCTGCAGGACCTGCAGGTCCACCTTACCTTTTGTGGTAGGTAGTTCTGTTATGTTCTCTGGCAACATATTCCCCAAACATTCTTGACTATTTACATATTCATAAGCATGTAAGTCATCTTTAACAGTTTCCTATTGTAAACAATTGTCACCAGAAACATACATCACACCTTTATTTACAAGCTGAAGAATTCATATAAATTAGATTCCTAGAACTCGTTTCTCAGTTAAAAAAAAGAAAAAAGAAGTGCATTTGAATTTACATAGACACAGACCTTCCAAAATGTTATACCACTGTGGGGAGTGAGCTGATTTCCCCCTATTCACACCAACAAGATACCATTCTCTCTCTCTCTCTCTCTCTTTTTTTTTTTTTTTCTGCACCATGTGGCTTGCAGGATCTTAGTTCCCCGACCAGAGATCGAACCTGGGCCCATGGCAGTGAAAGTGCAGGGTTCTAACCACTTGACCACCAGGGAATTCCCAAGATACTATTCATCCATCCACTTTTGCTCATCTGATGGGGGAAATTGATACTTCACAGTTCCTAAACAATTTTGAATACTGAGGGATTTTGATTTTGAAGCTGTATTTTAAAGAGTTTTCCTGGTGACAATATGGAAAGATAAAAGCGAAGGTATGGAGGGTAGAACATACGCCAGAGAGGGGAAGACAGGAAATAATTATCCAGGTGTGAGGAAAGGAGGGAAGGATTTTGTGGGTAGCCAAGTGTCCGACAAAATGAGGCAGGTGTGAGAAAGCAGCAGTGGGAAGGATTAGAAAGGTGTTTGTCATATATCTCGAACCACCTCCTTGCCCCTGTCCTTCTCTCTCTGCGCCCATGATGACCCTTCCATGTATGAAGGTAGAGTTTGTCCTGAGAGATTGCTACAGAGATTGGCACGGAGGAAGACCCCAGACTTGGTATCCTCTGAGTTAACCAGCCTCCAAGAGGTTTAGATCAACCAGGAACTTGGACCAAATGACCAGCAAAGTTACCTGCTGCCCCACAGTCCTGGACACTGAGTGTGAAAAGCTTTGATCTTGGGTGGAGGAAAGCAGATTTTATTACACCTTCAAAATCTTTCTTATATCTTAAATGCAGAGAAGTGTGTGCCAGTTCATCTGGTGCCAAGATTTTTTTTTTAATGAATTAGATGGGAAATTTCTATAGGATGATAAAATTGTTATCTTCAATGTACTTCTCCTGAGCTGGGGAAGGAAATAAAGGATTAAGCAGCATAAGGGAAATGTGTTTAGGCTAGAATGGAACTGTTTATTCATACCGGTTACAAGTTGGGTAGACCAAGCTCTGAGGCAAGCCAGACTTTATAGGGATTAAAAGGCTTGGGATGGTGAAACTATGTGGCTGGCATTTTTATGTAACATACCTCCCATCTGATTAGCAGTTAACAATTTCCATAGCACTTTTTATTTATAAACACAATCTCGTTTAGTTTGCTTTATTTATTTATAATGTTGCTTTCTAGTGCCACAGGAGTGGGATGTTTGTTTGGCTGTGACATGGCATCTAACAGTCCTGCTGAATTTCTGACACCCTTTCCCCATGAGCAGTGCCACCTAGGGACACAGAAAGAGAGACTTGGGGGCTGTGAAATACGGAGAAGGCAAGAGGTATCTCAAGCTATAGCAACAACATTCACGCGGTTACCTGCAGGCAGCCAGGGATGCAGCCAGCTGAAGGAGAGGCAGCCTATGGAAGCCTGAAGGACCACCAGACTCAGAAAGTTGAAGAGTGGAAAAGAATTGTGATGGCAACAAAATATTTCTCTGTAATGTAGTCAGGCTTAAGTCTTATACAACAATGCTTTTCAAACTTTAGAAACATCTAATACTCCTCAAATAGAAGGTAAGCTCCTGAAACAGGCATGAGCCACCTTCAAGTTCTTGCTTTAATAATAGAAAAGTTGTCTACTGACCTTCCTCCATGGCTATTCTCGGGGGAAAGGTAGGGGTAGTATTCAAAATTTTACGATACATTTTTTTTTAAATAAATACAAAAGTCAGGAGAATAACACGACAACCCTAACACAGCCACTGCCCAGAGCCCTCCTTCCTTTTTACCATTTCAGGGTATACATAGCGCAATCAGTTCCTGCTACTTTGGCATGTGGGCTGTTTCTGGTCCTTTGCTGCAATGAATACTCTTTTGTCTACATCTTTTCACATTTTTGCAAGTGTGTCTTTAAGCTAGATTCCAAGAAGTGTAATTGTAGGGTCAAAGAGTAAATATACATGTCATTTTTCTCCACATTGCCAAATTTTCCTGTGTTGCATTACAACCCAAATATTTGAGAGTGCCTGCTTCCTCATTGTCTCTCCAGCAGTTTTTTGTCAATCTTCTGTATTTTTGTCAACGTGGTAGGTGAGAAATGGTATCTCAGTTTACTATTTTTTGATTTTCTTTTTTTAAAATTGAAATAGAGTTGATTTACAATGTTGTGTTAACTGCTGCTGTACAGCAAAGTGATTCAGTTATACATATATACATTCTTTTATTTTAATATTCTTTTCCATTATGGTTTATCATAGGAGTTCTTTTTTTTAGTATTTTCTAATTAATTTATTTTTGGTTGCTTTGGGTCTTTGTTGCTGTGCACGGGCTTTCTCTATTTGTGTCGAGCAGGGGCTACTCTTCATTGCGGCGCATGGGCTTCTCATTGCAGAGGCTTCTCGTGGCAGAGCATGGGCTCTAGGTGCATGGGCTTCAATAGTTGTGGCACATGGGCTTATTTGCTCCGCGGCATGTGGGATCTTCTCAGACCAGGGATCGAACCCGTGTCCCCTTCATTGGCAGGGAGATTCTTAACCACTGTGCCACCAGGGAAGTCCCTATCATAGGATATTGAATATAGTTATCTGTGCTATACAGTAGGACCTTGTTGTTTTCCACCAATTTAGTTTTAATTTGTATTTCTCCTATTTTTTTCTTTTGTTCAGAATTATGAGGGCTTAAACGCTCTTACACTGACTATGTTTTCTTCTGCTCTGACTTAAAGATTGTTTTTGCAAAGGCAGAGGATGGCAATAGGTGCTAAGGGTTAAATTATTGGCACTGACGTAAGTACTAGGATGAAAAACGTTCCGCAACTGAATCCAGACAAGACAAGATTAAATGTTCCATGATCAACTAATCAACTAGTGATGTCTGTTTTGGGGCAGGGTGGGAGGGTGGTAAAGATACCTGTGGTATGTATGTCTAATCTTAGCCACTCCTGTTAGAACCAACTCCTGCTTGGGTCAGAATCAGAACAATCAGAATAGTCTACAAAAATGTTTTTCCTTCTATTTGAAAGTAAATCTCTTGGTTTGAAGAAAGATTATATTACATATTCAGTATAATTTTAGAGTTGCATTTTTCAGTTGTCCTAATTCATTGGAATGAATCATTTTTACATGCTGAACATGATATCTCTTGTAGAGGAATACAACTTGATGATATAAGTGAAAATTGAACTTGAATGTCAACATGTATTGCAATCTAAATAATATTGACATTAGTTATTTTAACTCAGCTATATAGAGTTCAAACCTTATTAATAACATGTATCTCAAAATATGTAATTTGCAAGTCTTTCCCAAATTCTTTTTTTTAAAAAATTGAGATATAGTCGACATATAACATTAGTTAGTTTCAGCTACATAACATAATGATTTGATATTTGTACACATTATGAAATGATCACCACAATAAGTCTAATTAACATCCATCACCACATATAATTACAATTTTTTTCTTGTGATGGGAAATTTTAAGATATACTCTTTAGCAACTTTCAAATATGCAATGCAGTATTGCACAGTCATCATGCTGTATATTATACCCCCAGGACTTATTTTATAACCAGAAGTTTGTGCCTATTGCCCCCTTTCACCCATTTCACCCCCGCCCCCCCACTCCCCTGTGCTTTTCCTATATTGAGTGAGTTTGGTCATCTTTTCATATGGTTAAGGGCTATTTTCACTATTTCTTCCCGTGTGAACTCTCTCTATATCTTGCCTAATTTTTTACAGATTGTTGGTATTTTCCTTCATTGCTTCTACATTTTGAATTTTGAGTCATAATTAGGGAGGTTTTCTTACTCCAGGTAATAAAGAGGTTTACTCTTGTTCTCTTCTAGAACTTAGATAGTTTCAAAACTCTACATTTAAATTTCTGTTACATGTGTAATATAGTCTGGTGTAGAGAGTGAGGCATGGATCCAATTTTACTTGTCTAAATAGCTATCCAGTTGTCCCAACAACATTTGTTTGAGAATTCTTCTACTTACTGATTTATGAAGTCATTTTTATAATATTCTCTATCTCCATATGTCCTTAGTTCTGTTTCAGGACTTTATACTCTTTAATTGTCCTGCTGTACTTTCATTTTCCAATACCACACTACTTTTATGAAGGAAGGTTTATAATATATTTTATTATCAGGTAGGGATAGTTTCCTCCCCTATTATTTTCTTCCAGAGTTTTTTGGACTATTCTTACTTGTTTTATCTTTCCACATGGACATTATAATCAACTTGTACATTCAGGTCTTCTTTTATTGCTGGATCATTTCTGAAGGCAAGGTGTCTGCCATCCCACAGGTGCCGTGAGCAGCCACCTGGAAGTGTATAGTTACGCTGGCTTACTTTGACTTTGACCAATAACCCAGGCACAAAGCTAAGGAGAGGAGTCTCTGCTCTCAGTAAGCTCACAATCTAGTGAAGAAGAATGAACACCAATTACCACAGCACAAGAAGAACCCCTAAGTTACTAAAGGGTAGAGACCATCTGAGAGAAAGTTACCTAAACATGTGCCAGAGGCCAATATATAAAGTACTTGATTAAATCAAACAGATGGCTGTGGGGAAGGCTGGAGTAGAATCCCAGGTTCTCAGGGGGAACAGAAGAAGAGGATATTCATTTGGAATTGGAAGCCTTTGACAAGATGGTGGCCTTTGTGATTGGCTTTGAAGAATGATTGGATTCCAGTAGCTGTAAGGGGCTGTGTTGTAAGAGAGAGACCCAGACAGGGGAACAAAATGTGTAAAGACCAGAAGCCAAGGGGCATGTGGTATGTTTGGGAAATGGTGATGACTCCTTGGTGCTGGAGCAAATGTTGTTGGGGTTGAGGTAGGAGAATATGGGGGCACAGGGGTATCACGGGCACAGCATGAAATGAGATTGGAAATGAGGGCTGGACTCAGAAGTTGGAGAACACGGGACATTTGGCATGTGCACACCTGTGGTCATTGTGAATTTCTGAAAGCTTGGGGCAGGGAGGAGACACCAGCAACATGGTTAATATCCATAGGGAGAATTAGGGTTTGGATGTGGTTAATTTCAGAGTAATCAGTGATTCTTTATTGTTTTAGTTAAAAACAATATTTAAAATATCTCCAACAATTCAGGGTCCTTTGAGCCTCATACCCAAAGTTAACATGGTACACGCTCAAAGTGGGAAAACTTAGTCTGGACTTCTTTAAAAGAAAGTGAAATGAGTACATTTATATCTGACTTGGGTTCTTTACAATAATGTAGCAATTCTAGAGAACTGGGCCCTAATAATAACAGAATGTGAGAGCTGATCCAGGTGCAAAGACAGTCGTTTTTTTTTCCCACAATAAATCCTAATTCTCTGTTTTAATATGATAAAAAATGGCATTCTTTTATAGAAATGTCATATTTTATATCTTAAAACTCTCAGGGTCCTTATTTCCCCATAAGGAGTCCATTTTTTGTTCCTGTAGATTTAGAGGAAAAAAAATGTCCTTTTTAATCCCTTGCTCTCCTAGGAGAAAATATGGTGCTTCAGACTATAAGCATTCATTCACTGCATTTAACTTTCAGATCTTCTACTTATTGATCATAAAAGCATACATTTTGTTAAAAACTGTAATAAGTAAATTACTGCCTTACTTGGAACTCTTTCCCAGGACAGCAGTGACTAAGTAAGCACTGTGTGTAGTTTCTGCTGACTGATATGCTGCTCTCTGTGGAAGTGGGATGGGAAGGAGAGCAGATCTGCTCATTCCCTGTGCCCTCTGGCTCCTGGCCTGAACCGGAGGATGGAGCAGAGAACAGCTAATGAAAACAGAAAGATGGAATGCCACGATTAAAAAATGAAGAAAAGATGCATCTTAATTCAGGCATTAGGAATTCAAATCAAAATGATCACAAAAGACTATTATTATCTCAAATTCTACTTGGTCATTGCTAGTATATAGGAGAGCAATTGACTTTTGTATGTTTGTATGACTTTTGTATGTCCTGCAACCTTGCTGTAATCACTTATTATTCCAGGAGTGTTTTTTCTCAATTCTGTCAGAATTTCCACATAGACAGTAATGTCATCTGCAAAGAAAAACAGCTTTATTTCTTCTTCCCAGTCTGTATGCTTTTTATTTTCTTGTATTATTGCATAAGCTAGGACCTCTAGTGTTTTGCTGGAAAACATGGTGAGAGGTGACAACCTTGCCTTGTTCCTCATCTCAGTGGGAAAGCTTTGAGTTTCTCACCACTAAGTATGATATTAGCTGTAGGTATTTTGGTAGATGTTCATCCAATTGCAGAAGTTTTTCTCTATTCCTAGTTTACTGAGAGTTCTTATCATGAATAGGTGTTGAAGTTTGTCAAATGATATTTCTGCATCTATTGATATAATCATGTGATTCTTCTTCTTTCAGCTGTTGATTTGATGAAGTAATTGATTTTCAAATGTTGAACCAACCTTGAATACCTGGGATAAATCGCACTTGGTCATGGTATATAGTTATTTTTATATATTGTTGTATTTGAAGGAGCATTATTATTATTACTATTATTATGTGCAAAAAACATTGTACCAATAGAGCAAGAGAACAATGTAAGGACAGGAGAGCCAGTAGCTCTTGGAGACTGAGTCCAGTGAGTGGTAGTGAAGATTAGAAAACAATATAACAGAGTGAGGAAGCTTCACTCTAAATCAACAGCCAAAGTGTGTGTATAGACACAAAAGAGAGAAATACTGAGAAGCTGGTTTCTGTTGCAAAAGAGTTTTGGAAAGCCTTCAGTATTGGCACTCAAGTTACGGGGGTAGCCTCCCCTGTCTCACTCTCGACCTCAGGGCCTGTGGGGCAGGGTTCAGTGGTCGACAGAGGCTGGCGAGGGTGCCCATCACCTGCAAAACCAGAGCCAACCCCAAGGGGCCTCATGCATGGCACAGGGGACTGGGCTATGCTGGCACCCCTGGGCCCTGTGGTCTGAGGAGGGTGCCCTGGTGTTCCTGGTGGAACCCTGCTTTGTTCACAGTGCAGACTCACTTGGGGCGGGGACAGGGGGAGGTCATAGGATTTGAAAAAGAAATGGAAAACTCAATTTTCCTTAAATCATTAAAATATGAAATGCAATAACCACAAACATGAATTAGAAACAAAGAGTTACATCTTATTCTAGTTTTTTCATAATCACGTTGCTGCGTTTGTGCCAGAAGGAAATAATCTTGATTCTCAGAACCACTGTGCTCAGTGTGTTTCCTTTTCCCTTCTTCTTCCCTGTCTCTGATAAAATCATGTTTTCCAGAGTAGACATTCTTTAAATCCACATCCATTTTGTTATGATGTGTTTTATCTTTCAGCTCCATGGCAGGATCAAAGAAAGAAGGGTGTATTTTTAAACAAACTCCTTTCTCTTTTGAAGAGCTATGTACCAACAATTTAAATCAAGGTCATTCTTTTCCTTTGAAATTTGTCAGGATGAACTCTGACCCACCTGCTCTGATATACCAAATCAGCTTCCTTTTCCAACCACTGACATTCATGTTAGATAATAAAGGAAAACTTTTTCCATTTCATCTTAATCACTTGATTTATCACCAGTTGATGTCTTCTCATCTTTCCAAAGTAGAGTCAGATCGGTTCTGTGTATGGCCTCAATTTTGTATTCAGCATTCAGGGGTTACTTCAAAATCTTTGGGATTATTATCCAAGTCTGCTTCATGATGAATGTGCTAATTGTAGATGAGTGTTAGTAACAATGTAGCTTTTTGTTTGTTCCTCACAGAAAATGAAGGGGCTTATTACCAAGAACAGGTATTTAACGAAAATTACTTGGTTCTGAATAGAAGTGAGGTACCATCTAGGGCACACCATCCTGTTAATGTTACCTGATACACAGTGAGGCCAAACAAACCGAAATGTTGGAGTTTGGAGCAGAGAAGGGTTTTGCAGGGTTATGCAAGGAGAACGGGTTCATGCCCCACAAACCCCAGACTCCCCGAAGAGTTTCAGCAAAGCATTTTTAAAGGCAAGGTGAGGGAGGGGTGTGGTTGGTTGTTGCAAACGTCTTGGTGTTGCAATCCTTTGTCCTTGCAGGTGTCCAGGTAGGTCAAGTCACAATGTTCTTGTAAACCTCCAACAAGACAAATGTTTTCTCTGTTCTGCAACTTTTTATCTCTATATGAATGGAAAAGTGTTAAATCCTTAAAGATCATAGACTTGAGAATGGGCTATCCTGTATATTTCAGGAAATAGGCAACATTCTTTTAGTGATTAACTTGTAGCAAAAGCAATAGAATACAAATGTTAAGGTAAAAGAAACAAATCTAATAAGGAGTCAGATTTGTTCTTCCTTATTACACTAACGCACTTAGACAAGCACATGCACACACTGATGTGAATGAGTGGTGATGCACACCACATGCAGCAGCCACTCCATTCAAACAATGGGCCGAAGAGATCAAAGACTGAATAGCCACTCTGCCCTTTCTTTTAAATTGGGTATAGTTCTAACACACCTGGCGAGTTTTCCTCAGAATGGTAGATTAGCAATTGCAAATTATTTGAGGGCGTGAGAGGTGGGTATTCTGCCCGCTGAAAGGATTGACAGCCAAATTCCCACCATCCAAGGAGGGGTCAGAACAACCTGGGAAAGCTGTCTGGAGAATCCAAGTGGCATCAAGCCTGAGTCCCTTTGTGAAGAACTCGATTGACCTCCACACTTCACTGGCTTACGAAGACATTGCATAAGTGGTACAGCTTGAACTCCACCACTCGAGAGGCTCCAGCCCAGGGTCACCAACTGGAGCCCCCTCCCACGCATGAGCAGGAGCTAGGGTACACCTGCTGGGGTTTCCTTCTGCTGTGCTCTGTCCTCTGCTGCATTTTACCATTTACTTATCCAGTCAAACCATGAGGGAGGGGCCACTATTCCCTCCTTCTTACAGCTTGGAGAGTGGGACTGAATTTCCCAAGGCCAATAAATGATGGAGAAATGTCAAACAAACCACCCGGCTCCAGGATAGACTTGTTCCCAGAAGTTAGTCTGAGCCCTGGCATCAGATGACCAGATGCCCTTGTTAAGTACTGAGCTCCAACCTAACCTACTGAATCAGAGTATCTGAAAGTGGGGCGGGGGGGTTCTTCTTCCCTGGAGAAAGCATGGCAGCCCCACACACTGACTGCAAGAGGGTGCCCAGCCCTCAGCCAATGCCCAAATCCCAGGTCTTAGGAGACAGGGTGGATGGCAAGAGGAGACGGTTGCAGCTGTGGCAGGATGCGATCACGACGGCAATGCAGATGTGCTGGCAGCCCTACCCCTCCTCCAGGTAGACAGAAGAGATACTTTTGAAAAGTAAGAAAATACATGGGTGCAGGAACATAGGAAAGGAGACATCAGCGGGCTGTGAATTTTGAGGAACTCTTGAGAAATATAATGCAGGTGGGTCTGATTGAGCAGGAAGGGATAAAACTAGGATCTGAATAGCCAAAGGTCAGCAGGGGTTGTCTCCGCCAGACTGGAGGGACAAGCTGGGGTCTTTTGGCACAAAGGCAAGATCCAGTGAATCACTACATGGGGTCACTGGCAGTGTTGTGTCCTTATTTTCTACCCTTTGCTCCTAAACAACACGAGGCACGAGGCCCTTGGCTGAGGCCTTGGTCCTGATGGGCTCTCGGTGAGGGCGAAGATCAGCCCTTTCGGAGCAAGGCTCCAGCAGCCTGTGCACCGGCACCTTTGGCTGGCCTGCCTGCCTGGGAGCTCTGCCCTCTCCCCCACTGCCTGTACTAACCCTGAAGGCCTCTCTGCAAAGGAAAACCCCACAGGTGAGGAAAACTACCAACCGCAGAGAAAGAGCGAGTGAACAATCTGACTCTGGAGAAGAGAGAAGCCAAAGATCTGGAGGAAACTTAATTAGATGTAACTATTAATTGAGTGCATGTGTGTATGTTGTTTTACAAATATTGTATGTACCTAGCATATTATATATAATGAATTATATGTAATACACATATCTACATACATAGATAATATGTAATATACAGAAAATTAAGGCATAATCACACATGATTACATATACACATAATAATAACATATGCATGTTAGATATACATGCATGTTGCATATACATACATGTAGAATGCATATATACACACTATAGGAAGACACAGCTTTAAAATGAAAAAGGAGCCTGGGAGAATGTGAACGTGTTCTTGGAATTTAGAAACATTGTAAATAAAATATGAGTCAAAGGGAAGGGCAGGATAATAAAGGGGGGATGGCTGAATACAAATTTGCAGACCTGGAAGCTGACATTGAGGAAATCTCTGAGGATTTAGAGCAAAAGGACATAAAGGGAGAGTCCTCTGAAGACCTGAAGCCAGCGACCTTGGCCAGTGGTCACCCCGTGGAGTGCGGCCAGAGGGAGAGAAGAAAGACTTTGATTGAGGGCCCTGCTGAACCACGTGGATTTCTTCCTTTGCCACATGCAGACATTGCTTAATAAAAATGATGGATTAAACTTGCATGCTGTTTTGGAGGTGGCTGGGAGGCTCTGGATAGGAGTATTCAATCACACTTGGCACCGTTCTTCTGGGCTCTCGTTGAACAGCAGACAGGACTTAAATCTCGCTGAGCAGCTCCCTCTGGCATCTGCATTTCCATACCTATTGCAGGAGCTCCTGCTCTCTCTCCGGTCTCAGGAAATCTGCCTTTCCTATGCCCCATCTGGTGTGTAGCTTGACAGGAGGGGGAAACGGATCCAGTCTTCCATGCTGAGTGGGGAGGAGAGCCCGTTCGGCATGGCTGGGGCCAAGGTGGAGCACAGTCCTCATCTGTCCAGACAAACTTCCACTCTCACAGTCAGCGACTCATGCCCCAGCTTCAGGAATCTCGGGATGGGGCAGAGGGCAGGCTGGAGCGATGACAGGTAGGGCAGGAGGGGTGCACCCTTTGACTTGCAGACTTGCTCCTCCCTCTGTCACCAGTTGTCACATGGTGGCCACACAGCCTCCTGAGTTCCTACGAGAGCTGAACACCCATGTGACTGGCCCTGTTTTCAAGTGGGAGTGCTTCACCGCTCTGAGGGGCCTAAGAGGGAATGAGGCTCCATAGTCAGCCTTGGCCCCTCCCCCCTGGTACATGCTCTGCATAATGCCCTCCCGTTGAACAGGGGCTGCGCATGGGATGAGCTTTCACCCTGCACCTGTGACTAGCACAGATCACATGATGCGGCATGAAGGGCCTTTGCAAATGTTATCAGCTCATTCCGAGTTAATCAAATGGGGGCCACTTTGGGTGGGCGTGACCTAATCAGGTGAGTCCATAAAAGAGAATGAAGCCCTCCTGCTGGCCCTGGAGAATTTGACTCCATGTTTTGACTGGAGGGGCCGCATGGCTCGGACCTGAGAGTGACCTCTAGGTGACCCCAGTTGACAGCCCACAACAGTGTGCAGATCTCCATCTTAGAGCCACAAGGAGCTGAGTTCTGCTGAGAACCAGGGAGCTTGGAAGAGAACCCCAGCCCCAGACAAGACCATGGTCCACGCCGACACCTTCATCTCAGCCTGGTGACACACTGAGCAGAGGACCTGCTAACCGTGTTCAGAGTCCTGGTCCACCAAAGCCAAGAGATAATCAGTAGGTGTTGTTTTGAGTGGCTAAGCGTGCGGTAGTTTGTTTTCCCACAATGGGAAGCAAATATAGGGTGTGAGAGGCCCCGTACATCAAGGAAGCTTGAGAGCAGGTTCCTTCAGCTCAAGAGGAATCTGGCACTAGGTGGATCCACTGTGGTGGCCACACATTCCGAGGGGTCATCTCTGAGGGCAGTCCTTCAGTGAGGGATTCCCCTCCAACCCAGCATTGCTGCTCTATGGTCTTCAGGAAATAGCTCATGTCTTATGGACTCTCTTGCCCATCTATGAAACAGAGAAGCACATTCCCTCCCCGCCCACCACCACCCCAACCCCGCAGGACTTTGGGGAATCAAGTGAGACAATCCTTAGCTGTAGACTCAGTGCTGGTGCTTAGAAGGTGCTCAGTAAACTCTGGTGCATTATTACTGTATTTCAAAGGGTCACTGGAGCACCCTGGGTGGGGTCGCCAGATATACTCACTGCTAGTGTCCCAGGGGCCTGGCTCTGAGCAGGGGTGGGTGGACCTGGGGGTATCCGACACCAGGGCCAGTGTCAAGGCTGGTGCAGGGCCAGCACAGGGACCGGCGGTCACTGTGAAGGGCAAAATAACACTGGATTCTAGTCAAAACTCCAGTTGCTAGGAAGAGGGTAAAGAGAAGGGTGGATCCTTCTGAGAACACCTGAACAGTGTAGAGAGAATCAGTGTAAATCACAGGGCAGGCAAAGTTGGCTGGGACCAAAGAGGAGACTGGATAAGGGGTGAGAAGCCTGTGACCGTTGCTGGGGGCAGGGACTGAGGCCCGCCTGTAACGGGGCTCACAATTATGACCTCCAGACAGGGTAGGTTGCTGGCCTGGGTTGACCATGGTGGCTACATGCAAAGAGACTGAAACTCAGGAAAACAAACAAAACAGAACCAACTCCCACTCCAAAACCTCAGAGAGGAAAAGGGCAGGTCAGTGGGGTCACTGGTGCGAGTGCGGTGGGCAGGCTTCCTGCACTTGAATGCAGCGTCAAAGATAACAAACCAGACACCAGTTTAAGGGGTAAGGACAGATTTTCATCAGAAACATACTGTTGTCATAGGGAAAGGGCCCAGTGTGAACTGAGCTCCACGTGTCTATTTGATCAGAGGTGACTGAGCATTTTAAAAGGAGGATGAGGGAAGGGGGAAGAGGACAGGGGTGGGGGGTGGGCAGCGGTCAGTAGAGTCAGGAAAGTGGAAAGTTACAGAAAGTGGGAAAGGAGGGCTGTTCCCTGTAACCCATCTGGGTTTGTTAACCAGCACTTACCAAACTTAGGCTCCCACAGAGACAGGGGCCTATCTCAGATGGAACAAACAGTAAATTCCTTTGGCTGAGTTTTCTCAAGCCAGCACTTTAATGGGAGTGGGGAGCGTCCAGGGTTAACTTAGGAAGGCAGCTTGGGCTGTTAGAAATTAGGTTAGTCTTTTCAGGTCTTTATAGGTAGAGGTTGAGGCTTAGTTCAGAGGAGCGCTGATAGGGGCCTGGCTAGAGTTTGTCAGGAAGAGACATTTGTCCAAGAGCCAGGTCCTGCCCTTACCCCATGGCCCTGCACCGACCAACCCCAGGAGGCCTTCGGCGCTCATCACTGAAGAGCCCTAGATGTTGGCCTGGAGGAGTGAGGGTGTCACATCACATGCTTGCCAAGAGCTCACCAAGAGCTGTAACCTGAGAAACACCAGTGAGGAGATAGGCTCTTTACTGTCAGGATAGCCTCCAGCCTCTCCTCAAGTTCTTAGTGTCTGTCTTCCTTATCACCACAAGATGGGCCCTCCCCCCACTGGCCTCCGGTAGCCTTCCCGTTGGGGGCACTCTGCTGGCCCCACGTGCTTGGCCCACCCAGTCCTTTGGGCTGCAGGCCACATGATCCGAGGGCCTGGCACGCTGGCCTGTACCTAGGGGTACAGAGTGTCCTGGCCCAAGAGCATTCTATTCATTCATTAACACCAATTGTGACATTAGAGATATTCCTGGGAGAAAAAAGGAAGTGAGCTCTAGGCCAAAAAAACCTTCAGATCATCTCTTTGTAAGGAAACAAGGTATTATATACCTTATAGATACCTGCCATATATCCATGTGTACCATATTTGTTGGTAGACAAGTTGTTTTTTAACAACAGCAGTAGTGTAAGCATGACCACTAAGAGGACACTGTATTTAAAATCAGATGCTGTGCTGAAAACAGTTTTGCTAAAACACAGTGTATCCCCTGGTTTCAGCTGTGAAGAGAACCAGATTTGTGACAGAATATTTGTTTGTCTTGGGGGCAGGGACTCCTGGGCTCTTCATTTCTTTCCTTCTTTGGAAAGGAAGTGTCATGGGGTCTGGGGTCTATGGACAGCATGATGTTCCTCCCTTGGCCATCCCCCTGGGCCACTGAGCTTGAGGCTGGGATAACGTGTCTTTGGTGCCCAGCACAGGGGGACCCTCAGCAGTAAGACTGGTCATGTGGCATAGGGGCCTCCACAGCAGTTTGCTGCATATGTAGATAAATAAAGAGTAAGACTTTAGCGAAAAAAGAGAAAGCTTGGGGTGATGTACTTCTGTCCTCACCTGACATCTGTGCAGGCAGCCTTCAGCCGACAGGGATCTGCAAACCCCAGCAAGAAGCAGATTCCAAGGGCACAGGCAGTTTCAAGGGAACCGTGGTCTAGACCCTCGCTTCCTGAAACCAGTGTTGAGCCACCTGAGGAGGGGCAGATCCTGTCCCCCCCTCCACAGACTCCCCCGTCCCCACAGTGAGGAAGGGCCATGACGCATCCACCTGGTGGAGGGTAAAGGCCTCTGGGCAACTTTAGCCAAGGGGACGGTCATAGTCCTGGAAGGTGTCCAGAACATGAAGGATTAACAGTGTCACAAGTCCTCCTGCACATCAGAGAATTCTAGATCTTTGCTTTCCGTGGACTGAAGGAGGATCTAATCAATTTATAAACTGACAGATTAGATCATTAAGAATAATCTATCATGATCAATCACCAGGTAATTTTCAGCACATAATATGGAAGGAGTGAAATCTTTATAACAAAACTCTTTTCATTCACACATTACCGTTTTTAATCATACATTGAAATAGTTTCAAAAGATTTAACTCTTTTAATGTGAAGAAGTTTATTTTATTGAGAAGTTTTTCTCCATGCTTACATATATAAAAAAGAATGGTAGTACAATTGATACAGAACCCTATCTCATGAATAGGTAATATTCATCCATGGATACATGAAATAACCTGGAAAAAGACTCAGGACCATTTGTTTCATTATAAGATGTATTTCTGATAAATGTATATTTTTAGTAATTATTAATAATTATTTACCAAAAGTTATAACATAGTAATTTGCCTTGATGAATTGAATGTTAATATTAATTACAATAATAACTTAATCTAGAAAAAATCACCTAAATTTTAGAGACTTATGTTTATAGAAAAAATGTTAAGTTTCTATACATATTTTTGTTGCAGAAAACTTGATAGTGTGATCTGCAAAAGACTTTAAAGCATCATAAAAATTATTATAAAAACTATTTTAAAATTATAAAAACTGATATAGTAATATCCTATGGGGGAAGGGAAATTTAAAAAATAAGTTGAAGGAGAAACATAAATAGTATAAAATTAAGCTGTTAAGGAGGAACTTGTTGATGCATTTTAAAAATGGTGGGTATCAAATTTTAGGCTGTTTAGACTCCACTGGACACATTTTAAAGAGTATGTACATTTTGTAATGACAACATACGCCACATGCTGAAAGTTAAATCTTTTGAAACTATTTCAATGTATGATTAAAAATAGTAAATGTCAACTTAAAAATATGCAAGGCGGTACATGGAAACTTGCATTCTTTTAAAGAATGAGTCCAAAAACTTGCAGACCCCTGGTGGAGAGAATCAGGATGGGCAGGGAGCGTTTCTGAGGTCGGGGAAAAGGTGTTACTGGAAAGAGTGATTATAGAGATATTAGGGGAGTGCTCTGCTCAAATCCACTCCCAGGAGCTATTAAAAACCCTAGCCTATATAAATGAACAAGGAAGTACTAGCTAAGCCTCAAGACAGTGAAAGTAATCGCGAGGAGAATCACAAGATTTGAACGGAGGGTGAATTTAAACA
Organism: Grampus griseus; assembly: GCF_964374135.1. Taxonomy (NCBI): domain Eukaryota; kingdom Metazoa; phylum Chordata; class Mammalia; order Artiodactyla; family Delphinidae; genus Grampus; species Grampus griseus. The sequence continues at coordinate 123,450,996 of NC_139018.1, forward strand.
TCTGTATGTCAAAAGACACCCCAACTAAAATTAAACATCAGTAGTTACAGTAATGGTTTTCAAACTTTTTCTCACAAATTCCTAAAAGTACACTGAAAAACTGCACACATTTTTAGCCATGGTAAAAATGGCTTTTGACATGTTTTATCCTGAGTTTAAATATTTGAAAAGAACGTAGTTTCTGATATATTGCAAATATTGACATTTAAATATATATATTATGTCATTCTTTGAAATGTATACAATGAAATCTAAATCCTCTAGTAAAATGAAATACACCGTCATCCTTAAAAAATATAGAAGAACAAAACCTCTGACCGCTGGAAATTATACGTTTTTTTCTTCTGTTTATTTCTTTTTCACTTCCTCACACAATTTTATCCTACATTATTTTTTGCTTGAATGTCTTTTACTGATTATTCTATCTCATACTTCTCTGTCACAAAGCATGCATATAAATGGATGAAAACACAAATACGCTGGAACTGTTATTAAATAATTATGAAAATTGTACTGGAGATACATCTCAATGAAATAAATGAGGATACGTTTCCAATTAGTCCATGCACCCGTGGATGAGCACTGCTTAATGCTAGACTGTGGTAGAGTTCAGCATTGACTCTATTCCTTTTTACAGTTTTTTATAGCTGTAGATGGGCTGATTTTTATTACAGCCATGATATGCAACTCTTTGGATGTCTTTGGAGTTACATGCTCCAAATCCCATAGTAATCCACCATTACAAATTATTTTCATGAATCTACCTGCTGACTGCTTGATTCAATTTTGTTAAAAGTAAAAACTGGAAACCGCATACTTGCCGTGGGGTTTGTTATTGAGTCAGCAAAGTCATTTACGTTCTCAATTTCTGGGAGAGAAAAAGGCTTTATCGGGATTAGGAAAGTGAAAGATAATTTTCAAAAAAAGGTAAAATCATGATTCTTATACATGTATAAAATGAGTCCATGTTAAAGATTTTATTTCAACTCATTATAAGTGAGGGAACTAGTAGTATATTACCATCAGTTCAAAGGAGAATCCAAGATTATAGGCCAGGAATATTGACAGGAATGTGCAAATGAGACTGGCCGCTTCTGCTGTGGGGAGGGGTCAGCTGGACCCCCCACAGGATGCAGGTTTACAGGGCTGCAGGCAGGAGGTATTTTTTATGGAGATCAGCTGTCTACAACTAGAGATGTAAAATAGCTCAATGGCAGGAAAAGGCAAGAACTGGACGAGCTGGAAGTGTGTGTAGACAGTGCACAGTTCTCCATGGGAGCACAGATTTTCTCCTACAGAGACTCTCCTAGTTTGTTTATTTTTCACTTTTATTCTCTTAATAAAGGGTTGGGAAAATTGAAACATTAATTTCCAAAACACCTTTGCTGATACAATATTTTTTGAGAAAACACTTATCACAAACTTTAATTATATTTTTCTCAAAACTTTGAAGCTGTAGATTCGGATTACTCAACCTAAAGAAAATGTCTGCCAGGTTAACCTAATGGTCAACCCATGTGTCACATCACAGTCATTTTCTCTTCGAAAAAAATGGACTTCATTTTTACATACAAATAAATGAGTTAACATGCATTTTGAAGAATGTTACAAAAAACATTGAGAAATAAATTATGGGACCTGTCTTTGAAGATAGACTTCCAATAGCAGTCAAGATTAAAACTGTTGATTAAATATAATTCAATCATCTATTCTATTAAGTTATAAAAACAAGATAGTGATGCTGTTTAGCATCACTTAACTTGTAATAATGAAATGTTATATGTAGCTAGACTCACATATATGGGTGAGGAACATAAGAGGAACCAGGGTATACCTTCAATAAATGTATAGGCAAGCATGTATTTAACTCCAGTGTTTGGCTTCAGAAATAAACAAGAATTATTTTAAAAAATTAACAAGAGTTGTTTTTTAAAACACCAGAAAATAAATCCATTATTTTTTTTATAGAACGTGGCCAAATTTTCCTTGGTCTCACACCTAGGGTATAATTTTGTTTTTTGTTAATAAATGGTTTGTTTTTTATTTGATCATTCTATCTGATCAAATAAAAGTGAGAATTTGTGATTAGAATAAATATTTCATGATCTTGTTTGACCACATAGGTTTGCTTTCCTTATTGAATAATGATACACTGAACCTGAAAGAAAGCTTATAATTTATTTATTTGCAGGTCTTGTATATCTTTAAAACTTTGATAGTCCTGAAAAAACATTCTATTTAGAACAAAAAGAATCAGCATCACTAACACGCATTGCTCCTGCTGGTTTGGAGAGACATTTATTTTTTGCTAAGGATCTCTCTCCTAATGCACTGGGAGGAAAGAACAAAAGATATTTTTAGAATCTGACACTTTGCTTTACTCTCACAGAACCCTTGCTCAGAAGCTGTGCATCCTTCAACATAATGCAGGGCGTGGTTGGAAAGGGATGGGGTGACTCTCACCACTGCACTAAGTAACACTGAATTCAGCATGTCCCAACAAAGACCTGGTCTCAGCTTATAGGGGCAGCGTCAGTGAAAACAGTTCTGTGCATACGAGCAGGAAAGAAGCCTTAGGAAGCCTTAAGGTGCTTTATCAGTTATTGAAGGATGATATTTTATTTTATTTAAAAATTTATTTTATTGAAGTATAGTTGATTTACAATGTTATGTTAATTTCTGCCATACAGCAAAGTGATTCCGTTATATATATGTATATATATTCCTTTTCATTTCTTTTCCATTATGGTTTACCACAGAATATTGAATATAGTTCCCTGTGCTATACAGTAGGACCTTGTTGTTTATCCATTCTATATATAATAGTTTGCATCTGCTAATCCCAAACTCCCAATCCATCACTCCCCCACCCGCCTCCCCCTTGGCAACCACAAGTCTGTTCTCTATGTCTGTGAGTCTGTTTTGTAGATAAATTCATTTGTGTCATATTTAATTAATTAATTAATTTATTTATTTTGGCTGCACCGGGTCTTAGATGCAGCTTGTGGGATCTTTAGTTGCATCATGCATGCGGGATCTAGTTCCCGGACCAGGGATCAAACCCAGGCCCCCTGCCTTGGACGCTCGGAGTCTTACTCACTGGACCACCAGGGAATTTTAGATTCCACATATAATTGATATCGTAAGGTATTTGTCTTTCTCTTCCTGACTTCACTTAGCATGATAATCTCTATGTCCATCTATGTTGCTGCAAATGGCATTATTTCATTCTTTCTATGCCTGAGTAATATTCCATTGTATATATGTATGACATCTGCTTTATCCATTCATCTGTTGATGGACATTTAGGTTGTTTGCCATGTCTTGGCTATTGTAAATAGTGCTGCTATGAACATAGGGGTGCCTGTATTTTTTGAATTACAGTTTTATCTGGGTATATGCCCAGGAGTGGGATTGCTGGATCATAGAGCAACTTTATTTTTAGTTTTTTAAGGAACCTCCATACCTTTTTCCATACGGGCTGCACCAATTTATATTCCCACCAATAGAGTAGGAGAGTTCCCTTTTCTCCACACCCTCTCCAGCATTTGTTATTTGTAGACTTTTTAATGATGGCCATTTTGACTGGTGTGAGGTGGTACCTCACTGTAGTTTTGATTTGTGAAGGATGATATTTTAGAAGGGTCTTTGGTTTGGTTGTCTTTTACATACACTCTTTTATATGACTGGGCATGGGTGAGGCACACGCCCTGCCTCTGCTACGTGGGAGAGGTGTCGTGGAAGGAGATGCTGGGGGAACCAGCTGCAGGGAGACCTGGGCAAGATCTTTCAGAATGTACAGCACTTACAGAATTGTTACCTTACAACGGTCTGTACCCCGTCCTCTTTGGAAATGCACTGTTTACCCCCAGTATAAGCAGCTTTTGGCAGGAAAGAGCTCCTTGCAGGAAACCGTCCTCAAATGGAAGCCCCTTTTCTTGTCACTTTAACAGAGCTATATTCTAACTAACCTTAAATCAGGCACCCCCATACTCTACTCATCTCCATCCCAAGCACACCTTGCAAATCTTTTGATCACACAATACCTTGCCTAACTTGTTGGTTCCTTCCATAGATCAAAGAAGTAGAAGTGAAGAATAAGTAATTAAATGATGACCAGATCTCTTACCTATCTTCCCCTTCAGTAATCTCATGAACAAATGAACAAGATAGCATCTAAAGAAAAATCACAAAAAGTCGACAAGCCTGCACACAAGCCTGCACACAGTGGGGGGTGGCGACGACTCTGACCCCTGTCTCCATGATTAACTGAGATTACTTTCCTTTTTCCCTTTAAAAAACTTTCATGGCCCAGCAGAATCTTCGGAGGTGGTTTTTGGAGGACACTGAGTCTAGCATCTCCCCAGATTGCTGGCATTCTGATTAAAAGCAACTTTCCTTTCTACCAATGTTGCTTCTGTTGAGTATTGATTTTTGAGGATGGCCAGCAGCTGGACCTGATTGGGTAACACTAGGGTTAGCTAAAAGGCCTCTGAGAAGAGGGAGCAAAGAGCTGGTGCAGGTTAAGTGGGTGCTTCTAACCTGCATGTGGCCACAGCCCCCTGACCAGGCACTCCAGCATCAGCTGGGCACTGGTTGGAAATGCACATTCTTGGGACTCACCCCAGACCTACAGAATCCAGTTCCACGAGAAACCAGGTCCTTTGCTGGCTGCAGAGCAGATTTCTCAATTGGTAGAGAATTTGAGGGGGGAGGGAAGGAGGTGAGTATTATCCAAAAAAATTTCAATAGAAATCAAGGAAAATGCTGAATATTCTTAATATTGATGAATAGAAAATGAGTAAAACACACAAAAGGTAAAATGCAATCTCCTAATAAATATAAAGAAATTTCTACTCCTCAAATATAAAAATGCAAATGAGAAAAATAAGCATTTTCCCTATTGTCAAAGATTGAAGGGAAAAAATGCTATAATAGCCAGTATTAGCAAGGGTTGTAGGAAAGATAAAACAGTAGCTTTATATCCTGCTCATGTGGCTGTACTTCATTGAAAGATTGTATTTCTGGAGAGCAATTTGGCAAAATGGATCAAGTATCATACACATGCTTACCCTTCAAAGTCATATTTCACTTCAAGGCATTTGCCTACAAAAACAAAGCACATGTAAGTTTTCTCTACAGGGTTTTAATTTTAGGATCATTTATTTATGATAAAAATTGTCCTTACCATAACCATTACTTAAGTGGAAAAAGTAAATTTATTAGGAAATTCATCTGATGGATATTATACATCCATTTCCAATCTGCATTCTTAGAAAATTTAATGACATGGCAGCAATGCTGGCGTATGTTACATGCAAAGAGCGGGATCCAAAACCTTGCATACAACACACACTTTATTAGGAGAAGAAAAAATCAAGTCCTTGGATTTCCTATATCTGGCATGTACTTTCCTCTTTCCTTGCTGATTGAACACTTTATACATCAACTGACCAGCATTTTGAGTGATCTCATTGGGACACTGCTCACTGGCCAGACGTCTAATTTTGGCAGCTTCATCATTGCAATGTTTGAGCAATTATTTGAATAGCTTTTGTTACATTTTGCCCTTATTATTTTATGAAAGAGAGAAGAAAATGGAATCATGCAAGTACTATAGCAGGAGAGGTCTTCCCTAACATAATGAAATCAGTGTGAAGTTGGAAATCTGAAGGGGACCATTAGCCCAATCACAGCTGCTTTGATTTAATCTTTATGCTCAATGGATTAGGAAAGATTCAAAATTAATGATGCCATTCATAATGCTGGAAACAAACTTTGAAGATCATGTTTGGAAGGACAGATTTCATTAGGAGTTTGTAATATTCTTTGTATTATGTTTGAAGGTAGGAATCTGTATGTATAGAAAAAAACTTGGAATGCAATATAGGAGAATATTAAAATATTAAAAATGGTTATTTCTGGTTGGTGAGATTACTCTATCTGTATTTTCTAAATATCCTGAAGAGAATATGTATCCCTTTATAATCTGATAAAATTATAGATGTTCTTCTTAAGGGGGAAAGAAGAAAATTCACCCTATTTACTTGGTAAAATGTAACTGAACATGACAATGTTGCTTATAATAAGATGATGCTCTTTTCTGAGCCTGATCCAGCTTGTAGAATTCCTTCTGAAATGTGGTCTTCAAAGCCTACCATGACTCTCCAGGAGTGGCTGACCCCTTGGTTCCCTGGGGAGATTGGATGGAATCAGAGAGTCTCAGAATCATCTAGATTGACAGCTCCCCTGACACTTGCATCCCTGTACCATTTATCCATTTATCCTCATTTGATTTTCTATGAGAGCCCTTCAGATGTGTGAAGGCAGCTGTCCTGTCCCCCACCTTTATTTTTCAGGGGCTGGGATACCCCATAAGCTCTGTCGCATTGTTGAAAGGCATTTCTCTTCTCAGAAGCATGTGTCTACTTCTTTCCATCATTCCCCCTATGATGCAGTGTTGGGTCCTCTCACGATCTTGGACACACTTGTCTCTCTGCTCTGATCTGCCGATGCCGTTTACCAGGTGTCAACCACGGTGGGCACAGAAGGGCTTTGCTGGTACCCAGCACAAAGGGAGAGTGCCTCTGTCTCATCTCTGGAGGTGACATGCTGCCCGTGTTCTGCAGTGGGATCACACGGACTTGTGCAGACTGCGACGTGGAGCTGTTTGCTGAGGGATGGGTGCAGCCTGAGTGGGTTCCCTACTGGCAGACAGATACCTCACTCTGTCCCTCAGCCTCTACGCTTCCTGTCCCGCCCATCCTGCAGCGCAATCAGGCTTCTCCTCCTTAGCTGTTGTTCCCCACTTTGTTACCCTGCAGGGTCTCCCAGCCTGTGCTGCTGTGTCCAAGGACTTTTGGGGACATTCCTCCCAGTTCACAGCATTGCTCTGACCCACCTCCCAGGAGCTTCACTTTCCTGCCAACACTTTCCTGCTTGGTGGCCGCACGGGGCAGTGGTTCTCCCCTGGTTGACCCCCAGCAGGCACTTACTGGTGTGTGGAGGCAGTTTCGGTGTCCTGAATTGGGAAGGGCATCTAGTGAGTGGGGCCAGGGATGTGGCCAAACCTCCTCCAATGCCCAGGATGGTTCCCACAACAAGGAATTATCCCTTCCAGGGTTGATCCTGTCAAGGTTGAGAAACCCTGCCCTAGGGGCACGAGGAGTAAAGAAAGAATAAATGTATAGGGTTTAGACGGTCTTTGGGTCCACAGGGAGCCCTCAATAGATGGTGGCGATTGTGGGGTGGCCTGCCTGATGGTGACCTCTCTCTGCGCACTTATCCCATTGTCCTACCAAACTGCTGGTGGACACTTAGTTTTCACAGTTAACGTGGCTGCAGAGAGGTGCTCAGACCCCACCCGGGCCTGGACCTCGCCGCAACACAGCCCCTCTGCACAGTGAGTCTCCCACGTAGGGATGTTCGGCAGGAAGAACACAGCGCTGACTGCCCAGCGGGTGGGGGACACACACCCTCAGTGCTTGAATTCTAAAACTAAGTGGGAAGAAAAGAGGTTGTTGGAATGCGTTTATTATGAATCTCACAAATGAAAAAATTCCTACAGTTAAGCGAATTTGAATGAGGCAATAGAGAAAGGATTACCCTGTCCTATGAAGGAAACATACATTTTCTTTTGTCTTCGTGTACAAGTTGGCTGTGACCTAGAGGTATGAAGATACCATTTCCACACCAATGGTAGACTTTCTCAGTGAATCTAGGAGTGGAGAGAAGAGTCCAGCCAAAGGAGATATTACCCTGCACCTGCACCCCTTCAGGGCTTCTGCAGAAGCCTGTGATCCTTGACAGTCTTGGGGCCCCACGTACCCCGGCAGTGTCAGTCCATGTCCTGGCAAACTGAAAATGTTTGCATCAGGAATACAGCTTTCAGAACCTGGGAAGTACTTCCATAGGCAAGAAATTGGATGACTCAGGGAGAAGGTTAAATATTGGCCAAATCTTCAAAGGACAAAAATAGCTTTTTGTAACAGTTCTCAGAGCATTCCAGGGTTCTGGGAAATTTTAGTTCTTTTTTTTTTTTTGCGGTATGCAGGCCTCTCACTGTTGTGGTCTCTCCCGTTGTGGAGCACAGGCTCCGGATGCACAGGCTCAGCGGCCATGGCTCACGGGCCCAGCCTCTCTGCGGCATGTGGGATCCTCCCGGACCGGGGCACGAACCCATGTCCCCTGCATCGGCAGGCGGACTCTCAACCACTACGCCACCAGGGAAGCCCTAGTTCTTAAAATAATAGTACAGGGGCCCTTTCGGTCTTCGGAGCACATGCCTGCCTTGGGGACTGGGAAGGTGGGAGCAAGTGCCTGAAATCTGTAAGTTCCACTGAAGGATGCAGTTGGCTTTTCCTTACAGGGGTTGCCAAAAGCAGAACGTGTTTGGCGCCCCTGCAGGGGAACGTGTTGAAAGTCCCTCACAGAACCCTCTTGTTTCCCAGTCTGAAAGGGGGATTGTCCTGGTGTAGGGTGGCTTGTCTCAAATGTTCCCAGCTCTGTGCTGGGAAAGTTGACAAGCCACCCCCCCCAACCCTTCCAGTCCCTGCCACCCTTGGGGTGCTCAGGTTGTGGGTCCCAGAACTGACCTGGAGGGGCTCTTGGCTGCACCAGCACCTTCTCTTGCTCCTTCAACCCTCAGGTGTTGGAGTGCCTCTCAGGAATGACTAACCCTGTTACGGAGTCCAAGCTTGTACTGCTCACAGCATGACAGGCCAATAGATGGACAGATGAGGTGCTAGGGCAACGAGTAATGACTTTATTTGGAAAGCTGGGAGGCCAAGAAGATGGTGGACTTGTGTCCCAAAGAACCATCTCACCTGGGTTTGGGTGCTGGTTTCTTTTATAGAACAAACAGGGGGAGGTGAGGAGGTAAACTTTAAAAGGCTATAAGTTGTTGCAAATATTTCCTGGTTTCTGCCAGCCTCCGGATAGGATGTGTTAATTTCTTCTTTCTTGCAGCCATTCACAGGTGGACCTGGTCAGGATGTTTCCTGTGAGTTAAAATAAACAAAGGTGTTTTAGCTTAACTCTCAGGCCTGGGAGGCAGTGTTCCTGGAGATGAGCCATTATGTGCACTTTAAACTGTAGGCAACCTTCCTTTAGTGATTAACCTGTAGCAAAAGCAATAGAACACAAAAGTTAAAGAGATGGATCCAATATGGAGTCAGATTTGTTCTTCCCCATTACAAACCCACTGGATTCAGGAGTCAGGACAGCCCTTCATATGTTTGAGCAGCTGCCGAGGTGCTCTCAAAAGCTGCCGTTGCTAACATTTGCCTGAAGACTGATGAAACTCTCACAGCAGTGCACCCATCGAGGAAGTAATCGGGGTGTACGCCTCCTGCCTACACCTGTGGCTGAAGCAGGTGGGCAGTGTCTGCCCCTCACTCACCTTCTCCTGGATAAGAGCTCCTCCCAGGGGCTCGCTCCTGCCCTCCCGTTGCTCAGGGCCTGGAATCCCATTCACTCCGGGGTGGTATCCCTACTTTACAAAAAACAAATGCTACGGGGATGAGGCATAGAGTTCACGGTTAGGTAGAGGATCAGGCCTGGACTCTTTGCTTTAGATGCTGTAGCCTGCGTGTCACCTGACAGATGGGGACAGTGGTCCATGCCCCCATGGCCTGCTGGCATCTGCGGACACAGCAGCCTCCGGCCACTCCGTCTCAGGCCTGGACCCTGAGGCTCTCCTTCCCAGGCCTTCTCTCCTTCTGCTAATGAGTCCCTCATGCGGCTCCCACCCTTCCCAAACCTGGCACAGCCACCTGCCCTGCTTCTCTCTGGAAAAACCTTCCAGGGTCTCTCTTGAATCTGATCCTCTCTTTGGGATTCTGGTTGATCCAGCTGGCAGGCGGGATGCCTTAATGCACATTAGCATAAGGGGGGGTCCTGTCTTTTCCTCACCTTCCAGGCCCTGGGCGAGACTGTGGAGGGTTCTGAGCTCTGCTAACAGCCTCTGATATAGGCAGCACACAATAGAAGGCAAGGAGGCATTTGTGATCTTTAACGCTGAGCGCAGGACACTGGGTTGGGGGTGAGGGTAGGGGTGGGGGAGTGTGTGTAACTGGGATTTTTCTTTGCCCCTCAGGAAGGCAAATCCTGCAGGGGTAAGGAGTGTGCTGTGGGCAATGGTGTCACCTAGTGGTGCATGCACAGCCTGCACCGCCAACTACAGAACACAAGATTTGTTGGAAAAGTCAGATTTAGAGGATGCAGTCGCACTTGACTTCCTTTTGAGGTAAACAGTACAAATAGCTTAACCCCCAACACTGCTTTGCTTTTCATTTTGATTCCTTTCCTGGACTTTAAATAAAGATATAAATTTTATCATGTATCTTGCCCTACTTTACACATTTTCCCTGCAAGTGTCTTATTTACTAAAATAAGAAAGCTGCTAATGTTTCTAAAATGAAATCACTCTTCAGTCACTTACCACCTAGACAGTAACCATTGCCAAACCCATTTTCTGTTTTTATTGGAAAAATATCATAAAGAAAAATCTCTTTTTTCAATTTGTATTTGATAGAAAGGTGGTCTAAGAAATGAGGAAGCTCTGTGTTTCTAAACCTAATAGTCAAACGTTTGACGCGTTTAAGAAGAGCAAGGCTGAGGTGTGGGCTGATTGGCTGGCAGGAGAAGGATGGGCTCCCTGGAATTCATGGGGGCACTGTGGACGTGGTAAACAGAAGAAAGACCTGAGGGTGAGGACGCCCCAGGCAGTCTGGGTATCACTCAGGGAGGGTAGGGGAGGGCTGACAGCAAGCGAGACAGAGAATAGAACCTGGACTTTTAAAACAGGGGTCACTGCTTTGAATTTCATTCAGGAGGCAAAATACACACCCAGCCCACTGTGAGCTGTCTTCACCCCTACATTTTTCAGCCACATAATTCATAAAGAGAGTCCTAAAATTCATGCAGAAAATGAATTAAATTCCATATAATGTGCTTGGTAGGTTAGATACAAAGATGTTCTCATTAAATTTATTTCTAATAACATTATAGCCTCAGCCAAAGAAGGCTTCTTATTGGAAGCCAGCATCTGAAGTGGGAAGAGTTAGAAAACAAAGATGGGACTTACTCTGGCTCTGGGAATTCTGTAAGAATCCAGGAAAGCAGCTGGAGCGGTTGACATCCTGATGACATGAACATTTGTCAAAGAGTCCCAGAGAACATTCATGGCATTCTAAATGTATAACTCATGTGCGTCATGATTCCATTTCCCTTAAAACCTCTGACTTTCCCATGAGCAATTTCTCTTCATAAAAATAAATTGAACTTGACATCCTCCAAGTAAGAACAACACAATGTTCTGTGCCAGCGTGAGATGCAGTTACAGAGAAGTTTGTGGTGTAATAGAGTTTCTGACACAGAAGAGGTATCATTTGGACATTTACAAATGAAATGTAGTGCTGTAGAAGGTTGAGCTTTTACCATTTACACAAAAAGAGAAAAGCATCTCCTAATATTTCCCAGTTTTGTTTGTATATGATATATTATAGCATCATGGTACCAAGATTTAGTCCAGTAAATTTATTGGGAAATGTATTTTAGTGACAAATGCAAAGAGTTTTGTAGAGATTGAGAAAAATAAGTCAGACTGGGTGGGAGATTAATACAGTTTAGCTATTCAATAATATAAATGTCCAGTGTTTGTCTTTTTTGAGTGTGTGGGTGTGTGTGTGATCTTGGGTGAATTTCTTTTTTCCTTTTTTTTTTTTAACATCTTTATTGGAGTATAATTGCTTTACAACGGTGTGTTAGTTTCTGCTGTATAGCAAAGTGAATCAGGTATACATACACATATATCCCCATATCTCTTCCCTCTTGCGTCTCCCTCCTACCCTCCCTATCCCACCCCTCTAGGTGGTCACAAAGCACCGAGCTTATCTCTCTGTGCTATGCATCTGCTTCCCACTAGCTGCCTATTTTACATTTAGTAGTGTGTATATGTCCATGCCACTCTCTCACTTCATCCCAGCTTACCCTTCCCCCTCCCCGTGTCCTCAAGTCCATTCTCTACGTCTGCGTCTTTATACCTATCCTGCCCCTAGGTTCCTCAGAACCATATATTTTTTTAAGATTCCATATATATGTGTTAGCATATGGTATTTGTTTTTCTCTTTCAGACTTACTTCACTCTGTATGACAGTATCTAGGTCCATCCACCTCACTACAAATAACTCAATTTTGTTTATTTTTACAGCTGAGTAATATTCCAGTGTATATATGTGCCACATCTTCTTTATCCATTCATCTGTCGATGGAGACTTAGGTTGCTTCCATGTCCTGACTATTGTAAATAGAGCTGCAATGAACATTGTGGTACATGACTCGTTTAGAATTATGGTTTTCTCAGGGTATATGTCCAGTAGTGGGATTGCTGGGTCGTATGGTAGTTCTATTTTTAGATTTTTTAGGAACCTGCATACTGTTCTCCATAGTGGCTGTATCAATTTACATTCCCACCAACAGTGCAAGAAGGTTCCCTTTTCTCCACACCCCCTCCAGCACTTATTGTTTGTAGATTTTTTGATGATGGCCATTCTGACTCGTGTGAGGTGATACCTCATTGTAGTTTTGATTTGCATTTCTCTAATGATTAATGTTGTTGAGCACCCTTTCATGTGTTTGTTGGCAATCTTTATATCTTCTTTGCAGAAATGTCTATTTAGGTTTTCTGCCCATTTTTGGATTGGGTTTTTTGTTTTTTTGATACTGAGCTGCATGAGCTGCTTCTAAATTTTGAGATTAATCCTTTGTCAGTTGCTTCATTTGCAAATATTTTCTCCCATCTAAGGGTTGTTTTTTCATCTTGTTTATATTTTCCTTTGCTATGCAAAAGCTATTAAGTTTCATTAGGTCCCACTTGTTTATTTTTGTTTTTATATCCATTTCTGTAGGAGGTGGGTTGAAAAGGATCTTGCTGTTATTTACGTCATAGAGTGTTCTGCCTATGTTTTCCTCTAAGAGTTTTATAGTGTTAGGCCTTACATTTAGGTATTTAATCCATTTTGAGTTTATTTTTGTGTATGGTGTTAGGGAGTGTTCTAATTTCCTTCTTTTACATGTAGCTGTCCAGTTTTCCCAGCACCACTTATTGAAGAGGCTCTCTTTTTCCATTGTATATTCTTGCCTCCTTTATCAAAAATAAGGTGACCAAAAAAAAAAAATAAAAAATAAAATAAAATAAAAAAAATAGGGTGACCATACGTGCGTGGGTTTATCTCTGGGCTTTCTATCTTGCTTCATTGAGCTATATTTCTGTGTTTGGGCCAGTACCATACTGTCTTGATTACTGTGACTTTGTAGTATAGTCTGAAGTCAGGGAGCCTGATTCTTCCAGCTCTAGTTTTCTTTCTCAAGATTGCTTTGGCTATTCAGTATCTTTTGTTTTTCCATACAAAATGTGAAATATTTTGTTCTAGTACTGTGAAAAATGCCAGTGGTAGTTTGATAGGGATTGCATTGAATCTGTAGATTGCTTTGGGTAGTAGAGTCATTTTCACAATGTTGACTCTTCCAATACAAGAACATGGTATATCTCTCCATCTGTTTGTATCATCTTTAATTTCTTTCATCAGTGTCTTATAGTTTTCTGCATACAGGTCTTTTGTCTCCCTAGGTGGATTTATTCCTCGGTATTTTATTCTTTTTGTTGCAATGGTAAATGGGAGTGTTTTCTTGATTTCACTTTCAGATTTTTCATCATTAGTGTATAGGAATGAAAGAGATTTCTGTGCATTAATTTTGTATCCTGCTACTTTACCAAATTCATTGATTAGCTCTAGTAGATTTCTGGTAGCATCTTTAGGATTCTCTATGTATAGTATCATGTCATCTGCAAACAGTGACAGCTTTACTTCTTCTTTTCTGATTTGGATTCTTTTATTTCTGTTTCTTCTCTTAATGCTGTGTCTAAAACTTCCAAAATTATGTTGAATAATAGTGGTGATAGTTGACAACCTTGTCTTGTTCCTGATCTTCGTGGAAATGCTTTCAGTTTTTCACCATTGAGGACGATGTTGGCTGTGGGTTTGTCATATATGGCCTTTATTATGTTGAGGAAAGTTCCCTCTATGCCTACTTTCTGCAGGGTTTTTATCATAAATCGGTGTTGAATTTTGTCAAAAGCTTTCTCTGCATCTATTGAGATGATCATATGGTTTTTCTCCTTCAATTTGTTAATATGGTGTATCACGTTGATTGATTTGCGTATATTGAAGAATCCTTGCATTCCTGGAATAAACCCCATTTGATCATGGTGTATGATCCTATTAATGTGCTGTTGGATTCTGTTTGCTAGCATTTTGTTGAGAATTTTTGCATCTATGTACATCAGTGATATTGGCCTGTAGTTTTCTTTCTTTGTGACATCTTTGTCTGGTTTTGGTATCAGGGTGATGGTGGCCTTGTAGAATGAGTTTGGGAATGTTCCTCCCTCTGCTATATTTTGGAAGAGTTTGAGAAGGATAGGTGTTAGCTATCTAAATGTTTGATAGAATTCACCTGGAAAGCCACCTGGTCCTCGGCTTTTTTTTTGTTGGAAGATTTTTAATCACAGTCTCAATTTCAGTGCTTGTGATTGGCCTGTTTACATTTTCTATTTCTTCCTTGTTCAGTCTTGGAAGGTTGTGCTTTTCTAAGAATTTGTCCACTTCTTCCAGGTTGTCCATTTTATTGGCATAGAGTTGCTTATAGTAATCTCTTATGATCCTTTGTATTTCTGCAGTGTCAGTTGTTACTTCTTTTTCATTTCTAATTCTATTGATTAGAGCCTTCTCCCTTCTTTTTCTTCATGAGTTGGCTAATGGTTTATCAATTTTGTTTATCTTCTCAAAGAACCAGCTTTTAGTTTTATTGATCTTTGCTATCTTTTCCTTCATTTCTTTTTCATTTATTTCTGATCTGATTTTTATGATTTCTTTCCTTCTGCTTTGCATTTTTTTTTGTTCTTTTTCTCTAATTGCTTGAGGTGCTAGGTTAGATTGTTTATTTGAGATGTTTCTTGTTTCTTGAGGTAGGATTGTATTGCTATAAACTTCCCTCTTAGAACTGCCTTTGCTGTATCCCATAGGTTTTGAGTTGTTGTGTTTTCTTTGCCATTTGTTTCTTGGTATTTTTCAATTTCCTCTTTGATTTCTTCAGTGATCTCTTGGTTATTTAGTAGTGTATTGCTTAGCCTCCATGCGTTTATATTTTTTACAGATTCTTTCCTGTAACTGATATCTAGTCTCATAGCATTGTGGTAAGAAAAGCTACTTGATACAATTTCAATCTTCTTAAATTTACCAAGGCTTGATTTGTGACCCAAGATATGATCTATCCTAGAGAATGTTCCATGAGCACTTGAGAGGAAAGTGTATTCTGTTGTTTTGGGATGGAATGTCCTATAATATCAATTAAGTCCATCTTGTTTAATGTGTCATTTAAAGCTTGTGTTTCCTTATTTATTTTCATTTTGGACGATCTGTCCATTGGTGAAAGTGGGGTATTAAAGTCCCCTACTATGATTGTGTTACTGTAGATTTCCCCTTTTATGGATGTTAGCATTTGCCTTATGTATTGAGATGCTCCTATGTTGGGTGCATAAATATTTACAATTGTTATATCTTCTTCTTGGATTGATCCCTTGATCATTTTGTAGTGTCTTTCTTTGTTTCTTGTAATAGTTTTTATTTTAAAGTCTATTTTGTCTGATATGAGAATTGCTACTCCAGCTTTCTTTTGGTTTCCATTTGCATGGAATATCTTTTTCCATCCCCTCACTTTCAGTCTGTATGTGTCTCTAGGTCTGAAGTGGGTCTCTTGTAGACAGCATATATATGGGTCTTGTTTTTGTATCCATTCAGCCAGCCTGTGTCTTTTGGTTGGAGCGTTTAATCCATTTACATTTAAGGTAAATATTGATACGTATGTTCCTATTACCACTTTCTGAATTGTTTTGTTATTGTAGGCCTTTTCCTTCTCTTGTGTTTCCTGCCTAGAGAAGTTCCTTTAGCATTTGTTGTAAAGCTGGTTTGGTGGTGCTGAATTTTCTTATCTTTTGCTTGTCTGTAAAGGTTTTAATTTCTCCTTCGAATATGAATGAGATCCTTGCTTGGTACAGTAATCTTGGTTGTAGATTTTTCCCTTTCATCACTTTAAATATGTCCTGCCACTCCCTTCTGGCTTGCAGGGTTTCTGCTGAAAGATCAGCTGTTAACCTTATGGGAGTTCCCTTGTAGGTTATTTTTTGTTTTTCCCTTGCTGCTTTTAATATTTTTTCTTTGTGTTTAATTTTTGATAGTTTGATTAATATGTGTCTTGGCATGTTTCTCCTTGGATTTATCCTGTATGGGACTCTGCACTTCCTGGACTTGATTGACTATTTCCTTTCCCATGTTAGGGAAGTTTTCAACTATAATCTCTTCAAATATTTTCTCAGTCCCTTTCTTTTTCTCTTCTTCTTCTGGGACCCCTATAATTCGAATGTTGGTGCTTTTAATGTTGTCCCAGGGGTCTCTGAGACTGTCCTCAGTTCTTTTCATTGTTTTTTCTTTATTCTGCTCTGCAGTAGTTATTTCCACTATTTTATCTTCCAGGTCACTTATCCGTTCTTCTCCCTCAGTTATTTGGCTATCGATTCCTTCTAGAGTATTTTTAATTTCATTTATTGTGTTGTTCATCATTATTTGTTTGCTCTTTAGTTCTTCTAGGTCCTTGTTACATGTTTCTTGTATTTTCTCCATTCTATTTCCAAGATTTTGGACCATCTTTAGTATCATTACTCTGAATTCTTTTTCAGGTAGACTGCCTATTTCCTCTTCATTTGTTTGGTCTGGTGGGTTTTTACCTTGCTTCTTCATCTGCTTTGTGTTTCTCTGTTTCTCATTTTGCTTAACTTACAGTGTTTGGGGTCTCCTTTTCTCAGGCTGCAGGTTCATAGTTCCCATTGTTTTTGGTTTCTGCCCCCAGTGGCTAAGGTTTGTTCAATGGGTTGTGTAGGCTTCCTGGTGGATGAGACTGGTGCCTGTGTTCTGGTGGATGTGTCTGGATCTTGTCTTTCTGGTGGGCAGGACTGTGTTCGGTGGTGTGTTTTGTGGTGTCTGTGGTCTTATTATGCTTTTAGGCAGCCTCTCTGTTAAAGGGGGTGGTTGTGTTCCTGTCTTGCTAGTTGTTTGTTATAGGGTGTCCAGCACTGTAGGTTGCTGGTCATTGAATGGAGCTGGGTCTTAGTGTTGAGATAGAGATCTCTGGGAGAGCTTTCACCATTTAATATTACATGCAGATGGGAGGTCTCTTGTGGACCAATATCATGAACTTGGCTCTCCCACCTAAGTGGCACAGGCCTGACACCCAGCCAGAGAACCGAGACCCTGTCAGCCACATAGCTCAGAAGAAAAGGGAGAAAAAAAGAAAGAAAGAATAAAATTAAGTTATTAAAATAAAAAATTATTAAAAAATTAAAAAGTAATTTAAAAAGATAAAGAAAAAAAAAGAAAGAAAGAGGAGAGCAACCAAATCAAAAAGCAAATCCACCAATGATAACAAGGACTAAAAACTATACTAAAACAAACAAACAAGACAGAACCCTAGGACAAATGGTAAAAGCAAAGCTATACAGACAAAATCATACAAAGAAGCATACACATACACACTCACAAAAAGAGAAAAAGGAAAAAAAAAATTTATATATATAAAAAAGGAAGAGAGCAACAAAATCAATAAACAAATCTACCAATGATAATAAACTCTAAATACTAAACTAAGATAAACATAAAACCAGAAACAAATTAGATGTAGAAAGTAAACCCCAAGTCTACAGTTGCTCCCAAAGTCCATGGCCTCAATTTTGGGATGATTTGTTGTCTATTCAGGTTTTCCAGAGATGCAGGGTACATCAAGTTGATTGTGTGGATTTAATCTGCTGCTCCTGAGGCTGCTGGGAGAGATTTCCCTTTCTCTTCTTTGTTTGCACAGCTCCTGGGGTTCAGCTTTGGGTTTGGCCCTGCCTCTGCATGTAGGTCACCTGAGGGCGTCTGTTCTTTGCTCAGACAGCACAGGGTTAAAGTCGCAGCTGATTAGGGGGCTCTGGCTCTCTCAGGCC
Organism: Grampus griseus; assembly: GCF_964374135.1. Classification (NCBI taxonomy): domain Eukaryota; kingdom Metazoa; phylum Chordata; class Mammalia; order Artiodactyla; family Delphinidae; genus Grampus; species Grampus griseus. The sequence goes on from NC_139018.1 coordinate 123,469,090, forward strand.
GGGGGGAGGGAGGGGTACGGAACGTGTGGTGAGCCTGTGGCGGCAGAGCCCAGCATGACCTTGCACCAGCCTGAGGCACGCCATGTGTTCTCCCGGGGAAGTTGTCCCTGGATCACGGGACTCTGGAAGTGGCGGGCTGCACAGGCTCCCAGGAGGGGAGGTGTGGATAGTGACCTGTGCTCGCACACAACCTTCTTGGCGGCTGGAGCAGCAGCCTTAGCATTTCATGCCCGTCTCTGGTGTCTGCGCTGATAGCTGCAGCTCATGCCCATCTCTCGAGCTCGTTTACGCAGTGCTCTGAATCCCTTCTCCTCACTCACCCTGAAACAACAGTCTCTTGCCTCTTAGGCAGGTCCAGACTTTTTCCTGGACTCCCTCCTGTTTAGCTGTGGTGCACTAGCCCCCTTCAGGTTGTGTTCACGCAGCCAACCGCAGTGCTCTCCTTGGGATCTGAACTCTGAAGCTGGAGCCTCAGCTCTCAGTGCCCACCCACCCCGGGGACTGAGCAGACAAGCCTCTCAGGCTGGTGAGTGCTGGTCGGCAGCGATCCTCTGTGCGGAAATCTCTCCGCTTTGCCCTCTGCACTCCTGTTGCTACGCTCTCTTTTGTGGCTCTGAAGCTTCCCTGCCGCCCCCCCCCACCCCGAGCTTCCCCCCAACGTCTCTGCTAGTGAAGGGGCTTCCTAGTGTGTGGAAACTTTTCCTCCTTCACAGCTCCTCCCAGGGGTGCAGGTCCTGCCCCTATTCTTTTGTCTCTGTTTTTAATTTTTTCTTTTGCCCTACCCAGGAACGTGGGAAGTTTCTTGCCTTTTGGGAAGTCTGAGGTCTTCTGCCAGCGTTCAGTAGGTGTTCTGTAGGAGTTGTTCCACGTGTAGATGTATTTATGATGTATTTGTGGGGAGGAAGGTGATCTCCACGTCTTACTCCTCTGCCATCTTAAAGGTCGCCCCCTCCAACCAGGGTTTGTCTTTTAAAGAGTTTTAATTCCCCAGGGAGTCTCAATGTCTCATCTTTCATTTTTATTTGAGGCAGTAAAATCCTATTTGTTTGAAATGGCTTGGATCCAGAAAGGTCAGACAGATCAGTGCCAGTGTACTGGCCACCCTGCCCCACTGAGCATCTCCACATAAGCTGGCATCACCTTTCCCAGTCCTGGGCCCAGGTCCCTTGGCTGCCTCCTGAGTACTCTCAGCAGTACATTTAGACTAAATAAAGATCTGTCTTTCATCTATGCGTATTATTTCCTAAATATCCACAAATTTTCTCTAGACTAATATAAAATAAATCAAAAGTATCCTTGAGTTATGGTGTTTTTTTTTTTATGGGCAATCTTTCAAATTAAAGCTACCAAAAGTACAACTTTGATATTTGTTCCAATATCTGAAACGTTTGGCTTGGACATGTCCTGGCATCTGATTTTAAACACCATCCCTATCTATAACATGACCTCTTAAATCATTTTTACAGTTTCTTCCTGAATAGGGTAGTCATGTACCACTTTTGCTAGTGATTTTATAACAAGTGAATTATTATGCTCATGGCATTCAGTTCCTGGTCATCGAGATCTTACAACTCGGCAGGCATCATGGCAGGCCTGCGAGGCTTGAATGCAGACCTAGCCCCCACTCTACATCCGAGGCTGTATCTTGAAGCATTTTTAGAATCTAGGTGTGCTGCTTCACATATACTGATGGATCATCCAGGCTTTCTCTCTGCTGTCAGCATCTCTGAGTTCCTTGAAGAGGGTTATCTGAGGGCTCTTAGTTGATTGCAAAGGAGCCTGTGGTGAGTCTGCACCTAAAAGTCTGCAGTATTTTTGAATATTTACAGAATATTTCTGAATATTTACAGAATCAGAGCCAGACAAAGCTTCAACATCTCCTACCTTGATGTGCAGATGCCAGCTGTTTGGTTTTGTTGGAGCTTTAGAATTTTACCATCCCTGGACAGTAGTGGTTACAGCATCAAACCTGACATGTTTTAATAGGAGGAACTTCTCAGAATGGGAGGCTCTCTCCAAGATGTGACTTGGGTGGTATGATGGTTAGTTTTATGTGTTTACCTGACTGGGCTAAGGGATGCCCAGATAGCTGGTAAAACATGATTTTGGGTGTGTCTGTGAGGATGTCTCCTGAAGAGATCTGAATCTGAGCTGGCAGGCTGATTAAAGGAGCTGGCCCTCCCCAAGGTGAATGGCATCCCCCAACCTGCTGAGGGGCCAGATAGAACAGAATGGCAGAGAGAGGAAGGAGGGATGTGCTTTTTTCACTTGAGCTGGGATCCTCTCCTGCCCTCAGACATCAGACTCCTGGTTCTCAGGTCTTCAGACTTGGCCTGGAGCCTCCAGCTCACAGATGGCAGGTCATGGGACTTCTTGGCCTCCATAGTTAATCCTCCATAACAGATCTCTTCTTATTGTTAGGATTGAAGAAGACAGTTTAGGTGATACAAACTGTATTTAACACCTCACAAAGCAGATAATCTCCTTTTGGAGAACAGCAAAATGAGGCAAAAGGCAGGAAGCTTTCACAAGATAAAGAATAAAGAACAAGGGAAAGACAAATAGAACACACCTGATTGGTTGGGGCCCCAGAGTAACCCTTGTTTGGGGTGAGAAGGCCCAAAGTTGACTTGGCGTTTGGGGATTGACTGACTGCATAGATTGCATTTCTGGTCAAGCAAAGCATCTAGAGGGACACAAAAGTGATCTAGGTTTTGGTTTGCTGATGCGGCATTCCAGGCAGGAGCTGCTCCATTTTGGGCCTAGAAAGGTATTTCAACACTACATCTCTATATATCTTATTGGTTCTGTTTCTCTGGAGAACCCAGACTAACACAGGTGAGGTCTCTGTAAAACACCAAGAGGGTGTTGGAAACAAGTCTGTGTCTGAAGAAAATTGAATCCAAGCTGCAACCAATGTATGAAAGAAAGAAAGAAGGAAGGAGTGAAGGAAGGAAGGGAGGGAGGGAGGGAGAGAGAGAGGAAGGAGGGAAGGAGAAAGAGAAAGAAAGAAAGAAAGAAAGAAAGAAAGAAAGAAAGAAAGAAAGAAAGAAAGAAAGAAAGAAGAAAGAAAGAAGGAAAGAAGGAAAGGAAGAAGGAAAGAAAGGAAAAGGCAGTAAAGAGGGCTCTGCCAGGGCTCTCCTCTGAGGCTCAGAGCGCCTGCCCCTCCTGTGGGCACCTGCTGGGCAGAGGGCCTGGTGGGCTGTGGGACCCTCCCTCTGCCTCCTCCCTTCACCCCTCCCCTGGCCCCCCAGCAGCACCTTCCTCTAGAGAAACCCTTTCCCCAGACACCTGATCCACTTTCCTTCCACTGTCACTGGTGGGTCAGCTCTTTTGGTGGAGCGAGTTGTTTTTAGCGGGAGTGTGGGCTGCATTCTGATGTACTGTGCTACTTTAAATTTCCTCAGCATTGCTGTTTTTGTTGGTGTAAAACCGCTTTTTCAGTGTTTTCTCATTCATATGGAACGTTAAAAACTCCATTACAATTTTACATCCAGCAGAGAGGTCTACCCATTTCAAAGTTGTTCTGACCACATTCTTCTCGGGGTAAAATCCTTCCGAATTCTCTTCCTGCGGTTTTAACACCCAGCTGTCAGCTGACAAGCCAGCTTTCTCTGTTTCTCATCTTCCAGGGAAGCCAGACTGGATGGTTCTCCTCAGAGGGGTCCCCGATGACCCCGTCTTACAGCTGGTGGAGGGCGGGTGGGAACCAGAGCAGAACAGAAGGGGCCACACTGCACGAGGGGCCTGGGTCAGGCTGGGGGCCTGGGAAGCAGCTCCAGACCTGGCTCCCAGCACCTCCCTCCCCAGGACAGAGCCCCTCCCCTCCTCCGCTCTCCCTTCTCCAGGATGGACTCCTCTTCCCCAGATGAGTCATCTAAGTGTCACCTCGTCCCGTCAGGCCTCTGGGAACCTGGTCTGGGAGGAGAGCAATCCTGGTCGGGCCTCACCCCACCCTCTGCCCACGGTCTCTGTGTCCTAGGACAAAGTGGAGGAAATAAGAGGGAACCTGTCTCCCTTTTTAAAACAAAGTAACACCATTAGCATAGGAAACATGCTGCTGAGTGGTAGTTTCATAGGGAGGGCAGGGCGGGTGGAGGAGGACGGAGGAGAATGTTGGCTTCTGACGGCTGTCTGCGAACACACCTCCGCCAGGCCCTGGCACTAGGAGAGAGGCAGCTCCTGGAAAGGCAGGTAAAGAAATTGCACCCAAGTGTCTGAGGAACAGCCTCTCCTATATGCAGCCAAGGCTCCCTGCTTGTTGCAGAGCGTGCAGACACTCCTTGGAGGGAGATTTAGCGGCTTTGCACCCGCTTCAGGCTGGCTCTGGTGCACCCCCTCCCGGTGAAAATGAGGAGAGATGAGGGGTCTCCCAGGAGGTTCATTGATTCTAGGCCGTATACATATTCTAAGGGAAGGCTTCTGAGTAATTATTTTTTGAAAAAAGTTACTTATTTTTAAAAATTCTGGTAAAATATCCATAACATAAAATTTATCATTAAAAAATTAATTTTACTGAAGTATAGTTGATTTACAGTGTTGTGTTAATTTCTGCTTACAACAAAGTGATTCAGGTATACATATATATATTCTTTTTCATATTCTTTTCCACTGTGGTTTATCACAGGGTTTTGAATATAGTTCCCTGTGCTACATAGTAGGACCTTGTTATGTATCTATTCTCTATATAAGAGTTTGTGTCTGCTAATCCCAAATTCCCAATCCATCCCTCCCCTACCACCCCTCCCCATAAATTTATCATTTTTAAGTGTCCAGCTCAGTGGCGTTAAGTACCTACACATTATTGTGCAGCCATCACCACCATCCATCCACAGGACTCTTTTCATCTGGCAAAACTGAAACTCCATACCCATTAAGCACTAACTCCCGCTCCCCTCTCCCCCAGCCCCTGCCACCCACCATCTACTTTCTGCCTCTATGAATTTAGTTACTCCAGGTGCCTCAGAGAAGTGGGATCATACAGGATTTGCTTTTTGTGACTGGCTTATTTCACTTAGCATAATGTCCTCCAGGCTCATCTGTGTTGTAGCACGTGTCAGAATTTCCTTCCTTTTAAGGCTGAATGGTATCCCATTGAGGGATAGACCACATTTTGTTTATCTGTTGATGGACATTTAAGTTGTTTCCATCTTTTGGCTATTGTGAATAATGCTGCTATGAACATGAGTGTACAAATACCTGTTTGAGTCCCTGCTTTCAGTTCTTTGGGGTATATACCGAGAAGTGGAATTACTGCGTCACATGGTAATTCTATTTTTCATTTTTGAGGAATTGCCATCCCAGAATATTTCTGCTTTCACATCAGACTTGGTGGATGGTTGTGCTTCCATTCTTCACCTTTTCGCCTGTTTTCAGTTGGACTCACTTAGTGTGTTCTAACCATGATAGGCTTTAGAAAGCTAGTGTATCAGAAGTCATGAGCGAGGTTTGCTGCATTCACCATCAACATCTGTGCTTTTCAGGAAGTCGTTTTTAGGAAGTCACATTGAAAGTACTTAATTACTCTATAAAGTAAATACTGCCAATTAAACAGCACAGAGGTTTGACTCCAAGTTCTTTAGACTTATTTCAAGTGTCTTCCTAATTTGGGAAAAAGATTTATTTTTGGCCAACACCAAATTGACAGAGCCAACAGGTGGCCAGTTCATGGGATGTGCACCTTCTCAGAGCTGCCTGCACAGGGTGTTCATCAATGTGACCTTCAAGTTACTGAACTGAGGAAAAACTGAACCCATAGTTCCCCCCTTGAGGTGGTGGAAGCACTTTGCAAAGTCCTTTATAGCACAGAGCACTCCTAGAGGTTTCTACAAACACCCTTTGGCGTGGCGGGTGGGGGGGTGGGGGAAAAGTGCAAGATATTTTCCCCAAATTTTAAAGTCTTTTTTTAAGAAAAAGAGCATTTCAAACACTAACAAAAATAAAATAGTATTAATCATTTCCATTACCCTGCTTTGGCAACTTTGCCATCCTATTTCATCTATCTCTCCCACTCCTTTTTTTTTCAAGTTATGAAACCAAGTCCCAGATATCATGTCAATTTCACCAATAAACATTGTATCTCTAATTGACAAGAACATGATTTTTTGTTTGTTATTTTTCCCCATATAGCTGCCTTGCTCAATGAAATTATCAACAGTTACTGAATATTTTCTTATGTGCATTCTATAATGAAAATACGTATGCCTCAGGAATGCCTTTTACTATTGGATTGTTCAGATGTGAATCTAAACAAGGCCCAGATGTGGCACTGGGTTATGTCTCTAGTCACTGTCAGGGAGAGGAAATCCCTCCCCCCCTTTAAAGTTCTTGTGGCTGAACTAATACACAAAACAGGTTAACAGGAGAAAAAGAAACACATTGTAATTCATGGGAATGGAGGGCTCCTGGAAATGGACCTAAGTGGTCAAAATATCAATAGGCAGCTTTTATACTTTTTAGACAAAGAAATAATAAATTTCTGAGGAATTTACAGAACAAAGAAACTTAGGTTTTGGGTGCCCAATTAGAAACAGATTAAAGAAGTAACAAGGTTTGTTTATTATATAGGCTTCTTGGCTGGAAATCACTCTTTTCAGTGATGGGTGTTCTTTTACCTCCAGAAGCGGACAGTGCACCTTTCACATGAGAAATTTACTTCCTGTTCTCAGGGGGACACAAAGGAGGGTCAGACCATCCCTCTTGCATTGGTCATTTCTTAAGTAACTTTTTAAAAATTTTAGGAATTCTTTTTTTTTTAAATTGAAGTATAGTTGATTTACAATGTTGTGTTAGTTTCAGGTGTACAGCAAAGTGATATATATATATATATATATATAATTTTTCAGATTCGTTTCACATACAGGTTATTACACAGTATTGAGTATAGTTCCCTGTGTTATACAGTAGGTCCTTATTGTTTATCTATGTATAGTAGTGTTTAAGTAACTTTAACTCAAAATAATCAATGTGCCATTTAGGCACATTTTGATGCAGCCTACCCTGGGCCGCAATATCACCCTCTTTTGTTTTTCTTATTTTAGCAGATTTTATTTTTTTAGAACAGTTTTAGATTAACAGAAAAATTGGTAATACAATACAGAGAATTCTTGTATACCCCTGTTCACGGTCCCCCCTTTTATTCACATCTTACATCAGTGTGGTACAATTGTTAAGATTAATGAACCAATATTGATATATGTACTAGTCAGTGTTCCCCAAATAGATAGAACCAATAGGATGTCTATCTCTATCTCTATTTCTTCTTTTTCATTGAAGTATAGTTGATGTACAATGTAAGTTACAGATGTACAATATAGTGATTCACACTTTTTAAAGGTTATACTGCACTTATAGTTATTATAAAATATTGGCTATATTCCCCATGCTTTACCATATGTCTTTGTAGTTTATTTTATACCTAGTAGTTTGTCCCTTCTAATACCCTACCCCTATAATGCCCCTCCCCCTTTCCCTCTCCCCACTGGTAACCACTAGTTTGTGCTCTATATCTGTGAATATGCTTCTTTTTCGTTATATTCACTAGTTTGTTGTATTTTTTATATTCCACATATAAGTGATATCATACAGTATTTGTCTTTGTCTGACTTATTTCACTTAGCATAATCCCCTCCAAGTTCATCAATGTTGTTGCAAATGGCAAAATTTCATTCTTTCTTATGGGCTGAGTAGCATTACACTGTGTGTGTGTGTGTGTGTGTGTGTGTGTGTACCACATCTTCTTTATCCATTCATCTGTCGATAGACACTTAAGTTGCTTCCACACCTTAGCAACTGTAAATAGTGGTGCTATGAACATTGGGGTGCATGTATGTTTTCAAATCAGTGTTTTTGTTTCTTTTTCAGATATGTACCAAGGAGTGGAATTGCTGGGTCATATGGTAGTTCTATTTGTAGTTTTTTGAGGACCCTACATACTGTTTTCCACAGTGGCTGCACTAATTTACATTCCCACCAACAGTGTAGGAGGGTACCCTTTTCTCTACATCCTTACCAAAATTTGTTAATTGTGGTCTTTTTGATGATAGCCATTCTGACAAGTGTGAGGTGACATCTTATTGTGGGTTTTGATTTGCATTTCCCTGATGATTACTGATGTTGAGCATCTTTTTATTTCTCATCTGTTTGATAGAGAAGTGGTTTCTCCAAGCCCTAGATCTACTACTCTTTCTCACAGATTCCAGGATGGATAATTAGCATCAAAACAAAAAAACCGGGCTTCCCTGGTGACGCAGTGGTTTAGAGTCCACCTGCCGATGCAGGGGACACTGGTTTGTACCCCGGTCCGGGAAGATCCCACACGCTGTGGAGCGGCTGGGCCCGTGAGCCATGGCTGCTGAGCCTGCGCGTCCAGAGCCTGTGCTCTGCAACGGGAGAGGCCACAACAGTGAGAGGCCCGCATACTGCCAAAAAAAAAAAAAAAAAAAAGAAACAAAAAAACCCTCCTTGTTTCTTCTTTGCAGTATGACATGGAAATAACTTAATCAAGAGTGTGATCATAGCTTCAGAAATAGCTGAAAAAAATTGCTTTACTCTCCTTAAACTCAAGTTCATGTACTCCTCCTTCTTCAAAGAGCTGCAAGAACTATCATCATTTGTGTTTGTGTCAGGGATGATTGGAGAAGTTCATTTTCCTCATTAAAGGCATTAGATTTAGATTCTATCACTCAAGGCAGTTTCCTGTATTGAACATACAGAATTTTTCATTTCTAAAGCTATTGGTAACACGTCTTATTATTGGTGTAGAAAATGGAAGGATCTTATAATCCTCTTAGTTCTTCAAGCCGTGGGTACAGTCCATTTGTCACTGTGAAATAAATTTTGTCGCAAATAGCATTAAAAAAGAAAGAAAGAAACGAAACAGACTACAAAATATCAGAGTACATCATGTATTAATCTGCTCAGGCTGCCGTAACAATGTACCACAGATTGGGTGGCTTAAACAACAGAAATGTATGATTTAACAGTTCTGGAGGCTGGAACTCCAAGTTGTCAGGGTTGGTTTCTTCTGAGGCCTCTCTCCTTTGCTTGTAGATGGCTGTCTCTTCCTTGTGGCCTCACATGGTCTCTCTCTGTGTCTGTCTGCATACTGATCTCCTCTTCTAGGATGTCAGTCAGATTGGATTAGGGCCCACACTACTGACCTCACTTAATTTAATCACCTCTTTGTTTCTAAGTACAGTCACATTCTGAGGTACTGGTGGTTAGCACCTCAAATTTTGGGAGACCACAATTCAGCCCACAATATGTCACATCATGTATTTTTTGTGAAGCTTTGCCTTAAATATGTGTGTGTTGATTGGGTTGCAATGTAAAGCATATTTCCCATTGTATAATAGGTGTTGATGTTTAAAAACACAGAGCTTGATGATTCGCTGGTAGGATGCCCTGCAATGCCCTTTTTCTCCTTGGGATGAGGTGGAGACTGCAGGATCTGGAAGCCAGTGAGGAAGGGTATGAGTGGGTTATAAGGTGGACTGTTTGCACTTCTCATACTCCGTCATTTGTTGGTTGTTGTTTGCCTTTAGTTTTCAGTAACATCCAGGTTGTTGGTAGCTTCCTAAGGTTGTAGGATTGAGGTCCCATTTCCTTGCTTATCACCGGTCTGGGACACACTTAACTCCTGTAAGCTGCTCTCAGGTCCGGGCCACACGCCCCCCTGCATCACAGCAACACAGAGCCTCTTCTCATAAATCTCCTCTCTGGTTTTCCCTTCCGCCTTTACAGGCACATGTCATGAGACTGGGCCCACCTGAGCAGTCACCCTTTTGATGAATTCAGAATCAGTGAATTAGTAACCTTAATTACATCTCCACAATCCCTTTTGCCATGTAGCTATTCTATCATGTTCACCATCCCAGTGATTAGGGTAAAAGTCCTGGGGCCATTTTATTTATTTATTTTACTTTTTTTAACATCTCTATTGGAGTATAATTGCTTTACAATGGTGTGTTAGTTTCTGTTGTATAACAAAGTGAATCAGCTATACATATAAATATATCCCCATATCTCCTCCCTCTTGTGTCTCCCTCCTACCCTCCCTATCCCACCCCTCCAGGTGGACACAAAGCACTGAGCTGATCTCCCTGTGCTATGCAGCTGCTTCCCACTAGCTATCTATTTTACATTTGGTAGTGTATATATGTCCATGCCACTCTCTCACTTTGTCCCAGCTTACCCTTCCTCCTCCCCGTGTCCTCAAGTCCATTCTCTATGTCTGCGTCTTTATTTCTGTCCTGCCCCTAGGTTCTTCAGGACCTTTTTTTTGATTCCATAAATATGTGTTAGCATACGGTATTTGTTTTTCTCTTTCTGACTTACTTCACTGTGTATGACAGTCTCTAGGTCCATCCACCTCACTACAAATAACTCAATTTCGGTTCTTTTTATGGCTGAGTAATATTCCATTGTATATATGTGCCACATCTTCCTTATCCATTCATCTTTTGATGGACACTTGGGTTGCTTCCATGTCCTGGCTATTGTAAATAGAGCTGCAATGAACATTTTAGTACATGACTCTTTTTGAATTATGGTTTTCTCAGGGTATATGCCCAGTAGGGGCATTGCTGGGCCTGGGGCCATTTTAGATTCTGCTCAGCACAGGCCCAGACTCTGTGAGGTGACCAGTGAACTTGCATTTGGTCAGTAGAGATGAAAACCATTTGTGTCCACTGGAGATGATAATACCAAAGGCTTGAGTGGTTTTTGTTTTTCTGTTTGCTTTGGTTTTGGTTTTGGTTCCATTAGGACATTAGCCAGATTTGTCTTTAACTTGGCAAACTTATTTCAGTGGCACTTTTTCTCCTTCCCTCCTGAGTGATGGTCTAGAATTTGTTCCATGAACTCTTTGAATCACTCTGCTGTGCTGCTGGACACTTTAGTGTTGAGTAGACAAAGTTCTGACACATGTCTGTTCTATATTTGTATGGAGTTGTGGGTTTAGCTTTTTTTTTTTGCGGTATGCGGGCCTCTCACTGTTGTGGCCTCTCCCCGTTGTGGAGCACAGGCTCCGGACACGCAGGCTCAGTGGCCATGGCTCATGGGCCCAGCCGCTCCGCAGCATGTGGGATCTTCCTGGACCAGGACACGAACCCGTGTCCCCTGCATCAGCAGGCAGACTCTCAACCACTGCACCACCAGGGAAGCCCTGGGTTTAGCTTTTTGACAGGGCAATTCAGTTTTCCAGGAGACCTGGACTTGCAGCTTCTGAGACTTACTGTTCCCTCTTTTTCCTACCATAAACCCCTGACTGACTGAGCTCTCCCATAGCTCTGCCTTTTGAATAAAAAGGTATAAAAATCCACCTCATGCATGGCTTTCTGTCATTAAAAGTTTGCACAGTGAGTGACATCTTAAAAAGAAACCTAGTGTAACGTATTCTGCCACATGTGGGACTTTTTGGAGCAGACGGTGATGGAAAAGTTGAGCAAAGGGAAAATGACACACATCACACAGCTGTGACTTGCGTGTCCTTCCCTCTGGGCGAAGCTGGTGGGCAGAGAGGGCAGGGCTTGGCCAAGGTCTGTATGACCAATTATGGAACTTTCCGACCACGGACAATCTCCAGACTCACTGAGACGGAGCTTTCCTTACCTGAGAAGTGGGGGAGACCACCTGCGGCCCCACCTCTGCATGTAGCCCCATCTCAGGGCCAAAGCAGACTCTGTGAGGTATCAGGTAAGTAGTCTTGCTCTCTGGCCTGGGATAGAATACGGTGACTCAGCCACACTCCCAGTCTACCCCTAGCATGGCCTTTGTCACTACCCAGGCCAGAGACCCAGAGCACCCAGCCGGAGCCTTTGAGACCAACCTTCCCTGATGGTGCAGTGAGGGTCCACTCTGGCATGTCCCTATTACCCCAGCTCTGCCTGAAATGCATGCAGGATCTATGGTTCTGATGCAGGGGGATATTTCTCACACCACCAAACAATTCTGCAATACCAGCTGAGTATCCTACAGTTTAAGAGGTCTTGGAGACAGAACCAGATTCTACAGGTTAAAGTCTCTGTCCTACAAGACCACTCCCACCTTGGATGCCAACTCCAAGTCCAGGATGTCACCTGTGCTTATGACTGACTGGCTGTAAATCAGAGGTTCCCAGGACCCCTTCCTTGGGTTCCATTGATTTGCTAGAGTGGCTCACAGAACTCTGTGAGGTCAGAGAAGCATTTTACTTACTAGATCACCAGTTTATTATAAAAAGATATAACTCAGGAACAGCCAGGTGTAAGAGATGCAGAGAGTGAGGTATGGGAAAGCACGGAGCTTCCCCACCCCCTCCAGGCACCACCCTCCCAGCACTTGAACATCCTCACCAACCCAGAAGCTCTGCAGCTCTTTCCTTTTGGGTTTTTTGGAGGCTTCCTTACATAAGCACGACTGATTAAGTCACTGGACATTGGCAATAGATTCACCTCTGTCCCCTTTCCCCTCCCTCGAGGTCAGGAGGGTGGGACTGAAAGTCACAACCCTCTAATCACATGGTTGGTTCCTCTGGTAACCAGCCCCCATCTTTAGGTGACCTAGGGGGCTTCCAAAAGTCACTCATTAACATAATAAAAATACACCTTTATGATGCTTGTCACTTAGGAAATTCTAAGGGTTTTAGGAGTTCTGTGCCAAAAACAAAGACCAAATATATATTTCTTATTATAAACCACAACATCACACCTACTTTCTGGAAGCTTCCCCACTCCACTAGAGATGCTTTGAGGTGTGGACAATATACAAAGAGAGGGGAATTCACTCACTTCCCATTTGACAGGACTTACCTTCTGAGTTCTTGTCCTGAGGATATTTCTTCCCTGGACCACAGAGCCCATGAACACACACTTGGTATAAGAATTGGTGGGAATCAGCGTTGGTGGAAGCAGCATGGAGGAGACCAAGTTAAGGTGGTTATATTTTTTTCCTGTGCCTACAGGGGGCCCACAGATGGCTTTTGGGAGGGGGAATGAAATGATTGGATTTTAGGGAAGCAGAGCAAACGTCAGAGACAGTGGCCTGGCTAAGGGCAATGACTTTGGCAATGTATAGGAAGGTGCTGATTTGAGAGACTCTGGGGAAAAAAAATTGTCTACTGGACTAGAAACTCCTTATATGTATGTCAAGGGAATGAGGGAGATAGAAAGGGATGCTGGGGCTTGGTGCTTAAGAATGGAAGCTCAGGAATAGGAAAGTTGGTAAAAAGAACAGATTTGGACAGTATGATATAAGGCAAATAAAAATTACTGATAATACTAGCTAACATAGCTAGGCATTCAGATTCTAGAAATCCTGTGAGGTAAGATGTTTTGGCTCTGGCTGTCCTGCTGGCTTGTGTGGGGCAGAGAGAAGCCCTTCTCACTGTGTGTCTCCACTGCCATCTCTGGAACATGCACTGTCCTCCCTGGATCGCTGGCCATGGTCCTTCCCACACACTCTCCACACCTGTGGCCTCCAGAACAGCAGCTGCCCTGGCTCTTTCTGACCGTCTCTGACTGTGCCTTCTTTGGGTCCCTTGTCTTCTTTTTTACTGTCTCTAAATGGGGGTTCTTCCCACCCTGCTGCTTATAGGGCAGGGAGGTTCTAGTCACGGTCAGGGTTTCAGCGACTGCATACCTGGCAGTGATGCTCAGATAGAAACCCTCAGCTCACACCCTTCCTCCTGGTTCACACTGAAGAACCCCCGTCAGCAAAACACTACACTCACATCTCAAGTGGAACATGTTCCCAAAGGAACTTACCATCGTTCCCCACTACCTTTCCCACAGCATGACTGGGGATTTCTCCCTCCTATTTCACTTCCAATTGGCCCCAAATGTTTCTCCAGGTAACACCCTTACCCACCCATGCTCTTACCTGACCCAGACCCCTCAGATGGCTACCACAGACCTGCCAGGCTCTGTGCCTTAAGTTCAGACAAACCCCCCTTACAGAAGACAATGGAATGGCTCTCTTTTGCCTGTAATAGTGACCCTCAACTAGGGTGCTATTCCCCCCAGGGAACGCTTGGCAGTGTCTGGAGACATTTCTGGGGGCAGAGGTGCTGGTGGGTAGAATCCAGGGCTGCTGCTAAACAAGCTACAATGTACACCCCCCAACCACACCACAATCATCTGGCCCCACACGGCAATAGCACTGAGGTTGGGCAATCCTCACCTAGAATAAAGCCTGCAGGGTGCCCAAGTCCCTGGCCCACTGTGAACTGCCCACACCTTTGCTCCTGCCCCTCTGGCTTTGCCTCTTATGTCCAGAAACACAGATTTGTTTGTAGTTCCCTCGAGCTACTACCTGCCTTGTCTTGTCCCATGCCCTTGCCCTACTGTCTCCTCTACTTGTCTTGTCCTCTGCTTTCCCTCCCTCACACCTGTTCTTTGCATTATTTATGCCTCCTGCATCCTTTGAGGTTCATGCCAGGCTGTCACCCAGCACGAAGTGGTCCCTGGCACTCTGGTTCCCTGGAATACGTGCTTGCCTCAAGGCCCGCTCTGTGCTCTCATATACCCTGTGCTAATCTACATTTTTGTTTTCTGTGTACCTATGTTCCAACTAAACTGTGAGATTCTTTGTAATGAGGTTATGCCTTTTACAAACCTAGTGTGTCTCATGCCAGGCATAGAGTGGGCATTCAAATTGTAGATTGGATCCATTGGTTTCAGTTCAACAATGAATCCATAAATAAATGAATGAATGGAAGAAGTGAACGAAACCCTATATTTTAGCATTTATTTCCAGAACATTTTCCACTTTACGGTACTGATGCTCCAAGTGTTGGCAACTTACATTAAGTAAGTAAACAAGAGCAAATTAAATTGGAAACCAGTACTTTATTTTTTATGAAAATGTATGATGCTTGTTAAGCTGTAGGACATTTAGTTCAATATTAACATACTTTATTAAATTGTCAAGCACATGAAGACTGTTGGGAGGGAGAACGTACAAGTGAAATGAAATGTGACCAACTAAGAAATGTTGAATGATTATTATACATCTTTATAAATCATTATAGCTCTTGGAGCTTCTGTGACAAGGAAAGGTACTTGGGTTCCAGGGTGCAGGCTCAGTCCTCCGGGCAGTCAGCTGTGTGGTCCTGCACAAGGCTCTCCATCCTTTTACTTTTCAGTGTCCTCATGCAAGACGAGGTCTTCATAATACTTAGGGCTCCTAATATTTTTTATTTTATTAAATCCAAGGATTCTTATTAAGAACGTTGCTTTTTTTTTTTTTTTCTTTTTTGCGGTACATGGGCCTCTCACTGATGTGGCCTCCCCTGCTGCAGAGCACAGGCTCTGGACGCGCAGGCTCGGCGGCCATGGCTCACGGGCCCAGCAGCTCCGTGACATGTGGGATCCTCCCAGACCGGGGCACGAACCCGCGTCCCCTGCATTGGCAGGCGGACTCTCAACCGCTGCGCCACCAGGGAAGCCCAAGAACGTTGCTTTTTATGCATAAGTATATTTGTGTGAGGGACTTTTATGTATTCTCCAATTTCTATAAGTTGTAGATAGAGATGGAAAGATGTGCAATTTAATCAAGTACCACAGGCATAAGTGGGTGTGAGAGGCAACCCATAACGAGAAAAATAAGTTGGGTTATTGTGTTGGGGTCACTGGGTTGTCAAACCCAAGTTCATGTGCCTGATGCACAGTGAGGCTAAACAAGCCCAAATATCAGAGTTTGGAGCAGAGAAAGGTTTATTGCAAGACCAAGCAAGGAGAACAGGTGGCTCATGCTCAAAAAGTCCAAACTCTCCATTGGTTTTCAGGGAAGAGTTTTTATAGGCAAAATTTGAAGAGGAATGCAGGGAGTGTGATTTTCTTCTTATTGGTTGGTGGTGAGGTAACAGGGCGGTGTTCCAGGAATCTTGTGCTCAGCCTGAAGTTACCATCTCCACCTGCGTGGGGGCCTTAGTTTCTGTAGAACCCAGAGATTTGTATCAGCTTGTTACATATATTCCTTGAGGAGGAACCAGGACCCTGTCAGATTGCTGAACTATTGTTTCTTGACTGCCTTTTCTTTGTTTCTGCATTCCCTCACTCCTCTCATTAGTAACTGTTTGAATCTGCCCTTTGGAACTCAGGGAAGGTCTAGGAGGCCGAAACCTTTTTCCTAAAAATAAGAAATGGGGGACATGGAAGGGCTTTTGTACCGGGAAGGTCCTGCGGGGTCCTGCAGGTTCTTGCTCAGTTTTAATCCTTTCTTTTCTTTGATACTCCTCAATCTTGACAGGGAACAGGGGCAGAGCAACAAAGGGAATAAAGTTTTGGATAGAGAGGTTAATCATAAACTTAGCAGAGGAACTTGGTTTCAATGAGGAGGGAAAACACAACTAAGCAACCAGGAACAAAACCTATCTGACTCACAAAGGGAGAAACCAGCAGTGTCTATGTATGTGACTGGCTGGATTGAACACACCCATCAATAAAGTGAGTGGAACTTGTCAGTTTCTAGGGACTGCAGTGGCCGTGTCTTGTTTCCATTTTTTCCTCTGGACAAAGTTGGCTTGCCTGGACAGAGCACCAGTGAGAGTGGGATCTGGACCCACTGGGCTCTGGACCATAGGTCTGGGTGAATATGGCTACGTGTTATCTCCTGATGTCTGTTGTGTCAGGAGGAAGAATCTTCCCGCTATCCTTGTAGGTTCTTCTGGCTGGTCTAAGAATTACATTGACATGAGACAGATTAACAGGAGAAAGTTCAACAAAAATTTAATACCATGTGAACATGGGAGATACCCAGGAAGACTAAGAAATGCTCCAAAACTGAGACCGAGCAGGGCCCTGTGGGGAGCCTCGGCATGGATGCCTTTTTGTCCCCCATTTCTTGTAGGCAAGACTCCAGCCTCCATAACCTTCCCTGAATTCCAAAGGGCAGATTCAAACAGTTGCTAATCAAGAGAGGGGCAGACATGAAACCACCAGATTAAAGGGACTAGAGAATCTCATCAAGATTAGGAGACCCTACACTTGAGACCCTGCACACACCCTAATCTTGTTAGCAACCCCACCCTTTTGAAACTTTACAGAAGAAAGAAGAATGCAAGACTGTTACTGTCTTGATCCTTATTGCATACCCCTGACCACTTTAAGACTATAAGACCTCTCCCTATTCCCCAGGGAGGGGGGCACAGTTCTTGAGGCACTGGCTTGCTGTGTTCCCTCCTTGCCTGGCAAAGAAATAAAGCGACCCTTTCTTTCTCCTCCAAAACTCTGCCTCCCTATCTCATTTTGGCATCAGTGTACAGATAGCCAATATTTTGGCATCAAAATATCCGAAATCCTCACTTTAAATACTATCTTCAGCTAAAGACAAAAAGGATGTTGAGGGTGGATAGAGTCAGTTACAGGAGGGATCAGGAAAAGCAGAGTAAATGAGAGTGATTGTGATGCAGACTTAAGTCATTGCCTTCTCCATTGATAAGCATTTCTAGAGATTTGGTCATCTTCCTCTTCCAGGTACTGAGAGGTAGATACCCTTGGGAATGGAGGTTACCTTTACAAATGTACATGTTTCTTACAAAAGGGTAATTCCTACTTGGTTTCCATAGTTTTCCCCATGCCCAGTGTTTATTAGAAGATAACCAGTTTAAAATAATTAATATGTCAAGCAGACACACTTTGGGGTAACAAATTCTCCTGCCCTACACCTCTATGTGGTGATGATCTTGGGGGGACCTCAGCCTGCAGCGGCTTGAAGCAGGATTTTGGTTCCCGGCCAAAGACTGAATTCAGGCTGCAGCAGTGAGAGTGCTGAATCCTAGCCACTAGACCACCAGGGACAGTGGCCAGTGACAAGGCCCTGGCCCATTGGCTTTGTAGAAGTGAATTTCCACAAATAGAGGGAAAGTAGTGCAATAAGTAAAGTGTTTATTTGGAGGAAAAAGAGTACGTGTGAATAGACTCACATGGGTGAGCTCAGAGAGAAAATGATGTGCTTGTGGTTGTTTGAATCCCTTATATGGGGCATTTCTTCCGAGTTTCCTCTGGCCAATCATCTTCTTTGCCTTGCTCTGAGTTAGTATTTGGTTTATCTCAGGGTCCTCCCCTGTGTGCGCATGCATCTCTTAGCCAAGATGGATTCTAGCGAAGAGGCTTATGAGTAGGTTGACATCGCCTACTGTTGGGTGGTGTCCCCTCCCCTTTTGGTCCCTGAGGAGCCTTACTGTACCTATGTAGTCAGGAAGGTCTTCATGACTCCAAGAATGAAGAATATGTGGTCTCTTTAACTCTTATCTGGGCAGAGCTCAGCTCCTCTCTGCCCCTGCTATTATCTTTATCTTGGAGTATCTGTCCACAGGGGAAAAACTACAGCTGCTCAGCCTGGGGCCCATCTATCTCCTGCCTCAGTGATATAAGCAGAGGAATGGAGGGTAAATGTTTGGACATTTTTGTAGAAACCTGACACTGCCCCAGCATCCGTGTGTGTCATCAGGGGACTCAGTGAGCAGGTATGGACCAGTTCAGGGGCTGCTGGACTCTGATGGGTGGGAGCCACAGACTAGCCACAAGTGCAGAACTGTTAGGACATGTGACATTTATGGCTGACTTGTCAACTATAAGGCGACCTTCTGCATCTGAAAAAAATGGGAGCATTTAGTCTACAACATCTGATGTTTATGATCATTATAATTTTAAATTAAGCCAGTGTTAATGTTATTAGCTAAAGCAACTAAGTGAAATTTTTTAAATAGATCTTTATTGGAGTATAATTGCTTCACAATACTGTGTTAATTTCTGTTGTACAACAGAGTGAATCAGCCATATACATACATATATCCCTATATCCCCTCCTTCTTGAGCCTCCCTCCCATCCTCACTATCCCACCCATCTAGATCATTGCAAAGCACGGAGCTGATCTCCTTGTGCTATGCTGCTACTTCCCACTAGCTATTTTACATTCAGTAGTGTATATATGTTGATGCTACTCTCACTTCACCTCAGCTTCCCCCACACCCCGTGTCCTCAAATCCATTCTCTAGGTCTACGTCTTTATTCCTGCCTTGTAACTAAGTTCATCAGTACCTTTTTTTTTTTTTTAGATTCCATATATATGTGTTAGCATATGGTATTTGTTTTTCTTTTTCTGATTTACTTCACTCTGTATGACAGACTCTAGGTCCATCCACCTCACTACAAATGACCCAATTTCATTCCTTTTTATGGCTGAGAAATATTCCATTGTATATATGTGCCACATCTTCTTTATCCATTCATCTGTCGGTGGACACTTAGGTTGCTTCCATGTCCTGGCTATTGTAAATAGAACTGCAATGAACAGTGGTATATGTGGTATATTGTGGTATATGACTCTTTTTGAATTACGGTTTTCTTAGGGTATATGCCCAGTAGTGGGATTTCTGGGTCATATGGTAGTTCTATTTTTAGTTTTTTAAGGAACCTCCATACTGTTTTCCATAGTGGTTGTATCAATTTACATTCCCACCAACAGTGCAGGAGGGTTCCCTTTTCACCACACCCTTTCCAGCATTTATTGTTCCTAGATTTTTTGATAATTACCATTCTGACCAGCGTGAGGTGATACCTCATTGTAGTTTTGATTTGCATTTCTCTAATAATTAGTGACATTGATGTTTCATGTGCCTCTTGGCCATCTGTATGTCTTCCTTGGTGAATTGTCTATTTAGGTCTTCCATCCATTTTTTAACCAGATTTTTTTTTTTTTTTTTTTGATATTGAGCTCCATGAGCTGTTTGTATATTCTGGAGATTAATCCTTTGTCTGTTGTTTCATTTGCAAATATTTTCTCCCATTCTGAGGGTTGTCTTTTTGTCTTGTTTATGGTTTCCTTTGCTGTGCAAAAGCTTTTAAGTTTAATGAAGTCCTATTTGTTTATTTTTGTTTTTATTCCCATTACTCTAGGAGGTGGGTCAAAAAAGATCTTGCTGTGGTATATGTCAAAGAGTGTTTTTCCTATGTTTTCCTCTAAGAGTTTTATAGTGTCTGGTTTTACATTTAAGTCTTTAGTCTATTTGGAGTTTATTTTTGTGTATGGTGTTAGGGAGTGTTCGAATTTCATTCTTTTATATGTAACTGTCCAGTTTTCCCAGCACCACTTATTGAAGAGGCAGCCTTTTCTCCATTTTATGTTCTTGCATCCTCTGTCATAAATTAGGTGCTCAATTTATGCATGGGTTTATCTCTGAGAATTCTATCCTGTTCCATTGATCTATATTTCTGTTTTTGTGCCAGTACCATACTGTCTTGACTACTGTAGCTTTGTGCCAACAACCAGGAAAGGAAAAATCAACAGTAACACAATAATAATAGGGGACTTTAACACCCCACTTACACCAATGGACAGATCTTCCAAATGGAAAATAATAAGGAAACACAAGGTTTAAATGACACAATAGACCAGATAGACTTAATTGATATTTATAGAACATTCCACCCCAAAGTGGCAGAATACACTTTCTTCTCAAGTGCACATGGAATATTCTCCAGGATAGATCACATCTTCGGTCACAAATCAAGCCTCTGAAAATTTAAGAAAATTGAAAGCCTATCAACATCTTTTCTGACCACAACGCTATGAAATAGGAAATCAATTACAGGAGAAAAACTGTAAAAAACACAAATACATGGAGGCTAAACAGTGCGCTACTAAGTAACCAAGGTATCACTGAACAAATCAAAGAGGAAATAAAAAAATACATAGAAACAAATGACAATGAAAACATGATGACCCAAAACCTGTAGTTTGCAGCAAAAGCAGTTCTAAGAGGGAAGTTTATAGCAATTCAATCTCACCTCAAGAAACAAGAAAAATCTGAAATAAACAATCTAACCTTACACCTAACATAATGAAAGAAAGAAGATCAAAGAAAACCCAAAGTCAGTAGAAGGAAAGAAATCATAAAGTTCAGAGCAGAAATGAAATAGAAACAAAGAAAACAATAGCAAATATCAATAAAACTAAAAGCTGGTTATTTGAGAAGATAAACAAAATTGATAAACGCTTAGCCAGACTTATCAAGAGAAAAGTGAGAGGACGCAAATCAATAAAATTAGAAATGAAAAAGGAGAAGTAACAACCGACACTGCAGAAATACAAAGGATTTTAAGAGACTGCTAGAAACAACTATATGCCACTAAAATGGACAACCACGAAGAAATGGACAAATTCTTCAAAAGGTACAATTTTCCAAGACTGAACTAGGAAGAAATAGAAAATATAAACAGACCTATCAAACAAGTAATGAAATTGAAACCATAATTAAAAATCTTCCAACAAACAAAAGTCCAGGACCAAATGGCTTCACAGGTGAATTCTATCAAACATTTAGAGAAGAGCTAACACTGATCCTTCTTAAGCTCTTCCAAAAAATTGCAGAGGGGGAAACACTCCCAAATTCATTCTACAAAGCTACACCATCACACTGATACCAAAACCAGAAAAATATATCACAAAAAAGGAAAATTATAGACCAATATCACTGATGAACATAGATGCAAATATCCTGAACAAACTACTAGCAAAGAGAATCCAACAGCACATTAAAAGGATCATACACCATGATCAAGTGGGATTTATCCCAGGGATGCAAGGATTCTTCAGTATACGCAAATCAATCAATGTGATACACCGCATTAACAAATTAAGGAATAAAAACCACATGATCATCTCAATAGATGCAGAGAAAGCTTTTTACAAAATTCAACACCGATTTATGATAAAAAACTCTCCAGAAAGTGGACATAGAGGGAACTTACCTCAACATAATAAAGGCCATATATGACAAACCCACAGCAAGCATCATACTCAATGGTGAAAACCTGAAAGCATTTTCACTAAGATCAGAAACACGACAAGGATGTCCATTCTTGCCACTCTTATTCTACATAGTTTTGGAAGTCCTAGCCACGGCAATCAGAGAAGAAAAAGAAATAAAAGGAATACAAATTGGAAAAGAAGATGTAAAATAGTCACTGTTTGCAGATGACATGATACTATACATAGAAAATCCTAAAGATGCCACCAGAAAACTACTAGAGCTAGTCAATGAATTTGGTAAGGTTGCAGGATACAAAATTAATGCACAGAAATCTCTTGCATTCCTATACACCAACAACAAAAAGATCAGAAAGAGAAATTAAGGAAACATTCCCATTTACCATTGCAACAAAAAGAATAAAATACCTAGGAATAAAGCTGCCTAAGGAGGCAAAAGACTTGTACTCAGAAAACTATAAAACACTGATGAAAGAAATCAAAGATGACATAAACAGATGGAGAAATATACCATGTTCTTGGATTTGAAGAATAAGTATTGTGAAAATGACTCTATTACCCAAAGCAATTTACAGATTCAATGCAATTCCTGTCAAACTACCAATGGCATTCTTTACAAAATTAGAACAAAAAATTTGACAATTAGTATAGGAACACAAAAGACCCTGAATAACCAAAGCAATCTTGAGAAAGAAAAATGGAGTTGGAGGAGTCAGGCTTCCAGACTTCAACTAAGTGAAAGTTGTAGTGTTTATTTTATATCCTACTTTGCTGATAGTGAAACAAGTTTTATTGGAGTTTTTTGAACGATGAAAAGAAACACATTGTAAGCCAAGTGGTGAAGATGTGTTTCCGAGGACAAGAAGATGCCACCCATACCCACCCATGAGGCCTAAAGGATCCTCCTTGCCTTGATTTTTCTCCATGTTTATTTCAACAGCTGTGCTTCAAGAGACCTGCAGTGGTCACCCGTCCTGAATGGCTCTGACTTGATCAGAGGAATGCGCCTGCATGGATGAGACCTGGAGGTGTCCGTCTAAGAGCTCCCTTTGCTACAGTACTGTGCTAAAGTCTCCATCCAGGGGGAATTTGTACTCTGCTGGGCACAATTCCTGCTGTGTGCAAAGAAGCCTGGAAAACTGGGTATGCCCCAGCTGCCCCTGGAAATCTCTGTCCCTTTCCTAAATCTATCCACGGGTTTTTTTATTGAGAAAGTTTTGCTTTCTCCTTCAAAATGTCAGCAGACTTCAGTAATGTAACTAAAGACAGAGAAATTCATTAGAACAATTCAGCCGGTTTTCTACCCTCTCCAGTTTCCATGCTCTTTGTGGCTCTTACCACCAAGAAATGGAGTCCATTTTCTGCCTCTGTGAATCTGGTTTGGCCTTTTAATATGTATTGGCTGATAGAATGCCGAGGAAGTAAAGGTGTGTCTGTTTTGACTCTAGGATTCAAGGGGCCTTGTGTGCTTCTCCCTTGGAGCCCTCCTGAGCCTGGGCTGGTCTGAAGGGTGATGGGAGACACAGGCTCACAGCCCGCCTGCTCCCAGACTAGTGAAGACTTCTTGCAGAGCTGGTTCCTCCCTGAACGAACAGCCAGAATGGACGGAGTCCGGCCTAGTTGTCAGAACTGACCAGCTGACTACAGAGCATTCATCAATAGTTGTTCTCAGCCCTTAAGTTGAGGGATAATGTAGTAAAAACCTGTGAATGATATAAAGATTAAGGTGATACATTTGAGATGATTCTTTTTATAATGTGAAAGCTGATCACAAATACTGGTATTACATGCTAATGTGTGATGGTTATTGAGTAGGAAAGTTCTGCCAAGAATGTTTAAACTTCAGGGCAAATTCTGAGTGTTTCTTCAGATAAGAAGCCAGTTTATTTCCACCTTTCCCATGATGTGACTTGGAGAACCAGCTCTGCTCACTAGTCTGTTATCCTCAGGATTTTCAATGATCCTAGTACATAGGACTGCGGGTGGATGGTTTCTGTGGCAAGAGCCCACTGCAAATCCCACCACAGTCCTTAAAGCTTCTGCCCAGATTGTTAGATTATTTTTTTGTTCACTATAAATTATGATTTGGAATTCAGTTATCCTATTTCTAGTCTATCTAGCTTTCCCATTAACCTTTTGGCAAACATGTTTAAATATATTTTTCTATCAACATTAAGAAGTAATGAGAGCTCTTGTAATTGCAGAGGGAATGTTTAGCTGCTTTAGAAAACATTTTGGCAGTTTCTCAAAATGATAAATGTAGAGTTATCATATGACCCAGCAATTCCACTCCTAGGTATCGGACTTGAATAAAAAAAAAAACTTGTGTGTAAATATTTAGTGCAGCACTATAGACAAAAAGTGGGGATGACCTAAGTGCCCACCAAGTGATGGAAGAATAAACAAAATGCATTCTCTCCATATGATGGAATATCATCTAGTCTTTTTTTTTTTTTAAACATCTTTATTGGAGTATAATTGCTTTACAATGGCATGTTAGTTTCAGCTTCACAACAAAATGAATCAGTTATATATATACATATGTTCCCATATCTCTTCCCGCTTGCGTCTCCCTCCCTCCCACCCTCCCTATCCCACCCCTCCAGGCGGTCACAAAGCACCGAGCTGATCTCCCTGTGCTATGCGGCTGCTTCCCACTAGCTATCTACCTTACGTTTGGTAGTGTATATATGTCCATGCCTCTTTATCGCTTTGTCACCGTTTACCCTTCCCCCTCCCCATAGCCTCAAGTCCATTCTCTAGTAAGTCTGTGTCTTTATTCCTGTTTCACCCCTAGGTTTTTCATGACATTTTTTTTCTTAAATTCCATATATATGTGTTAGCATATGGTATTTGTCTCTCTCTTTCTGACTTACTTCACTCTGTATGACAGACTCTAGGTCTATCCACCTCATTACAAATAGCTCAATTTCGTTTCTTTTTATGGCTGAGTAATATTCCATTGTATATATGTGCCACATCTTCTTTATCCATTCATCCGATGATGGACACTTAGGTTGTTTCCATCTCTGGGCTATTGTAAATAGAGCTGCAATGAACATTTTGGTACATGACTCTTTTTGAATTATGGTTTTCTCAGGGTATATGCCCAGTAGTGGGATTGCTGGGTCATATGGTAGTTCTATTTGTAGCTTTTTAAGGAACCTCCATACTGTTCTCCACAGTGGCTGTATCAATTTACATTCCCACCAACAGTGCAAGAGGGTTCCCTTTTCTCCACACCCTCTCCAGCATTTATTGTTTCTAGATTTTTTGATGATGGCCATTGTGACTGGTGTGAGATGATATCTCATTGTAGTTTTGATTTGCATTTCTCTAATGATTAGTGATGTTGAGCATTCTTTCATGTGTTTGTTGGCACTCTGTATATCTTCTTTGGAGAAATGTCTATTTAGGTCTTCTGCCCATTTTTGGATTGGGTTGTTTGCTTTTTTGTTATTAAGCTGCATGAGCTGCTTATAAATTTTGGAGATTAATCCTTTGTCAGTTGCTTCATTTGCAAATATTTTCTCCCATTCTGAGGGTTGTCTTTTGGTCTTCTTTATGGTTTCCTTTGCTGTGCAAAAGCTTTTAAGTTTCATTAGGTCCCATTTCTTTACTTTTGTTTTTATTTCCATTTCTCTAGGAGGTGGGTCAAAAAGGACCTTGCTGTGATTTATGTCATAGAGTGTTCTGCCTATGTTTTCCTCTAAGAGTTTGATAGTTTCTGGCCTTACATTTAGGTCTTTAATCCATTTTGAGCTTATTTTTGTGTATGGTGTTAGGGAGTGATCTAATCTCATACTTTTACATGTAGCTGTCCAGTTTTCCCAGCACCACTTATTGAATAGGCTGTCCTTTCTCCACTGTACATTTCTGCCTCCTTTGTCAAAGATAAGGTGACCATATGTGCGTGGGTTTATCTCTGGGCTTTCTATCCTGTTCCATTGATCTATATTTCTGTTTTTGTGCCAGTACCATACTGTCTTGATTACTGTAGCTTTGTAGTATAGTCTGAAGTCAGGAAGCCTGATTCCTCCAGCTCCATTTTTCGTTCTCAAGATTGCTTTGTCTATTCGGGGTCTTTTGTGTTTCCATACAAATTGTGAAATTTTTTGTTCTAGTTCTGTGAAAAATGCCAGTGGTAGTTTCACAGGGATTGCATTGAATCTGTAGATTGCTTTGGGTAGTAGAGTCATTTTCACAATGTTGATTCTTCCAATCCAAGAACATGGTATATCTCTCCATCTATTTGTATCATCTTTAATTTCTTTCATCAGTGTCTTATAGTTTTCTGCATACAGGTCTTTTGTCTCCTTAGGTAGGTTTATTCCTAGGTATTTTATTCTTTTTGTTGCAATGGTAAATGGGAGTGTTTTCTTGATTTCACTTTCAGATTTTTCATCCTTAGTGTATAGGAATGAAAGAGATTTCTGTGCATTAATTTTGTATCCTGCTACTTTACCAAATTCATTGATTAGCTCTAGTAGATTTCTGGTAGCATCTTTAGGATTCTCTATGTATAGTATCATGTCATCTGCAAACAGTGACAGCTTTACTTCTTCTTTTCCAATTTGGATTCCTTTTATTTCCTTTTCTTCTCTGATTGCTGTGGCTAAAACTTCCAAAACTATGTTGAGTAAGAGTGGTGAGAGTGGGCAACCTTGTCTTGTTCCTGATCTTCATGGAAATGCTTTCAGTTTTTCACCATTGAGGACGATGTTGGCTGTGGGTTTGTCATATATGGCCTTTATTATGTTGAGGAAAGTTCCCTCTATGCCTACTTTCTGCAGGGTTTTTATCATAAATCGGTGTTGAATTTTGTCAAAAGCTTTCTCTGCATCTATTGAGATGATCATATGGTTTTTCTCCTTCAATTTGTTAATATGGTGTATCACGTTGATTGATTTGCGTATATTGAAGAATCCTTGCATTCCTGGAATAAACCCCACTTGATCATGGTGTATGATCCGTTTAATGTGCTCTTGGATTCTGTTTGCTAGTATTTTGTTGAGGATCTTTGCATCTATGTTCATCAGTGATATTGGCCTGTAGTTTTCTTTCTTTGTGACATCCTTGTCTGGTTTTGGTATCAGGGTGATGGTGGCCTCGTAGAATGAGTTGGGGAGTGTTCCTCCCTCTGCTATATTTTGGAGGAGTCTGAGGAGGATAGGTGATAGCTCTTCTCTAAATGTTTGATAGAATTCGCCTGTGAAGCCATCTGGTCCTGGGCTTTTGCTTGTTGGAAGATTTTTAATCACAGTTTCAATTTCAGTGCTTGTGATTGGTCTGTTCATATTTTCTATTTCTTCCTGATTCAGTCTTGGCAGGTTGTGCCTTTCTAAGAATTTGTCCATTTCTTCCAGGTTGTCCATTTTATTGGCATAGAGTTGCTTGTAGTATCTCTCATGATCTTTTGTATTTCTGCAGTGTCAGTTGTTACTTCTCCTTTTTCATTTCTAATTCTATTGATTTGAGTCTTCTCCCTTTTTTTCTTGATGAGTCTGGCTAATGGTTTATCAATTTTGTTTATCCTTTCAAAGAACCAGCTTTTAGTTTTATTGATCTTTGCTATCGTTTCCTTCATTTCTTTTTCATTTATTTCTGATCTGATTTTTATGATTTCTTTCCTCCTGCTAACTTTGGGGTTTTTTTGTTCTTCTTTCTCTAATTGCTTTAGGTGCAAGGTTAGGTTGTTTATTCGAGATGTTTCCTGTTTCTTAAGGTAAGATTGTATTGCTATAAACTTCCCTCTTAGAACTGCTTTTGCTGCATCCCATAGATTTTGAGTCGTCGTGTCTCCATTGTCATTTGTTTCTAGGTATTTTTTGATTTCCTCTTTGATTTCTTCAGTGATCACTTCGTTATTAAGTAGTGTATTGTTTAGCCTCCATGTGTTTGTATTTTTTACAGATCTTCTCCTGTAATTGATATCGAGTCTCAAGCGTTGTGGTTGGACAAGATACTTGATACAATTTCAATTTTCTTAAATTTACCAAGGCTTGATTTGTGACCCAAGATATGATCTATCCTGGAGAATGTTCCATGAGCACTTGAGAAAAATGTGTATTCTGTTGTTTTTGGATGGAATGTCCTATAAATATCAATTAACTCCATCTCGTTTAATGTATCATTTAAAGCTTGTGTTTCCTTATTTATTTTCATTTTGGATGATCTGTCCATTGGTGAAAGTGGGGTGTTAAAGTCCCCTACTATGAATGTGTTACTGTCGATTTCCCCTTTTATGGTTGTCAGTATTTGCCTTATGTATTGAGGTGCACCTATGTTGGGTGCATAAATATTTACAATTGTTATATCTTCCTCTTGGATCGATCCCTTGATCATTATGTAGTGTCCTTCTTTGTCTCTTCTAATAGTCTTTGTTTTAAAGTCTATTTTGTCTGATATGAGAATTGCTACTCCAGCTTTCTTTTGGTTTCCATTTGCATGAAATACCTTTTTCCATCCCCTTACTTTCAGTCTGTATGTGTCTCTAGGTCTGAAGTGGGTCTCTTGTAGACAGCAAATATATGGGTCTTGTTTTTGTATCCATTCAGCCAACCTGTGTCCTTTGGTGGGAGCATTTAGTCCATTTACATTTAAGGTAATTATCGATATGTGTGTTCCCTTTCCCATTTTCTTAATTGTTTTGGGTTTGTTATTGTAGGTCTTTTCCTTCTTTTGTGTTTCTTGCCTAGAGAAGTTCCTTTAGCAGTTGTTGTAGAGCTGGTTTGGTGGTGCTGAACTCTCTCAGCTTTTGCTTGTCTGTAAAGGTTTTAATTTCTCCATCAAATCTGAATGAGATCCTTGCTGGGTAGAGTAATCTTGGTTGCAGGTTTTTCTCCTTCAACACTTTCAATATGTCCTGCCACTCCCTTCTGGCTTGCAGAGTTTCTGCTGAAAGATCAGCTGTTAACCTTATGGGGATTCCCTTGTGTGTTATTTGTTGTTTTTCCCTTGCTGCTTTTAATATGTTTTCTTTGTATTTAATTTTTGACAGTTTGATTAATATGTGTCTTGGCATATTTCTCCATGGATTTATCCTGTATGGGACTCTCTGTGCTTCCTGGACTTGATTAACTATTTCCTTTCCCATATTAGGGAAGTTTTCAACTATAATCTCTTCAAATATTTTCTCAGTCCCTTTCTTTTTCTCTTCTTCTTCTGGAACCCCTATAATTCGAATGTTGGTGCGTTTAATGTTGTCCCAGAGGTCTCTGAGACTGTCCTCAGTTCTTTTCATTCTTTTTTCTTTATTCTGCTCTGCAGTAGTTATTTCCACTATTTTATCTTCCAGGTCACTTATCCGTTCTTCTGCCTCAGTTATTCTGCTATTGATCCCATCTAGAGTACTTTTAATTTCATTTATTGTGTTGTTCATCATTGCTTGTTTCATCTTTAGTTCTTCTAGGTCCTTGTTAACTGATTCTTGCATTTTGTCTATTCTATTGTCCATTCTATCTCCAAGATTTCGGATCAACCTTACTATCATTATTCTGAATTCTTTTTCAGGTAGACTGCCTATTTCCTCTTCAGTTGTTAGGTCTGGTGGGTTTTTATCTTGCTCCTTCATCTGCTGTGTGTTTTTCTGTCTTTTCATTTTGCTTATCTTACTGTGTTTGTGGTCTCCTTTTTTGCAGGCTGAAGGTTCGTAGTTCCTGTTGTTTTTTGTGTCTGTCCCCAGTGGCTAAGGCTGGTTCAGTGGGTTGTGTAGGCTTCCTGGTGGAGGGTACTAGTGCCTGTGTTCTGGTGGATGAGGCTGGATCTTGTATTTCTGGTGGGCAGGTCCACGTCTGGTGGTGTGTTTTGGGGTGTCTGTAGACTTATTATGATTTTGGGCAGCCTCTCTGCTAATGGGTGGGGTTGTGTTCCTGTCTTGCTAGTTGTTTGGCATAGGATGTCCAGCACTGTAGCTTGCTGGTCGTTGAGTGAAGCTGGGTGCTGGCGTTGAGATGGAGATCTCTCGGAGATTTTTGCTGTTTGATATTATGTGCAGCTGGGAGGCCTCTTGTGGACCAGTGTCCTGAAGTTGGCTCTCCCACCTCAGAGGCACAGCACTGACTCCTGGCTGCAGCACCAAGAGCCTTTCATCCACAGGGCTCCTTAATTTGGGATGATTCGTTGTCTATTCAGGTATTCCACAGATGCAGGGTATATCAAGTTGATTGTGGAGCTTTAATCCGCTGCTCCTGAGGCTGCTGGGAGAGATTTCCCTTTCTCTTCTTTGTTCTCACAGTTCCCAGGGGCTCAGCTTTGGATTTGGCCCCGCCTGTGCGTGTAGGTCGCCGGAGGGCGTCTGTTCTTTGCTCAGACAGGACGGGGTTAAAGGAGCCGCTGATTCGGAGGCTCTGGCTCACTCAGGCCGGGGGGTAGGGAGGGTCACGGAGTGTGGGGCGGGCCTGCGGCGGCAGAGGCCGGAGTGACGTTGCAGCCTGAGGCGCGCCGTGCGTTCTCCCGGGGGAGTTGTCCCTGGATCCCGGGACCCTGGCAGTGGCGGGCTGCACAGGCTCCCCGGAAGGGCGTGTGGCTAGTGACCTGTGTTCGCACACAGGCCTCCTGGTGGCGGCAGCAGCGGCCTTAGCGTCTCATGTCTGTCTCTGGGCTCCGCACTTTTAGCCGCGGCTCGCGCCCGTCCCTGGAGCTCTCTCAAGCAGCGTTCTTAATCCCCTCTCCTCGTGCACCAGGAAACAAAGAGGGACGTAAAAGTCTCTTGCCTCTTCGGCAGGTCCAGACTTTTCCCCGGACTCTCTCCCGGCTAGCCGCGGTGCACTAACGCCCTGCAGGCTGTGTTCACGCCGCCAACCTCAGTCCTCTGCCGGCACCCCGACAAAAGCCGGAGCCTCAGCTCCCAGTCCCGCCCGCCCCGGCGGGCGAGCAGACAAGCCTCTCGGCTGGTGAGTGCCGGTCGGCCCGATCCTCTGCGCTGGAATCTGGCCGCTGCCCTCTGCACCCCTGTTGCTGTGCTCTCCTCCGCGGCTCCCAAGCTCCCCCACTCCGCCTCCCGAAGCCTCCACCCGCGAAGGGGCTTCCTAGTGTGTGGACACTTTTCCTCCTTCACAGCTCTCTCCCGCTGGTGCAGGACCCGTCCCTATCCTTTTGTCTCTGTTTAGTTTTTTCTTTTGCCCTAACCAGGTACGTGGGGGGTTCCTTGCCTTTTGGGTGGTCTGAGGTCTTCTGCCAGCGTTCAGTAGGTGCTCCGTAGGAGTTGTTCCACGCGTAGATGTATTTCTGGTGTATCTGTGGGGAGGAAGGTGATCTCCGCATCTTACTCTTCCGCCATCTTCCCGGAAGTCCTCTATCATCTAGTCTTAAAGAAGAATGAAATACTGATTCATGCAACAATATGCTGAACTTCAAAACATTAACCAGAAACCAAGAACATTGACTAAAATAACCATATGGGATGGACCACATATTGTATGGTTCAGTTTGGATTAAATGTTCCAAATAGGCAGATACACAGAGACAGAAAGTAGATTGGTGGTTGCGAGGGGCTGGGGAGAAGTGGGTATAGCGATTACAAATGTGTGTGGTGTTCCTTTACACAGTGATAAATGTTCCGGAATTAGTGGTGATGGTTACACAAGTCTGTACGTATAATAAAAACTGAATTATATACTTTAAAATGGTGAACTTTATGATATTTGAATTGTATCTCAATAAAGCCATTATCTGAAGAAAAGAAGTAATCAGAATCTGTAAGCTTCATATCCTGAACAAGACAAGACCTTTAAATATTTCCAGGACCCTCTCTGCCCCTTTCCTTGGGTTTCTTCAAGGGACTATCAAACAAAGAATGTTGCTTGCCATTCAGTTCTACAAGGACCAAGTCATTAGCCATTGTAGTTGCTGACCCTGAAAGGAATTCAGGACAAAGAACAGGATGAAGTGTTCTGTGTTTTTGGATAAACGGGCCCCTAGATGGTTAAGATGCACATCTAAGGAAGAATTTCAGTGACTCCAGATTCTTTCATCTTCCCATACATAGAAAAGCACTAAAATCATTAATTTGACATGTTTTTTTGTGATTAACAATAATATTTTACCAAGATGTATGCTTGACTACAGGTATTTCCCAGCCAAAAAATAATGTACATATACATTGGCTCCTCCTCTGTCTCTTCAGAGCAGCTTCTCAGACCTGCTGAGTGGCTGTCTTCTGGGCTACAGTCCTCAGTAAGGTCCCCGAATAAAACTGAAACTCACAGATCCCATGTTGTGTGTTTTTTATTTCAGTTGACTGGATTTCCCACCCACTCTGGCCCTGACCTAGATCATCCTTCCCATCAAATTCACAGCCCTGCAAAGTGAAGAAGGGGGCATCTAAGTCAGGGCTGTCAGATTTCAAGTCCAGGCTATATATCCAATAATACCCACAAATTTCAAGATTTGAAATGGAGAAACATATGGAGAAACAAAAGCAAGAATGACAATTTTAGGATCACTGCTGTTACATATTCCCTAAAGACAGTATTCACCAGGGCAAATGCCAACTTTGTGGTTGTGTATACATGATGCAAAAGAGGGAATGTGTTATTCTCTGTGATTTTCAACAGAGCAGAAGGGAAATATGGAGAGAAAGTATGTTTGAAAAATCGAATTTCAACTACCATTGCTTTCATTCGTTTTCAGTCATGCTCTTCATTAAGATGTCCCAGATAAATCAAAGGAGGGCATGGCAATTTCTGTTTGTCAAAAAGTCTCATAGGTCAAACTGCATTATTCAATTTCATTTGGTCTGTCGTGTGTGTCCCTATGAATGCATATAATACACGAATGTCCTGCTCTCCTGATAGATAACACATCTCCAGGGGATGGGGTTGTGTCTGCTGTGTCTTCCACCTGGGGATGGGGTCATGTCTGCTGTGTCTCCCAGCTTGCCCAGTGACAGGAGCTGAGCCCTCAGCTGCCATGAAAGCCACAGCCACTATTGCCATGTGGTCTCTGAGCCCTGTGGTCCTTGTTCACGGTCCTGGGACTCTCCCCACAGTCTGTCTTGGAGAAAGTTGTGGCTGAACCCACTACAGCCAATTCAGACCATTCTTTGGGATGACGAGGATCAAGGCCAGTGTGGATGAATCTGGGATCATGTTAAGTACTTTCTTGCTGTTTGGTACATTGAATATAGGGCTGCCTGCCGGAGTTAGCAACAAAAATATGGAACACCCCATTATATTTGAATTTCAGATAAATGACAAATAATGTTTTAGTATGTCCAAAATATTTCGAATTTAACTGGGTGTCCTGTATTTTATCTGGCAACCCTAACTGGCTGATATTTCTATATCAGAGATAGCATAGAATCATAGAGTTAAATGGGACCTTTAGTGCTTATTTACTGACCGCATTACTTTAGTCAAAATATATCTGAACAGACCTAAGTAGGATTAGATCCTACCCCTCTTAACAAACTCTTTTACTTCAAGGAAATTCTAACTTCTATCTTAAGTCTACTCTTGTGATGTTATTATTATTTTAAAAAACTTTGCATCTCAGTTTATTCCTCTGTAAAATGGGAATATTAACATCCACTTCCTTGGTTTGCTGTGAATCTTAAAATGAATTAATGTATACAAAGTGCCTCGCACAATATCTGGCACATAATAGATGCTCAAAACATTTTAGAAACCTCCATCCTTTCTGTTCTTACAGTGAAGTTAGCAATGTCATTAAAACAGATCAGTAAAAACATACCTCCATTCCCTCTAATTATCTTGTGATATTATTAATCCTTGTGTGTGTGTGAACATGTGTGTGCATGTGCACATGTGGGTGTGCATGCCTATAAATGCATGTGTACAAGTCTGTACATACACCTGTGTGCATGTTTATGTGTGCGTGTGTGTGTGTGTTTGTGTGCGTGTCCACGTGGCTGGTAGAAAGAAAGAGCATCTGAGTTCCGTCCCTTTGCCGAACAAAGAAGCTTGCAGACCTGGATTAGGCCCTGTATCAGCCTTGTCTTGTCTTGTGCCATTTGTGAGCATTGGAATCACTGGTGAGTCACAGGGCCTGGCAGAATGGAATGTTTTGTAACAGTCTCAGAGAATAGAAGATGAGCTTAACAAAGACGTATTTATTCCAAACTCTCAAGCTAGATCTCTTCAGAAAATGAAAGGTAGGATGACAAAAACATGCCAAATGATACTTTTAAAGACAGGGGTATTGTGTTTCTTGCATCTTAATATATAATTTACTGAACTGAAATGTCAGTCACTATAAATTCCCTTTTTTCGAGGTGTACAGACATCCTAAAAAGAGAAATGAAGGAAGCACTCATGAACAACTCTTGCCAGGAGTCTCTTTATGAGGAAATTTTTTTGCATGTTGAAGTGTGGCTACTACCAAATTTAGTAGAAGTTTATTCCTATATATGGAGAAAGAAATGTATACTTTGACCTTCAGAGAAGAAAAAGGCACTTGGTGGCCTTATCCAATTTCATGGCAGACATCTATATAAATTACGTAACTTGCTCTCGAGAAGAGCAGGGTGTTCTGTTAATATTTTCTTTCCCTTGGTTTAGGTCCAAGATTAAGACATTGATGCAACTGAATGGAAAGAACATTTTCATTATTACCTTCTTCAAGTTTTTATCCATGTAAATTGTTTTCTGCAAAGAATAGAAAAGAGTGGTATAAATCATTGCCTCGTTGCCATTGACGCTCCAGCTGTTTCTATATCTTCCAGCGCACTAGGAGGGATGTATGCCCTCAGGATCTCCTTTTCTCCCCATCTCTTGGTTTAGTTGGATTTAAAATAAGCGAGGACCTTTATTCTAATTCATAGGTGATGTTTCTGCTTTGAATTTCTGCAAAGGCAATTCCTCATTCCTGCTGCACAGACTCTGGCCCAGTGTCCGCTCTCTCCTGGAATTATGTTTTTAGTAGAATTCCGAAACTCTTTATTTGCTAAGTTCAATATCTATCATCTCTGGGTCTATTTATTTTGACCCCCACCACCACCACCCGGTTTTGGATTATATTTTCCTGCTCCTTTGTATATTTAGTAATTTTTTATTGTATGTTGGATATTGTGTATATTCTGTTGTGAGTCTGAATTAAGCTGATTTCCTCTAAAGAGTGTTGAGTTTTGTACTGACAAGCAGTCAATTTAGTAGCAGCTAAACATTATCCATTGGGGTTTGGTTTTGAGCTTTTATGAAGTTAGGCCAAGAGTATCACTTAGCAGGTCTGGAGAAACAGAGCTATAGCAGGGTTTCCCAACAGTGGCATGAGTGAATTCTCTTTATTGAGGGGGGCTTGTCCTGGCATCACTAACCTCTACTCACTAGATACAAGTAGCATCCTCACAGTTATGACAACCAAAAATAGCTCTAAATATTGCTAAGTGTCCTCTGGGAGATATAATTGCCTCCTGTTGAGAACTGCTAGGCTAGATAACACTACACCACCTTAGCTATGACACTTTAGTAAACCTTTTTGGGATTTCAGTGGAATGCTTGGGATGTATAGCCGACCTCACTGCCCTGGATGTTGGAACTTTAGTCTCCATTCAGCTCACAAACCCCAGCAGTTGTTCTCTGAGAGGCCTCATGGGGTCTCATTCTATGGAAGAGCAGCTTAATATGTGACCAAAAATTCAAGGGGATCCTCAGGCAGACATATAGATCTTTCTCTCTGTGAAGCTCCCCTTCCCCCTGTGTCTTGCTCTGCAGATTTTATTCTCTTTAGCAGCTTAGAACTCATCTTTCTCTTTGGGCTTTATCTTTCTCCCTGAAGTTTGAAAAATGCCCCAGGCAGAAAGCTTAAATGCATGTAAAGCTCAACACTTGGATTTCTCTTCTCTTAAGTATCAGAGCCCTGTGTGGTCTGCTTTTCAGCAGAAACAACAGCTTCATATATTTTGTCCATTTTTATAAGTCATTACAGTGGGAGGTAAGTCTGACAATCATGATTCTACCTTAGGAAGTTACTTGGCTGTCTCTTCACTCTAATACCATATTTTTCAATTGATGATTAATTATTTAAATGGACACAGTTACTATTATGCATGAAGAGAAAAAGATGCCAGCCAGACAAAATAAAAACAGCACATAACTGAAAAAAATCCAATATTTCATACATTTGAAGTATTTTCAATGAACAAGTCTGACATTTAAACCTCTTTATTTTAGAGTTCATTTGACTCTCAGGAGCTGGAATTAATTCATGGCACTGTATTATAAAATAATTGTCATCTGTATGCCGTGGAATTGAGTTCTATTCAATTATTTATCAAATGCTTATCACTATAGAAAACAGATCATTTGATAATCCAAACTTCTTTTCTAAATGAAGAAACTGAGATCCAATGAGGGCAGATGGCTGGCTTCACAGAGTCACACGTAGGGTAAATCTCAGAGTTGGATGTTGAAGTCAGGTTTCTTATCTTTCCTCTGCTCAGTTTACCAGGCTCACACCTTGGACCTCTGAAGCTCTTCCTCACGCTACCCACAAATGCACTCTGGATATGAAAAGGGAAGAGCTTGGGGGTCTCCTCTCTGTTTCTTTTTTGGTTGGTTCAATAAAATTTCTGTAACAAAGAGATCTTTTGCTATAATGGGAAGCACTTTGACTTGGAAGATGGGCGATATGGATTCCACTCTTAGTGCAATGATTCCATGATCGGATAACTGATTGGTTTACCGCTCTGGATTTCAGTTTCCTCACACCTAAAATAAGGAATTGGGTTATATCATTTCTAATGTTCCTACCAGTTCTAACACCCAATAGAATATTGGAGCATGGCACATGTTTACCTCTTTGAAGAAGATAATAAAAGTGGAAGGGAATCAGTGCTGTGTTTTATCCCTGTGACTGAATAAGTAAACATCTATGATTATGGGAGAATTGTTTCTTCCTGGGATGTGTGTGTGTGAGTGTGTGCGTGTTTTGGGGAGAATAAGGAGGGAGTGTAAGCAGCATTATGGAATTTTTAAGGGTAATTTGGGATGTGTGTAAGAAAGCTGACAACATGTAATGTTTAATGAAACTATTAGAACAGTAAATCATCAAGACCAAGAGAGGCTGTGATATTTTCCCATTTGAAACCTACACAATTTACTAAAGTGTCTGCTTATTAAAACTACGGCTTTCTGTATTTTTCCTTTCTGTTTTCAGGAAAGGAACACATTTTTAAGCACTTTAAGTTCTTATGGAAATGAACTGTGTAGTGGCATGTCATGTTTAAAAATACACTTAAAACCCTTTTAGGCATCTTTTTTTTTCTTTTCTTTTTTTTTTCTTTGCTTTGTGCTAGGTTACCTTGCACATAAATAGTATATCATATTGATAATATTGGTGAGGTTAGAAGTGCTATAAGTGAGGTCAGGGCAAGAAGCAGAAGCAGTGCAACTAGAATAGAAAACTTGAAGATAAAATATAAAAGAAATGTTCCTTTGTATCTTGGTGTTTCACTTATAAGTTATTTCCTCAAGTACTTCCAGTAGATACAACTCTGTGATTCCCATATTAAGCTTGTCTTCTTCAATGTACAGGGATAGATTTATTGAGCTGATATTTGCTCATCCTACTTTTTAGTGATGATTTATTTAAACTCTCCAACAAATTTAACTTTAATAAAAAAGGAAATTTGCACATTGCTTTATTGAAGCTAGATTCATCATCTCCAAAAACTACTGCAGTATTCAAGATTAGTGAAAAAGTGGCAATAACTGTTACTGGATTTAATTAAAAGCAACAAATCATTTGGTCAGTAGTAATAGATGCTCCAAACAACCCATTAGATACATGGCTATTTAAGGAGCCAATATTTTAATCTCAAAATATCCAAGTTGACGAGATCATTGAACTGATGGCTATTCAATAAAAGGATGGCTTTCCTTTGATGTGGGGACCATGAAGTCTGGCTGGCCAGGAGGAGATGAAGTTGTTTTTTGCTCCCCTTTAATTGCAGTTTTAGAGAAAAAAAAGAAAATGAAACCCAGGATGCATTTTTACGGCTGAAACTCAGTAACGGGATTTTCTGGGGAAGCCATTTCCTGCTAATTATAGAATGTGCCCAGAGCTCTCCATGGTACCATGAAGTTTTCACTCAGCTCTGTCATACAGGGCAGACAGTAGACAAGAAGGTGTTGAATTTATGTGCAGCTATTCATAACACGATGGCCATTCATCTCTCCTTGGAATTTTCGCAGGGCACACAGTCTCACAGGCATTTTTCTCATCCCCTTCCTCTCTCCTCCTCTTTGGCTCAGGAAACAGCTTAGGACCTGGTTATCTCGAGAATGAGCAGGGTGCAGGGCATGGCATAAAATGGCCGTAAGAGGAACATCTTGCTTTGAAATAAACAAACAGGATCTTTAGACTATTTGAACTAATAGGTGTTTCTACAAATCCTGATGAGAAAATTATATAATGTCCATGAAAGTGTCTTAGAAACCATACTTTATATATGCGTGTGTGTGTGTAAAATATATGTGCATTATAGCTATTAAAATATATATCCATGCATAATGCATATATACATATGCATTATACACTAAGGTAGACTGATTATTTTATGTAGATTTTACAGAGAAATTTTGCTAACGCAGTTCAGGCAGACTGGCCCATGGACACATAAGACCAACTCTGCAGCAGCTTTTGGCAAGCTCCATCCAGAATGTGTCCTTCCAGCCAGGTGCCTCAGAGGAACCCCAGTAGAGGCAGGTATGTGAGAACTGTCCCCATGTCCCAGGCACCTCCCAGTACTCACCCCTCACTTCCCCTCCTGACCTTCAGGCATCCTGTGACACTGTTTTCCCCTACGTTTTTATCTGTTTGACAAAAGCTTAATTATGAATGTTTTAGTATCAGCTAACTTGTAACCTCCTTGGGGATATCTGCTTTTAGAATAATAGGTATTTGTAGAAGACATGGTGCCATGTTTTTTAGGACATTTCAGTCCTCTTCCTTCAGTTAGAGCTCCAGTGGGAGCACAGGAGAAACAGACCCAGACAGGACATTCTCCTGATGGTTGTAGTTGATTTCAAAGCTAGAGTTCCTTTCTAAGACATAAACTGGAGAGGTTTGTATCCCAAGATTTTTTTTCTACAGAGATATATACTTTTGAGTGAATACCACTTATTTGTAAAGGCTAACAGCTAAAATGGAAAGGATGTGTGAATTTGGCCGACCCAACTATTTATTGAAGGTGGAAATAGGCCACTTAATATTAGGATGCAACTGTTGATGTAAATCTGAAAGAAAAATGGGAGCTTGGCCTTTGCAGGAAGCTTTTTGTTAATGCCAAGAGTTTGTAACAAAGGCACTGTTCCCTCTTTGCTGGGGCTGGGTAATTACAGGAAGTGAATTACAGCAGATTCCCCAAGCAGGAGTCAAATTGATGGTGAGGATTCAGAGGGCAGCATTTGAAATTCGTGGATTTCTAAATGTACAGACTGCATTCAGCAACTGATATTGCTCAAACTGTATTTTTTATTTTTCTTTTGTGGCTTCTGCTTTGGAATTTTGTTTATACCTCCTGCCAAATGTAATATTCCAAGAGTAGAACATTACAGGCTCAATGACTAGAAACACCAAGGAGGATGGGCCGTGAACATGAACTCTTGACAGCAGCAGAATGGAAGACACACAAGACATGGAGAGAAGAGCCTTCCTTGGTCTTGGACCAGGAGTCAGGCTTTGAAGAGCTCCATTTGCTGCAGGTTTATAATCCCTGAAAGCTGGTGGGTTCAAGAGCAGCCTGTTAAGTGGCTCTGAGCTGGTGGGGAGCTGGGCACGGGCTCGGGACCTGAGCCTCTGGGCTGGAGGAGCCCCTCCTTGCTTTCAGAGGGTCTTTCAGACTCTGAGAGGTTGTTAGGCTTTGAAGCCCATCAGGTTCCTCCATGCATAAAAGCTGAGGTGCTTAGGAAATAGGCTCCCTGCCTGCTCCCCTAATTTTTCCTCCTCTCCATGATGGGGGGAGGTCTGACCCTTTTGGAGAGAAGGCATTTCACTCACATGTGAGGGACCAATTCAAACAGTGGGACCGCAGCCAGTACATGGGTGTGGGAAGAGTCCTTGGAGGTCAAAAAGGTCACTGCAAAATACCAAAGTTGTCAAAATTCACTGTGCTTGTGTGGAGGAGGGGATCCTTGGCCTTCCCGCAGTAGCCCCCTCCCCCCACTCAGGGTTGTGCCAGGAGGTGCCCTTGGTGGGCTTCAAGTCTTCCAGGCCCAGGACTGGGGGCCCGGGCCCTTCCCGCAGTGATCAGAGCAGTGTAGACAGAGGCACAAAACATCTGAAGAATAAATGGGTTAGAATACGCGTGAAAAAAGTGAAAAGACAGAGAACCTGGCAAGAACCAGGAATGAATGGAGGCTATTTTTTGGGAGTGGAGAAGAGGGGAAGGAGGAGGAAGAGGAGAGAATAAGAAAAATAATTTTTTTCTTATTCTCTTCTCTCTCCCCTTCTCCTTTCCCACTTCCTCCTCTCCCTCCCCATTCCCCTCTCCCTCTCCCTTCTCTCCCCTCCTCCCCCCATCCCCCTCATCCCTCCTCCTCTCCCCTCCTCCTCCCTCTCCTCCTCTCCCTCCCCATCCCGCTCTCCCTCCTCCTCCTTGACCTCCTCTCCCCCTCCTCCCCTTCATCCCTCATCTTCTCCCCGTCCTCCCCCACTTCCTCCTCTCCCTCCCCATCCCCCCATCCCTCTTCCTCCTCCCCCCTCCTCCTTCTTCTCTGCCTCTCCCCCTCCCCACCTTCATCCCTCCTCTTCTCCCTCCCTCTTCTCCTCCTCCTCCTTCCCCCATCTCCGTGAGATGAGAGTCACAGATGGGTGATTAGGAAACATTTGGGAGAGAAGCTGAGCACAAGGATGTCAAGTGCAGGACTGCAGGATGGAAATGGCCTGATGTTGACCTGAGATGCCATCTGCCTGGAGGAGTGCTGAGCTTGATGGTGAAGAGTCTTCTCCTCCTCATTCCCTCACTTCCAAGTGATCTTATCTAATGATCACTTCCTGAGCATGTTATCTGCTGTAGGTAAGCACGTTTTGCCTGCATATGTGAAAGGGCTTACAAACATCATTTGGCCACAGCAGAACCTAGAGAATCCATGAGTTCATCTGGTCAGTATTTCCTGAGGGTGTATAATGCCAACGTTCTACTGCAGAGGTTAAAAAAAAAGAAAGAAAGAAAGAAAAAGGAAAACACGTTTTGACCTGAAAAAAGTAGACTGCAGATATTTCTCCAGTAAAGATAGAATTATTCAGGATCAGCAGAGAACTGCAATTCGAAGTCTGCACCCATGGAGAGCCATGTTCAAGCCCTCTTACAAGGGAAGGAGAACTCTTTTATAGAAGGGAAAAGGAATATGGGGGGGGGCATCCCTGAACAAAGAGGCCATGCCTTCTCATTGGCTGAGTCCTCATGGGGAAGGAAGAAGAGTCTTCCTCATTTTGGGCTCTGCTATTGTTGCAGGGTATGTGAGCACCCACTGCTGGTCTCCCAACTCTATTTAATTGAGGTTTCTGTTAATTTCTTACAATAGACCTTATCCTGAAAGAAACTTTGGTTTGGAGAGAGAACTTCCTGCCTGACTACCTTCCACACCTCTGTTGTATTATTATTTTATTGTGTTTTTCTTTTGCCCCTGATTAATGTGCCAGCCACCGTGCTATGCTCAAGGACGATGAAGATCCCTACAGCAGCAACAAGCTCTCACATCCAGGCTTAGCTCTGGGGAAAGATGTTGTGGCAACGGCTAAGACAGGAGGCAGTGCTGGGTAGGGTGATCTCTTGAGAAAATTCCTAGGGAAAGTAAAATAAGGGTTCAGTTTATCAAAGCACATCTTTTGCCAGAGTTTTGCAAATACCCTGAGCAACATATTTAATTTTAATTGCTTTTTACTGAATCCTTGAATTCCTGTTGGACCCTAAAAAGAGAAGCACTGAAATACAACAAGACCTTCCCTTAAACAACCTATTTGAACCCACATTAAAAAGTTTTATTATCACATGTCTAGCTGGATTTCTTTTCATGAGTGAGATGAAGAGTTGAAAGTCATATTTGCTAGAACAACCTTCTTCAGATGACTGATACCAGCACAAAGGACAGCCCCAGCATTCAGCATGGTGGTGGTAATTTGCACTCAGCAGACTTAATCTACTTGGGAAAGTGTCCTGGCAGGGCAGTCTTGGAGGTAAAGACCAGATACGTTTTTCCCAGTTTACGACTGAACATTTGGTAGCATTTACTTAGATTTTCCTGCTTTCAGTGCACAAAATAAATCAGTTTGACTACTTTCCCTATGCAAAGTTATCCTACACAATCCTATTTTTGTGTTTTAAATGGCTCCAGTAGAAAGATCCAAAGTACTTAAACTTATCACTGAAAGTTTTGGTTCATGACATGCAAAAATATGAATCCTTATTTCAAATAGAGAAACAAGGAAGTACTTGCTAAGTACACCAAGGAAATGGTTCAGTTATTTCTTGATTTCTAAAGCAGTAACTGATGGACCATTTTATTCAACCCCAAAAGAAGGAAAAGAAAAGACAACTATTCTGAGGCAAAAAAGAAATTATTTAGTTTCAGGGTTTTTTTTTTCTTTTTCCAATTAAGATAAATTAGCTTTATCAAGATTTAATAATCTTTTGGGAATATTGGATGCCTGTTCTGACACATAATTTATTTAAGTTTCTAAACTTAATTTGTTTATTTTAGGGAGTTACTTTTAGATCTTTGCTACAAAGTTAGGCTTGTCTATGATTTCGTCTATGTATAGATTCAAGAGTTGTTTTTTTTTTAACTCAAAATTAAAATAAGATGTAAAGGTAGGGATGGGGGTAAAAGGAAGACTATGATTTGAACAATTTGAAATACATTTTGTTTAAAATGGCTTATATATTTTATGAAAGGCATATGATATTCAAGATTCTGTTTCCTTGTACAAAACCAGGGACTCTGTATCAAAACATATTGCCACAATAACGCCATGTAAGAAGTAACAAAAATCTCAGTAGTATGCAATATGTGTTTGTACCTCCTATGTCTGGGATTAGCTTTGCACATTGCTAGGGGGCTTTGCTGTCTTGACTGAGCTTGCTAAAAATCCCAGAGTCAGGTGGGGATTGAGAGATGGAGTCTGGCCTTGGCTGGTTGACTGAGGTGACTGGGCTTGTGCCACATGACCCTCATCCTCCATCAGGCTAGGCTGGGCAGTTTTTCATGGTAATGCTATTAGCAAGAGTGATTAAGTGGAAACATGCAAAGATTCTTCAGGCCTAGAATCAGAATTGACATATCACACTTCCACTTTATAGACTAACTGCTTCTCAAGGCTGGTGCAGATTCAAGGGTTGGGGAATAGACTTTGCTCTTTTAGTGAGAGGAGCTTCAAAGTCACATGACAGAGTGTGAATAAAAAAGGGAGTGAAGAATTGACTCATTAATGCAATGAATTTACACAGCCTGTTATTAAAGAGTTGGGGTCAGGGTTATGATCTGAAGGTGGGCCAGTGTGAGGCACTAGAAGGGATGAGATAGAGGGAAGGAAGGCCATTTGCCAGGGCCTCAAACTCTAAGTGGGCTTCAAAAATGACCCATGTTAATTCTTTGTTATTAGAATGAGTGTCTGGTATTTTCACGGTAAGTGATTTTGCTGTAGACATCTTTGCCACAAGCATTTTCGCCACAAATATTTTTTGCCACATAACTAAGTAGTAACAAAATTTCAAGGCAATTTTGCCGTGAAAGATAAAATAACTGGTTGACAATTTGGTCTCATTTTTCCATTGGTGAAATACAGTACTCTCATCTTTATATTCCATAAATCTTAGCCTTCATACTGGTCTATACAGTGACAAGTAGATATGGCAGTCTTAAAATAGTGGATGACAACTATATATATCAACTTGATAGAAAATACAGAAATAGAACTTACTGGAAGTGTGAAACAAGAAGGTGT
The DNA here is from genome assembly GCF_964374135.1 of Grampus griseus. Classification (NCBI taxonomy): domain Eukaryota; kingdom Metazoa; phylum Chordata; class Mammalia; order Artiodactyla; family Delphinidae; genus Grampus; species Grampus griseus. Next base: position 123,512,750 of record NC_139018.1, read on the forward strand.
AAACCAGATTGCATACTATACTAGAAAATGATAACACATCAGTTTACAAATCCTTTGGTGACTTGAAGGTGCAACGTTGAACTCACATTTCCCATAGAACTTTGGAAAATCTATCAACTTGACAATGTGCCAAGTATAAACAATAGTACAGAAGGTTTGCAAGGCAATGCAAAGCTCAGTTTACAAATATGCACATAGTATTGGAAATTGATACCTCTCTTAATAAAGGGAGAAATTTTAGCAAAAAAGAAAACGTGCAATGCCAAATGAGATGATAAATCAACAGGCAAAAAAAATTATAAAATACTATGAATGAAAGACTTGGAAGACAAGTGCTCAGGTAAACCCACAAAATAAAATTAATTATTTGCACAGTATTGCCATGAATCTACACACATTTTAAATGTATTCAAATATTTTGTATTTTGCCATAATGTCTTTTAAAATTCACTATTTATTTCTCATTTCATTATGTCCTTTTATAGCCCCTCTTTTAATTTTTGTTATTTTATCTTTTATGGAAAAATTGTCTTATGACCAATTAGTTATGAGATGAAAATGTTTGCAGAGAAAATGCTTGTGGCAAAGATGATTACAGGGAAAGAACCTAAAACCATTAGGATGTTCTCCTCATCGATTCTTATCAATTTTGATATTGCATAAAGTATGTACTATTCAAGGATACGCTTTTCCTCAATAATTTTTACATTTTTAGAGAAAAAAAGTTCACAGTGGCAGGCTGCTTTTTTTTTCTCACCTATTTTTATTTTTGTATCATGCTTACTGGACTTATTACCTGAAAGTGGCCTGGATGAGACTAGGCTTGATTAAGGCAGACTTGTAGAGAACCAGCAGATTCCACCATTAGAGGAGCAGTGTCCACGCTGAGAAGCACGGCCATTGCCTGGCACAGATGGCTGCACTGGCTTGTCTGGACCAGAATGGAACAGAAGACAGGCACATTGGGAGCCAGGATAATGTGGCTTTTAAGTCTCTTCTGAAGTCAGAACACCCTCTTTGAATTCTGGCTCTAAAACCTACTAGCTGGAGTGACCTTAGCCAAGTTCCCTAATATCTTGGTACCTCAGTTTCCCCATCTTTCAAATAAAACTAATTCTACTTTGTGAGATTGGTTGGAAGTAAGTGCAATAATAAAAGTAAAGTATTTAACAGAGGCTGGGTGCATAATAAGCAAGACTTCCATTATGTAGTTGTCTGCTGTTGTTCTTTGGTTGGTTGGGGCTGGAGGAGGGAAAGAGCGCTCTCTGAGCTGTGAGTGTAAGTGACAGAAGCACTGCACAAAGTGAGGATAGGTGGAAAGCAAGTTCTCATAGAGGGGGAGGGGAGGTGGAAGATAGCAAAGATAACTCTGCCTGATCATCACTGCTGCCCAGGGTTGTCCCTATTTGTATATGCCCACTGCTTCATGGCAAAATTGTGTCCTTCTCTTCTTTCTGTATAATTAACTTAAATTGAAAACTAGACCTTCCCATAAATAAGAGTCCAAACTATCACAGAAACTATATTAAATAAAGAACAAATAACCAATTTACAAGTATTCCTCAGATAGCAATTAGTTGCAACCATTTGCCATAAAGTAAAATACATTGCTTGTCTAGAGAACCAAAATTAATTGTATCCAAATTAGTTTCTATCTTAGGTTGTCAATTAGCTTTCCTTCCTATAAATCTTTTGTGGTTGAAGACATTTAAATGCTATTAGAAAATATCAGGATCACCGTTCCATTATTTTTACATTAATAATCATATTTTTTAAGTACTTAGATTCTCTCCCTTACGAGTAAACTGATTGCTCTCAAATTATAAATGTGCATGATAGTCATCTCCCCCATGTACAAGTCAGTTAGAGAGAAGCATTTTCCATTAAGTTCTATAACAAATTTGTCCCAAGGGCAACAGAAGAGACGAACTGTGAGAGAGCCAAAGAATTTTTAGATAAGTTCATAATTTTTAGATAAGAGTTCAAAGACTAAGCAACATGGGATAGATTTTTTTATTTTTAAATTTGGTGTTTCTAGGTAAGGCAAATAGGAAATGATTCCTTGTCTCTTTTGCCACCATCAGGCACATTTGGGTGTATGGAGAAATATATTAACTGTATTAACTGTGTTTCCAGCTTCTGTTAACTTGATGCTTTAACATCTGCCCTGCATGTATATGCTGGACACTGCTTGCTCTGGATAACCCCATGCCATGACTGAGTCCCCTTGCCTCGCCTCCTGCCACCCGCATCACCCCTCACCCCCTCCTTAGGGAGCTTTTCTCCTAAGGTTCAATTTTCAAATGTAAACTAACCAGTCCAGAGTCTACACCTCAAATACCTCCTTTATGGAACTCACCCTCCAGGTCACGATCTCCCCACCTTAATCACCCCAGGGTCAGGTATCAGACAAGTAGGGACCATCCCTATGCCCCAGACCCCATTGAAATTATCCAAACCCAAACCAGCCAACTGGAAGCCTGTTTACCCTGCCTCACCCATGTCTTCCTGTGGAAATCACAATGAAGGCTCTTGCCTATGCTTTTTCTCCTGCTCCCTCTGCCTCATGACCGACACTGGTGCTTCTCTGTGTAGCCCCCCCCCCCAACCCTGGCATGGTGTATCTCTTGGGATCTCTGAGTATAGTGACTGTCTTTTCAATGGCAGTCGTCTCCTGATCTGTTGGACTTACTGCCTAAAAAATATGAAAACTCAATTAAAGCCAGAAAAGAGCTGAGCCAGCAGATTCTGCTCATGAGGGTGTCTGCTGGGTGTCCAGGGAGAATGGGCTGGCAAGGGTGACATACTGCATGGATTATCCACAAGGCCATTGTAAATTCTGGAAAGTGTCCTGAGACATCAGAGAACAGAGCAAGTGGCAAAATCTCCATGTGCCCTGGCAAGGTGGTGGCAGGGGCCTAAGACTCCATATCTACCAAGACTTTTGTCTGGTAATGTGTTTTCCTGTCATCCAGGTTTATTGCTTATGTTTAAAATTATTTATGGACGTCTGGTTTCAGCTCTAACATGTAAAGAGACTGAAGATCATAACTCCTATCCTCACAAAAAGGAAAAAGCTGAACAAACTGAAATCAATGATTTTTTTTTTAGACCCATCAGAGAGTTGAGGTCACAAAGGCAAGCTGCCACCCCAAAACTGGAAAGACAAGTTGATTCAGAAAATCGCAGCTGTAAGCAGCCAACCTGGAGCAGCCAGGGAAGCCAATAACTAGTAGGAGCTGGGAAATCGCTGAAGGATGAGTGTAGATAAGCAGGAGAGTTAAAAATTCTGGAGCAGGTGGGGGGGAATTCCCTGGTAGAGCAGTAGTTAAGAATCTGCCTGCCATTGCAGGGGACACGGGTTTGAACCCTGGTCCGGGAAGATCCCACATGCTGCGGAGCAACTGAGCCCATGTGCCACAACTACTGAGGTCCACGTGCCTAGAGTCCATGCTCTGCAGGAAGAGAAGCCACTGCAATGAGAAGCCTGTGCACCACAATGAAGAGTAGCCCCTGCTCGCCGCAACTAGAGAAAGCCCACGCATAGCAAGGAAGACCCAATGCATCCAAAAAATACATAAATAAACAAATAAATAAATTTAAAAAGCAAACAAACTCCAGGAGGGAGTCGTCTTTGGGGACCCCCACAGTTTCATCAGTTTTACCTATAGGAGGCCCACAAGATTCTTGCAGTGAAAATCAAAGAAAATCTCATGCTTCAGGCAGGGGGAGGTGAAAAGTAGCCATTTGAAATAAGCCCAGGGCATTCTCCATAGCAAAAGACTACTCTCAAGGGTAACTTCTTTACCAAAGTAGTTATTTAATGTAATGTAATGTGTATATTTAATATAATCTGACCTGGGAGGAAGGGAATTAGATAATTCAGACCCTTACAGCCTTCCCGTCTCACTTAAGGGAAGAAAAAAAAAAGGCTAAGAAATGTTTCTGAAGGTCAGAGCCCAGGGACTCAAAATCACTAAAAACAAAATTTATTTATAAGATTGTAGAATGCTTCCCCTCACCAACAACTTACCATCACATCAGCAGGGCTTCAGGATAATAGCAGTGGATCACAACTAAAAGAGTTGCAAGATAAAATTATTTAAGAGAGAGCTCTCAGGAAAACCAAATATAAGAGTGAAGGAAAAAAAACAACCCAAAGAAACTAGAGAAAATTAAAGCCTTTGGCACCCACAGCTACAGTAAACATTAAATATCTAGCTTTCTAGTCAGATTAACATAAAACTTCATAATGAAAGCCTGATTACCTCAGTTCCTATTACCAGATACATCATGTCCAGCTCAACAAGAAATTATAAAGTATGCTAGAAGACAAGAGCAAGTACAATCTGAAGACACAAAGCATGCTCTAGAACCAGTTCACGTATGACACAAATTTGGGGATTATCAGACAGGGAATTTAAAATGATATGCTAAATATGTTAAGGGCTTATTGGAAAAAGTATACAACATGTAAGAACAGATGGGTAGGGGGGCGGAGTCAGGATGGTAGAGTGGGAGGACGTGGAGTTTGCGTCTCCCCGCAGCTAGGACACTTACCAGATACTGGGGGAGGGGGCAGTAACTCGACACCCAAGGGATGGGAGGAAACCCTGAGCGACTGGGCAGGTCCTGGGGAGAAGTGAAGAAGGAGGAGAAGTGGAGGCTAGATGGGACCGGTATCCCTGAGGGGTGGTTGGGGGAGGGGAGAGGTTCCCACACCTGGAGGGACCCTTGGGGGTTCGGAGGATCGGGGGGAACATGGCTAGCATTTCCCCTGCCCAGTCAGGCCCCAGGAAGCCTGTTGGGTTCCTGGGCTGGGTCCTCTAGCTTCTGAGGCCCCCTCTAGCCTGCTGAGCCTAGGGGCATGGTGGGGGGGGCGGGAAGAGGAGAGGCGAACAGGGAGAGACTCTCTGGAATCAGAGGATTGAGGTGAATACACCTAGAGTTTCCCCCACCCACTCGGGCCCAGGGAGCCAGCTGGGGTCCTGAGCCTGATCATCGGCACTCCAGGGTCCCTCCAGCCTGCTGAGCCTAATCCCTGCCCTGCAGGGACATTTTCCAGCTGCCTGGGTCCCAAGCCTTGACCCTGCCCACTGCCTAAACCTCACCCCTGCCTAAGCCCTGCACCCCACAGCCAAGGCCTTTTCCAGCTTTTATTTTTTTCCCCTCTTTTTGCTATTTGTGATTCTGTTTTACATTCTGGTTGTCGTTTCATCAATATTTTTATTTTTTCTAACATATCTGTTAGTTTTCTGGTCTTATTTTAGTTTTTACTCTTTGTTATTGTTCTGCTCCTTTTTTCTTTTTCTTTTTTCTTTTTTGCCACCCAGCGCACCTTGTGGGATCTTGGTTCAGGGGATGGGGGTCGGGTCTGAGCTCCTGTGGTGGGAGCTCCAACCCAAACAACTGGACTAACAGAGACCCTCAGACCCCAGGGAATATTCATCAGAGTGAGGTCTCCCAGAGATCCTCATCTCAGCACCAAGACCCAGCTCTACCCAACAGCCTAAAAACTCCAGTGCTGGAAGCCTCAGGCCAAACAACAAGTACGACAGGAACACAATCCCACCTATCAAAAAAAAAAAAAAGTGACAACAAAAAAATATGTTACAGGGGCTTCCCTGATGACGCAGTGGTTGAGAGTCCACCTGCCGATGCAGGGGATGTGGGTTCATGCCCTGGTCCAGGAGGATCCCACATGCTGCGGAGCGGCTGGGCCCATGAACCATGGCCACTGAGCCTGTGCGTCTGGAGCCTGTGCTCCACAGTGGGAGAGACCACAACAGTGAGAGGCCTGCATACCACAAAAATAAATAAATAAATAAAAAATAAAAAATGTTACAGACAAAGGAGCAAGGAAAAAACCTACAAGACCAAATAAATGAAGAGGAAATAGGCAAACTACCTGGAAAAGAATTCAGAGTAATGATAGCAAAGATGTTCTAGAATCTCAGAAATATAATGGAGGCATGGATTGAGAAAATACAAGAAATATTTAACAAAAATCTAGAAGAACTAATGAACAAACAAACAGTGATGAACAACACAATAATTGAAATGAAAAGTACACTAGAAGGAATCAATAGCAGAATATAATTGAGGCAGAAAAATGAATAAGTGAGCTGGAAGACAGAATGGTGGAAATAACTGCTGAGGAGCAGAAGAAAGAAAAAATAATGAAAATAATTGAAGACAATCCCAAAGACCTCTGGGACAACTCTAAACACACCAACATTCAACTTATAGGGGTCCCAGAAGAAGAAGAGAAAGAGAAAGTGTCTGAGAGGGTATTCAAAGAGATTACAGTTGAAAACTTCCCTAACATGGGAAAGGAAATAACCATCCAAGTCCAGGAAGCATAGAGAGTCCTATACAGGATAAACCCAAGGAGAAACACACAAAGGCACATACTAATCAAACTAGTAAAAAATAAATTCAAAGAAAAAATATTAAAAGAAGCAAGGGAAAAGCAAAAGCTAACATACAAGAGAATCCCCATAAGGTTATCAACTGATTTTTCAGCAGAAACTCTGCAGGCCAGAAGGGAGGGGCAGGATATACTTAAGGTGATGAGAGAGAAAAACTTACAACCAAGATTACTCCACCCAGCAAGCATCTCATTCAGATTTGATGGAGAAATCAAAAGATTAACAGACAAATGAAGCTAAGAGAATTCAGCACCATGAAACCAGCTTTACAACAAATGCTAAAAGAACTTCTCTAGGTGGGAAACACAAGAGAAGAAAAAGACCCACAAAAACAAACCTAAAATAATTAAGAAAATGGTAATAGAAACATACATATCAATAATTAGCTTAAATGTAAATGGATTAAATCCTCCAAGCAAAAGACACAGACTCGCTAAATGGATACATAAAGAAGACCCATATATGTGCTGTCTATAAGAGACCCACTTCAGACCTAGGGACACAAACAGACTGAAAGTGAGGGAATGGAAAAAGGAGTTCCATGCAAATGGAAATCAAAAGAAAGCTGGAATAGCAATACTCGTTTCAGATAAAATAAACTAAAATGCAGACTGTGACAAGAGATAAGGAAGGACACTACATAATGATCAAGGGATCAATCCAAGGAGAAGATATAAAAATTATAAATATTTATGCACCCAACATAGGAGCACCTCAATACATAAGGCAAATGCTAACAACCATAAAAGGGGAAATCAACAGTAACACAATAATAGTAGGGGATTTTAACACCCTGTTTACACCAATGGACATATCATCCAAACAGAAAATAAACAACAAAACACAAACTTTAAATGACACAATAGACCAGATAGACTTAATTGCTATTTATAGGACATTCCACCTGAATGTGGCAGAATACACTTTCTTCGTAAGTGCACACAGAACATTCTCTAGGATAGGTCATATCTTGGGCCACGAATGAAGCCTTGAAAAATTTAATAAAATTCAAATCATATCAAACATCTTTTGCGACCATGACACTATGAGATTAGAAATCAATTAGAGGAAAAAAACTGTAAAAAACACAAATACATGGAGACTAAAGAGTGTGCTACTAAATAACCAAGACATAACTGAAGGAATCAAAGAGGAAATAAAAAAATATAGAAACAAATGGAAATGAAAACATGATGACCCAAAACCTGTGGTTCACAGCCAAAGCAGTTCTAAGAAGGAAGTTTATAGTAATTCAATTTTACCTCAAGAAACAAGGAAAATCCCAAATAAACAATGTAAGCTTACACCTAAAGCAATGAAAGAGAAGATAAAAGAAAACCCAAAAGAAATGATAGCAAAGATCAATAAAACTAAAAGCTGGTTCTTTGAGAAGATAAACAAAACTGATAAAAAATTAGCCAGACTCATCAAGAAAAAATGGGAGAAGACTCAATAGAATTAGAAATGAAAAAGAAGTAACAACTGACACTGCAGAAATAAAAAGATCATGAGAGATTACTACAAGCAACTCTATGCCAATAAAATGGACAAACTGGAAGAAATGGACAAATTCTTAGAAATGCACAACGTGCCAAGGCTGAATCAGGAAGAAATAGAAAATATGAACAGACCAATCACAAGCACCGAAATTGAAACAGTGATTAAAAATCTTCCAACAAGCAAAAGCCCAGGACCAGATGGCTACACAGGCGAATTCCATCAAACATTTAGAGAAGAGCTAACACCTATCCTTCTCAAATTCTTCCAAAATATAGCAGAGGGAGGAACACTCCTAATCTTATTCTATGAGGCCACCAACACCCTGATACCAAAACCAGACAAAGATGTCACAAAGAAAGAACACTTCAGGCCAATATCATTGATGAACAAAGATGCAAAAATCCTCAACAAAATACTAGCAAACAGAATCCAACAGCACATTAAAAAGATCAAACACGATTATCAAGTGAGGTTTATCCCAAGATGCAAGGATTCTTCAATATACACAAATCAATCAACGTGATGCACCATATTAACAAATTGAAGGAGAAAAACCATATGATCATCTCAATAGATGCAGAGAAAGCTTCCAAGAAAATTCAACACCGATTTATGATAAAAACCCTGCAGAAAGTAGGCATAGAGGGAAATTTCCTCAACATAATAAAGACCATATATGACAAACCCACAGCCAACATCATCCTCCATGGTGAAAAACTGAAACCATTTCCACGAAGATCAGGAACAAGACAAGGTGGCCCACTCTCACCACTCTTACTCAACATAGTTTTGGAAGTTTTAGCCACAGTAATCAGAGAAGAAAAGGAAATAAAAGGAATCCAAATTGGAAAAGAAGAAGTAAAGCTGTCACTCTTTCTAGATGACATGATACTATACACAGAGAATCCTAAAGATGCTACCGGAAACCTACTAGAGCTAATCAATGAATTTGGTAAAATAGCAGGATACAATATCAATGCAGAGAAATCTCTGGCATTCCTATACACTAATGATGAAAAATCTGAAAGTGAAATCAAGAAAACATTCCCATTTACCATTGCAACAAAAAGAATAAAATATCTAGGAGTAAACCTACCTAAGGAGACAAAAGACCTGTATGCAGAAAATTATGACACTGATGAAAGAAATTAAAGATGATACAAACAGATGGAGAGATATACCATGTTCTTGTATTGGAAGAGTCAACATTGTGAAAATGACTCTACTACCTAAAGCAATCTACAGATTCAATGCAATCCCTATCAAACTACCACTGACAGTTTTCACAGAACTAGAAAAAAAATTTTCACAATTTGTATGGAAACACAAAAGACCCCGAATAGCCAAAGCAATCTGGAGAAAGAAAAACTGAGATGGAGGAATCAGACTCCCTGACTTCAGACTATACTACGAAGCTACAGTAATCCAGACAGTATGGTACTGTCACAAAAACAGAAAGATAGATCAATGGAACAGGATAGAAAGCCCAGAGATAAACCCACACACATATGGTTACCTTATCTTTGATAAAGGAGGCAGGAATATACAGTGGAGAAAGGACAGCCTCTTCAAAAAGTGGTGCTGGGAAAACTGGACAGGTACATGTAAAAGTATGAGATTAGAACACTCCCTAACACCATACACAAAAATAAGCTCAAAATGGATTAAAGACCTAAATGTAAGGCCAGAAACTATCAAACTCTTAGAGGAAAACATAGGCAGAACACTCTATGACATAAATCACAGCAAGATCCTTTTTGACCCACCTCCTAGAGAAATGGAAATAAAAATAAACAAATGGGACCTAATGAAACTTCAAAGCTTTTGCACAGCAAAGGAAACCATAAACAAGACCAGAAGACAACCCTCAGAATGGGAGAAAATATTTGCAAATGAAGCAACTGACAAAGGATTAATCTCCAAAATTTACAAGCAGCTCATGCAGTTCAATAGCAAAAAAACAAACAACCCAATCCAAAAATGGGCAGACGACCTAAATAGACATTTCTCCAAAGAAGATATACAGGTTGCCAGCAAACACATGAAAGAATGCTCAACATCATTAATCATTAGAGAAATGCAAATCAAAACTACAAGGAGGTATCATCTCACACCCGTCAGAATGGCCATCATCAAAAAAATCCAGAAACAATAAATGCTGGAGATGGTGTTGAGTAAAGGGAACACTCTTGTACTGCTGGTGGGAATATGAATTGGTACAGCCACTGTGGAGAACCATATGGAGGTTACACTTTAAAAAATAAAAATAGAACTACCAAATGACCCAGCAATCCCACTCCTGGGCATATACCCAGAGAAAACCGTGATTCAAAAAGAGTCATGTACCACAATGTTCATTGCAGCTCTATTTACAATAGACAGGACATGGAAGCAACCTACATGTCCATCCACAGATAAATGGATAAAGAAGATGTGACACATATATACAATGGAATATTACTCAGCCATAAAATGAAACGAAATTGAGTTATTTGTAGTGAGGTGGATGGACCTAGAGTCAGTCATACAGAGTAAAGTAAGCCAGAAAGAGAAAAACAGATAGCCTATATTAACACATATGTGTGGGATCTAGAAAAATGGTACAGATGAACCTGTTTGCAGGGCAGGAATAAAGACACAGACATACAGAATGAACATGTGGACATAGGGGAGAAAGGGGAGGGTGAGACGAATTGGGAGATTAAGATTGACATATATGTACTACCATGTTTAAAATAGATAGCTAGTGGGAACATGCTATAAAGCACAGGATGCTCAGCTCAGTGCTCTGTGATGACCTAGATGGATGGGATGGTGGAGTGAGAGGGAGCTCTAAGAGGGAGTGGATATAGGTGTATATATAGCTGACTTACTTCATTGTACAACAGAAACTGACATAACATTGTAAAGCAATTATACTCCAATGTAAAAGAACAGATGGGTAATGTAAGCAGAGAGATGGAAACTCTAGGAAAGATTTGAAATAAAGTATTTAAAATAAAAAATACTGTAAAGAAATGAATAATGCCTTAGATGTGATCATCAGTAGACCTGACACAGAGCTGAGGAAAAAAAATCAGTCATCTTGAAGATATGTTGATAGAAATTTCCCAAAATGAAATGAAAAGATCAAAAAACAAACAAACCAAAACACAAAGAAAAGAAAAATTCAAGAACTGTGGTAAAATTATGAAAGATGTAACATATAAGGAAGAGAGAAAGGAACAGAAGAAATATATGAAGGAATAGTACCCAAGCATTTTCTAAAATTAATGACAGACACCAAGCCACAGATCCAGGAAGTTCAGAGAACACCAAGAAAGATGAATATCAAAAAAAATCTACAACTAGGTATAAACTATTCAAACTGCAGAAAACTTAAGACAAAGAAGCCATAAACAGAGGAAGGGAGGACACTTACAGTAGGTGAACAAGGATAAGAATTACATCAAAATTTTCATCAGAAATTGTATGCAAGCAAGAAAAAAGTGGAGTGAAATATTTAGTGTTGAAAGAAATACCCCACCAACCTAGAATTCTATATTCAACAAAATTAACATTTAAAAGTGAAGGAGAAATAAAGACTTTCCCAGACAAAGAAAAACTGAGGGAATTTGCTGTCAGTAGACCCAGCTTTCCAGAAATATTAAAGAAGTCCTTCAGAGAGAAAGGAAGTTATATATGTCAGAAACTTGGATCTACATGAAGAAAGGAAGAACATCAAAGATGGAATAAATGGAGGTAAATAAAATATCTTATTTTTTTAATGGAAATGCATTTCTTTTATTTATTTATTTATTTATTTTACTTTTGGCTGTGTTGGGTCTTAGTTTCTGTGCGAGGGCTTTCTCTAGTTGTGGCAAGCGGGGGCCACTCTTCATCGTGGTGCACGGGCCTCTCACTATCGCAGCATCTCTTGTTGCAGAGCACAGGCTCCAGACGCGCAGGCTCAGTAATTGTGGCTCACCGGCCTAGTTGCTCCACGGCATGTGGGATCTTCCCAGACCAGCGCTCGAACCTGTGTCCCCTGCATTAGCAGGCAGATTCTCAACCACTGCACCACCAGGGAAGCCCAAAATATCCTATTTTTCATTGCTAAAATTGTTTGTTCAAAGTAATAATAGCAATAGTCCATATATTGGGTGATTACAGTTCATGGATAAATGAATTGGATGATGGTGATATTATAAGGAAGAGGAGGAAAGAATTGGAAACACTGTTACAGGGTATCTGCACTACCTGGGAAACTGTATGGTGTTATTTGAAAATGTAGAATTGTAAATGTGTATTTCAAATTTAAGAGCAATGTCTAATTAAAAACATATATATTTATATAACTGATATTATGAGAGGTGATAAAATGAAATCATATAAATGCTCAGTTAAGACCAGAGGAGTCAGAAAAAGAGGAGACTGCTGAAAAATTGTAATGAATAGATAACAGTTACAAACATGGTAAATATTAATCCAAATATATAAGTAACCACTTTAAATGTGAGTAGGCTTAATACACTAATTAAAACACTGAAATTGTCAGAGTGGATAAAAAAAAAGTCCCAACCCAACTTGTCTACAAGAATCCAACTTTAAATATAAAAACACAGATAGATTAAAAGTAAAGGGGTGGAGAAAGACATACAGTGCTAACATCAACCATAAGGAAGTTGATGGCTTCCCTGGCAGTGCAGTGGTTGGGAGTCTGCCTGCTGATGAGGGGGGCACATGTTCGTGCCCCAGTCCGGGAGGATCCCATGTGCCGCAGAGTGGCTGGGCCCGTGAGCCATGGCCATTGGGCCTGTGCGTCCGGAGCCTGTGCTCCGTGGTGGGAGAGGCCACAACACTGAGAGGCCCGCATACCGCAAAAAAAAAAAAAAAAGGAAGTTGAAGTAGCTATATTAAGTTTAGACAAAGAGACTTTAGGATAAGACAAAACATCAAAGATAAAGCAGGGTATTGTTTTATCGTTGGTAAAGGGATCTATTCTCTAAGAATCCAAGACAATCCTTAACGTGCATGCACATAAAAACGCAGCATCAATATATTTGAGACAAAAACTGATAGAACTGCAAGGAGAAATAGATAAATCTGCTATTATGGTTGGAGACATCATCATGCCTCTCTTACTAATTGACAGAACCAGTGCATAAAATCAGCTAGCATGTAGTTGGAATGAACAGCACCATCATTCAACTGGATTCAACTGATATTTGTATAATATTATTATATCAAACAACAACAGAATATACATTCTCCTCAAATTGACATAGAATATTCACCAAGATAGACCACATTCTGGGTCATAAAGCACACGTTAACAAATTTAAAAGAAATAGAAATCATACAGTGTACTCTCACACCACAATTAAGTTAAACTAGAAATCAGTAACAAAAGGATAGCTGGAAAATTCCAAAATATTTGGAGATTAAATAACACATTATCTAAATAACACATGGGTCAAAGAGGAAATCTGATATGAAGAGAATTTTAAAAAATATTTTGAACTAAATGAAAATAAAAATATGACATCAAAATTCATGAGAGGCAGCAAAGTCATAGCATTGAATGTATATATTAGAAAAAAAAGAAAAATCTAAAATCAATAATCTAAGATTTCATCTCAGGAAAATAGAGATAGGAGAGCAATGTAAACCTAAAACAACTAGAAGAATAGAAATCAAAATAATAAAAATTAGAGCAGGAATCAGTGAAATTGAAATAGGAAAACAATAGGGAAAGTCAACAAAAGTAAAAGCTGGTTCTTTCAAAAGATTAATAACATTGATCTACCTCTGGCTATGATAACTAAGAGAAAAATAGAGAAGGCACAAATTACTCATATAAGAAATAAAGAAGAGATCATCATACTGATCCCATGAACATTAAATGGATAATAAAAGAGGATTATGAAAAACTCTATGCCCACAAATTTGATAATTTAGATAAAATCGACCACTACCTCGAAAACCACAAACCATTAAATTACTCAAGGAGAAATAGATAATTTGAATAGGCTTATAGAAAATTCAATTATATATCTGTCTGTATCTATCTTTAAGTCTATAATATATATTATATAAATTATATTCTATTGATTAAAGAAATTGAGTCAATAATTAATAATCTTAAAAAAGAGAAAGCACCAGGTCCAAATGGTTTCACCAGTAAATTTGACACACGTTTAAGGAGGAAATAGTACCAATTCACTACACTCTCTTCCAGAAAATAGAAGCAGAAGGAACGTTCCTAGTCATTCTATAAAGTCAACATCACTCTAATACCCAAATCATTTAAAGACATTACAAGAAAGGAACACTACAGACCACTAATTTTCTGAATATAAATACAATAATCCCCCCCAAATATTAACAAATTTAATTCAACAATCTATAAAAAGAATTACACAGCAGAACTTAGTGGGATTTATCTAAGTATACAAGACTGTTTAACATTCAGGAATCAATTAATGTAATCCATTACATCAAGAGGCTAAAAAAAGAAAAATCAAATGATCATATCAATATATATATATATATATAGGAAAAACATCTGATAAAATCGAACACACATTTATTATTTTAAAAACTTTCAGTAAACTAGGAATAGAGAACTTCTTCAACAAAAACCCTACAGGCAACATCATACTTAATGGTGAGAAAGTAGAGTCTTTCCCCTTAGGATCAGGAACAAGACAAGGATGTCCCCTCTCAAAATTCCTTTTCAACATTGTACTAGAAGTTCTAGCTAATGTAATAAGACAAGAAAAAGAAGTAAAAGGTATACAGATTGGGAAGGAAGAAATAAATCTCTCTTTGTTCACAAATGACATGATCGTACATGTAGAAAATCCCAGATATTGACCAAAAACTCCTGGAACTAATAAGCAATTATAGCAAGATTGAAAGATACAGATTAATATACAAAAGTCAACTACCTTTCTATATACCAGCAAGAACTCTTAAAAGCCAACAACAACAAAATCATATTAAAAATAAACAAAATATCTGAACAGATACCTCACCAGAAAAGACATATGTTATGAGCTGAGTCATGTTTCCCCCCAATTCATATATTGAAGCCCTAATCCAAGCACTTCATAATGTAACCAGATTTGGAGATAAGGTCTTTAAAGAAGTGATTAAATTAAAATGAGGCCATTAAGGTGGGCCCTAATCCAAGCTGACCAGTGTCCTTATAAGAAGAGATTTGTACATAATGTGCACAGACATGGGTGAAAGACCCTAGGATGACACACAGAGAAGGCAGCCATCTGCAAACTAAGGAGAGAGGCTTCAGAAAAAACCAAACCTGCCAACAGCTTGATTTTGGACTTGTAGCCTCTAGAACTGTGAGAATATATATATTTCTGTTGTTTAAGCCAGCCAGTCTATGGTATTTTGTTATGGCAGCCCTGGCAAAGTATCAATAATATGATATGCATATGGCAAATAAGCATATGAAAACATGCTCAACATTATATATTTGTAAGGAATTGCCAAATAAAACAACCACTATACACCCATTAGAATGGCTAAGACCAAAAACATTGATAATACCTAATGTTGACAAGGATGTAGAGCAACAGGAGCTCTCATTGCTCATGAGAATGGAAAGTGGTACACCGCTTAGGAAGACAGTTTGGTAGTTTCTCACAAATCCAAACTTAATCTTATCATGACCCAGCAATCACTTTCCTAAGTATCTATGCAATTGAGTTGAAAACTTATGTCCACCTTAAAACCTGCACACAAATGTTTACAGCAGCTTTATTCATAATTGCCAAAAATTGGAAGCAGTAAAAATGTCTTTCTTTTTAAAATTTATTTTTAAAGTTCATTTTTTCCAGCTTTATTGAGATATCATTGACATATAACATTATGTAACTTTAAGGTTTACAATGTGTTGATTTGATACACTTAAATAGTGCAAAATGATTAGCACCACAGTATTGGCTAAGACCTCCATCATGTCACATAAGTACCATCTTCTATTTGGTGTGGTGAGAACATTTAAGACCTATTCTTTTAGCAACTTTTGAGTACATGATATAGTATTATTAACTAAAATCATCATGCTGTAAATTAGATCCTTAGGACTTATTCATCTTATATATGGAAATTAGTACCCTTTGATAAATATCTCATTTCCTCCACCCTCCAGCCACTGGCTTCCACCACTTCACCTTCTGTTTCTATGATTTCAGCTGTTTTAGAGTCTGCATATAAGTGTTTGTATTATTTGTCTTTCTCTGTCTGACTTATTTCACTTAGCATAATGTCCTAAAGATTCATTCATGTTACTGCAAATGGCAGGATATTTTTCTTTTTCATGGCTGAATAATATTCCATTGTATATAAATGCCTTGCAATAGATGAATGTACAAACAAACTTGGTACTTCCATACAATGAAATATTATTCAGTGCCAGGAAGAAACAAGCTATCAATCTACAAAAAGACATGGAGAAACCTTCCTTAAATGCATATTACTAAGTGAAAGAAGCCAATCTAGATAGAAGCTAAGTAGATGATTCCAACTACAAGACATTAAAAAAAAGATAAAACTAAAAACCAGTAATTTCCAGGGATTCAGAGGGGTGGGAATGAATAGATGAATTACAGAGGCTTTTTGGTGTGATGAAGCTATTTTGTATGATATTGTAATGGTGAATATGAGACATTATGCATTTGTCAAAACTCATACAACTGTGGCTTCCCTGGTGGCGCAGTTGTTGGGAGTCTGCCTGCTGATCCAGGGGACGCGGGTTTGCGCCCCAGTCTGGGAGGATCCCGCATGCCGTGGAGCGGCTGGGCCCGTGAGTCGTGGCCGCTGAGCCTGCACGTCCAGAGCCTGTGCTCCGCAACGGGAGAGGCCACGACAGTGAGAGGCCCGTGTACCGCAAAGAAAAAACAAAAAACAAAAAACTCATACAACTTTACAGCACGAAAAGTGATTCTTAAAGTATGGACTTTAGTTAATAATAATGTATTGATATTGACATTGATTCATTAATTGTAACAAATGTACAACACTAATGCAAGATGTTAAGAATAGATGAAATTGTGTGTCCAAGGTAAAGGGTATAGGGGAGCTCTCTGTATGATCTGCTCAATTCTGTGTCTAAAACTGCTCTAAAAAATAAAATCTATAAATTTAAAAATACTTATATTGACACATGTCAGGGCCAGATATAGCACCAATTTACTTTATCTAGCAAGCTTAAGAAACCAAAAAATGTATCACACAGAGGAAAATTATATTTTTCACCTCTTTCTTCCTTTAGGGAGGAGGTCTGGGGTTGACAAATTTTTTTTTGAAATATGGGGCGGGAAGCAAGCATTCTCGATGACCAAGAATGTCTTCCCTGGTGGTCCAGTGGTTAAGACTCTATGCTCCCACTGCAGGAGGCAAGGGTCCGATCCCTGGTCAGGGAACTAAGATCCTGCATGTCTCATGGCCAAAAAGAAAAAAAGTCTTCTGCATATTAAATATTTCCCTCTACCACATCTAGTCTATTAGCTTTTCTTTTATATAGACTTTATTTTTTTAGAGTGTTTATATGTTCCCAGAAAAAATTGAGTGGAAAGTACACTGAGTTCCCATATATCCCTTCTGCCTGCACATGCACAGTCCCCCCCACCAACATTCACCCCCACAGTGGTACATTTGTTACAGTTAGTGAACCTGCGTTGACATATTATCATCACCTTAAGTCCATAGTTTACATTAGGGTTGGTGCTGTACGTTCTATAGGTCTTGACAAACAATTGATGACATTTATCCACCATTATAGTGTATAAAATAATTTTACTGCCCTAAAAATCCCCTGTGCTCTTCCTATTCATCCTTCTCTCTCCCCAAACCCTGGCAACCAGTGATCTTTTTACTGTCTCCATAGTTTGCCTTTTCTCAGAAGGTCATATCGTGAAATCATATAATATGTAGCTTTCTCATATTGGCTTATTTCACTTAATAATATTCATTTAAGCTTCCTCCATTTTTTTTTTGTGGTTTCATAGCTAATTTCTTTTTAGTACTGAGTAATATTCCACTGCTTGGAGGTGTCACAGTTTATTTATCTCTTCACCTACTAAAGGACATGTTGCTTCAAAGTTTTGGCAATTATGAATAAAGTTGTTATTTGTGTGCAGGTTTTTGTGTGAACATAAGTTTTCAACTCATCTGGGTAATTACGAAGGAATATGAGTGCTGGATCATATGGGAAGAGTATGTTTAGTTTTGTAAGAAACTGCAAAACTCTCTTCCAAATTGGTTATACCATTCTGTATTCCCACCAACAATGAATGAGAGTTCTTGTTGATCTACCTCCTTGTCAAAATTTGGTGTTGTCAGCGTTTTGTATTTTATCCATTTTAGTGTCTGTGTAGTGGTTTCTTACTGTTTTAATTAGCAGTTTCCTAATGATATAGTTCATTTTAATATGCTTATTTTTCTTTTGAATATATTTGGTGAGGTGTCTGTTCAGATTGTTTACCCACTTTGGGTAACAGTCCTTTATCAGATATGTCTTTTGCAAATATTTTCTACCAGTCTGTGGCCTGTCTTTTCATTCTCTTGTCAGTATCTTTCAGAGAGCAGCAGTTTTTAATTTTAATGAAGTTCAACTCATGAATTATTTTCTTCATGGATTTTACCTTTGGTGTTGTATCTAAAAAGTCACCACCCAACCCAAGGTCATCTTGTAACAGAGCAGGACCTTATGTGGCCTTCCCAGGACAGAATCCCTCCCCCCACCAGGCAGCATTCTGCCTGCCTCTTGTTTGTTTATACTTTAGCCAAAGTATAAATTTAATAAGAGAAATGAGAAAATACAGAAGCAAAGGAAAATAGTCAAGTGAGACAAAATAATAATAGTTTAGTCATTAAACAGAGTCAAGGACTTTTAGTTACTCTTCAAGGGCTATAGATAATATTCTGAGCCATAACCTTTGAGCTGTTATGCAGATACTGAAACCCCCAACAGGTGGAAGAAGTTAACTACAAACTGTAGCCATGACATAATTTTGAGAATTGGCCTCAAGAAAATGGTAACAAATGACCCTGGAACTGAAGATTAAGTGTACTTAAAACAATCAAGATGACACTAATCAGACCAATGCATGACTAATTTCAAGAGCACTATAAGAGCTGACT
The DNA here is from genome assembly GCF_964374135.1 of Grampus griseus. Lineage (NCBI taxonomy): Eukaryota > Metazoa > Chordata > Mammalia > Artiodactyla > Delphinidae > Grampus > Grampus griseus. The sequence goes on from NC_139018.1 coordinate 123,531,832, forward strand.
GTGTTGTTCTGCATGCAGCCCCCTCCCTTTGCCTATACACCTGTGAAACTCCCATTTAAAAGCTCTTGCCCACTGATCAGCAGGGGGGAATTTGTTCTGTGAGACCTGAGTCCACCTTCTCCTCTGGTTGCTCATTTCCTAAATACAGCAACATTTCCTTTCCTACCAACTTGTCTCTTGAGTATTGGCTTTTGAGTGATGAGCAGCTGAACCTGAGTTTGGTAACAATCTCCTACGTTATCTTCAAGGAGGTTTTTCTTTTTAAAATTTTTATTGGGGTATAGTTGATTTACAATGTTGTGTTAGTTTCAGGTGTACAGCAAAGTGATTCTGTTATACATATACATATATCCACTCTTTTTTAGATTCTTGTCTCATATAGACCATTACAGAGTATTGAGTAGAGTTCCCTGTGTTATACAGTAGGTACTTATTATTTATTTATTTTATATATAGTAGTGTGTATGTGTCCATCCCAATCTTCCAATTTATCCCTCCCCACTTTACCCCCTGGTAACCATAAGTTTATTTTCTACATTTGAGACTCTATTTCTGTTTTGTAGATATGTTCATTTGTAGCATTTTTTTAGTGATATCATATGATATCTGTCTTTCTCTGTCTGACTTACTTCACTCAGTATGACAGTCTCTAGGTCTATCCATGCTGCTGCAAATGGCATTATTATATTCTTTTTTATGGCTGAGTAATATTCCATTGTATATATGTACCACATCTTCTTTATCCATTCCTCTATTAATGGACATTTAGGTTGCTTCCATGTCCTGGCTATTGTAAATAGTGCTGCAATGAACATTGGGGGGCATGTATATTTGAATTATGGTTTTCTTCAGATTTATGTCCAGGAGTGGAATTGCCAGATCATATGGTAGCTCTATTTTTTGTTTTTAAGGAACCGCCATACTGTCCTCCATAGTTTACATTCCCACCAACAGTGTAGGAGGGTTGCCTTTTCTCCACACCCTGTCCAGCATTTATTGTTTGTAGATTTTTTGATGATTGCCATTCTGACAGGTGTGAGGTGATACCTCATTGTAGTTTTGATTTGCATTTCTCTAATAATTAGTGATGTTGAGCATCTTTTCATGTGCTTATTGGCCATCTGTATGTCTTCTTTGGAGAAATGTCTATTTAGGTCTTCCTCCCATTTTTTTGATTGGGTTGTTTGTTTTTTTGATATTGAGCTGCATGAACCGTTTGCATATTTAGGAGATTAATCCCTTGTCTGTTGCTTCATTTGCAAATATTTTCTCCCATTCTGAGAGTTGTCTTTTCATCTTTTTTATGGTTTCCTTTGCTGTGCAAAAGCTTTTAAGTTTAATTTGGTCCCATTTGTTTATTTTTGTTTTTATTTTTATTACTCTCAGAGGTGGATCGAAAAAGATCTTGCTGTGATTTATGTCAAAGAGTATTCTACTGGGCTTCCCTGGTGGCGCAGTCGTTGAGAGTCCGCCTGCCGATGCAGCGGACGCGGGTTCGTGCCCCGGTCCGGGAAGATCCCACATGCCACGGAAAGGCTGTGCCCGTGAGCCATGGCCGCTGAGCCTGCGCATCCAGAGCCTGTGCTCCGCAACGGGAGAGGCCATAGCAGTGAGAGGCCCGCGTACCGCAAAAAAAACAAACAAACAAACAAAAAGAGTGTTCTGCCTATGTTTTCCTCTAAGAATTTTATAGTATCCAGCCTCACATTTAGGTCTTTAATCCATTTTGAGTTTATTTTTGTGATGGTGTTAGGGTGTGTTCTAATTTTATTCTTTTACAAGTAGCTGTCCAGTTTATCCAGCAATACTTATTGAAGAGACTGTCTTTTCTCTTCAAGGAGTTTTATAGTTTTGCAACTTACATTTAGGTAAAGAATCCATTTTGAAATGATTTTTGTAAAGTGTATGTTGTCAGTGCCTCAGCAAGGACAGATGTGAACAAGTCATTTATGTGCCCGAGACTCTAGGAGGACGTATTCCAAAAGGTTCAGAGAAAAGAGGGACACAATCCCATGGCAGTAAGCTGCCCAAAGAGAGGGAAGCAGTCCACCTTTTAATTCCAATTCAACGAAGAGGAGAAAAATAGAAGCACCTAAAGAAACTGAGTATCATGTACTGAGCTCCATGGTGAACTGAGTTTTGGGTTTTTTTTTAAACAAAAATGTTTCTTAGACTAGTAACTACCAAAGTGTATGGCCTCATAACTAATACCTTTTGTAAAGTATTTCCAGGTATCCTTGTAGACAAGGTAGAGATAGAGGGCATGTGGAAGCCAGGATAACAGACATTTGTTGACTGCTGGTTAGTGATGATACCCCAGGGTCCAGGTCACTTGATGGAGATCTGTCTTGGGGGTGGGTTGCTGTGGAGGGCTTTGTCCTGTCCTGATCAATATTTTTATCCATGATTTAGAAACACCGACATTAAGCACCTCAAATTTGTGGGTGAGTGTGATAGATGAAACAAGATTAGAAAATATTGATAATTGTTGAAGGTGGAACATGGGTATATGAGGGACTTATTACACTATTCCATCCTTTTGCTTATTTGAAATGTCTATAATAACTAAAAAAAAATCCATCTAGAGGGAGAAAGAAAAGAATTATTACTGTTATTTGACCTATTAACAGGTTTTTATATTTTCAAATGAAATATTCTGTAAATGTTATTTGTAAGTGTTTCTTATCTGTGAAATCTAGTTCCTAAACAATCTCATATTAGGATCAGGCCTGAGAGAACAAGTAAGGAAACCAATAAAGACTGAATATTTGGAAAAGTCTGGAATAGGGAGAGCTAAGAACTAGTAACTCCTCTGAAAATGGAAATGTCCTCTTTCCTTCTGAAGACACACAATTTGTCACGACTATTAAACTACACTAGTGGGTTAAATTCAGTTCACAGAGAAATAGGACATTCTAGAATATACTCAAATAAATATGGAAGGACTTAATTGCAATGGAAACCAACAGCAAATCATAAGAAGCATATAGCCAAGAGGAAATCACATACAGTTAAATGACTAGGAAAACACATTTGCTTAAATGGCAATGTAATTTGGAGTGGTGTCTTAAGTATTCTACTGTGAAATTTCAATTAGGAGCCAAGTGCTGTGAAATGGGCTGTGCCGAAGGACTTTGGCCAGCCATTAGACATGCACTATGATACTCCAAGTATGATATCGACAGAAAGAGTTCAGGATGAAAATTGATATTTGTTTGGCTTAGAGGCTAAACGTTCTGTTGCTTTCAGAGGCGCAAGTTTTCTATCACGAGAGAGGAGATTGGTGCACCTATTTATAAACACAGTGTACGAAATGTACAGAATATTGTGTAAAGTGTCAGGCTGGAAGTGAAACAAAAAGTGGGAAAGTGGGAAAGACTTGACACACCTGAGTTCCTTTAATGGAAGGAAAAGAAAAAGGCTTCATTATAGTCCCTTAGGCGGGTTTATCATTTGAAACACAAGTGCTGGGAGTGCAGAGTTAAGGCATGTTGGAAAGCTCTTGTTTTACCGTAGGTAGCAGAACTCCTAAAAGTAGCCACTCTGGGGACTGATTGTGACAAGAATGTGGCTCCATTAGAAGCTTCTTTGGCTCTGTCTGTCTCCTGGAGTGTGGGAGGGAAAAGAGTGGTTTTGTTTCAAGAGTGTTCTTAGAGTTGGTGAATTTAGTCAAGATTGTGGATCTGTCCCTCTGCTTTGGGATCCCAAGATGGGATTACCTGATAAGAGCAAACTTTTCCAGCTAATGTTGAGACCACCACTGCCATCTTGCTGGGGAAATCATGGAAGGCTGTCAACTACCACCAAGATAGTCTTCCATCCATAGCCTGGAACCTAGCTTAAGTCTGCCCTCAGGGTCCATGCAAACAACAAGCGTAGCCAGCATCTTTTGCCACGCATTATAGGGTGTTGATTAAACAAAAATTATGAACATATTTCTAGCCTCATAAGGAAAGAGCATGGTGTGGAAGGAAATATGGGACTTGGAATCTGAGTTATCTGAGTTCAAATCCAATTCTGTGGCTCAAGAGGTGTGTGAGCTTACGTTGACTTAATTGTGTCTTAATGTGCTCAGCCTGCTATAACAGAATGCCATTGACTGGGTGGCTTAAACAACATTAATTTCTCACCATTCTGGAGCCTGGAAGTCTGGGATCAAGGTGCTGGCCGATTCAGTTCCTGGTGAAGGCTTTCTTGCAGACGGTTTGCCTTCTCACTCTATCCTCAAGTGGTGGAGAAAGAAAGGGCTCTGGCCTCTTTCTCTTTTCATCAGGGCACTAATCCCATCATGGGTACACCACCCTCATGACCTAATTACCTCCTAAAGGCCCCACCTCCAAATACATCATATTGGGGGTTTGACTTCAACATAAGAATTTGGGGCACAAACATTCAGTCTATAACAATCACTTTTAGCTTCAGGTTTGTAATGGGAAAAATAAGAACTACCTCATTAAATTTGATGGAAATTAAATTCAGTAATAAATATTAAGTCCTTTCTAAAGGAATACTTAGTAAGAAGATAGATATTACACAATTAGGAAACCACAATGCCATGTACTATATGATAGCAACTTAAATAAGGTGCAGTGGGAGTGAGGGTAGCAGCAATTTTCCAGGCAAGATATCTGAGCATTTGCTTCACGGGGGCTGAGGCGGGGAAGAAGTGAGGCAGCATGAGTGGGTCTGTAGGAGTGCCAACTGAAACCGAATATCACCATATTGTGATTGTCAACAAGCTGTGTGGCCTCAGCTGTGTCCTTTGTAAATCCTCACACAATATCAGTTAAGAGTTTTAAAATTTTTTACCTAATTTTTAATAGTGGTACACTGATATGGTTCATGTATAAAGAGTATGAAAAGGTGGTCTGTGAAATTTCCCTTTGACTGTCCCCATCTGCCCAGGTCCTATTTCCAGGCTCCACTCATTGTATCCTTCCAGAGATGCTGGTTTTATTTCATTTTCTTTGTTCATGTTTGTTTTTGCATTTACAAACCACATATTCTTTTTTCTCTCCCTTTCTAATTTAAACCAAATAGCTGTGTAGAGCATGCACTCTTCTATAACTTGCTTTTTTCACTTAACATATTTTATGAGAATATTATAAATTGTCAAAAGCTAGTCTCAGAAGCCCCTCTCTAGAGACTGAGTTACGAAGTTATCTAAGAGTTCTGGTCATAAGCTGGTTTCTTGTCACAGAGCTCCAGGATGCATTCCATCTTCAACTTGGATACCTTCAGTCACCACTCATTTGCTGTGGGACATCGCCCTCATGCCATGGATGGCTCTCCGGACACCCACTGTCTGTCCCCCACCCCTCCAGCTCCAGGGACCATCTCTGCTCCCCAGTGCAGCCTGGGTGGGCTATACCTGGTCATTCCTTATGCCAGCCCCCCACTTTGAAGAGCACGGCCACATGTGTGTATGCTTGAGGGCTTTTAGGTCTATTAGAGAACAACTGCCTTCTAGAGTGATCTAAAACAGATCACTACAATAGTACACAATGACTTCTCAGGTCTCCCCAAATGGATTACTCAGCCAGACTCTATATTGACCTGTAGCCACCAAGTTAGGGAGACATTCAATATGGCCAGAGACTGGCTTTTTCTTTCATCTTTCTTAGTTAATGCATTTGCTGCTTAGTTATCTATAGGAAAAGCTTCTGCATGATAGATAATTTAAAAATACATTGTCTAATATACGGACTACTATATATACAATAGATACACAATAAGGACCTACTGTATAGCACAGGGTACTATATTCAATATCTTGTAATAGCCTATAATGGAAAAGAATCTAAAAAAGAATATATATATGTATATATATATATATATATATGTATAAATGAATCACTTTGCTGTACACCTGAAACTAACACATTGTTAATCAACTATACTTCAATAAAAAAATAGAGATTTTAAAATAAATTTTAATATAAAAAATTAAATAATACATTACTATTAAAAAAATACATTGTGTACCCAAACCTCTGTCCCCAGACTTGGATCCCTCTTTCTGCGGGAGCATCATGACCAATGACAAGATGTTGAATTAATTGTTGTGTCCACTTCAGTGTCTGTCCAGGATTTACACAGGCTGGATGCTCAATATATGCTTTTTGAATGAATGAATGAGTGAATGTACCCCGCCTGCCACCATGGAGACAGAGGTTAGAGTGAAGGTGAAGCACTCCCTGTCTGTCCTGAGTCAGGAGGCAAATATGACCCCCAGGATTTAGCACAAGCTAAAAGGATGGTCTTTCTATACCTTCGAACATGAAGAAGCAAAACTTTATTTTCCTACCATCTTGTTTCATAAAACAAATAACATTCCTTATTGCAGATGGTATGGAGTTGTTGTCATGTTCTGGGAGATTAACTTGTTTTCACAAAGTGGAAGACAGACTAAGGAAGGAAAATCTTAAAAGCAAATGCTAAAGATCACACAGGCAAGCTGTAGTCTTTGATACAAATAAATAGTCACAGAGACCATAAACACATCCCAGCCTTGAAAAACCATTAGGGAAGCATTGCCTATGGCAACCAGAAGACCCTGCTCTTTCATAACTGGACCTTTTATGACACGTTTCCATGGCGACTGAAACTGTGCCATCTCAACACACCGTCTTTCACAGGAGAAGCTGATGAGCAAAATCTGCCAGGGGATTAGTGCAGGAAAAAAAAAGTTCCTTCTTCTCTTTCCTTCCTTTCTCTCAAACCTCAATTTACTCAGAGGGGGAAATGGGAATAAGTTGAAGTGGAAACATCCCGTGAATTTCAAATCATATTCTACTGAGATTTTTATGTATTTTTTGAATTGAAAGTTCTATCTCTGCAATTCATTACAATTGCTCAATGGGTTTCTGAGAGAGACAATGGCTTCTGAGGAAGACAAATTCAGTCCAGCTTGTGGCTGCAGAAGGAGGTTGTGAGCAAGGCTGACTGTGCTGGTTCACGCCTGTTTCTTCATCCTGGGGTGGGGGTGGTGTGGTTTCACATCATTGTTGACGCCTGACATTTTGGAGGGCTGTGTTCTGCTTTTTAATCTTGAGGGAAAGATAAAGCCCTGTTCTAATATCACATGGATGTACTTAAATTGTAACTGAATATTTAAACCATATACTTGTGTGTTCCACAATAAATGCCTTCTGTTTAAGCAATAATGACCACCAGGGGCGCCAGGGGCCAAGGCAGTGTCCTAAGTACTGCACCCACATTGTGCGTCACATAATTCTCACAAAAACCCTGAGACACCCCTCAGATAAATGTAAGACTATGCCTGATGAATAGATGAGGCATTACGTTTGGGAACCTGGTAAAGGTCACTTAGAAAGACTCTGATTCTGTTCTCTCCTGAGACAAACCACCTCCTTCATCATCACTATACTTTGAAACATCATCCTGCAGAAGTCAGGAGAGAATGTGTGGCATGGAAATGTGCTCAGGGGCCTAAATCCCAAGAGGTCCTCTCCCACTAACCACAAAGTGGCTTCTGTAATCTCCAGGTCGGATGGATGCTTCCTTCTTGGGTGCCACATCAGGCAATGGTGTCATCAAAGTGTGTCTTGGACCTTGGTGCGCAGGTTCTCAGAAGGACTAGAAGGATCACCTTGTAGTCCTAAAATACAGTTAGTTGCACACTCACAGCACGTAGCTGAGGAAAGAGAAATAGTTGGTCACAAGGCCTGAGTGTCTTCTTCCAGCTTTCAAAACTCTCAGGAATTGATGGAAAGTTAGAGACACAAGGTCAGTTTTCAAGCATGGGCTTACAAAGCCATCAATCATTTCAGCTTTCCTTTTCTTTTGGACCTTAGACTCCCATGGCCTGGGAACATCTGGGTCATTGGGCAGGTATTACAAGGACCGTGGAGTCACTTAATGCAGAGGGAAACCAAGAATGGGTGGCCCCTGGGGAACTTTGGCTTCCAGAATCTCTATCACTGAAGCACAGGATCATCCACTTAGCCACTCAACTCCTACATTTGTTTCATTTGCATTTATTTTGTCTTCCCAACCAGACAGAATGGTCAGCCACACGGAACCCCTTCCTCCCACCCACTCATGCCTGGGTCCTAGCCCGAGGCTGAGCGTCTGCTTCAGCTCCCTACCTGTGTTTTGGTTGCTTGAGAGGGGAAATTTGCACAATGGACTGTTCCAACGTCCTGGAAACATCCGGTGAGAAATGTGCTCCTTTGCTCAGTGAAGTAGAGCACAATGCTTGAGGGCTGGCTTAGACAAGCCCCATGAAAGAGGCACTTTGTCTTATAACTATAGAAACAGAACATTTGGGAGCTAGAAGTGGCTTCCAAAATCATTTAGGCAAACTGTAATTTTGCCAATAAGTTCACAGAACCAGAAAGCTTTGTGGATCTGTCCGAAGTTGCACAGCTGGCTCGTGGTCTGTGGGTGTCTTACAAACAGTGTGCTGCTTCTACCAGTGTATGGGAGTGACAGCTGGGCTACACGACCGCTGCTGCTGACACCTGTCTGCAGTGGCCACAGGAACCAGTCCACCGCCTGCCTTGTGCCCACGTCTATGGTAGCATAAATTTCCTGGGTTTTCAAGTTCTGCCCTTTATAAGGCCTGCGTGTGAATAGTTTAAGGGATATACAGTCAATTCTCATTGTTTGAGGCTGTTCCATTCTATAAAGTTACTGAATTAGCCACTTCTGGACATCATCACTCCCGGGGAAATAAAGGGCTGGGTTCCCGGGAGCATCTGGCCACCACATTTTCATCAACTGACCAATACAGAGCCTTGTTTTATGTGTTTTTCTGTTGAAAGACACCTCACTGAACATATATTGTTGATTCATTAACGGTGAACTCACGGCCCACAGTCCTGAAGCTCAGGCCGGAATGGAGCACATCTGACATGTAATTTCTCTGTCATCACAGCTTTCTCGCGCTTGGGGATGCCGGGCAACACTTAGGCACTATGCTTGGGGCCATTTTAAACATTGAAGTTACTGAAAAAAAGCACAAGATGTGAAAAACGTAGCACTAAGTAGACCACAAATAGTACACACGCTTACAACGTGAGCTGCAACAGGAAGGCAGAGGCTGCCTTGCCCCATGTCAGCGGGGAAGGTGTGCATCAACTGACTCACATCTCTCGCTGCTCCGCACACATCTGTGATTGGTTATGAAAATGACTTGAGTACTGCCTTTTGGATGACAAATGAAATTTAGGGAGTAGGTGAACTTGCAAATACGAAATCTGTGAATGATAAGGATGGACTGTATATGCTTAATGTTTACTGGTACAGTAGGACTTTAATTTTTTAAAAAAACCTCTTATTTAATAATAAAAGAAACTTTGATCAGTTCTTTTGCTCATTAATGAAGTAGAACTGCCATATATTCATCAATTAAAATTAACTCACCATAAGTGCCAAGATAAAGTGAGTGTTTATTTTGTGCCTGGTGCTTAGCTTGGTGCAGAGGGAATAAAGGTCCAGCACCCAGTATCTTTTCTCCAGGAGTTCACACTCTGTTTGGGGAAGCACATGCAGGCAGCGTGACAGATATGAGGAGAGGAGAACGTCAATTTATTCTTTAGGGACAAAGAAAGGTGTCCCAATCTGGGGAAGATCACCCCTGAGCTGAGTCTTGAAAGACATAGGTGCACTGGGGGGTGGCAGAGACTGCAATACCAGGGAAGATCCAGGTACCCAGAACTGTCCTTCCACAGTGATGCTGGCCTGGAAGGTGGGGCAGGTCTGGGAAAGTCTTCTGTGGAATTCTAAACTTGGACTTTTGGTTACACAGGAAACACTGGTAGTTATTATTTAAACAATGTCTTCGAGATGTAGGTATAGGTGTAGGAGAAACAATCTGTTTTGAATTCCAAACAGGTCTCTCTGATTGTGGGTTGAAAAAGGATAATAAGTAGAAGGGAATAAAGATGAAAGGCAGCCTAAATGAGGAGATGCTTGTTCACTAGTTTGTATCATAATTCACTTCTTTGCTCTTCATTCATTAGGTTATTCAACTAAAACGTATTTTTTCAGGGTGTTAGTAAAGTTCCAGGCTCTGAGGATTCAGCAACAAAATAGCCAGAATGCACTGTCTCTGAGGAGCTTATATTCTAGAGAGAGGGATGATAAAACCAGGAAATGCTGACTTAGTGTCCCTGTGTGGTGTTCTGAGCCCTGCATGTGGCATACTTGAAGAACCCTTCTGATAGGGATATTATGATTCCCATCTCCTTGGTGGGAGAGCCACAGTGCAGGGAGGCCAAGGTAGTAAGCCTGGACTTGATACCTGTGACCTTACCCCAAAGCCCACGTTAGGTGGCCGGGGGTGCCGCTGGCACAGGAGGGCAAGGAAGACTGGCAGGCAGAGAGGCCAGCTGGTGACCACATCAAAGGAGCTGCAGAATGAGAAGGGCAAGCGGAACAGCAGGAATCTGCATTAAAGATGCCTCAGCTCTGCCCGCTTCCCCACCAGCCCCACTGTGTCCGGAGCACATCCAGCTCATCGGGAGATTGTAGGTCCTGAGCTCTCCATGTGCGCCCCCTGGGAAGACTGGTGTTTTGGGTCTGCAGAGGGGGAGTCTGGGTGTTGGAAAAGCTCCCCAGGTTGTCCTAATGGGAAGACAGGATTGAGGAATCAAGTCCACCGTGTTTCCAGACCCAATGCCTGGAGCCAGTTCATTGCAGGAAGCCTGGAGCACGCAGCCAGATGGTGACCTGTGTCCATGTGTGTGACATTACAAACTGAAATGAGATCCCTGGATGTCTGATACCATTCCCCAGATTTGATGGTGCCCTGGAGTTTTCAAATACAGTTTCCAAGAGGAAGAGGAAAGTTGCATCTTTTGACCCCACAAAGACTTCACTGGTTCAGGACTTATGGCCCGCACAGCGATGTCTTCTGCTCTTTGAGCACTCTGGGGCTCACATAGGCGACAGGTTAGCCAGCCCTGCCACCAGTCATCACTGCACCACTTACGTCATCATTCCTGCCAGCTTTGTGTGGGCTCCATAAATCACTGAGTAGTGTACATTGAAAAATCTGCCTGTAGCTTCTGTGAGGAGAAATCACCCACCAATGTGGATTTCCATGGAAACCAAACACAAAATACAGCAGGAAGGAAAGGATGCAGAAATGAGACCCTGAGGCTTACTTTTCACCAGCATCACGGTTTCTCATTATCGTCCCTCCCCCATTTCTTTTCGTGTCTGCACTTTTAGACCACGGTGGGTTCTCCCCTTTTTTCCTGTTGGGGTTCTAGGAGTTCAATTTATTCAGTCTGGAAAAAGATGATTTATTTAGAGTGCTTATCTTTGTGAAAATATATTATACAGAAAGTGGTGGATATTTTCTCATTATTACTAAAGAAAGACAAAAAAGGGAAACTTTATCCCAGTAGAAGGAATATAGATAACCTTTAAGGAAGTACTTCCCGGTTGATATGGTTATAAAATAGAGATTGTAGGGATAACTGAGAATGTTGCGTCTGGGAACTCCTTTAATTGTGAGATACCGTGTTGGTTTGCTAGGGCTGCTATAACAAAGTACCACAAACTGGGTGCCTTGAACAACAAACATTTACATTCCTGCAGTTCTAGAGGCTGGATTTCTGAGATCAAGGTGTCGGCAGGTTTGATTTCTTCTGAGACCTCTCTCCTTGACTGGCAGATGGCCACCTTCTCCTCTGTCCTCATGTGGTCTTTTCTCTGTGTGTGTGCATGTTGTGTCCAAATTTTCTCTTTTTGTAAGGACACCAGCTCACCCTAACAGCCTCATTTTAACTTAATTACCTCTTTAAAGGCCCAATCTCCAAACAGTCACATTCTGAGGTCCTGAGGGTTAGGAATTCAACACACGAAGTTTGAGGGAAAACAATTCAGCCCATAACAGATAGATTCACTTAGAAAACATGATTTAGAACCTAGCACTTGAGAGCTGGAGGAAATCTTTCTTAGAAATCTGGCCTTAAACTTGATTTCACAGACAGATCCCTGAGGCCCAGGGCCAGTGACTCAATGCAGCCCACCCAATGGGGAGGGGTGACCGAGAGCTCTACAGAGACCCTCTCTCAGCCCTGTTAGTGCCTGCTTTAGACTGTGTGGAACTCTCCAGGAAAACCTGCTTACATCAGTGCAAGATTAATGCTGTTCTGTGCCTTTGTGAGTGAATGATCATGTAGCCTTCTCAGAGTGAGGTGAGGTGGCATGATTCCATGTAGATCTTGATTCTACACAGGTTGTGCTTCTCCAAATCATCTTTGGAACATCACCCCCTAAATCCTGCTGACTGTGGTCTGGTAAAGGTAATTCCTGAGACCTCTCTGCCTTGCCCCATCCTCTAGGGGCTTGAAGTGATAAAGGAGGGGACCTAGGCTTCTTCCAGTTTGGCACCAGCTGCAAAAGCCTGCACTTGCTGAGAAATTGGAATGGTGGCCCTTTAATGCTAGTGTGCAAAAGAGCCACTGCAAGTTTCATTGAAAATGCAATCCTGTTCAAGGGCTTTTTGTGCAATCTGTGTTGTGTTCAGGACTATTTCATTCTAACAAGCACCCGGGGTTAAATCTGAATCAGATTATCCTGTGACCACACTTGGAAGAACAATGGTTAAGATCCTTGCTACTCAGAGTGTGGTCCACGGACAAACAGGTGTAGCATCACCTGGAAGCTGTGAGAAATTCAGAATCTTAGACTCATCCCACATTGACTGAATGAGAATTTGAATCCTCCTTCGAGTTTGAGAAGCTCTGCTTTATTGTGTCTTACAGGTTTCCTGAAGCCCCTGATGGTGAAGGTGGAATTGTCCAAATCATTACTTAACAGGATGTTTCAAAAATGCCCAAACACTTCAGGAATCATCATTAGCCACCCAGAGAAAGTTACTGTGAAGGGTCAGAGATTTCATACGACTTTCAAGCTAATAAGTCAGCCTGCCAACACTTTCTAGATGCTGGCAGAAGATGCAAAACTCCTGGGTCAGAGACAAAGGACTTGGTTGTGGCACAGGAGGCAGCATGAACTATGGGTGCATTTCAGTTCCCCTTGCGGTCCATGTCCCATGAAGGGCACATGTGGACAGTGAGCTTGTTATCATAGCCGAGGAACTCTGAGATTCAGAACCCCAACCCACACCACTGAAGAAGGTGCTACCCTTATTATCCTGGTCAGGAGATAAATCTACTCTCTGCCCCAGAGGGAGACACTATCTCTATCTTCCAAGCCGTTTGCTATACAAATATCCTTGAGATGATAGTCTGGAACAAAATTGATGATGAGGTGCAGAAAAACTAAAGAGAATTGTCTCTCAATGGTTACTCTCTTGAAAGTCCCCTTGTTCATTTGGAATCTCTCTCAATATCCTTTCCTGCAGAGAAACCCAGGGCTGTCGAGGTGTATAGTCAACACATAGAGAATTAATGGGTAGGACTTACTTCAGGCCTGTTCCGAGCCGTAAGGAAGCTTTCGAGCTAGGCGCTGCGTATATCTGAAGGTTGTAATTCCCTTCTTTACATTCTACAACAGAGATCTGTCGGGATCTGTTTTTATGGAAATGTAGTGAGTGGGTCAAAACTCTGTTCAGATTCCTTCTGTCAGCTTAATCATATGATGTATTCTTTAAAAGAATACAAATTATAATAGTAATAATAGATGATAATAAGTTTCTATTTTTTAATATTTTACATTTATTAATGCACTTTCACATTCATTATCTAATTTAATTCTAAAAACATGATTGCTTCTTTTTCCATATGAATACTCTCAGGGAGATTAAGTAACTTGTTTAAAGTCACAGTTAATCAGGGGAGGCAGATCTCAAATCCAGGGTCTGTGACTTTCTAGTAGAGAAATTTTAGCTGACACATTTATTCAGTCAAGGAAAAAGAAATGGAACCAGCTTTATGCTTACAAATAAAAATCAATACCACTAATTCTACCAGAAAAGGGAATAACCAAAAGGCACAGATGAATTAATTTTTTCCCCTTCTACAGCCATTTTGTGGACACTTAGCACTTTCCAGGGAATGCATTTTTTACACATGCAGGATTATTAACAAGATTTAGCTTCTTCTCATGGCATCTGCTCCCCTGGAATAAGGAATCTTGACGGAAGTAGAATCTAGGAGAGTGTTGTTTGTTAAACCCGAGTCTAAATCCATTCAAAGAATGTTTCTAAAATATTATAAAAGAGCCTATTGTGGTATCACATTAACTACCATACAGCTTATGGAAGCTTTTATCTAATAAATCACACTAACTAATCAATTAAATCACATTCGGTAGCAGACTTAAAGGGGTTTTGTAATATCCCACGTAGTATATTTAGGAGAGTTTTAATGCCAAATTTTTAATGCCTTTTATTTTGTCTATTTTTAGTTTACTTATTATTTTTTCAACCTTAATGCTGCCTCACTCCCATCCTTTTATTATAGCAGAGGGACAGCCTTGTCCTATGGTATTCTCCCTTTGTAGACATTTTCCTATCTCTATGTCTACCTATCTATCATTTATCTATCTATCATCTATCTATCTATCTATCTATCTATCTATCTATCTATCTATCTAATTTATCTATTTATCCCCCCTCCTTCTCTCTCATCCCTTGAAAGGCAACACAATAAGTGCCAGCTAAGCAGTTACTGTCCCCCCCACACAATTTTCCAGTCCTTGGTGTATGCACATTGCCTCTTATTTATTTATTTGAAGCATAGTTGATTTACAATGTTGTGTTAATTTTTGCTGTACAGCAAAGTGATTCACTTATATATACATTCTTTTTTAATATTCTTTTCCATTATGGTTTATCACAGAATATTGAATAGAGTTCCCTGGGCTATACAGTAGGACCTTGTTGTTTATCCATCCTATATATAATAGTTTGCATCTGCTCACCCCAAACTTCCAATCCATCCCTCCCCTCCCTCTCTCCCCCCTGGGAACCACAATTCTGTTCTCTATGTCCGTGAGTCTGTTTCTGCTTCGTAGATAAGTTCATTTATGTCATAATTTAGATTCTTCATAAAAGTGATATCATATGATATTTGTCTTTCTCTGTCTGGCTTACTTCACTTAGTATGTTAATCTCTGGTCCATCCATGTTGCTGCAAATGGCATTATTTCATTCTTTTTTATGTCTGAGTAATATTCCATTGTATATACATACTACATCTCTTTTATCCATTCATCTGTTGATGGACATTTATGTTATTTCCATGTTTTGGTTATTGTGAGTAGCACACACAGCCTCTTGATACAGCTCCTGGACAACGGCATGACCCATCTCTAATGTTAAAATAATTGGGAGAGAGAAAACAAATGGTGGGTTTTAAAAAAAAATAACTTCCTGTCTATAGGTAACTGGATTCAATTCAAAAGACTGATGTCTTTTTCTTAACATTTTTTCAACTATATTTTCAAGTAATTACAACTGCTTGGAAAATCCTGGGGCCAACGAATATAGAATCAGTGCTGCTGGCTTGAGATTTAGAACTGCATCAGATGGAGGCCAGCCTGGTGAGGGTGCGTTTGCCATGTAGTGAAGGAGGGAAGACTAAAAGACAAACAGGCAGCAGTTTGATTTATGGCTGTGCCCACTGTCCTGTGCCACTGCCACAAAGCTTTGACCTGTGTGGGTGGGGAAGGGAGGAATCCTTGGGATTCCATGACAAGGAAGTAGAAGAAAGGACACAGGAGAGGCAGCCGTGTGTGTGGATGGTGCTTCGGTCTAACAGGTTTCCTTCAAGCCTGCCACTGGGCATCAGAGGTGCAGGCAGCAGGGCCTGGATGCTGGGGTGATGTGTGTGTATGTGTGTGTGTGTGTGTGTGTGTGTGTGTGTGTGTGTGTGTGTGTGTGTGTGTGTGTGTGTGTGAGGGAGAGAGAGAGGCACCAGTGCATAGAAGGCAACAAAGGCAGGCGCACCAAGCCTCCTTTCTGTGATTCAGGTTCACATGCAACACACCAGACTCCAGGTTAGACCTGCCTGAATCTGTACATCTTCCCTCAACTCCCCACTCCTCCAGGCTCTGTTGGCTGCTGTGCTTTTGGAAAGAGGAGCCTTGACGTTCTTGGGCCAGCTCCCTACGCAGTGGGTGCACAGTGGCATGCATTCTTCCCCTGCTTCTCCAACTGGGGGAGGAAAGAAGCACAAAAATAGATCCCATGCTCTCGTGGACAGGCCCGCCCCGAGACACACTTCATCTGGAACAGTGTTTCTCCAGTTTTAATATGCACCCAAGACAATGGGGATCTTGTGAAAATGCAAATTCTGGTTCAGTACGTCTGGGCTGGGCCTGAGGTCCTGCATTTATTCCAGGCTTTCAGGCAATGCTGATGCTGCTGGTACACAGGCCACACTTCAATAGTGAGGGCTGGAGAACTTCTACCTCTAATCTCTTAAGGTTTGTATTTTTATTTTAAAAAGAGCTTTGTTGAGTTATAATTGACATACAATAAGCATCACGTATTCCAAGAATGCAATCTGATGGGTTCTGACATATTCTACACCCGTGAAAATATTCCCACAACCAGAGAGTCAGTGTATCTATTAGTTCGTTTGCACCCCATTGTAATCTTTCCCATTTGCCTACAACCCACCCAACCATTATCTGCTTTATCACCATAGATTTATTTTTATTTTCTAGAGTTTTATATAGTACATGGAATCAGAATCCGTCCTTTTTTTTGTGGTTTGACTTCTTTCATTGAGTGTAATATTTTTGAGATTCATTTATGTTGTAGCATGAATTACTGGTGCACTCCTTTTTTTGGTGATGGACATTCAGATTGTTTCCAGTGTTCTATTATTACAAACAAAGTGGCTATGAACATTCACGTGTGTATGTTTGTGTCGGCATGTGCTTTCAGTCCCCTTGGGTAAATACTTAGGATTGAGAAGGCTGGGCAGCATGTAGGTAAATTTTAAACTTTTTAAGAAACTACTGAACTGTTTCAAAATGATTTTATATCCATCAGTAGTGTATGAGAGCTCTGGTTTCTCTAATGCTTCCTAATGTTTATTAATGTCTTTTAAAGTTTCCTCATTCTAATAAGCATAAGATGATATTTCATTATGGTTTTAAATTTGCATTTCCCTAATGACTAATGATGTTGAATACCTTTTCATGTGCTTTTCTGCCATCCATATATGTTCCTTAGTGAAATACCTGTTCAAATCTTTGGCCAATTTTTAAAAATTTGGGTTGTTTGTTTTCTTATTATTTAGTTTCAAGAGTTCTTTATATATTCTTGGGTTTCCCTGGTAGCGCAGTGTTTGAGGGTCTGCCTGCCGATGCAGGGGACACGGGTTCGTGCCCTGGTCCAGGAGGATCCCACGTGCCGCGGAGCAGCTGGGCCCGTGAGCCATGGCCACTGAGCCTGCGTGTCCGGAGCCTGTGCTCCGCAACGGGAGAGGCCACAACAGTGAGAGGCCCGCGTACTGCAAAAAAAAAAAAAAAAAAAAAAAAAGAGTTTTTTATATATTCTAGATATAAGTACTTTATCAGATATGTGATCTGCAGATATTTTCCCGAGTGTATGACTTGTCTTTTGATGAGCAGAATTTTCAGTTTTCATGAAGCTCACTTTATCGATTTTTTAAAAATGTATTGTCCTTTTGAGGTCATAAATACGAAATATTTGCCTAACACAAGATCACAAAGATCTTTTTCTTTGTATACTTCTAGAAGTTTATAATTTTAACTTTTACATTTAAGTTGGTGACCCATTTTGAGTTATTATTTTGTATAAAATATGTATATATATATATTTTTTAATGCTTTATTGAATGAAAGATTTTTTAAATTTCTATAGTGCTTTACAGTTTTGAAAACTTTCACACGCATGATTTCATATAATCCCATAATAACCCTTTTCCCTCTACCCCTGTATTGCCCCTCCCACTTTTCCTCTCCCCACTGGTAATCACTAGTTTGTTTTCTATATCTGTGAGTCTGCTTTCTTTCTGTTTTATTTTCTATATCTGTGAGTCTGCTTTCTGTTTTATTCAGTTTGTTTTCTATATCTGTGAGTTTGCTTTCTTTCTGTTTTATTCAGTAGTTTGTTGTATTTTTTAGATTCCACATATAAGTGACATCACACAGTATTTGTCTTTCTCTGCTTGACTTATTTCACTTAGCATAATACCTTCCAAGTCCTGTCATGTTGCTGCAAATGGCAAAATTTCATTCTTTTTTATGGCTGAGTAGTATTCCTATATATATGTATGTATATATACCACATTTTCTTTATCCATTCATGTGTTGATGAACACTTAAGCTGCTTACATACCTTGGCTATTGTAAGTAATGCTTCCATGAACACTGAGGGCATGTATCTTTTCAAATTAGAGTTTTTGGTTTTTTTCGGATATATACCCAGGAGTTGAATTGTTGGGTCATATAACAGTTCTATTTTTAGGTTTTTGAGTGGCTTCCATACTGTTTTCCATATTGGATGCACCAATTTATATTCCCACCAACACTCCCTTTTCTTCACATCCTCACCAACGTTTGTTATTTGTGTTCATTTTGGTGATAGCCATTCTGACAGGTGTGAGATAATATATCATTGTGGGTTTTGATTTGCATTTCCCTAATGATTAGTGATGTGGAGCATCTTTTCAAGTGCCTGTTGACCATCTGCATTTCCTCTTTGGAAAAATGTCTATTCAGTTCTTCTGCCCATTTTTTAATTGGGTTCCTTGTTTTTTTTAATGTTGAATTGTGTGAGCTGTTTATATATGTTGGATATTAACCCTTTATTTGTCATAACATTTGCAAATATCTTCTCCCATTTAGTAGGTTGTCTTTTCCTTTAGTTTATGATTTCTTTTGCTGTGCTAAAGCTTTTAAGTTTAATTAGGTGATATTTGTTTATTTTTGCTTCTGTTTCTTTTACTTTAGGGGACAGATCCAAAAAAGATCATGCTGCAGTTTATGTCAAAGAGTGTTGTGCCTATGTTTTCCTCTAAGAGTTTTATAGTATTCCATCTTACATTTAGGTCTTTAATCCATTTTGAGTTTATTTTTGTATATGGTGTTAGAGAATGTTCTAATTTCATTCTTTTACATGTAGCTGTCCAGTTTTCCCAGCACTACTGGGAAATGGAGGTAATTCACCAGTAATGAAATTGAATCAGTAATTTAAAAACTCCCCAACAAACAAAAGTCTAGGACCATGTGACTTCACAGGTGAATTCTATCAAACATTTAGAGAAGA
Source organism: Grampus griseus (assembly GCF_964374135.1). Classification (NCBI taxonomy): domain Eukaryota; kingdom Metazoa; phylum Chordata; class Mammalia; order Artiodactyla; family Delphinidae; genus Grampus; species Grampus griseus. The sequence goes on from NC_139018.1 coordinate 123,551,024, forward strand.
GTTAACACCAATCTTTATCAAACTAGTCCAAAAAATTGCAGAGGTAGGAACACTTCCAAACTCATTCTATGAAGCCAGTGTCACCCTGATAGCAAAATCAGACAAAGATATTAAAAAATACCAATATCACTGATGAACATACACACAAAAATTCTCCACAAAATATTAGCAAACCAAATCCAACAATACACTGAAAGGATTATATAGCATGATCAAGTAGGATTTATTTTATGGAAGCAAAGATTTTTCACTATCCCCAAATCAATCAATGTGATACACCACATTAAGAAACTGAAGAATGAAAACCATACGATATCTCAGTAGATGCAGAAAAAGCTTATGATAAAGTTCTACATTCATTTGTGACAAAAACTCTTTAGAAAGTGGGCATAGAGGGAAACTACCTCAACATAATAAAGCCCATATATGACAAACTGACAGCTAACAACATACTAAATGGTGAAAAGCTGAAAGCATTTCCTCTAAGACCAGGAAAAAGAAACGGATGTCCACTTTCACCACTTTTATTCAACATAGTTTTGGAAGTCCTAGCCACAGCAATCAGAGAAGAAAAAGAAATAAAAGGAATCAAAATTGGGAAAGAATAAGTTCTTTATATATTATATTATTATAATATTATATATAATCTATGTTATTATATTATATTATTACATATTATATTATTATGATATATAATAATATAATATATCAAAATTAACATCATAATAATATAGCATGTTATTAATATAATATTAATAAGATATTATTAACAATATTAATAATATACAAATATATTTATTATTAATAACATACTATTAATGTTAATTATTGCCATCAGTAATATTAATAACATACTATATATTTATTATTAATAATATATTATTAGTATTTATTATTAACATTATTAAAAATATGTTATTAATAATTATATATTATATATAATACATAATTTACTACATTATATAGTATATATACTATACATTATATGGTATATATTTATACATATGACATTGTACATTAAATATATAGTATATATAGTCTATGTTACATACATTATATATTATAAAATATAAATATATGAAATATATAAAATATAAAATATATACAATATATTAATATATATTGTATTTTATATAGTAAATATATTATATACTATATAAAAATATATATAAAAATACTATATTTTATATAAAATATAATATAGGTAATATATAACATAATATATAATAATATATTTATATAATATATAATATTCTAATATATAATATAACATATAATATTAGTACATTATATAATATGTAATATATGTAATATATCATATTTATAATATATTTAATATATTATTATATTATATATAATTTATATTAAATAATATATAAAATAATATATAATATATTATATTCTATAAAACATATACTCTTAATATATATTATATATATGTATATATTCATATATTATATACATATAATTATATATATTATAATATATTATATAATGTGTTATATTATGTTGATATTATTTACATTTATATTATATTAAATATAATATATAATTACATAATATATTATACATTACTTACTAATATTTTATATTATATATATATTCTTTTCAGATTCATTTCCCATATAGGTTATTACAAAATACTGAGTATATTTCCCTGTGCTATATGATAGGTCCTTGTTTATCTATTTTATATATAGTAGTGTGTATATGTTACTCCCTTGTGGACTAGAGGCTAGGTTCAATACCTGGGCAGGGAAATAAGATACTGCTTCAAGACTGCTGTCCCTCCGAGAGCAATACCTTCCATGCCTCAGTGAGAATAATTTGAAAATGCTCAAAGTCTATTTTAAAGATGTACCCCGTATCTGAGTAAACCTGCCTTCACTCATGGCCCCAGCAAAGAATTTAGGTTTCTGCCCTCAAGCACCTTCACCTAGGAAAGGAGAATGGACAAGTAAACAGGTCTGGAAATGCCCTTCATGCTCATGTGCTGGAATTCATTCCAGTGTTTACCCACCTTCTCTGGAGAGAAAAGGGAGGTATGAGAGGGGCTGAGCTCAGATCCCCAGCCTGTCAGGAGCACAGCCTCACCCACACTCTGGGCCTTGCTCTCTTCTTCTTACTCTTGTTTTCAGTCTTTTCCTTTATTGCTATGAAAGTAATACATGCTCAGTAAAAGCATTTGGCAAATGGAGAAAAAGTAAAATAAGAATAATATGGTCTATTTCTTTTCAATGCTTTTTTAAACAATTAAAAAGTGTTAAACGAGATAGGATATACTGTTCATACAGTTTTATTTCTTAATTTTATTACTTAACATTCTATCATATTTTCCAGGCTATTTTCATAAACTGAGAGTTGATGGTGGCATGACAGTCCATTGAGTGGCATTGCAATCATGGTCACTTGTATTTTATGACTTACCTTTTTAGAGTAATCATTATCTGTGGAGTGAGAGGTTTTTCAGTGGTTTTCTAGGAGGACCCTAAATTCACTCAGTATGACACCATGACCTGGAGAGCAGGAAGAAGATCACCTCAACCAGCTTTGTGATTGTGCTTCTCAAACTGCACCCTCTGCCCCTACCCTGGTTGAGTAGTACCCTATGGGACCTTCCTGGAACAGACCTCCGGCCACCCCACGCCCTCCACCTGCCTCTTTTTTTTTTTTTTTTTTTTGCAGTTCGTGGGCCTCTCACTGTTGTGGCTTCTCCCATTGCAGAGCACAGGCTCCGGACACGCAGGCTCAGTGACCATGGCTCACGGCCTAGCCGCTCCACGGCATGTGGGATCTTCCTGGACCGGGGCACAAACCTGTGTCCCCTGCATCGGCAGGCAGACTCTCAACCACTGCGCCACCAGGGAAGCCCTCCACCTGCCTCTTGTCTGTAGAAAAACGTTAGCCTCCTGGGTCTTCCCTGAGTTCCAAAGAGTGAATTTAATCAGAGAAGTGAGAACATGCAGAAAGAAAGGAAAACAGTCAAGCAAGAAAATATAATAATACTTTAGCCATTAAATAAAGTCAAGGACTTTTATTTCCTCCTCAAGAACTACAGATAATATTCTAAGCCATGTCATTTGAGCTGTTTTGCAAATACTGGAACCACCATCAGGTGGAAGAAGTTAACTGTATGCTGTCCACAAGCACATAGACCCCAGACCAGTTGGAACCAGAAGGTTGATGGCATTGACTCCTGATTACCTCATCACCAACCAGTCAGAAGAATGTCCACTAGTGGATCACACACCCCACAACACCCCTCCCTCACCCTGTCTTTAAAAACTTTTCCCTGAAAACCATCAGGGAGTTTGGATCTTTTAAGTGGTAACTGCCTAGACTCCTTTCTTGGCTCCTGCAATTAAAGCTGCACTTTCCTTCACCACAACCTGGTGTCAGTAGATTGGCTTTATTGCTGGTGGGCACAGGGACCCCAGTTTGGTTGATAACAATCCCATCAATGTTCCAGCAGTTCTGCTTTCTTCATGAGGCAGTGTTTTGCTATAACACTGGCTATAAAAAAACATTTCCCTATAAAATGATATTGAGACAATTGCGTTTCTAGAATTAAATCTCTTTCTAAAACAAAATCTGCTTCTTAATAAACCTATTAACTCTGAAAGAATTTGAACATTTCAAGGTAAATGTCGATTTTTAATATGTTGCATAGACAACTTCTGCGAAGAAAAGATGAAAAGAAGGTCAGTCTGCTTTACGGCATTTCTTGTGCACCTTGATGCACCCCCTCACTTGGCAAGATGGGAAGTAACCATCACTTTAAGATGGCCATATCAAAAATCCCAGAGGAAGACAGCACATATTTTTTGTGCCAGCACAAGTTTTTCTTAAAGGAAATGTATTTAGAAACTGAACAATATTAAAGTATCTCTTTTTTCTTGTTAGCAGCACAGTCTGCCACCAGAAAGGCTTAAAATGATCTCCTTACAAAGAGTCCTGCCTGAATTATTTGGTAATTAATCATGCATAATACCTTAAATTCCACAGGTGGCTGGCTGAAGATTGCTGCTTTTGGTAGCTGAAAATCAATTCTTACTCATTTGAAAAGTGAGAAAAATGAAAGAGTAGTTTTTTGCCTATTTTTAATGTTGACCTCAACCACCAGGCAAGTGTGTGATCTTTTCTACATCCTTCCATTATCTTGACACCAGCCAGTTGCAGATGTCTAATACATATTAGACTATGGGATCTAAAAAACAGCTAATTTCTCACCTTGGCCAGCACAAAAACATTCTCAAATAAGGAGATTAAGTGCAACGATCAGCCTGCTGTGATCTGATTTGGCTCATTTGAAGTATCAAACCAGATCACTCACTTTTTAGATCAACTTTGTTATGATGAAGCTGGTGATAATGGTGGTGGTGATAGTGATGGTGGTAGTGTTGATGATGATGATGGTGATAATGGTGGTGGTGATGGTGATGGTGGTGATGATTATAATGGTGATGATGGTGGTGGTAGTGGTTGTGATGATGGCAATGACGGTGGTCATGATGGTGGTTGTGATGGTGGTGATGAACACTCGGATTATATACTAGTTTCTCTCTCCTAATGGCTTAGAAAACTTTCACACATATATTACCTTCATAACAAGGTAGGGATTAGTATCTGAGTTTCACACTTTATAAAATTAGATTTGATAAAGTCAAAGAAAGTTGCTCATGGTCACAGACACCCTCCCCCACCCTGACACCTAGCCTACTTTCTACAACTAGCTTGAACTGATATTATTGAATGGAAGTACCAAGACCTAAAAGGTTATGGTACTCTCAGGAACTGGCTTCCATAGAGGCCCTACCTGTGCTTGGGAGACCACAATGAGTAGCCTACCAGCTCAGCCTTCAGCTTCATGCACACTCCTGGTTAATCAGAGCAAGTCACTCACCAGGAAGTGAGAAGAGAGGGAGCTAAATCCAGGGAGTTAACCAAAAATAGACAGGTATCAGGACCCTAGCAAAAGAGTCTGGGTAGTATTTATGTGATGGGGTAGAAGTGTTAGCTAATGCTATGGTGGTAGTCATTTTGCAATATATAAATGTATCCAATCAACACATTGCACACCTTAAACTTACACAATGTTATAGTTTAATTATGTCTCAATAAAACTGGGGGGGGGGGCGGAGAATATTTGAGGACATTTTAGAGTCATCCTGTGTAGTCAAAAGGCTACTGATTTATGCTGAAGAACACTCTGCTTTTAAAGGGCTTGCATGATTAAATTAGAACCCCTCCACCCCTCCATAATCTCCCTTTTGCAATATAAAATATTGTAATTTCAGGAGTATCATCAAGGAGCAAAGGTCTTGGAAGCCATCTTAAGATTCTGCTCACAACGGGAGGGAACCATGTATCTGGAACACAGCTTGCTTATGGGGCTGCTCCAAACATCCAACCTTTAGCTTTTTCAAATTAAGATTTTTGTACCCCTCCCCCTCAAAAAATCATGTCACTTATTGGCAATGTGGAATTTATGAAATAATGTTCTATGACATCCTTGGACTGTCCACCTTTCTCTCTGTTTTTCAGGTTTTTTCCTACTAGTTTGAAATCCCTTAACTCTATCATTGTTATCCTTACTCAATTCCCTTGATCATGTCTTTTCCTTTTTCTATACCCTTACCACTTTCTATTTACAAAACAAGCAGAGTTTCTCCTAGGTGTCATCAATAAGACTTCTAGTTAAATGCCCTTTGAGGAATTCATATGATGATCTGTAGAGAGCTTCATGGTTGTCCATTTTCCAAGTCCCATCTCTGCAGTAGGTCATAACAAGAACAGGCATCAAACAGCTGGGGATAGTATTGTATTAGTCAAGGACAAGGCAAAGTGGCTGTAATGAAGAGAATCAATAAAAATTCAGTGCCTTAAGTACAAAGATGTTCATTCATTCTTACCTAAAAGACCAGGAAATATATATATAAGCTCTTGGCTCCACATGGCCATTCAAGGAGCAAGGTTCCTTCTCTCTTGTTTGCATGACAACTAGAACTTGATCCTTTTTTGTTTGGTTGAAGAAAGACTTCAGATATTTCTGTGTTACAGCTCTTGGGAAGCAGACAAAGCATAGAGGAAAATGCTACAGTTTTAAGACTCTGACTTGTGAGGCACACTTGGTCATTACCACTAACATTCCACTAGAAAGAACTTAACTCTTGGCTACGCTGACTGCAGGGGCATGGGCTAGGAGATGTGCTGCTAACTGGATGACCAAACACTTGGCTAAAACCCTACTGAGAGAAAGCATGTGTGGATTCTGACACACAGCCTGCAGTCTGTGTCAAATGTATGTTTGTTTTTTTTTTTTTTTTGAGGTACGCAGGCCTCTCACTGTTGTGGCCTCTCCCGTTGCGGAGCACAGGCTCCGGACGCGCAGGCTCAGCGGCCGTGGCTCACGGGCCCAGCCGCTCTGCGGCATGTGGGATCTTCCCGCACTGGGGCACGAACCCGTGTCCCCTGCATCGGCAGGCGGACTCTCAACCACGGCACCACCAGGGATGCCCAAATGTATGTATTTTTATAACATATTTATTGAGATATAATTCCCATACCATGTAATTCACCTATATAAAATTTACAGTTCAATGAATTCTGGCATATTCAGAATCATGCAACCATCATCACAATCAATTTTAGAACATGTCACATCAGAAAGAAACACCATACTCAGTAGCAGTCAGTCCCTACAAGTTCCCCACTGTCAGCCCCTGGAAACCACTAATCTATGTTCTAACTCTATATACTTGCCTATTTTGGGCATTTCATAAATGGAATCATACAAAATGTGTTTGGTTTCTTTCATTTAGCATTATGTATTTGAGGTTCATCCATGTGGTAGCCTGCATCAATACTTTATTCCTTTTTATTATAGGAATATATCCCATTTATAAATATATCACATTTTTTAACCATTCATCAATGGATGGACATTTGAGGTGTTTTCACCTTTTTGGCTATTATGACTAATAATGGTATGAACATTCATGTACAAAATATTGTACAAACATGTTTTCATTTCTCTTGGTTGTATACTGTCCTGGCTTAAATACTTTCCGCCCAAATTCAAATCCATCCAGAACCTCAGAATACGATCCTATTTGGAAGTAAGGTGTTTACAGATGTAATTAGTTAAGATAAGGTCATACTGGATTAGGGTGGGTCTTATATCCTATGACTGATGTCCTTAAGAATGCCATGTGAAGACATAAAGTTATTAAAACACAAAGGGGAGATAGACAGATGGAGTGGATCATTGTCTCTGCATTTCCTCCTTTTCTCTCCTCTTTTTACTTTATAGGCATTTCACCTAAATAAATCTCTTGTTTCTTGGAGGAGTTGAACTAACACAATTTTCTTTTCATTTATATCATTTTGCCCCTCATTTTTTTCCCCATGCTATTTATTTATTAAATGATGTGTGTTATTTGTCCTGTTTCCCACATAATGATGTGGCTGATTGATTCCTTGAGGTGTAGACTCACTTGTTCCTCTCTCCCCAGACTTCCTATCTAGTGGTTTGATTTTATGATCAGATTGTGCAATAGATGGTACTGCGTATTGCCTATTCCACTAGAACAGGATGAACATGTCTGGTTGTCCTGTTTTTAGTGTTGCGTGTTTAGACATAGGAAATTCCACATCCACTTTCACATAATGGATATCAAATCAAATGATGATCCTAGCCTGTCTCCGTGATCACATTATAAAAATGATCATTTTTATACTTCTACCTTTTATTCTGCCTTTATTAGCTGGAATTCTTCCATAAAGAAGAGTTAGCCTCATCATTAACTTGGTTGCCCTGAAATAACATAACAAGAAAGTAAAGCTAAAGGCTTGATTCTTTTCCTTTACATATTGATTTTCTGAATATTGCCTTATACACACACTATTACAAAAGTCATACACACACTACTGAAATGGTTGATTTTTTCTTTCTTCTATTTTTTCTATTATTTTTGGACTCCAAGATTTTTATATATTTGTTGAATTTCAATTGATTAGAGTTTTTATTCTTTTGATGTTCAAATTGTCCAATCTTTCATCAATAGGAGTCCCTTTAGTGTTGGTTCCTGTGTCTTCTTGATACACTCTCATCTACCTGCTATAAATATTGTTGTTCAAGCCTTTTGTGAACATATTTATTCATTTCTATTGGGTAAATATCTAAGAATGGAGTTGACAGATTATAAGGTAAGCAAATGTTTAACTTTATAAAAAACTGTTAAAGCATTTTCCAAACTCACTCTATCTTATGACAATTTGGTATTGTCACTCCTTGATTTCACCCGTTCTAGTGGGTGTGAAATAATATCTCATGTGGTTTAAATTTCATTTCCCTGGTGACTAAGGGTATTGAACTTCCTCTTACGTGCTTCTGGCCATTTGTATATCTTGTGCAACCTCTTGTCAAGTCTTTTGCTCATATTTTAAAATTGAGTAGTTTGTCCTCTTATTATTGATATAAAGGAACATTTATATATCAGTTCTTTGTCAGATATATATATATTGCAAATATTTTCTCACAGTATACGGCTTATCTTTTAATTTTTTTAATGGTCTCTTTGGGTGAACATGATTTTTTCATTGTGATGATGCTCAATTTATCATTTATTTAAATGGTTACTGTACTTTTGTCCTGTCTTGGAAATCTTCCCCTTGATTATACAGATATTGTTTTCCATAAGATTTTATATTTTTATTCAGGCCTATAATTCACTTTCAATCACTTTTCTTATGTGAATATCCAAAATGCTCTGGCACTATTTGTAGAAAAGCATCTCCTTTCCCCATTGAATTGTCTTGGTACCTTTGCTGCAAATCACTTGACCGTATACGTGTGGACCTGTTTATGGATTCCCTATTTTGTTCCACTGATATAAAAGTCTACTCTTACACCAATACTTCTTGGGTTTCTAATACATCATGATAAATTATGCGTGGGAGTGAGACACTTGTTAAAATTTTGGCTTATTTATCTGTATCCCCATCTATTGCAAGTTTGCTGCTCTTCCTACCTTGTCCCCAGGGATGGAAGCTGTCATGGGTCTCTTCTCACCTGGGAAGAGCTCATTCCTTTTTAGAATTTAATTTATTTTTATTTCTTTGTGTACTCAGCACCCTGGTGGGCTTCAAAACAACCACAACTGTGACAGCACAGCTTACCTGGAGTTTTTCTCTTTGTTAGTGTGGAGAAAATGTTTTCTATACCTTTCTTCCTCTTGACTGAAAGCAGACTACAGGTAGTAATTTATATGTGAGAGTTATAATTTCCACCAGTAGATTGCTCTTGGTGGTAGTGGAGGGGAGCAAACAGAACTTGATGGCAATGTATTCTGAGGATTATATTTTTCACATAGACCAAGGAATATACTTTTATTTCATCTCCTTCTAGAAGTGCCACACTAGACCCAAACTTATTAGACAGTGGAAATCAGCCTGGAAGCAAATTTCCCCCTCTATAAAGTTGGATCGGAAGCCGAAGCACATTAAATGGAACAAGAGGAATCTTCATTATCAAACTAGAAAGCAGTATTCTTATGTGAAATTACATAAAGAAAAAAGAAAACAAAGCAAAAGTCAAAAAAGCTATGAAATTTATATTAATATTTCAGAAAAATGAAAGAATATGTCAACCAAATATCTAGACCTGGAAAAAGTTTGGGGACAGTATTTGGCATCTTCAATTATTTTCAAGAAATTATTTTCACTATGAAACAAGAACAGAAAATGATAAGGAGAGAAGAGACTAAGGTCAAAGAGCAGCAGCACAAACTTCTTGCAGCTCCCTGATCACCTTAGCACCATGTGCAGTCCCCCTGCCTGGGAAGCATTTCCCACACTTTCCCCTTTCCTTGCCCATCTGACTGCTATTCACTTCTAGTATCTGCTTAGATTTCCAAATTATAGGTCAGGTGCCCTCTAATTTATATATGTGTCAGTGTTCCTCACTAAGCTGTATGTTCTTTTGGTGCAAAAACTGTGTCCTTTTGACACTTCTGTCTCTAGACCCATGCCCATATTAGCCATTCAGTAAGTATCTGAGTAAACAAATGATGAGCTGAAAAGACAACAGGAATATATAGAAACACTCTCTGGAGGAACAGAAGATCTGAAGTTAGAAGAAGGAGAAGTTAATTGTGCACAGAAAAACTTAAATAAAGAAATCATATGTTTATCCCCAAATTTAGGCCTATAAAAAGCAGTGCCTTAATGGCTCAGAAGTCAATGCACAAATCAGTGGAACAAAGTATGTAGTCCTGAATCCTGCATTAAAAGTTCTGTCTGAGAGTTTCACAATTCAATATGGAAAGGATTTTTTAAATCAACAAAGAGTATTGGGCACATTGACTATTTGGAGCAAAAATGAAAATGAAAGTTTTATTGGTTAAGAGTTTTTGGTGTACCATAAGTGTTGTATTTTCAGCAAAATATAAAATGATGATGCTGATTGGTTTTCTGGAGCTTTATGTATATTCAAAGTAGTCCTCAAATATACAAAAGTTACATAGTGTAGCATTTTTTTTCACTCTTCTTAGAATTGGAATCAATGCCTATGAAGTTAAGTTAAATAAAATGTATGCAGATGGTTCACATTTTACACGAGAAATATGTAAAAAAAATTCTTATATAAAACTAAATTTGAGAGTTGGAGTGGAAATATTTTGAATATTCATTTATTATTAAAGATGCAAGATAGACTTTGTGTGTTATATTTTTGTAAATGCTTTTCAAAATATGTATCTGTGGTAGGCTTCTTTTCCTGCCACCAAACTGTTAATGTGCTACTGAAATTTTTAAATAAAGAATTTAAATATTTTAAAGTGTGTGATATTTCAAATGAATAATAAACTGTATATCTCTTTTCTCAAATAAAATATATTTTACCATATTGTACAAAAATACAGATGAACTGAAGTGAAATACAAAAAAAGCAAAACATATTAAAATTATGGAAAACAGTATTGCCTACTAGCTAACCAATCCTTGAATAAACAAGTGCTTTTTAAACCTGAAAACATTGGACAAAGAAGAAAGTAAAGAACTTATTTTACTCTATAAAGAGGTAAATTTTCTGAGGTTAAAAAAAATAAAGGGAAAATACCGAGTTTAAGAATACTGTGGGGAAATGTTTACATGCCTTTTTTCTTTCATATAGCAGGGGTTACCAACTTGTTTTGCAAAGGATCACATATTTTATTTTTTAAAAAATTGTTTTATTGAAGTATGGTTGATTTACAATATTGTGTAAGTTTCAGGTGTACAGCACAGTGATTCAGTTATACATATACATATACATAGTAGGGTGTATATGTTAATCCCAGAAGGATCACATACTCTAGACTTGACAGGACAGAAAGTCTCTGTCTCAGTTATTTAACTCCATCATTTTAACATGAAAGCAGGCATAGGAAATATATCAACAAATGATCGTGGCTGTGTTCCAATAAAACAATTCTTGTGGACGATAAAATTTGAATTTCATAAGACTTTCACATCACAAAATATTATTCTTTGAAAATTTTCAACTATTTAAAAGTGTAAACAACATTCTTAAGCTTGTGGTCTGTGCAAAAACAGGCAAGTGGCTGGATTAGGCACATGGGCCTTGGTTTGCTGGCTCCTTATCTACTATGGGCTCTTAAAAATAAATACACTTTATTATAAGAAATTGTCTAAGTCCCTGAGTATAAGAAATCAAAATGACAAGACATAATGCATAAGTATTCAACCTCCCTGATAACTAAAAGCAAAATGAAGTGAGATAGCAGTTTTTAGCTTAATAATTTGGCAATGATTAGGATAAATGATATTCTTTAGTATAAAACTCTCTGGAAAGCAACATTGCATCATGTTTTACAAGTCTTGAAGGACTCCATACCCTATGACACAGGATTCCCACTCTTAGGAATCTATTTCAAAGAAGTAATCACTAATGTAGGCAATGATTATTGAAAAATCATGTTCATGTAAACTTGTTTATAAAATCTAAAACTGGGACCAATTGTGCATCCACCATTGGAGGAAAATACATGCAAATTAAAGCATATTCATAAGGAGAATACTACACAGATCTTGGAAATCATATTTTTAATAATAATATGAAGAAAACACATCAAAATATTAACAGTGATTATCTCTAAATAGTGGAATCCTGGGCATTTTTCATCTTTTTTATATTTTTCCATATTTTCTACACTTTCTTCAAATAAAATGATGTACATTTAAAATAAAAATTAAAATGTAACAACATGAGTTGGGAGTAAAGTAATTAGGTAGCAAAGAGAATGAACAGTAAGAACAGTGGACCTGGGACTTCCCTGATAGCGCAGTGGTTGAGAATCTGCCTGCCAATGCAGGGGACTTGGGTTCGATACCTGGTCTGGGAAGATCCCACATGCTGCAGAGCAACTAAGCCCATGCACCACAACTACTGAAGCCTGCACGACTAGAGCCTGTGCTCTGCAACAAGAGAAGCTACTGCAATAAGTCTGCGCACCATAATGAAGAGTAGCCCCTACCACAACAGAGAAAGCCCACGTGCAGCAACGAAGACCCAACACAGCCAAAAAAAAAAAAAAAAGAACAATGAACCTGGTCAGCAGAGCTGTGTTGTCAGAGGAGAGACAGTTGTTGGATAAGGGATGCATCACCCAGGCAATGGAGGTAACGAGCTTCAGTGCAGAAGAGAAGGTTGCCTTCGGACAACAGCTGGCCTTGGTTCTTTAGGGAAGAAGTACTGCCAATCTTCTTAGTAAGGATTGTCACGATCAGAGCTCTGATTGAAGATGTGCACTCTGCCTGAAACAGATGACAGAGATTGTAGGGGCAGAGGGGGGACAGTGGAGTCAAGTCAGAGGGCTGTTGTTATTGTCTTGGTGAAGGGAAAGAAGGTCTGCCTTAGTGGGAATGGGCATGACAGGAGGCACAGAAAGAAAGACCACAGAATTGATGGCACCTGACCACTGACCACTGTTCAATATCTTGGACTAGGGATGAGAAGAAATTTAAAAGAGGAATCTGAAATTGTAAACATGGGAAACTGACAGTGATGGTATTGGCTGCCTTTGGGGATTGCAAGAAATACACATGTGGAACCAGATTATAGGGTAGATTTTACAGGACATTCAAGTGGAAATGACAGAGAAGCAGAATCCACTGGTGGTCTTAGAGCTCATGGGGAAATGGAGTCAGTGGGCCTCCCTGTGAAGAAGTCAAGTGGTGATCCAGCTTCACCAGAGGCAGTTCAGCCTCCTGGGTGTTCAAAGAATGTAGAACAGAAACATGCCCTCTGTACAGCATCGTTCCACCTGACTGCCCAGACTTATATTTTCTTTCTTTTTCTTTTTTTTAAACTTTCTGTTTATAAAAGATATACATGCCTATCCTAGCAAATTTGGAAAGAACAGAAAAGTTTAGAAATAGGAAAATGAAAAGTTGAATTTGAATCCCACCAATTAAAATGTTGGCATATTTTCTTTTTTTTTCTTTTTCCTTTTGGTATTTTAAAAACAGTTGTGGGAGGAGGGCAGTGAATTGGTGAAATGGGTGAAGGTAGTCAAAATAAACTTGCAGTTATAAAATAAGTTCTGGGAATGTAACATACAGTAAGGTGACTATAGTTAATAACACTGTATTGCATATTTAAAAGTCACTAGGAGAGTAACTCTTAAAAGTTCTCATCACAAGAAAAAAATTGTAACTACGTGAAGTGATGGATGTTAACTAGGTTATTGCGGTGATCCTTTTGCAATATATACATATATATTGAATCATTGTGTTGTACACTTGAAACTAATATAATGTTATTTGTCAAGTAACTCTCAATAAGAATAAATAAAATAAAACCTGGAAAACACATACACACACACACAAAACATTTGAGATGTATATCATTGCATATATAATTTTTTGTATTAATTTTTCCACTTCATGATAGAGGACAAGTAACTTCAGTGTTATTTAAAGCTCTTTGTATAAAGGGAAAATGATGATAAAGTAAAAGAAAGAAAAAATGAAGAAAGGAAAAAAAGGGGAAGGAAAAATAACACAGAATTTGTTTTGGTTTTGTTGCATAATAAAGAATTAATTTTGTCCCAGTTCTTAGCACAGGGCTTCTAAAACCCTTGGGATTTCCCAAATGATAAAATAGTCTTTATTAATCAGGAATGCGTTGGATCACTATGCTATTCTTATTATGACGCTAATGAGATAAGTCCAGGTTTGTCCCTAGTTAACTTCAGGATGGGGGCCTGGTCACCAGGAAGACTGACCGCATGATTAGAGGGTTGGGACTTGGAGCCAAACCAACCTCCAGGGAGGGGAATGGGTCTGCGAATTGAGGTCAGTCATGTGGCCAGTGTCTTAATCAATCATGCTTCTATAATGTAACTTCAATAAAGTTCAATAAACTCTGAACACAAGTGTGAATACACTGATGTAATGGGAGGGTGATGTGGCCTGATTTAATGTCAAGGAATTTCTTCATCCCTCCTCAGTCTCTCCACATGCATCCCTTCATTTGACTGGGTCTCTGATTTTCATCCTTTATAATAAAATAATAATCATAAGGATAACGTTTCCCTGAATTCTGTGAATCATTCTAGCAAATTCTGAAACCTGAGGGGACCACGGTGACTACCAAACTTATGGCCAGTCAGCTAGAAACATGGGTAGCCTGGGGACACCTGAAGTATGCCTGGCATCTGAAGTAAGGGGGGGTCTTGTTGGGGGGCATGACCTTTAACCTGTGGGGTCTGTGGTAACCCTGGGTGGTTAGTGCCAGAATTGAATTGTAGCACAAGCCATTGGGTTTCTACCACATTAGTCTATTTTAAGAAGGGTCTAGAAGAAACAAGTTAATATATCAAGGATATTAGGTTTTAAAATAGAGTCACAAAAAGAGATTTCTTTATTACTTATTTCATTAGCTTCCTCCTCACTTAAAAATATTCACCTTCTAAATACCATGGAAGTACACGTTCTCAGGGTAAAATGCCTTCAGAAATTGCGTATTTAGGAATACTGCCTTCAGAATGCTAGTTTCCATGATGATCCTTATGTTCATTTACTGTAGCTTGAATTGGAGAGCAAATGACTCTATTCAAACAACTGACATTTCTAATCTACATAATGTCTCAGTTTTTCTTCCTTATTGTTAAAAATAATCTTATAAACCAGGAAATCCAGCAGGGGGGTGTAGAATTCCAGTTTCTAGGTTATTACACATTTTTTTGAAAAACTAGTTTCTTATTGCTGCAGCTTGGTAAACCTGTTCCGTGTTGACCACAGGATTGAAGGAGCTTCTTAAATGCCATCGTGTCTGAGCAGTGATTAAATGCCTCCTCTCTCTCGAAAGGGCTCAGTTCCCCTTTTGAGTTACTATTTATTGACAGATGTGTTCTTGTGGCTGTTTTGCAAGCAAATATTGGTCAGGCTGGAATTTCTTATAAATATTCATACCACATGAGTGAATTACCAGTATCACTGCTAATAATTTTTTTTTTTTTTTTTTTTTTTTTTTGCGGTACGCAGGCCTCTCACTGTTGTGGCCTCTCCCGTTGCGGAGCACAGGCTCCGGACGCGCAGGCCCAGCGGCCACGGCTCACGGGCCCCGCACGTGGGATCCCCCTGGACTGGGGCACGAATCCGTGTCCCCTGCATCGGCAGGTGGACTCTCAACCACTGCGCCACCAGGGAAGCCCTGCTAATAATTTTTTAAATAATTTAATGCAACACCATTTTAATGAAAACAGAAGCTCTTTTCAAATAGGAAGGCCTATGTTCTCTGTGTTACTCAAAAGTACCAAGATGTTATGGACACTTATTAGGTGCTTAATAATAAGAAACATCTTGGATGCATATCTGAGTGTATATATGTACATTTATCAAAATAAATATACGTAGGTAAAATTAACTATTTCCCACAAAATATTTACAAAGGAGATTATCAAATATCTTTCAAAAACATAGGATTTTCATAATAAAAATGTTAGAAGGTTGAGAGAAAATGTCGTATTCCTGAGAAACAAGACTGCCCTTTTTTTTTTTAAATTGAAGTATAGTTGATTTACAATGTTGTGTTAGTTTCAGGTGTACAGCACAAGTTAGTTATATATTATGTATAAATATGTATATATATATTCTTTTTCAGGGTCTTTTCCATTATAGGTTATTACAAGATATTGAGTATAGTTCCCTGCACTATACAGTAGGTCCTTGTTGTTTATCTATGTATAGTAGTGTGTATATGTTCATCTCAAACTCCTAATTTATCCCTCCCCATCCTTTCCCCTTTGGTAACAAGTTTGTTTTCTATGTCTGTGAGTCTATTTCTATTTTGTAAATAAGTTCATTTGTATCATTTTTTAGATTCCACATATAAGTGATATCATATGGTATTTGTCTTTCTCTGCCTGACTTATTTCCCTTAGTATCTTCATCTCTAGCTCCATCCACGTCTCTACAAATGACCCAAGTTCATTCCTTTTTATGGCTGAGTAATATTCCATTGTATGTATGTACCACATCTTTATCCATTCATCTGTCGATGGACATTTAGGTTGTTTCCATGTCTTGGCTATTGTAAATAGTGCTGCTATGAACATGGGGGTGCTCGTATCTTTTTAAATTAGAGTTTTCTCCAGATATATGCCCAGGAAAGGGGTTGCTGGATCATATGGTAACTCTATTTTCAGTTTTTTAAGCAACCTCCGTACTGTTCTCCATAGTGGCTGTACCAGTTACATTCCTACCAACAATGCAGGAGGGTTCCTTTTTCTCCACACTCTCTCCAGCATTTATTGTTTGTAAACTTAAAAAACAATTTTTTAAATTGAAGTATAGTTGATTTATAATGTTGTGTTAATTACTGCTGTACAGCAAAGTGATTCAGTTATACATACATATACATTCTTTTTCTTAATATTCTTTTCCATTATAGTTTATCATAGAATATTGACCATAGTTCTCTGTGCTATACAGTAGGTCCTTGTTGTTATCTATTCTGTTTATAATAGTTTACATCTGCTAACCTCAACTTCCCACTCCATCTCTCCCCCAACCCCCTTCTCCTGGGCAACCATCAGTCTGTTCTCTATGTCTGTGATTCTGTTTCTGTTTCATAGATAGGTTCATTTGTGTCATATTTTAGATTCTCTATATAAGTGATATAATATGGTATTTGTCTTTCTCTTTCTGATTTACTTCACTTAGTATGATAATCTCTAGTTGCATCCATGTGACTGCAAATGGCATTCTTTTATTCTTTTTTATGGCTGAATAGTATTCCACATCTTCTTTATTTACTCATCTGTTGGTGGACATTTAGGTTGTTTCCAAGTCTTGGCTATTTTGAATAGTGCTGCTATGAGCATAGGGGTGCATGTATCTTTTTGAATTAGAGTTTTGTCTGGATATATGCCCAGGAGTGGGTTTGCTGGATCGTATGGTAATTCTATTTTTAGTTTTCTGAGAAACTTCCATACTATTTTCCACAGAGGCTGCACCATCTTACATTTCCACCAACAGTATAGGATGGTTCCCTTTTCTCCACACCCTCTCCAGCATTTATTACTTGTAGACTTTTAAATGATGGCCATTCTGACTGGTGTGAGGTGATACCCCATTGTAGTTTTGATTTGCATTTCTCATTTGTATAAGACTGCCCAGTTTTGAGAAATGCCTTCCCTCTGGGCCATCAGAGCCGTGACACTCTTTTTAATGTTTTATCCTCCTGCACCATCAAAGTTACTTATATGGACTATCAAAAAAAGCTGGAAAAATAATACAGGAAGACTAAACCAAGAGGCAAAGGACATGCCTCAAACACATGCTCCAAACCATAAGATGAATCTGTTGTTACTCCATGTTTTTGCTTCACATTTCTTTACCTCTTTCCCCCAAAACACACATATTACAAGGGTATCATTGATGAACTTTGAGGAAGAAGCAATTGATGCCTTATATTTGAAATCAAAAAGTCCTGCCTGGTCACTTTCCTGCCCTTGTAGCCCCCTCTGCTACCATCAGATATCCTGCCATCACGTCTGTCATCTGCCTGGGAGGTGTGGCTGTGCCTGGCCTTAAAAGGGAAGAGGTGGGGAGCCTGCAGAGGGGAGGAATTTGCTGGGTCCTATGACCTCTCCCAGCAGACCTGGGGGAGCAGGGTATGTGGGGAGGTGACCAATGGACATGGACAGTCCTCTCCCAAGCCCATCAGGTTCGAAAGCCACCTCCTTCTGTGAAGTAAGGTCAGGAGGGACACTGATTCCTTGGATATGAAGTAGTAGTAGGTTTTAATGTCCTATCTTTAGGAGAAATGTGCTGTTTTTATACTGTATTGGAACAAATATATCTTTATCTGTCTCACAATTTGTGTAGCAAATTTAAAGCATTTTCAACAGCTATGTCACATGTCAAATATTTTTCTCTTTGGTCACTTGGATAGGGTTGGAATGGGCCCTGACCCCTCTGTCAATCTGCTCCTTCTTTATTCCACTACCTCCTGAGACATCTGAAAGGTTTGAAAACTTCCCTGTATCTTATTGTCTTCACCTGTAAAGAGCACCTTCTCATCTCAAGAGGTGTATGAGAATTCAATGAGTCGATCCTGAATGTTGATCCCTTGGCATAAGGCCAGCTACAGTTGAATGAGGTGAGATTCCTTCCTTCAAAGGAAGTCTTTATTTTGGAGCCCAATGTAGAAAGTATATGGGAATTGGAACCCATCATGTCTACCTAAACCCTGCCTCATCAGCTCTGTGAGTCTAGAAATGTAATTTAACCTTTCTGGGTCTTGACATCATTACCTTTAAAATGGGTATAATGATCCTTATCTCTGATGGTTGTAGACCCATGACTTTTTTTGTGTGTGTGTGTGGTATGCGAGCCTCTCACTGTTGTGACCTCTCCCGTTGCGGAGCACAGGCTCTGGACGTGAAGGCTCAGCAGCCATGGCCCACGGGCCCAGCCACTCCGCGGCATGTGGGATCCTCCTGGTTCGGGGCATGGACCCGTGTCCCCTGCATCAGCAGGCAGACTCTCAACCACTGCGCCACCAGGAAAGCCCTAGACCCATGACTTTTTAATGTGCCAGCTTGGCTAAGCTGAATTACATTCCCCAGACTTCCTTTCCCCATGTACGTTTCCAGTTAGGGGACATTTTGCACAGATTTGGAGGCAGAAGTGAGGCAGCAGCTGTGTTGCTATTGCCCTTGGCAGGTTGAAGCAGAGATGCACATGATGTCACTCACCTGATGGCTGACCTGGTTGGTGCCCAGCATCTGCCAGCCCTGCAGCTGCTCCACCTGCCCTGATCCTCCCTCAGCACCTCCTTCTCCCGAATCAGGAGTGTGTTTAGCTCCACAATAAAGGGTGTCAGCTTCTCCTGCACTTCACCTGCATCATCGAAATTGGAGGTCTTTTGATGTCGTTTTGCAGGGTTTGCCAATTCACGTGGTGTAAATATTCTCTTTGCAGCTGATTTCAAGCTGCTACTGTGGTGTCACTGAATGTGACCCTCAGGAACTGGCATGAACAGGAGCTAGCACACTGCTGCTTGCTGACAGGGGCCTGTCTGTTTTTGTCAGTTATGATGCATGTTGTCAGTTCCAGCTTGTCCCCACCCCTCCCCACGCTATATCCATCTTCCCTTCCCAACTGTCTGCTCTGAAAACTTCAAGCTGAAGTTTAGATGAGAAGATATCAGTCTTTCAGAGACTTTTAACCAATTCTCACAATTGCATATGATCAAATTCCTACAACAATCCCTGTATGTATAGGTGTACATGTGTATTTCCTAATGGTTTCATATCTCTGATTTAATGCAGACCCTTAACTGATATGGGACGTTTGAGACAATTTATGCAAAACTCCCAGCAGCAGTGTTTGTACACAGTAGACACTAAAAAATGTTGACTTCCTATGTGGTATACATACATATATATTATATTATGTGTAATATATAATGGAATATTACTCAGCCATAAAAAAGAATGAAATAATGCCATTTGCAGCAACATGGATGGACCTAGAGATTATCATACTAAGTGAAGTAAGTCAGAGAAAGACAAATGTCATATGATATCACTTATATGTGGAATCTAATTAAAAATGATACAAATGAACTTATTTATAAAATAGAAATAGACTCACAGACATAGAAAACAAACTTATGGTTACCGAAGGGGAAAGAGAGGGAGGGATAAATTGGGAATTTGAGATTAACAGATACACATTACTATATATAAAATAGATAAACAACAAGGGCCTACTGTATAGTGCAGGGAACTATATTCAATATTTTGTAATAACCTATAATGGAAAAGAATCTGAAAAAGAATATATATATGTATAACTGAATTACTTTGCTGTATACCTGAATCTTTGTAAATCAACTACACTTCAATAAAAAATTGTTAACTTCCTTCATAAGCAATTGACAACGATTTTAAATTTAGTGGTGTGTGCATTTCTTCTCCTGATATCATGGAACTCAAAGATAGTCATAATGTATACAGGAATCATGTTCCTTTTATTTCTTTTCTAAGCAGATGGATCATACCAACCAGCACTATCCAGTAGAAACGGAATGCAATCCACATATGTAATTTAAAATTTTCTAAGGCCACATTTAAAAAAAGCAAAAAGAAACAAGTAAAACTAATTATAATAATATATTTAATTTAACTCAATATATCCAAAATATTAATTCAGCATGTAATCAATATAAAATGCTATTAATGAGATATTTTAAGATTTTTTTGTATCCACTCTTTGAAGGGTGGTGTGATTCTCACACTGCATCTCAATTTCAAATGGTTTGTAAAACTCTTAGAGGAAAACATAGGAAGAACACTCTTTGACATAAATCACAGCAAGATCTTTTTTTCCCACCTCTTAGAGTAATGGAAATAAAAACAAAAATAAACAAATGGGACCTAATGAAACTTAAAAGCTTTTGTACCGCAAAGGAAACTATAAACAAGACAGACAGTCCTCAGAATGGGAGAAAATATTTGCAAATGAATCAACAAAGGATTAATCTCCAAAATATATAAACAGCTCATGCAGCTCAATATCAAAAAAACAAACCCAATCAAAAAATGGGCAGAACACCTAAACAGACATTTCTCCAAAGAAGACATACAGATGGCCAAGAGGCACATGAAAAGCTGCTCGACATCACTAATTATTAGAGAAATGCAAATCAAAAATACAATGAGGTATCACCTCACACTCATTAGAATGGGCATCATCAGAAAATCTACAAACAACAAATGATGGAGAAGGGTGGAGAAAAGGGAACCCTCTTGCACTGTTGGTGGGAATGTAAATTTATACAGCCACTATGGACAACAGTATGGAGGTTCCTTAAAAAACTAAAAATAGAATTACCATATGACCCAGTAATCCCACTACTGGGCATATACCCCGAGAAATCCATAATTCAAAAAGACACATGCACCCCAATGTTCACTGCAGTACTATTTACAGTAGCCAGGTCATGGAAGCAACCTAAATGCCCATCAACAGATGAATGGATAAAGAAGATGTGGTACATATATACAATAGAACATTACACAGCCATAAAAAGGAGCAAAACTGGGTCATTTGTAGAGACGTGGATGGATCTAGAGTCTGTTATACAGAGTGAAGTAAGTCAGAAAGAGAAAAACAAATATCATACATTAACGCATATATGTGGAATCTAGAAAACGGTACAGATGAACTGGTTTGCAAGGCAGAAATAGAGACACAGATGTAGAGAACAAACGTATGGACACCAAGGTGGGAAAGTGGCGGGGGGCGGGTGGTGGTGGTGGTGTGATGAATTGGAAGATTGGGATTGACATATATACACTAATATGTATAAAATAGATAACTAATAGGAACCTGCTGTATAAAAAAAAAAGTTTCAAGTGGTCACATTCAGGACCCACATTGTGGGGAGAGACCATCATGCTGGGCAGTGGAGATATAGACCCGTATCAAATGCAGACAGCATATAGTAAGTTTTATCGTGTTTAATTACCTGTGTATTTTATCTCAACGTAGTCTGCAAAAGCAGTAGAGCCATTCACTCGTGGCGTTACTCGGGTTATTAGTAACTAGCTCTGGGTTATTCTGGCTTCAGAAAGGCTGCTTCTGCAGCATTCATGGACCACAGGTGTCAGGACATCCTCTCATGTCACAAAGACCCTGCGCTGAACGTGCACAGTGATTCCCAAGGCAGGTCAGGTCATCCCGGCTGGGACATAGAGCTGTGGGCACCAAAGTCCTGGAACCCAGGTCTGAATTCCCATTCACCTTAAACACTTTCTGAAAATTGCTTAAAAAAAAAAACCCTAACTGACTTGAGATTTCCACGTGACTTGCTTAGTAAAAGTAGAATACAGTACATTTTACCTGGTTTCACCACAATAAACGATAGTACATGTATTTTTCTGACGGCCAGTACAATCTGGGATACAGCGAGAGTATGTCAAGAAACATGTCCCATCCCTCCGGCCCTTCTTCCCGTCACCTCTTTTGTCTGTAGAGCTTGCTAACTTGTGGTTGAACATTCTCTGGTGGGCACAACATTTCATGTCACAAAATTGGGTGCCAAGCTGACAACTCAGTCTAATCCCTAGTTCAAGTCCCTGTTACATTTTATGAAGTTCTCCACTCCAGTAATAATAATAATAATAGTAGTGGTAATAATAATAATTCATCCATTCTGAGTTTTCTGGTAAATTTAAAATTCCCCTCCGCCTCCTTCTTTGGAGGATGACTGAATTGGTAGGGGCAGAGGCGGGGCCCTCTCATGCACTGTCTGCTTCCTGTACCCTCACATGTGCTCCTCACTAAGAGAACTCCTCCATCACAACCTGGGTATTCATGGAGCATCTCCTACAGGGCATGGTCAAGGCTGCTTGGGTCAAGGTGTCCCTGCTCTTGGCTGGCCCCTTCCAGGACCCTGGTCCTCAGCCTCACACTTGAGTTTCCAGGCAAATGCAGGAAATGTATGCCATCTTGCCACACCGTCACAGAGAGTTGAGGAACTCCACAGGCCTAGTGTAGAGCCGGTAGAGGTAGAATAATGGGGGGTCTTGGTGCAGAAGGACCCCTCCTCAGCCCTCCATCAATACCCAGCTCTCTTGCTTCCTCCCAATTCTGTTCCATCTCTTTTTCTGGCTTATAAGATCCTTAGCAAGTATTTTCCTAAAACCTTTCTGTCTGTATATGCCTCTGGGGTTGCTTACTATTTCTAAAACTTAAAAGCCAAGAATTTGACATCTTTATGTCCTGAGCTGACTAAGCTGTTCCCCCAAGGCCATGGAGGCCTCCTGTCCAGCTGCCTGGGCCATGGGAAGGAGCCTCAGGGTATCCTCAGGAGAATGCAATGAAGTGATGGGGCGGGGCCTGTCAGTTCATTAATGGGAGCTACAATTCTGGGGCATGAAATCAGGTGATTTATTCATTTTCACAAAACAAGTGCTGTGCAAATAATTGAAGTTAACATGGTATTCTAAGATTTCAAATCTAGGTCAGTCACCGTAGCTCTTAAAGACATTTCTCCTCTTTCCCCTCTTGGATCTTCTGACTACCAATTAAAATGGCATAAGGCAGATTAACAGGAGAAGATCATATGTGTTATGTGTGTGCTGGAATTCACATAAGTATGAAGAATTCCAAAGTTAGCTAAAGCAAGCTGAGGTGTACGTATTATTCTGACCAAGGAAGAGGTGGGGGGGTCTGAGGCTTCAAGGGAAGTAAGGTAACTCACAGAAAATAAAAAGAGTTAATATTTGGTAAACGAATGTTTGCTGGGCCATTCAAACACAATGGGACACAGAGAGGACTTTGATCAAATGGGTCTTGATCAGCTCCTCCCTGTGTTTACTCCCAATACTTCACTATAGTTAGCTATGGTGACGGCATCTTCCTGGGATGGTACTCCTCTCTGAAATTCTTTTCGGCAGTTAGGGGGAAGTTCAGGAAGTTTTTCCTGAGTCTTTTGGGCCTTCATTGTTTTCAGCTCAAAATAATCCATGTGCCAGAGTGGCGCATCTTGGGGCGGCCTGCACTGAGCCCCTTCACTCCCATAAGATTCTTCAGTAAACCACTTTAAAATGATTTGTATGGATTGTATTTTGAAGAGCAATTTCAGAAAAACATGGTAAAATCTACAATGAGTTGAGATATGTAGGCTGGGCAAAGAAAAGAGGCTATTGAAATGCTTCCACCTTAACTGAAATAGACTTGGCTTTGAAATAGAAGGTGGTCCACCCAGTGTTTCACAGGGGCAGGAGACTTAGCTGACAAGTCTGCTCCCAGAGAGGGTTCTGAGGAACTCTGAGTTCTCCAAGCATTTTGTGCTCCCCTGAAACAGCAAGCCTTCTGATGGTGATTGCATGTCATGTTTGGGTGGAGGCTGGCCTGGGTGTGGGGCCAGGATACAATAGTTTCCTTGATGTTTATTTGGTTTTGTGACTCTCACAGAGCTTGAGTTTTAGAAACACTCAAAGCTCTGTAGATATTTCCTGGTGCCACTTTGATAGTCAGGTAGAATTATTTATCAGCCTAGACAAAGTAAAATAGTGTTTCATTTGCAGATTGTTTCTGATCTGATCCTGCCATTGTCTTCAGAAATGCTGCCACTTTCCATGCAATACCACAGTGGTACGCAGAAGGGAAACTTGAGCTGTCATTTGGAGGAAGAATTGAAAACCACAGGATCCTGTTGGAACCACTTAGGATGCCTGTGGATTTGGTCCAATTCCAGATTTGGAAAGCATGGCTGTTTTTCATAGAGAGGATGCAGAGGGACCTGGTGAGGGGCCTGGGAGAAGAATAGGGCCCATTTCTTCCACTTGGAGAATGACATTATCTGGGGGAGTTTTGCGAGGCTCTCAGTACCTCTGCGAAGCTGGTGTGTTATTACATAGACTGCATCCTTTAGGGGTTTGATTTCGTCCTGGAGGAAAGAATTCCTGTGTTCTCTGGGCTGTTTGCCGTCCTTGGGATTCTACAGATGCATCACAAACAGTGGTGCTTCCTCTTTGAAAGACTGAAGCAGTTGGCGGCCCCTCCTCTGGAGACCACGGCTGAGACCCTCACTCTGACTTGCAGCTCCTCTCCTCCATCACCCCTGGCCTCTTGTCATGGGTTTGCACCTGCACAATGAGGGGGAACACTGCTGCAACCTCGGCTCTGTTCTCCAGGTCAGATGTCCTGCCCTGGGAGGTTTTGGGTGGAAAGCACCTCTCACTGCTGCTTGGGAAGAGGCTGCGGTGGCCCAGTTGCTGGCACTCGAGACCCACCTCGTTAAATTGTGTTTCACAGTGCCATGTGGCCATTGCCTCTTTTGTCCTTCTGTTTGCTTTATGTAAATTCTCTTGTTCTCCAACCAGCCAGCCTCTGTCTGGGCTCTGGGACCTCAGCTGACAGCCCTGCCTTGGCATTGATAGAGTCTATGGCCGTCTCCCCAGCCTAGCCTCTACAAGGACTGAAAGACGGCCAGTAAAAGGCAAATCTGATCACGTCCACTCCCTGCCCTGGACCTTGTGCACCCTGCTCAGTCTCTGTTCACCCCTCTTCCTCTCCTTCTGAGCTCCAGGCACCCTGGCCTTCTTCGCTGCTCTGAGGTGCTGTGTTCCCTCCCTGGGCCCTGCTGTTCTGTCTGGTCCCAAACTCCCCTTCCAGGTAGTTAAGTCTTACTAGTTACCTTAACTCAGCTGTCACCAGCCAGGCCAGGGCAGATCCTCCATCACTAACTTTCCCAAGCCCTGATGGTTGTCTGGACCATTGTAATAGTGTCACACAAGATGGCTGCTGCTCCCTCACTAGTCTGAGGCCTCTTTGAGAATGGACCACATCTGTCCTTCCACAGTTGCTCACCCAGTAGGCCCGCATAAATGTCCTTAGATGAAAGAACCAGTGGATTGTAACATGGTGTCCCTGGCACCCCCGCTACCCTGTCCCACCCCACAGCTAGAGAATGCTGGGTGCTCCTTTCTTGATCAAAAATAATTTGTCTAAATCAATTGTACCAGGGTGATGAATACACAATGAAGATATTAAGGAATCACACATGATATCAAAGTGAAATGGAGCAGGACAGTATGGCGCCTTCCGCAGACAGACTCCCCCGTTTCCTCAGCCTGCCTTTTGTCTGTAGAAAAACTTTAGCCAAATAATAAATTTAATCAGAGAACTGAGAAAATGCAGAAGGAAGCAAAGGAAAGCAGTCAAAAGGACCAAATAATAATAGTTTAGTCATTAAACAAAGTCAAGGACCTTTAGTTCCTTCTCAAGGGCTATAGATGATATTCTGAGCCATATCCTTTGAACTGTTTTTTCCATACTAAAACCTTCACCAGGTGAAAAAGTTATCTACGTTATGACCAGACTGTAACCATGACATAAGCTGTCACAATTCTAAGAACTGGCCCCAAGGAAATGGGAAAAAAAACCAACCCTGGAACTAAAGATTAACTGTACTTAAAACAATGAAGATGGCACTATTCAGACCACCGCATGACTAATTTCAAGATGACTGTCAGGGCTGACTCTGCTGTTCTGCATGTAGCCCCCTCCCTCTACTTATATACATCCCTGAAACTCCCCTTTAAAAGCTCTTGCCCACTGATCAGCAAGCGGGGGACTTGGCCTTTGGACGTGAGTCTGCCACGTAGTCTCATACAGAAAGGAAAGCAACCCTTCCTTTCTACTAACCTTGCCTCTCGAGTATTGGCTTTCGAGCAGCAAGCAGCCAGACCTGAGTTTTGGTAACAACAGAGTGTTCCAAAGTCATTTGTAGCAAATATTACTACTGTGTATTTGTTACGATTTCAAGCCCACTTGTTTCTGACTTAAGTGAAGTTGTTTTAAACTGAGGGTGACTTTGAAGCTGGGCCAGGAGGATGTCTGGGCATCTGTTGTTCTCTGTCAGCCCTCAGGAGCTCAGCCATTGAGGGGCACCACTGGGAGGGGCTTATCCATACAAACATATATGTGAGTGGATATCACGCGATGGGCATTTAAACTTTAAACGCCACGAATTTGTGAGGACTTATCAAGAGTGTTCCTTCTGGACAAGGCTACTCCCTGCTGACCTAAATAGCTCTGTGAAGATCCTGAGACACTGGCTCTTGCCGTGGCCAGGCCTCTCTTGGTGGCAGTGGTATTTAACTGAGCAGCAGTCTCAGGAACGGAAGGGACGTCTGTTCCTGCCTCGGAGAGACCACTCTCGTAGGCACTGATGCAAGCTGTGTAAGGGTCTTGGAATGACAACACCAGCACCTTCTCTCTGCTAACATCCTGCTCTGGCTACACAGGACTTTCTGTTTGCACCAGCAGCTGGACGTCAGCTCTTGGTTGGCTAAGCTGACTCTACAAGAACCAACTCGCAGAAAGTTACACCTCAGCTAAATTTGGACTTTATTTCTTTCACCTTCTCTCTGCCTGGAATGATGGTATAATTAATCGATTACTGGTATGAAGTATGTTATTCCTTTATTGGCTTATTAAGAACCATATCCTGTATGCGATTGGCTTGTGAAGTATTATAAATTATAATCCTACAGTGAACCTGTGTTTAATAAATTATTGGCAAAGACAAGCTCAGTCTCTGACCATAATTTGGCTCAAAACAAAGCAGTTATTAAAAAAAAATAAAGAACAAAAACAAAAAACAATTTTTAATTAAAAAAGAACAAAAAAATTCCCCCAAAACAATTATGGTATTTGGCATTACATTTTAAAGATTTTTAAAATCACCTTCTCCCATCGACATGTGATGGCTGCTATCTTGGACCCAGTACACACCAACCGTGTGTTTACTGATGACAATGATGACGGCATCTTTAGTCCAGAGGTGATCGATCTTCACAGTGACAAGCCTGAGGCTCTGTGATGAATGAGCAAAGAAGGCACCGCAAGATGCAGCAGTGTCTTCTGGATAAAAGCAATTGTTCCAGTGTAGTTTTACTAAGTGTATTTATTGGATTTCAAATTTTTTAAATTAGTAATCCCTGTGGGGGATACACAACAGCATCACTGAGCATGGTATTTGATCGACGCTGGTCTGGCTCTCAGCCACGCTGGCTCACGGCACTGGTGCCAGTGCCTGGCACACTCACCACAGTCACACTCAGCTTTGCATAGGAGCTCAGGGCTCTTGTCCTAACACCTCCCTGCTCTCTGTTCTCAGAGGCAAGTGCCAGCTTTTCTGAATCTTTTTGTTTTTAAAAATAACCACTTTCAGGGGCTTCCCTCGTGGTGCAGTGGTTGAGAGTCCGCCTGCTGATGCAGGGGACACGGGTTCGTTCCCCGGTCTGGGAAGACCCCGTGCCGCAGAGCAGCTGGGTCCGTGAGCCATGGCCGCTGAGCCTGCGCGTCCGAAGTCTGTGCTCCGCAACGGGAGAGGCCACAACAGTGAGAGGCCCGCATACCGCAAAAAACAAGAACAACAACACTTTCAGACTGGGCAGTGATTGACAAATCAGTGACTTAAGAGATGTGTGCCTTACGCTTTCCTTTTCTGATGGTTATCTTAGTAAAGTGGGCTTTTTGTGGACAGTTCCGAGGTGAGTAAGAACAGGTAGAGCAGATCAGATTCAGATTCAATTCTCCCTGCTGCATGAGTGCTTTCCCCAAATGCACGATCCCATCCAGTTCCCATGGCACCCTGGTGGCACCAGGTTTGCTGCACATTATTTATGTGTGGAATCTGAGACTCGACAGGATGGAGAGCTTGCCAAGTCAGGTCTGGCAATTATGTCTTCTGACTGGGAGGCCCTCTCTGCATAGGTATTCCTTGTGATTTTTTTTTTTTTTTTTTTTTGGTAGAATCTTAAGAGGTGCAAATCCAGCCTCACCTTCTTCTTCTTCTTCTTTTTTTTTTTTTCCAGCCTCACCTTTTGCAAATGGTTGAGAGAGAAAGCCAGCAGAGGCAGGTAAGACCTGACTTCTTAAACACGCAGTGCAGGTGCTTCTGCTACAGCAGTGTACAAACTGAGTCCAAAAATTTCCAAATCAACCACATCAAGAATGCAGTTGGGCACATTCTTCTAGGATCTTAATTGTTCAGTAATTGGTGGCATTTGTCTGTTATAATTTGTCAATTGAAAAAGCAAATGATTTGAGTTCAATTGTGGAAAACTGCATTCTGGAAAGAGCAACAGAATAATCATGAGGCAAAATATTATTGGAAACCACTAAGCAAGAATTTACAGGAAGAGGAGAGATGAGCTGTCCCTCATCCTATGCTGTTGAGTGTTCCCTGGAAATGCCAGCGGCAAATGAGAAATTGAGTTGAAAGGCAAAGTCAGCCAATCAAGTAGCTTATCATATAAGGAAATGTAGGCAAGAGGAAGGGAAGCAGGGAGGGGTGGTGCCTGGGGGCTTAGGTTGCATTGTGAATCTAAAACCCCTGGGTGGAGAGAACGTGCTGGCTACCAGCAAAGAGCAGGTGTATTTCATTTGAAAATTAGGACAGAGTACAGAGCACATCCAATTGTAAAACACTTCCTTTTTTTTTCCTTCTGCAAAACACATTTTATAATAAAAGGTGATCGACCCCAGATCATCTGCCACACGTTTTAAGAAATAGAGCCTTATAACATTCCTCCCTCCATCCTTCCTTCCCTGTCTTCACCCTCTGTTCTTCCTTCCATGCATGTTTTCGTATATCCCTCGCCACTCCTTCTCTCCATCCCTCCTTTCATCCCTCGATCTATTTCTTCATCCATCCATCCATCCATCCACCCACTAGCATACATTCAACAAATATCTTTTTATTGCCTATGACATTCCAGGGACTAGGTTCTGGGAATACAGCCATTTATAAAAGCATCATGGCCCCGTTCCTTTTGGATTTTAGTCTCAGGTGGGTACAGACCTGTGACCAAAGCACTAGAGTTCTTCCTGATAAGTGCAGATGTACCTCCTTTGCAGAGCTTTACAGCATGCACTGTAAAGTTCCTAGCTGCCACTGCTGCTGCTCCAGCCTGCACTTACATAAAGCCTATGGAATGCATCCTGTTTTAAAGACTTCATGTACAGTGACTGACTTAATCCCATCACAACTTATGAGGTTTGTGCTGTCTCACCATTTAACTGATGAGGAAATCAAGCAGCAGAGAGATGGGGTGACGTACTGAGGTGCCCTAGCTTGTGGCAGAAGGTCACAGCACACTGGATGCAGGGACACCCCTCTCCCCTCGCTCTTATCCCTTCCTGCTCTCCTGGAGTTTCTGTCCTGGCTTCTGACTGTGTCTGTGCTACGTGCCGCATCCCCACCCCAAAGGAATTTGAGATGCATGCTCACTACAGAAAAATACTGTTTGCAACAAGAAGCTTGGACCAGGATAAGTAAATAAAATATTTATTCCTCCGTAACTCATTTTGTTCCTTATCCTTGTAAATCCCTCCTTTGCCATCATTGGAAGTGACTGGAGAAGTAACACATGTGACTCATGGGGCAAAGCATCCAGAGAACTGATGACACTGCTTTTCCTGATCAGCAGTAGTATGATTGTGTTTGCCAGTAGTGATGTCAGGCCCTGGGATGGAGAGCTGGGCAGGGTTGCTACCACCACACTGTACGTGGGGAACTGAGGCCCCCAGAGTGAAAGGACATCCTCATCCGGCAACCACAGGCAACAAAATAAGGAAGATTCTAAGCCCCATATTTCTAGACAGATCTCCAGTGCAGGCCTGCTCACAGCATCTGTGGCCTACAGACAGCTGTCTGTCTCTTGTTACTGCATCATCTTATCTCCTTCTGTCTTAGGGACAGAGGTCTCTCTTCCCTCCATGCTTCCAAGTGACTCCTCACTTCTACGGAGCTGCTGTCATTTTGAGCTTGTCACCTGCCCAGCACAGAGTTCCTGCTCTCTGCCATGAAATTCTAGAGCCTCGGCATTCCTGGTTTACCTTGGTCCTCCCTCCAACTTGGATTGTTCATCTTTCTTTTCCCAGGGAGAATTCTCCAATGACTAAGGCCATGTTGGCTGTTCTCTGATCTGTCCTCCACACCTACAGAAACTACACTCTCTCAGATCATCTGTGATACCTGTGATCAAATACTGTCAGCTTTTCCACATTATTTTTTTCATATTTGTATTGAGCATTCAATCTGATCTTTGAAAGGTTTTCCATCCTTAGCTTAAATGGTGGTCCTGCTAGCATCCTAAGGGCTCTATTTGGCCCCTTTAATGCTCCCACTTCCTGACTATAGGAACCCCTAGCCACTCTCTCACTGCACGCTCCCTTGGAAACCTCAAGCAGTCTCACAGCTTTAGCTATCATTTCTACAAACGTGATTCCAAAATCGCTATTTCTAGCGTGTTTCCTCTCTAAAGCAGCAGCCCCACTCTTTTCTGTGGTGCTTTTGCATTAGACTCAGAATAACTACAAACCAAACTTCCTTCTTTCACTTAGGCCTGGTTTCCTTTCCAACATTCTGTTTCTGATGGTTGTATCATCCTTCCTCTATGGAGTCACACTTTATTTCTCAAGCTCCTTTCCCGTGGTATGCATCCCACCCAACTCTCATCCTCCCTTGCTGACTCTGCTCCCTGCTTCTGCTTCTTCCTTTCCATTCTCTGTCACTACACTAATCTGTGGTGTCCTCACTTCAAGCCTTTGTTTCAGTCAACTTTTTGTTGGTGTTGGGCAGGAAGACATTGTCCTCTACCCTTCTAGGTTCTTCTGGCTGGTTTAAGAATTAAATTGACATGAGACAGATTAACAGGAGAAAATCAAAGTTTAGTAACAACTATACATGGGAGAGACCCAGGAAAACTGAGTAACTCCCCAAATGGCTGAAGCCCTCACCTTAAATACCATTTTCAGCTAAAGACAAAAGAGGATGTTGGGGGTAGTAGTTTGGGACCTCAAAGGAGAGGAAGGCAATTCACATGGAGATTGAAAAGCAAATGTTTGTTACTTAAATGTTTGCTGGGCCAGGCAGAGACAATGGGACACAGAGAACTTTAGCAAACAGACTTTGCTGGGTTCCTCCCTATCTCCATAGCTAGTTTATACTGTACTCATCTATGGTGATAGCTCCCTTCCTGGAACAGGTCCTTTATCTACCTTCTTTAGGCAGTTAAGGGGAAGGTCAAAGGTTCTTCCTGAGTCTTTTGGGCCTTCATTGTTTTCAGCTTGAAATAATCTGCATGCCAAAGAGATTTTGGGGTGGCAAGTTTTGCTCCCCTAATTGGTATCTCTGCCTCTAGCCCTTTCTACGCATTATGTTATCTGATACACACTTGAAAACTCTTAACACCTTCATCATGCATATCCCCTTACTTAAACACCATTTTCTTGTCATTTCAGGCTCCAGGAAATATGGTCCCAACTCAGAACTCCAACCACCTCTTCATCAGCCCCCTCTATCTCAACCAAGTTGGTGAGCTCTCTCTGGCCCTGACTTACCCAGTGCCTGTTCCTACTACCATATCTTTACAAACAGTTTTTTTTAATTTAATTTTTATTTTATATTGAGGTATAGTTGATTTACAATGTATTAGTTTCAGGTGTACAGCAAAGTGATTCAGTTATACATATATCCATTCTTTTTCAGATTCTTTTCCCTTATAGGTTATTAGAATATTGAGCTCCCTGTGCTATACAGTAAGTCCTTGTTGATTATCTATTTTATATATAGTAGTGTGTATATTTTAATTCCAAACTCCTAATTTATCCCTCCACCCACATTTCCCCTTTGGTAACCATAGGTTTGTTTTCTAAGTCTGTGAGTCCATTTCTGTTTTGTAAATAAGTTCATTTGTATCATTTTTTTAGATTCTACATATAAGCAATATCATATATTTGTCTTTCTCTTTCTGACTTACTTCACTTAGTATGATAATCTCCAGGTCCATCCATGTTGCTGCAAATGGCATTATTTCATTCTTTTTTATGGCTGAGTAGTATTCCATGTATATATGTACATCTTCTTTATCTATTCCTCCATCAATGGACATTTAGGTTGCTTCCATTTTATCCTACATGAAGTGCTTTCCCTGCTCTTTCTATTCCATTGACCAAATCCTATCCATTCTTCAGAAATCACCTGAGGTCTTCCTCCTTCTTCATGAATACTTTCCTCATTGCTGCAACCACCAGTCATCTCTGAAATATCTCTGAGCAGGAAGTACACTGGCTCCCAGATCTTAGTCTGTGGAATGGGGCTGAGCTGGTATGTAGGTATACTCAAGAGTTTGTTAATAATGTAGTGTTTGTGGCTCTGCTGTGGGCATTGGGAATTTCATTTTTTACGGACCTGCCCATGAGATTCTGATGTGTAGTATATGGAGATTTGTAATGACTCTCAATCTCATTTATGTTTGACTTTTCACAGGTCAGATGTCATTTACCCAGCTAAGGTGTGTAAGCAGCTTCAGAATGGGGTCCACAGTTCATTGCCACAGTGATGGCATGCTGCTGGAAACACAAGGAGCGTGAGAGAGTCACATTTACAAATAGCCCCCAAATCAGCCTTCCTCACACAACTCTTGTTGTCTACAGATAGTACTGTGCATTCATTCATTTTTTTTCATTAATTCCATCCATTCACTTAATAAGCACATACTGGTCAATGTTAAGGTCCTGGTAAGTACAAAGATAAGTTCACTCAGATGAAGGGAGAGAGACCCCACCCCATCCCAACCCATCCCATGTGACAAAGGTTCTGCTGCCAGATCAACAGAATGCTATGGGAGCCCAGGGGAGAAAGCAATTAATTTTTTTGAAGAGTCCATAAATTCTTCAAAGAGGAGGTGCCATGGGTGACATCTGAGCTGGGGAGTGAAGGCTGAACAGAAGGAGGAGGGGGCATTCTTATGAGAGAGGAAAGTATGACAGAGAGGAGCAAAGGTCAAAGTTTGACACTACTTGGAGAGAAGAATGAATGGTTCCAGGTGACTAGAGAGGATAAATGGCGGGATGGTACCAGGAAGCACAGGAGAGAAGCGGAGGGTCAGACTGCACCATGGGGGTAATCTAAAGACTCTACATCAGATCTGTGTTTTGGAATCATAAATCTTGTCACAGTACAGAGACTCAGAAATAGGGGAGATCTTGTAAACTGAGAAAATGACCATGAAGCTGTCACAGGGAACCAGGGAAAGGCAGATGAGACCTCGGTCTTCCGAAGTGAGAGTGCAGATCAAGAGGAGAAGGTAGCAGCTGGATGGACAGAGACTGGTCCCCACTCATCCCAACCAATTCTCTTCTGCTGCCTCCCCATCTATCAGCCAACTCTAAAGATTTCTCTCAAGTTGTCAGCCTCGGCCACTGGGTGAG
Source organism: Grampus griseus (assembly GCF_964374135.1). Taxonomy (NCBI): domain Eukaryota; kingdom Metazoa; phylum Chordata; class Mammalia; order Artiodactyla; family Delphinidae; genus Grampus; species Grampus griseus. Next base: position 123,585,341 of record NC_139018.1, read on the forward strand.
TAGTAATGTCATTAAACAAGACAGGGGCCAAAAAGAAGTAGAGATTTGTGGAGGAGGAAAGTGAGAGTGGCCTTTGAAGCACTGAAGTTAAATTGCCTCCAAGGCACCATGATGAGGTGCACAGAACTGAGCAGGGATGTGAGGAATGAAAGTGTCAACTTGGAGTCACTGAAAAAGAAGCAACAGTTGGAGCCTTGGGAATGGCTGGAGTTTGGACATGACTTTGAGGGGAGAAGAAGGTTGGCCTTAGAAACTTTTATCTACATTCAGCAAGAAGAAAATGGATGGGCTTGAGTGTAATTTTAGTTTCTTCCCTCTGTTTCTTTGGCTTCAGATACGAATGAATAAATAAGGCCCATGAAGAAAGAGGATGAATTAAGTTTATTAAGAGTTTATGAGGGAATTCCTGGTGATCCAGTGGTTAGGACTCAGAATTTTCACTGCCAGGGCCCTGGTTCAATCCCTGGTTAGGGAACTAAGATCCCACAAGCCATGCATTGGGGTCAAAAAAAAAAAAGAGAGAGTTTACGAGTTAAATGATTAGTACTAAAAAAACCCAGGGTGAACTAAATGGAAGTATTGGGTGATAGGCTATGGAAAGATGAAAACATCACTGCTCCAGCCTCACTGGAAACAGGCTTTCTGAACCCAGAATCTGGCATAAGAAACATTATCTGTTATCAATCATTGAAGGAGAGAGGGGACAGAGATTTATTGGAAGTACAAGGAAGGTATTATGCACAAGGAAGGAATTGTTATTTATGATGTAGTGTAGTGATTATATATCCAGAATCCATTATTACAGTGAATTTCATTATCTTTTTAATTGCTACAATTTCTTTACCTCCTCAAGAGCTCAACTTTCTTATGTATAAGAAGTATTCATTAAGTTAATAGATATACTTTACACATCATTTAAAAAATAAGAGCTAAAATAAAGTAAAATAGAAAAAAAAAAGAAATACATTGCTTGACTTGTTCAATGTTACAGGATAGGTTAAGGAAGGATGAATGATAACACAGAAATCTTGGTCTCCAACAGACATTTTTTTCTGAGGTCCCAATTGCAGGCATTGTTTTATATCGGTTATTTAAACTAATCTGAAAGTATAATGCTTAATATACATTTGTTTCACATGAGACTTAATTCTTCAGTATTTATTTGTGGTCCCAAATTTTCTTTTGAGTTGAATGAAACTTTAAAAAATCTCAGTATTATTCAAATTGATGTATACTGTATGCAGGATGAAGGTAATTTGTCTACTGAGACTTAACGTGATGCCAAAGAACTTTTCCTATTCCTTAACTTTATGCGTCTAGGCTCTTTAGGTCTTTTGTGAGAAAATGACTTATAAATATAAGCTTGTCAAACTGCCTTTGATTCCTAACAATTCCTTATTTCATACCTACCACCATCATACAATAATTGAAAAACATTAGAAACATGCAAATGTATGGGGCAAATGTCAGAATATAAGAGGCATAGTCTTAGCCTCTGAAAACTTGTACGCTCAATTTAACAAGCATTTATTGAGTATCCACCATGGAAAAGGCATATACTAGATATACTTGGTGATACCCCTAATGAGTAAGACATAGCCTTCTTTTTCAAGAATCATGTGGTTTGACATATTAGCTACTCATCCTGGCACACTAACTCACTCTAACACAAAGATGACAGGTGATTTGTGAGGAGAACAGAATGTTTGCACACACATTACTTCATGTGATCCTCTTAAGAAGGCTGTAAATGAGATGTACATTTTTAGAGCTGTTGGGGAGTGGAACTGGCCTATCACCCATGTTATCTGCTGCCTTGAGTTTGGTTGTGTTACTTAATGAGTATGTCATAAATGGTTAATGTAAGAAAAGCAAAAATTTACAACTGTACTCAAAGAAAAGATCTTGGTCTACAGGACAAGATTTGTGGACAAATACATACACACATTGTATGTTTCAATACTTTTGTTAACTTCTTACTTTATGTGACTTTAAAAATTAACGCTGACCCCAATGGAAGCATCTGCTGGGCAGACAGTATATAAGTCTTGGCAACCAGTTCAGCACAGACCTCTGATTCCTCCAACTTTTCAGGGCAATCAGAGGGCCGTGAATCCAAAGCCCTAAGAGAATGCTACCAGAGAGTTAGAATTTTCTCAAAACCTGCACTTGCCTTCATGTCCCACATTTATTTAAATAATTTGCAGATTCCTCCTTTAAAGCCTTTAAAAGATTATTCTGAAATAGCTCTCCCTTCAACCCTATTTGTCTCCCTTATACCTTACTTATTATTAATTTACTATTAATGTCTGTGTCAATGTTTGCTGTCGGTTATTTTCTAGTTGAAGTCTTCCTCTACCATTACTCCTTCTAAATCCATCCTCAAAGAAAGACTCATCCCCATAATTTTCTGTTTGTGACAACACAGCTCATTTCCTCAGTGTTACACAGGGCAATGCAAATAGCTTAACTTCAAGAAGAACTTGGACAGCAAGAACTTGAGAGGCATTAAAACAAAATAAAATAAGTCCTTGTTTCAAACAAGGGGACCTAAAATAACATGTAAAAGAACTGTTGAATTACAGATGATGATTTTGCCTTGAATGACATCTGAAAAGAAACTAGACTACTTCTAGATGAAGTCTTAGACATGTTTTAAACAGGACTAGAGACACCAGCTTTAACACACTCCATGAAAGCTCTGGAATGACATGACCTATATTGAAATCTGCCTCCTGGTCTGAGTATGATGAACTCCTCTGGAAGGGGATTTTGCCCCAGGAAATCTTCATATCCTGCATATATCTCCCCAGGTGGGGGAAGGTTCAGGAATTCAGGTTATTAGGACAGGAATATTTTTCTTATAGAAAAATGTAAAATTGGCTATGAGCTTGCTTTGAGGAGAAATAGTTATGGAAACTTTCTGCTTATTTTGTGGGTAGAAAAAATAATTTCATTTGCTTTTGAGACTTGTAAAATTCCTGGCATGGACTTAGAAATATCACCCCTACTTTACAGAGAGATGAGCAAGGCACTGAGGAGGCAAACATTTCAAAGATGTGGCAGAAACAGAACCAAAGGAACTCTATTCAGCCTCCTTCCACCTTATTATATCTATCCATCTCACCCTGCAATAGCTATGTAGTTAATATATCGCTGATCTGTACACAAAAAGAGTGAGTTTTCTGCCATTGCTTCACATTGTGTGACGGCATAACTCTGTCTGGAAAAGGGGTGTGCTGTCCTGTACCTGGAACTCCAGTTGCAAGAATGAAATAAGAGAGGATGACAGTCTTGGGCTTACAAAGCAAAGGATTGACTTTATGCATATCACGCACAATGTTCTCATTTTATTCTTGAAGTTACTTTACTCTGGTGATCAGTTCAGTCTACCACAGTTCAAGAGCACGTGGCAGGTGAAAACATGTTCATTAGCATAGGGAATGCAAAGCTGGGAAAATGGAATCTCTCCTGTTTCAGACTTGCATCTCAGAGTCCTGAACTACGTCTGGAAGTTTACCTTGTATGACACTAGATTTGTGCACTTACAAGTAAATTTGTCCAGACTGAGGTTTCTGCTTTGTGTCTCTGGACACTGGACATGTTCCTAAAAGAACATGGAAAAGGAATGAAACAAGTCTCTAACCCACGGGACACTTGAATGGGTAGCATTAACTTTCTTTTTTAAATTATTTTTTTAATTGAAGTATAGTTGATGTACAATGTTGTGTTAGTTTCTGATGTACAGCAAAGTGTTTCAGTTATATGTATATATTCTTTTTTCATAGTCTTTTCCATTATTGGTTATTACAAGATATTTAATAGAGTTCCCTCTGCTACAGAGTAGGTCCCTGTTGTTTATCTATTTTATATATAGTAGTATATATATGTTAATCGCCAAATCCTAATTTATCCCTCCCCCTCCCCGTTTCCCCTTTGGTAACCATAAGTTTATTTTTCTATGTCTGTGAGTCTGCTTTTGTTTTGTAAATAAGTTCATTTGTATCATATTTTAGATTCCACATATAAGTAATATCGTATGGTATTTATCCTTGTCTGATTTACTTCACTTAGTATATTAATCTCTAGGTCCATCCATGTTGCTGCAAATGGCATTATTTCATTCTCTTTTATGGCTGACTAGTATTGCAATGTATATATATATATACATGGCAATATATATATATATATTTATACATATACATATACCATTTTCTTTATCCATTCATCTGTCTATGGACATTTAGGTTGCTTCCATACCTTGGATATTGAAACAGTGCTTCTTTATCCATTCATCTGTCTATGGACATTAAGGTTGCTTCCGTATCTTGGAAGATACGAAAGCTATTGAAATAGTGCTGCTATGAACATGGGACTGCATGTATCTTTTTGAATTAGAGTTTTCTCCAGATATATGTCGAGGAGTGGGATTGCAGGATCCTATAGTAACTAGTTTTGTTCTTTAAGGAACCTCCATACTGTTCTCCATAGTGGCTGAACCAATATACACTCTTATCAACAGTGGAGGAGGATTTTCTCCACACCCTCACCAGCATTTATTATTTGTAGACTTTTTGATAATGGCCATTCTGACTGATGGCCAGTCAAAAAAAACTGTAGTTTTTTTTTTTAACACCTTTATTGGAGTATAATTGCTTTACAATGGTGGGTTAGTTTCTGCTTTATAACAAAGTGAATCAGTTATACATATACATATGTTCCCATATCTCTTCCCTGTTGCGTCACCCTCCCTCCCACCCTCCCAGGTGGTCACAAACCACCAAGCTGATCTCCCTGTGCTATGCGGCTGCTTCCCATTAGCTATCTATTTTACATTTGGTAGTGTATATATGTCCATGCCACTCTCTCACTTTGTCACAGCTTACCCTTCCCCCTCCCCATATCCTCAAGTCCATGCTCTAGTAGGTCTGTGTCTTTATTCCCGACTTACCCCTAGTTACTTCATGACCTTTTTTTTTTCCCTTAGATTCCATATATATGTGTTATCATACAGTATTTGTTTTTCTCTTTCTGACTTACCTCACTCTGTATGACAGACTCTAGGTCCATCCACCTCACTACAAATAACTCAATTTCATTTCCTTTTATGGCTGAGTAATATTACATTGTATATATGTGCCACATCTTCTTTATCCGTTCATCTGTTGATGGACACTTAGGTTGCTTCCATGTCATGGTTATTGTAAACAGAGCTGCAATGAACATTTTAGTACATGACTCTTTTTGAATTATGGTTTTCTCAGGGTATATGCCCAGTAGTGGGATTGCTGGGTCATATGGTAGTTCTATTTGTAGTTTTTTAAGGAACCTCCATACTGTTCTCCATAGTGGCTGTATCAATTTACATTCCCACCAACAGTGCAAGAGTGTTCCCTTTTCTCCACACCCTCTCCAGCATTTATTGTTTCTAGATTTTTGGATTATGGCATTCTGACCGGTGTAAGACGATATCTCATTGTAGTTTTGATTTGCATTTCTCTAATGATTAATGATGTTGAGCATTCTTTCATGTGTTTGTTGGCAATCTGTATATCTTCTTTGGAGAAATGTCTATTTAGGTCTTCTCCCCATTTTTGCGTTGGGTTGTTTGTTATTTTGTTATTGATCTGCATGAGCTCTTTGTAAATTTTGGAAATTAATCTTTTGTCAGTTGCTTCATTTGCAAATATTTTCTCCCATTCTGAGGGTTGGCTTTTTGTCTTTTTTATGGTTTCCTTTGCTGTGCAAAAGCTTTGAAGTTTCATTAGGTCCCATTTGTTTATTTTTGTTTTTATTTCCATTTCTCTAGGAGATGGGTCAAAAAGGATCTTGCTGTGATTTATGTCATAGAGTGTTCTGTCTATGTTTTCCTCTAAGAGTTTGATAGTTTCTGGCCTTACATTTAGGTCTTTAATCCATTTTGAGCTTATTTTTGTGTATGGTGTTAGGGAGTGATCAAATCTCATACTTTTACATGTACCTGTCCAGTTTTCCCAGCACCACTTATTGAAGAGGCTGTCCTTTCTCCACTGTACATTCCTGCCTCCTTTATCAAAGATAAGGTGACCATATGTGCATGGGTTTATCTCTGGGCTTTCTATCTGGTTCCATTGATCTATCTTTTTGTTTTTGTGCCAGTACCATACTGTCTTGATTACTGTAGCTTTGTAGTATAGTCTGAAGTCAGGGAGCCTGATTCCTCCAGCTCTGTTTTTCATTCTCAAGGTTGCTTTGACTATTGGGGGTCTTTTGGGTTTCCATACAAATTGTGAATTTTTTTGTTCTAGCTCTTTGAAAAATGCCAGTTGTAGTTTGATAGGGATTGCATTGAATCTATAGATTGCTTTGGGTAGTAGAGTTATTTTCACAATGTTGATTCTTCCAATCCAAGAACATGGTATATCTCTCCATCTATTTGTATCATCTTTAATTTCTTTCATGAGTGTCTTAAAATTTTCTGCATACAGGTCTTTTGTGTCCTTAGGTAGGTTTATTCCCAGATATTTTATTCTTTTTGTTGCAATGGTAAATGGGAGTGTTTTCTTAATTTTCATTGTAGTTTTGATTTGCATTTCTCTAATAATTAATGATGTTTAGCATCTTTTCACGTGCCTATTGGCCATCCATATGTCTTCTTTGGAAAAATGTCTATTTAGGTCTTCTGCCCATTTTTGATTGGGTTGTTATTGAGTTGTATGAGCTGTTTGTATATTTTGGAAATTAAGCCCTTGTTGGTTACATTGTTTGCAAATATTTTCTCTCCATAGGTTGTCTTTTTGTTTTGTTTATGGTTTCCTTTGCCATGCAAAATCTTATAAGTTTGATAAGGGTTTACCTTTGTTTTATTTGTTTACCTTTTCTTTTATTTATATTGGCTTGGTATACAGCATGAGCTTTGTAGACCTTCAAGGAAAACTCTTCTGGATTTTTCAACTTTGATCTCTTACAAATCTGTGGTTTGGGGGAGAATCTTATTTCTATTCACCTTCAATTTTTCCATGCCCATGCATACGCACACACACACAGAGAAATAAATTATGTGACCTTCTTTCTCCACTTCCATGTTTACTTTTGCCTCTACATTCCTCATTAAAGATGGACAAATGATAGTGAGAAAGCCTAAACTCCTGTTATAGATTCCATTTTGTTGTCTTAGGAAGTAATAGCCAGGGAGGGAACACATCAACTATAAATACGTGCCTTCATCTTCAAGCAGACTTAGGCACATACACAATAGAATCACTTCCATGGTTAAGAAGTACTCCCTAGACAAATTTAACTCTAACTGTATCCTCATATTTCACTTAGTTTTCAATGAAAAAATGGGTTTAGGTATAAACAACAAAATTAAGTGTCAGTTAATTCCATTCATTCACTCTCCAGTTCACACTTTGGAGCTTTTTTCCCATGCCGACAGTATCAGTCTATTAACAGATGTATTAGTATAATTTTAGTTTTCATTTCTAAACCTTAATGAACAGAACTGAATATTTTGTAAATATAATTTAGAGGGAAGTCCTATGCCAAAACAGATTTCCTCTAACTTTATATATTTATCAAAGTCTTGGGAGGGAAAATGAATGAAGCAGCCTTCTTTGTTATATATAAGGATCCATACTCCAAAAGACAAATTGTGTCCTGGATTTCATTTTTTAACGTCACAAGGATAAATCAAATGCCAAGGATTTTTGTGGAATACATAATGTTTTGGTTCTATGAAATTGCACTGTTAGTATTTGCAAATTATTGTGGAAAATGAAAAATATTTCATCAATGAAATGAAATAAAAAATTATTGTGACAATGTTGAATAAAAAGGTCAATGAATATTTGAGCACTATCTCTAAGTGCAGGTGAAGGTGCATTTAATTAATTGGATAGATTTAAAACCCAGATTTTCAAATCTGGAGTTTTCTTTACATAATCCTTTTTTAAGGTAAAATTATTCTCCATTTTGTCAAGATTTGTCATTTTTTTCTCATGACTCAACCATGAGTTGTCTTGTAGTGGTTTCTGCCTTCTACCTTATTATTAGGACCTTGTGTGCGGGGACAAAAAATTGTTGCTGCTGTTTTTAAGCACACTTTGTTTGGCTGGCAATAGTAATCAACAAAATATAATAGCACCAACATAATCATTCTTGGTATCAATCTCCTTGATTAAACCTCTTAGAATTAATGCATCTCATGAATGCTTAACAAATCCTGATTAAGTAACTGATTTTTATAGTTAAATTATATATGATCCTTGGTTTCTCATCTGCATAGGAGAACTGTACAGGTTTCAAAAGACAGAAATCCATTCAAGTTACTAACGTGAAGAAATTAAGATTAATTAGAGTCACAGCGTCTCTCATGAAGCCCAAGTTCTGGGGATTCATCAGGCTTCTGGAATGAATTGCCCCAAGGAATTATCTGTACTCAGTGACTTTTTTTAAAAAAATTTTTATTGGAGTATGGTTGATTTAAAATGTTGTGCTAGTTTCAGGTGTACAGCAAAGTGAATCAGTTATACATATACATATATCCACTCTTTTAGATTCGTGCTGTCATTCATGTCTGCTTCTCTTTCTAAGGCTGCTTTGTTATTCTTTCCTCACAGCCTTTCTCTAATCTGGACTCCATGATAAAAGAGTGAAACATGACCATTTGCAACCTGGGACTACATTTCTTCCATTAAAGTAGCCAGCTAGATTGAACCTGAAATCTAGTTCAGATTACAAATTTGAAGAATAACATAGCCTCTGGTGCTCACCCCAAGATTATTTACTTTTTTTTTTGTTGAGGATGAGTGGTGTTGTTGTCCAGCCGTGAAAGCCCGGATGCCTCCACTGGAACCAGGAAGACTGGGAAGTGGATGGAAGGAAGGGAAGGCAAGAAACAAATTCCCAGAAAAGTGTGAAGATAGCTAAACAACTACTCTAAAGATACCCACTTTAAGGAGCTTAGACCAGAGCCTTCTAAAGTTTTTGTGCTTCTAAAATTATACAATTCCTTTATCATACTAGGCATTTCTTTTAAATTTTTTATTTCTTTTTTTTTCTTTTCTTTTTCTTTTTTTTTTTTTTTTGCGGTACACGGGCCTCTCACTGTTGTGGCCTCTCCCATTGCGGAGCACAGGCTCTGGACACACAGGCTCAGCGGCCATGGCTCATGGGCCTAGCTGCTCCGCAGCATGCGGGATCCTCCCAGACCGGGGCACGAACCCGTGTCCCCTGCATCAGCAGATGGACTCCCAACCACTGCGCCACCAGGGAAGCCCTGTATTCCTTTTTCTTTTATTAAAGTGAAATTCGCATGACATTAAAGTTAACCATTTTAAAGTGTATAATTCAATGGCATTTAGTACACTAACAATGTTGTCCAACTATCACCTCTATCAGATTTCAAAATATATTCATCACCCCAAAAGGAAACATAACATACCCAGTAGCAGTCATGTGCCATTCCCCTGCCTCTGGTAACACTTATCCGTGCTCTGTCTCTATGGATTTATCTATTCTGGATATTTTATATAAATGGAATCATACAATATGTGGGTCTGACTTCTTAACGTGGTGTTTTTCAGTTTCATTCATGTTATAGCACTCTTTTTTTATGGCTGAATAATTTTTAATTATATGTATATGCTACAATTTATTTATCCATTCATTCATGATGGACATTTGGACTGCTTCCACCTTTTTGGCTATTGTGCATAGAGCAGCTATGAGCATGTGTTGTATATGTGTTTGTTTAAGGGCCTGTTTTCAATTATTCTGGGTATATATCTAAGAGTAGAATTGTTGAGTCATATGGTAATTCTATGTTTAACTTTTTGAGGAACTGGCAAACTGTTTTCCACAGTGGCTGAACATTTTACACTATCACCAGCAGTGTATGAGGATTCAGTTTCTCCATATACTTGCCAGAATTGTTATTCTCTTTTCAAAAAAATTATTATTCTAACCATTAGTGAGGTTATTATTATTCTAACCATTAGTGAGGTTGAAGTGGTACCTCACTGTGGTTTTAATTTGCATTATTCTAATGATCAATGATTTTGAGTATCTTTTCACTTGTTAGTTGACCATTTGTAAATTTTCTTTGGAGAAATGTCTATTCAAGTTTTTTACCTATTTAAAAAAAATGGTTGTTTTTTTTCTGAGTTGCAATTGGTTTTTATATACACTGGGTACTAGACTCATCAGATATGTAATTCATTAATATTATTCTTCATTCTGCAGGTTGTCTTTTCACTTTCTTGATAATGTCCTTTGATGCACAAAGTTTTTAACTCAAATAGAGTTCAATTTACCTATTTCCTTTGTTGTTGCTTGCAGTTTTGGTGTCATACCTAAGAATCTGTTGACAAATCTAAGACTGTGAAGAGTTAATCTTATGATTTCTTCTGAAAGAGCTTTACAGATAAATCTCTTACATAAATTCAGTTCTTTAATCCATTTTGAATTGATTTTTATATATGATGTGAACTAAGGGTGTAACTTCATTCTTTTGCCTGTGAGTATACAGTTGTTCCAGCACAATTTGTTGAAAAGACTGCTCTTTCCCCATTGAATGGTCTTGGACCATTGTTGAAACTCAACTGGCCATAGGTATATGGGTTTGTTTCAGGATTCTTAACTCTCTTTCCTTGATCTATATGTCTACCTCTATGCCAGTACCACGAGGTTTTCATTACCATAGACTCACAGTAAATTTTGAAATCAGGAAATGTGAGTCATCCAACTTCGTTCTTCTTTTTCTGTATTGTTTTAGCTTTCTGAGATTCCTTGAAATTCCATATAAATTTGAGTATTAGCTTTTCCATTTCTGTAAAAATGGCCATTGGAATTTTGATAGGGATTGCATTATATGTGTTGGGCAGTATTGGTATCTTAACAATACTGAATCTTCCAATCCAGGAATACAGTATATATTTCCATTTATTTAGGTCTTCTTCAATTTCTTCCAGTAATGCTTTGTAGTTTTCAGTGTAATTACAGCATTACTTGGTTAAATATGTTCCAAGATATTATGTTCTTTTTGATTTTATTGTGAGTGGAATTGTTTTCTTAATTTCCCTTTCAGATTGTTCATTACTACTATAGGTCTTGTATCCCACAATGTTGCTGAATTTTTAAATTAATCTTAATAGTTTTTTTTTTGTGTGTGTGAATTCTTTAGGATTTACCATATATGTGATTTTTTCATCTATGAATAGGGACAGTTTTACTTCTACTTTTTCAATTTGGATATCTTTTATTTCTTTTTCTTATCTAATTGCTCTGGCTGGAACTTCCAGTACAATGTTGAATACAAGTGGCAAAAGTGGGCACCCTTATCTTGTTCCTGACTTTAGGGGGAAAGTTTTCAGACTTTCATCATTGAGTATAACGTTAGGTGTAGGTTTTTCATAAATGCTCTTTATCAGGTTGAGGAAGTTTCTGTCTACTTAGATTAGTAAATGATTGCATCATGAAAGAATGTTGGATTTTGTCAAATGTTTTTTCTGCCTCTATTGAGATAATCATATTGTTCTTTTCCTTCATTCTATTAATATGATGTGTTACTTTGATTTTCATATGTTGAACCACTTTTACATTCTTGGGATAGATTCCACTTGGTCATGGTAAAAATTCTTTAACTATGGTATTGGATTCACTTTGTTATTATTTTGTTGATTTTTGAATCAATATTCATAAGGTATTTTGGTCTGTAGTTTTCTTGTGATGTTTTTGTCTGGCTTTGGTATCAGGGTTAATACTGCCCTCATCAAATGAATTATACAGTGTTCCTTTCTCTTCTATGTTTTGAAAAAGTTTGAGAAAAGTTGGTGTTATTTCTTCTTTGTTTGGTAGAATTCACCGGTGAAGTTCTCTGGTCCTGGGCTTTTCTTTGTTGAGAGGTTTCTGATTATTAATTCAGTCTCTTTACTCGCTATAGGTCTTCTTAGATTTTCTATTTTTTCTTGAGTCACTTTTGGTAGTCTGTGTTTCCAGGAATTTGTCCATTTCATCTAGGTTTTCTAATTTGTTGGTGTACAATAGTTCATAGTATTCTCTTATAATCCTTTTTGCTTCTGTAAGGTCAGTAGTAATGTCCTCTCTTTAATTCCTGATTTTAGTAATTCATGTCTTCCCTCTTTTTCCTTAGTCAATATAGATAAAAGTTTGCCAGTTTTGTTGATTTTTTTCAAATAACCAACTTTAGGTTTTGTTGATTTTATCTATTGTTTTTCCATTTCAATTTTCTCTGCTCTAATCCTCATTATTTCCTTCCTTCTTCTGGCTTTGGTTTATTTTGTTCTTATTTTTATCTCCTTAAGATGTAAATATAAGTCATTGATTTGAATTCTTTTTTTGACATTTAAATGTTTATTAAGACATTCATATTAATAATAGGATACTTTATAAATACTTCATATATAAAATTGATAGTGACCATCATAACTCCAGCGTGAATTCTTTTTTAGTGTAGGCATTTACAACTATGAATTTCCCTATGAGCACTGCTTTCATAGAATCCCCAGTTTTGATCAATCCATATTAGGTGTGTTTGATGATAGGCTGTTTTAGTTCTTCATGCCATTGTATCTGGGACTCTTGTGTACACTACTCCTGTGGTTATCTCAACAAATCACAGAAAATCAGGAAGAGTGGTTTTTAGAAAGTTAGTGTACTGCTAGAGTCCTTATATCTTTGTGTATTCTAAATTTTGGTATATATAAAAGAAATTAAAAAACAAATTTTGTTTTCAAATACCAACTAAGAGAAGAAATAAAGGCAACATACCAAGAAACACTGATGGTCCCAGGAATATAAAATATTCTAACCTAAAAACAAATTTAAACATGTCATTCCCAAGCCAAAAACCCTTTCATAGCTCCTTCCTATTTTCCAAATAAGGCCCAAGTTCCTTTTAAGACAAGCAAGGATCTTCAATACATGGCTGTTATCCAAGTCTCCAGCTCCTCATCTCACATTTTTATCTTCTAGCAATACCTGTTGTATCTTCCTGCTCAGCCTCTGATGTCTACAGCCCTAGATCTTTGTCAATGCCGTTCCCTTGCCTGGAGTGCTCTATCCTCTTTCTTTGCTTAGTTAAATATTCTCATCTTTAAAGATTCATTTCAGGCATGATTTTCCCCAGGAAACCCCAGATATTCTTAAGTATAGTTTGTACTTCTGCTTGAGCTGTGAAAATGTCTTTTACTGAATTAAACTGAAATTATCTGTTTTCGTATTGGTTCCCCCTGCCCTGCCCCACTAGACTGAAAGCTCTGAAGTCTGAAACCTGAACTGGTTCACACTTTTCTCCATAGTGCCTCTTAAAAGGCTTGGCACATAGTAAGTGCCCAGTAAATACACATTGAACTGAACGAAAGGAGGCCATGTTCCTGAGTGGTGTGGAGGCCATGAGAGTTATCAGGATTAAAAAAAATAGCTAAGAGGTTGCCAAGAACTACAGTGTTAGGAGGAGTCACCAAGGAAATGGGACTTGGGTTGTTTCAGAAAAGTAGGACTTGGATGGGAGACAGAAGAAAAGATCAGTTCAGGCCAGGGGCTTACAACTAGAAGGTGAAGCTAAATAAAGAAGAGACCTGGATTATCTTGGGAAAATGAGACTGGGTGGATTGGAAGGTGAAGGGGCCTGGGGAACACTGAGAATGCTGGTGGCTGTAGAAGGGGCTGGTTCAGTGTTGCGTCCACCACAGACCCCAACCTGCAGTGTTTCCTCCCCATTTCTCCCTATTGGTCAGATAGTTTGGAATCTTCTAGAACATCATTTCTAACCTGCAGAAGGCTGCTTTCTCCTGACTGCCTGTCCCTAGAAGACTTTGTCATCACTGCATGTTGGAGTTAGTTCGATTGGAGTGCAGGGAAATCCAGGAATCCCAGACAAAACCTGAGCTGGGCACTGAGCCCCATGACCCTGAGTGGAAGGGCCAGCTCATGGCTGAATACTGCTTGTTATGCATGCCTGAATTTCCCTTAAACCTTCAATTGTTTTGTTTGTCTGCCATCTTATAGGATACTAATTACATCCTAGGGCTACTGACTTCTAATGAGCCAGTACCTGGGACATTAAACCTGGACTCACTTCTTCTTCTTAGAGATTTTATTTTTGAAACAGAGCATTTTAATATACAGGTGCAAGAAAATAATTTTTCATTTAACATGTAATATTCCTTTGTGGATCAACCCTTCATTATGCCTGATTATTCCACCACATTATGAGCTTTGTTAAAAGAAGAAAAAACAGCTTGTCTTCCTGACAGTTTTTAAAAAAAAGGAAATAAAATAAACCAGATGAATATAAGTGATGCTATATATAAAAGTGGCTATGGGTTGCCATGGCAACCAAAGTTCTAAAAATGACGGAAAGAAAAGAACATCAGGTTGCTGTGACAAATGACACTCGAAGTGACAGGTTTCTTGTGGCGCTTGCTTTTAATTAATGTAGCTGTGTAAGAAACATTATTATTGAATAATAGACTAATGTGGAAATCAGGGACCTGGCTTGAAGGTTTGTTTTTTCAGCACTGGGATAACTAATAAGAGGATGCAGGGAACAACAGGAGAGTTAAGCTCCACAGTGAGAGAGGATGCCTAATGGTGGCTCTCTGAGATCACATGAGAAATGCATGTACCACACTCTCCCAGGCTGTGGAAACAGCTGTCTCCAGCTCAGTCATCAGAGTGAAGCTAAAAATACAACAGTCACCACAAAGGAGAGCAGTTGTGTAATATACAAAATCACTAGCTTAAAAATAATTTTTAATACATCGTTTGTACTGTTGGTGCTTTTCGGTAAATGTTTTAATGTCTGCTATTTAAAATGAAAACAGATATATATATGTGTGTGTGTATATATATATATACACATATTTATTTCTCCTTTGGTAACCTATTTCTTTCAGCAGAATGAGATCCCCCAACACTGAATTTCTAATGAATCATGCTTCCCACATCAGGAGTCTGAATGGGGTCCTGCTCAGGTATGTACAGACATCAAAACATACAGAGAGTATCTCTGTAAGACAATCAGTGTATGATACACATGGAAGAGAAGATTTACAGACTCTTCCTATAGTGGTGGAAATTGAAGTAAATAGAGGTAGGACAATGTCCACAGGACATGAAGCTGAGATGGGTAATGAGGTCTGCACATTCGCATTACCCCACCTCCCTGCCATCTGCTCTGGGCCGGGCCCCCATGGGCTCCTTGACCTGGTTCAGGCTGATGACTGGTATATCTAATCACTTATTAGAGCCTCAGAGCAACTCTGTAAGGAAATAGACACAGGAATACATGCTCAAAGGAGAGCAAAAATTCACTATAAATAGTATGGGTGGTAGACCCGTTTCTTATATATACTTCAAGCCATAGTACGTTGAGCTGGCCATGTTTTCCAAATCCTTATAGCTTGTCTTGTTGGCTTCAGTCTCCCACCTCCCAGGACAGCCCCTTGTCACTGTATCTCTACACACGCATGCTTCCCTCTCTGATAACTGTTAATAGCTTGTCTTACCTCTCACACTGTGAGCTCTTTGTGATAAAGTAAATGTCTTTCCTCCCAGCTCATAAAAGAGGCTCAATACATTAAAAAAAAAATACATTTATTTATTTATTTATTTATTTATTTTTGGCTGCATTGGTTCTTTGTTGTTGGGTCTTCATTGCTGCACGCGGGCTTTCTCTACTTGGGGTGAGCGGGGTCTACTCTTCATTGCAGTGTGTGGGCTTCTCAATGTGGTGGCTTCTCTTGTTGCAGAGCTTGGGCTCTAGGCGCACGGGGTTCAGTAGTTGTGGCACTCAGGTTCAGTAGTGTGGCTCGCGGGCTCTAGAGCGCAGGTTCAGTAGCTGTGGCATACGGGCTTAGTTGCTCCATGGCATGTGAGATCTTCCCGGACCAGGGCTCGAACCCGTTTCCCCTGCATTGGCAGGCGTATTCTCAACCACTGCACCACCAGGGAAGTCCTCAATACATTTTTTTAAATGAAGGAATAAATAAGTGAAACAAACCTACATGTGTAGGTGACCTCAGAGTTTCATAATTATAGTTACATTAGTTCATCTGTCCATCCAACACTTTTTGGGGCAGACCTTGTTTCAACGACTGGGCAGGTGTGGTTGTGACAATGAGACAGAGCATCTGCTTTGGTACTGGCATTCAGAGGGCAGCATGAACAATCAAGGCAACAATTAAGACAGCAGGTGAAGCAGTACAATAGAAGTATATGCACAGTTGAATTTAGTAGGATGCAGGATTCTCAGAATTGGGGGCTTTCCATGAGAAAACAAAACTTGAAGAGAAGCTTAGGGGGAAAGAGTTAGGTAGGCAGAAAAAAGTGAAGACTCTTCTAGATCAAAGAGGCACAAACCAGCCTAGGATATTTGTTGAACTTGCTAGAAAAGACATGTGGCTGGAATGCAGGTGTGTGTGGAGGAGCAGAGGATGGTGGAGAGGCTATGACCTTGCAGCTCACAGAGGGTCCTTCTCATCCTGTCCAGACAGGAGGATTGATTCCAAAGCTAAGGGGGAACCTCTGGGTCTCTTACATGTACATTTCACATTATGAAATTAATATCAGCTCATTGTGAAAATGTGGAAAATATGACTAGCAGAGGGGAAAAAGCACCAATTGTCTCACCACTAGAAATACCCAGTATTAACACACTTTAATATATTTTTTCACAGCTATGTTGGTGTATGTACACTTTTTAACATATAAAAGAGGTAAACCCTTATAATTCTTATTAGTTTTTAATTTCATGAATCCTTGGCCAACTTAAGGAATGTTTGGAAGTATAGTGCAAAGAATTTTTTTTTCTGAACCATCTGCAGGTAAGTTGCCCACCAGGTGCATCCACCCATATTCTTATACCAGGACATTCTCTTGCCTGACGTCAAATTAACACAACTTGACAGAGAAAATCATGAAACTAACATTAGTACATAATCATCAGATCTAGAAAAAACTTCAATTTTTTCCCAGTTGTTCCCAAATATCCTTTTAAGAAAAAGGACCAGGTTCAGAATCACATGTTGCATTCAGCTGTTATGTCCATTGTCTCCTTAAGTCTGAAATGGGTCTTCAGTCTTTGTGGGACTTGGATGACTTCAACACTTCTAAAGATCTTAAGGCACTTCTTGGGGAGAAGGTCCCTCAGTTGGGGTTTGTCTCCAGTCTCCTCATGATTGGAATTGATCATGGATATTTGGCAGAAACAACATGGAATCACTGCGTTTTCTTCCTGTTCCATCCTATCAGGTGGAGGCATCGTTACTGGTGATGTTCATACTAATCATCTGATTAAGTTGTCAGGTGGGATTCTCCACTGAAAAGTGACTGTGTAAGTCCTTTGTAATTGATAAGTATTTTCTATGGAATATTCTTTCTGGAAGACAATTCTTTTGCATTTCTGGCACCTCTGAGAGGCACTGACTCCCTTTTGTTCTGGTCTGCCTTTTCAAAGAACCTTGTTAGACACAGATAATATTTCCCTCTGGAGCCGGGGCAGCTTTGTTCATTATCCAGAGTAATAAAGATAATGTTTCACTCAGGGGCAAACTTTGGGCAAATTGCTTAGAGGCCATTATAAAAGTTTGGGGGGTTCTTTTTTTAAATTTATTTTATTGAAGCATAGTTGATTTATAAAGTTGTGTTAGTTTCTGGTGTACAGCAAAGTGATTCATTTATACATATATAAAATACTTTGCATTTGCTAATCCCAAACTCCCAATCCATCCCTCCCCATGTCCCCCTTGGCAACCACAAATCTGTTCTCTATGTCTGTGAGTCTGTTCCTGTTTCATAGATAAGTTCATTTGTATCATATTTTAGATTCCACATATAAGTGATATCATATGGTGTTTGTCTTTCTCTGTCTGACTTACTTCACTTAGTATGATCATCTCTAGGTCCATCCATGTTGCTGCAGATGGCATTATTTCATTCTTTTTTATGCCTGAGTAATATTCCATCACACACACACACACACACACACACACACACACACACACACACACACAATGTCTTCTTTTTCCATTCATCTTTCAATGAACATTTAGGTTGTTTCCATGTCTTGGCTATTGTAAATAGTGCTGCTATGAACATTGGGGTGCATGTATCTTTTTGAATTATAGTTTTGTCTGGGTATATGCCCAGGAGTGGGATTGCTGGATCATATGGCAATTCTATTTTTAATTCTTTGAGGAACCTCTACACTGTTCTCCATAGTGGCTTCACCAATTTACATTCTTACCAAAAGTGTAGGAGGATTAAAATTTCGGGGTTTTCTAAACTCAAGCCTCCTCAGCTGTGATGTGAAACTGCTGTGCATGCAGTATTCACCTGGGCCACTTCGAGTTGTCCCTGTGGGACTTGGGGACAAGGGTATCCAAGAGAAACATGAAGCTCATGCTGCCTGCTGTGCAGTGAGTAAAAAAGTCCTGAGTTTCTTCCAGCCTCCATGAAACTATTAGCAGCTAGCTAGTTACATTGCAAGGGTAAAACTTCAGAGCTCTTGAGAACTTTGAAACTATGTAAATATTCCTTCCTCATCAAACTTAAAATGTACTTATTTATTTTTACCTGTAAGGGCATATGGCTTCCTATTTTTACAGAAGGTTACAATCCACTACTATTGTTATTTCCTTTGATGCACAGATCAACACCCCTGATTTGGCCAATGGGAGCCTCTTCAAGTTGATTTCCGTATCTCTTTGATATATTCTCATTATTCTTTGATCACTTGTTTTCTGGCACAAAAAAGATATTTTAGCTCATCTGTATTTTTCCTGCTCCTCCCTTTGATCCAGCTTTTTCTCTAAGGAGGTCTAGCTCCATTTGGTGGAATATGGTATTTAGAAGCTATTGTGTGGGCTGTGAGAAGTGGCCAAGTACAAAGAGTCATGATCCCTCAAAACTACCTGACTTCTGATACTAACTACTAGTTCAGGGAGTATCCGAATCACCCTTAGGTTTGATAATTCACTAGAAGGTCACCAAACTCTCTGAAAGCTGTTATATTCATGGTTACAGCTTATTACAGGGAAAGGATACAGATGAAATCAGTCTAGGGAAGAAGGAGTGCAGAAGGGCCAGATGCAGGGTCTCCACTGTCCTCTCCCCTGAGTCAGTAGGATGGGGTATACCCTGGCAGCTATGTGTGAGAGTGCACATGGGTATTGCCAACAAGGGAGCCCACCTGAGCTTTGATGGCCAAAGTGTTTACTTGGGCTTCATCACATAGGCATGATCAATGGATTAATTGGCCATGTGGTTAATTTCAATCTCCAGCTACACTGATACCATGTGACTCCAAAGCCCTCACCCTGAATCACACTGCTGGTCTTTCTGAAAGGCATGGCCAGCCCCCACCCTAAGATTAGAAGGATGTGGCCAAGTCCAACACTAACTCACCTCGTCAGACTGTCCAGCATGACCCACGGCCCACAGGCAGACAAAGAGAATCCTACCAAGGCATAATATTCCAAGGAACCAAAGATTACCTCCCAGAAGCTGAGGGGCAGAAGCCAGGTCTTGTCTTTGGTCAAGGCCAAATTCTTCATGACACATGGGCACTAAGTTTGCTCACTGGTATTGGGGTGCTAATGGTCCCAGGCTTTTTTAGATGACAGAGTTAGGGAACAAATGTATGTACACACACACCAACTTACATCTTTATTCATTTCTTTGTCTCCTATCTGTCTTCTGTATGTCTGTCTATTATCTATCTATATCTATCTATCTATCATCTATCTTTCTCTATCCGTATCTATCAATCTATCTATCATCTATCTATAAATCCATCCATCCATCCGTCTACCATATCTATCTATCTATCTATCTATCTATCTATCTATCTATCTATCTATCTATCTACCTACCTATACACCTATCCGTATTGAAAACCATGACTTCACACCAATACCTCCAATACCAGTCCAATACTACAGAGTTCATTGAAGTTTTCTCCCTTTCCCACATTTATAAGTCTCTTCCCCAGTAGTAAGAAACCTGTCTGCCATTCTTCTTTTTTTTTTTAGAAATTATTTATTTTATTTTATTTATTTTTGGCTGTGTTGGGTCTTCGTTGCTGCGTGCAGGCTTTCTCGAGTTGTGGCAAGCAGGGACTACTCTTCATTGCGTTGCGTGGGCTTCTCCTTGCAGTGCTTTCTCTTGTTGTGGAGCACGGGCTCTAGGTGTGTGGGTTTCAGTAGTTGTGGCACATGGGTTCAGTAGTTGTGGCTCATGGGCTCTAGAGCACAAGCTCAGTAGTTGTGGCACACAGGCTTAGCTGCTCTGCGGCATGTGGGATCTTCCCAGACCAGGGCTTGAACCCATGTCCTCTGCATTGACGGGCAGATTCTTAACCACTGTGCCACCAGGGAAGTCCTGTATGCCATTATTCTTGATATATTTCCTTATATGATCAATCCCCCTGTATTAATCAACCTCCCATCCCTACCCCCACACTCTCCCTGCCAGGTGTAGTTACCTTCCTAATCCTGCTTGCCCTCTGACACCCCATGCTTGACCACCCCTCCAGGAGGAAACTCCTTGCAATCTTTGCACCCCAAGCCCCAAGATGGACCACTGTTCTGTGTGGATGCCATTCCCACCCCACTCATGCTCTGAGACCACATAGGAAGGGAAAGGGGAAGAGGGGGAGGAAGAGCACTACACTGATTTGTTAGCATAGCTTTTTCTGACTATATAAAATAATACTTGCTCATTGAACAGGCATTTGAAATATATAGAAAAGCATAGAGAAGAGGTTAAAAGTTATCTAGAATTCTACTGTTCAGAGATTAACATTTTGTTGTTTTCCACTTTGTCCCTTTCCTAAGGACATTTAAAAATAGTTGTTAACATAATTTGTATAATTGAAATGGAGCAGGACCCTGTGGAGCCCTCCCAGGTACGAAGCCTTTCTGTGTCCCCCATTTCTTGTTTTAAGGAAATAGGCTTCATTCAGCCTCCTTGACCTTCCCTGAGTTCCAAAGGGTGGATTCAAACAGTTCTAGTCAGGAAAGGAGGGAATGCAGAGACAAGGGAGGAGCAGTCAAGAAACAATAGTGCAGCCATGGGACAGGGTCCTGGTTCCCCCTAAAGGGACACACATAATAATATCTTTGAGTGCTTCTGCAGGAGCTAAGGCCCCCACTCAGGTGGAGGATGGTAACTTCAGGCTGAGCACAAGATTCCTTGACCACTGCCCTGTTTCCTCACTACCAACCAATCATAAGAGTCTGCACACAGTGGAAGATAATGAAGACACTGACGCCCTCCCCAGATGATTCTCCCTTTAAAAACTTTCATCGTTGAGCAGAATCTTTGGAGCTTGTTTTTGGACATGGGTCCACCTTCTCCCCAGGTTGCCAGCCTCTTGAATAAAACAAACTTTCCTTTCCAACCAGCTCCTGTCTCTCGAGTATTGGCTCTTATGCAACAAGCAGCCAAATCTGTAACATAATATTAAAAACAAAACCAACAGAAAAATGTAAACTTGTTCAAGACAGTTGTTGCTATAATGAGGGCAAGTGCTAAAACAGAACAACCCTGACAATTTTAATTCATTATGATAATTTCAATTCATTATGAAACATGGTGAGAAATCACTTTTAAAAAAAATTATTTATTAGGCTGTGCTAGGTCTTAGTTGTGGCATGCATGTGGGATCTAGTTCCCTTACCAGGGATCAAACTGGGGCCCCCTGCATTGGGAGCATGGAGTCTTATCCAGTGGACCCCGAGGGAAGTCCTGAGAAATCACATCTTAACTGTAGAAAAAGATTGGAGAAGTGTATTTTTTGGTACAGGATAAGGGTAAGTACTGAAGCAAAGAATGAAAGGGCCAAGACTTACTTAAGTTTGCTGTAAAGGAAGAACATCCTCTACTCTCCATACTCTGCTTCACTTTTGATACTTCTGACACCAAACGTGTGGGGTTTTTCCCCATGCTGACGAATTCTGCAGTGCCAGCTGGGTGTCCTACAGTTTAACTCAGTTCTGACACCATCTACCTGGATCTGTTTCAGATTCCACAGGATAAGGGCTCAGGCCCACAGCCTGACACCCCACACCCCTGGGCCAATTGCAAGTCACTTGTTCTTCTGACTGACCAGCTGAAAATCAGAAGTTTCCCCTTTGTGAGGTCAATTAATTTACCAGAGGGGCTCACATGACTTAAAAAAACCAGTTTACTCACTAGATGGCCAGTTTATTATAAAGAAAATTAAAGGATACGAATGAACAGCCAGATGAAGAGAAACATGGGGTGAGATCTGGAAGGGTCTTGAGCACAGGAGCTTCTGTCTCCATGGAGTTTGAGGTGTGCCACTTTCCTGGCCGGTGGATGCGTTCTAGTCCACCAATGTGGAAGCTCTCCAAACCCCATTATTTTGGATTTTTATGGAGGGTTCCATAAAAGTTCCAACTCTCTAATCATGTGATTGATTCCTATGGCAACCAGTCCCCATCTTGTAGTTATCGAGGGGCTTCCTAAAACTTACCTCATTAACATAAACTCAGGTGTGGTTGAAAGGGGTTTGTTATGAATAACAAAAAAGCACCATTTCACCTTTATTGCTCTGGAGCTGGTTGAGGAAAGGGGAACAAAACTAAATATTATAATAAAGCCACTATAAGAAGGCTTTGAGGGTTTTAGGGGCTATGTGCCAGGAACCATGGACAAAAACCAAATACATATTTCTTATTATAAATCAGAAATACATATTTCTTATTGTAAATCGAACATCACAGTTGCAGAATCCACTGATAAGACATTTGACTAATTGCTTAAGTTTAAGATGCAAGCTATTTTAGGTTCTTAATTGAGATTGCGTTTGTTTGCCTTGAGAATGCTTTAGAGTAACATGTGGGTGTGGTATTTGTAAACTCCAGCTTTTTAAACCTTGCCCTGTTGTCTTCTGATATGGCAGAAATCAGAGGCCTGCCTGATTTTCTTGGTTGTATTTTTGTATACTAACTGTTTGAATGTTTTATCTTGTTTTGATAACTTGTATTTCTAACATCTCCTCTGTATTGGAGAAGGGGATTGTGAGAGAGAAGCCAGTGATAAAAGTAATTTGTATACCAGGACCCACAAAATGGAGACTGCCCCAGTGGCCTGGCAAACATCTCAAATCTAAACCTGTCACCCTGCAGTTACAGGAAACACACCTAACAACAATCACAATCCTCCAATTCAACTTAACTATCCTACTTTGCCCTAGAAAAAAAGACCGGCTGACCTTAAAGGAAACCCCCAGCCTCTTAGCCAATCATGCCCTGTTAACAAGTTGCCTTCTCTAAGGCTCTATAAACTTTGCTCTAGACCCAAATCCCTCGGGAAGAGTGCTACACTGCTTGTGAGGCACAAGACTCCCCCAGTTCATGGACTGTTTTCCCTTGAATAAAGGGCATCAAACTCATCACTGACTTGTATTACTTTTGTCCCTTGACACCGAGAGTTGCACTTGCAGACTCCATTTCCTAGGTCGTCCTGGGGTAGAGTTTCTCAGCACAAGCAATGGTGAGATCTGGAAAGCAGGGGACAGCCAGCATTGGTGATAAGACAGGAGGATAAGAGCATAGCCGTTTTGGAAAAGGACCAGGGAATGGCCTTGGGCAAAAGAGGCCTTGCAAGCTAAAGAACAAAGGCCCTGGGGGCCTGAATCCCAGGGACAAAAAGCCAGGCTCACAGGAATAAACAGTGAACTTTACCCCTGTTATACTCACGATTATACCTAGTTGCTACAATACAAGAAGCTCAACTATAAATTTTAACTTTATCTATTCCTGTGTTTTCTTGCAGAAAGTTCTCATGTACTCCTTTCCCCTCACAGAAGCACTTCCTATTCCTGATACATAGGCACCCTGGAGCCACCTGCTACTGATCAAAGAAGTTTGATGATTTCTGGAAATTTTCAGTGATCACAAGACAAACCTACCCTTTTGTTATAAAAGCAACTCTACTTGGGGAGCTGGCACTTTTTTTCCCCTGTGTTCTCCCTTGTGCACAAGCTATCTCTTTTAATAAGAAGATTTCCTTGCTGAAGAGTCTTGTGGAAGCCTTATTCATTTCTATGGTATTGTTGTCCAAGAATCTGGAAAGGGCCTGATAGCAGTGAGGTCAGCTTCTTAGCTCACCAGGGCATGACTCCCAAGTTGCTTGTGACTTTGGGGAAAGAAAAATATCACCTGCTGTATTAGTAAAAAAAGATGTTGCAGCCATCAGCCATCACATTACAGCCTCCCCAGTGGTGCACCCTGAGGAGACTCAGGATGAGAAAGCACAGGATACTGGCCCACATAGCTGAGGTGTAATTAAAGGAATGATTTCAATGAGCCCAAACTTTGCATCTTCCCAAACATAGAAAAGCACTAAATTCCTTAACTTCAGATGTCTGGTTTTCTTTAATTAACAGTAATGTTTTTATGTTCTGATTACCTGGTCTTTGTTGCAAACACTCCTATATACCCTGGCTCTGCCACTTCCTCTTCAGAGAAGTCCCTCAGAGCTATCTGAGAGTCCTGTCTCCTGGGCTTGAAGTCCTCAGAAAGTCTGCCGAATAAAACATAACTCTCAACTTCTAGGTTGTGCATTTTTTTCAGTCGACACCATTTTGCCCATTTCCAGGTCCCCCAACTCCAAATTGACTCAAGCCTGAATTCCTACATTAAACATTTCTATTCCCTTAATTTTTTTGTAGCGGCTCTGTTTTCTGAACCAAAACCAGATTGATACATTGGATAATATACTTTTTCCATGTAGAATTTGTTAAAATAAATTTCTAGGCCCAAGACAGAGCTTTCCCTGCTTGGGGTGCCCCACCAGTGATCTGAAACTTAGGTATCTTTCCTACCCCTGTAAATACTTTGCTTGACCAGAAACAGTCTATCCAGTCAGCCAGTGCCCAAGCCAAGCCAGTTCTGGGCTCTATAGCATTTCCTTGTTCCTTCTCACCCTAAACAAGGGGGACTCTGTGGCCCCAGCCAATCAGGTATTTTCTGTTCATCTCTTCCTTGTTCCATTCTTCATCCTATAAAATCTTCCTGTCTTACTGCCTTCTGGCCCATTTGGCAGTTCTCTGGACTCAGGAGAAGAGACACTCCTTGCTTCATGAAGTGTTCAATAAATTTGTTTTTATCACCTACATTACCTTCTTTATTCATTTGTAACAAAGTTTATGCATTCTTAAGCCATATAGCATGATTATGTAAGCAGATAGGATAGAGAAAGAGAACCAGGCATGGCTTTCTTGACAGAAGAGAAGTCATTTTCAACCTAAGCCATTTTGGCATATAAACCTGGGCATAAGGCTTGCCCTTGAACAGGCCTGAGTACTTGATGATCTTAAGAGAACAAATGAATGCAGGAACAAACAACTGTTATCAGGTAAGAGAAGTCACAATAGCAAAGACAACATATCAGTGGTAAAGACTCCCAGTTCTGTTTCAATGGTAAAGATTAGCCTGAAGCCTCCACCACCAGATCAACAGGAACTAAGTGATGATGATGTTGACATTTTCTGATCCTCATGACTTCAATCAACTAAAGCTTGGACTCTGTGGACCTCTGCCACAATTCTACGCTGAGCACTCAATCCCCTTCATGAATATGCATGTATGCTTAGCTTAATACTTCCCCAGTTGTGCTGTTTGGAGAGACACTGCTTTGGAAAAGATCCCCAGTGTTCTCCTTACTTGCTGCAAGCAATAAACCCTTCCTTCTCCTAATCTTTGGCTTGGTTGTATCTTTTGGCTTGACACCCAGCAAGAGCTGAACCCAGTTTTGGGGTAACAATGATCTTTGGTGGAGTGTGGGTGTGTCTTTTCATCTGCTTTGCCCTGAGGTCAGTGATCCCTGCCAAGCTGTATGCACCTTATTCGTCTTTAATTATTTACTTGATTTTTACTTCTCTTCCACTTTCTACAGTTCCTGCTTCATGAAAAGCTAGTCATTCTTAGCTCTGAGCTCCCTTTCCCGTTATTAACAGTGCTGGTTTCTGTGTCACCCTATTGACATGTTGCCCTGTTTCTGAGAGCACCCTTTAACTCACCCTCTGCATGATCAATTCCATTTTCTGCAATGTTGAGTCTACTTTTTACACCCTCACAAGGCTTTTCATTCTTCATTTGGCACTATGTTTCATTTTCAACATCTTTTTTCACACGCTTTTCATCTCAGCCTCTTCTCCTCATGGATTACTGCTCTTGTTTCATAAATGTCATATAGTTTTGCAGACAGTTTCAGGCTGAGGTTGTCCAGGTGAGTCTATGGTTCCAAAATTCATTTTCAGGGGCCTGCTCTTCCTCTAGGCCTCAAGTGATATTATTATTCCCCTTTCAGAGTGTTTTGTTATAGACCACAGGGTGCTTTTGTCTTTATTCATTCTCAAAAATGAAAGATTGGTCAGCTTACAGGCATGGGGTGTGAAACTGAATAGGACCCCATGGAACTCCTGGGCATGAAAGCCTTTCTGTGTCCCTGTTTCTTGTTTGTAGGGAATACCCTTCAGCCTCTATGACCGTCCCTGAGTTCCAGAGAGCAGGTTCAAGCAGTTGCTAATCAGGGAAGGAAGGGGATACAGAGACAAGGGAGGAACAGTCAAGAAACAATAGTGCAGCCTTGGGGCAGGGTCCTGGTTCCACCTCAAGGGACACACACAACAATATCTTTGAGCTCTTCACAGAATTCAAACCCCCAACAAATGAAAGATGTTAGCATTCTTCATTCCAGAGAAGAAAATCTGAGGCCAGATTAAAGGAACAAGAGAAGCTCATCAGGATTAGGAGACCACCTGAGGCCAGAATAAAGGAGTGCAGGCCCTGCACATACAATGATTCTTTTATTTTTATTATTTTTATTTTTTATACAGCAGGTTCTTATAAGTTATCTATTTTATACATGTAAGTGTATATATGTCAATACCAATCTCCCAGTTCATCCCACCACCCCCGCCCCACACCACTTTCCCCCCTTGGTGTCCATACATTTGTTCTCTATATCTGTGTCTCTATTTCTGCCTTGCAAACCGGTTAATCTGTACCATTTTTCTAGATTCCAAATGTATGCGTTAATATACGATATTTGTTTTTCTCTTTCTGACTTACTTCGCTCTGACAGTTTCTAGATCCATCCACGTCTCAATAAATGACCCAATTTTGTTCCTTTTTATGGCTGAGTAATATTCCATTGTATATATGTACCACATCTTTTTTATCCATTCATCTGTCAATGGGCATTTAGGTTGCTTCCATGACCTGGCTATTGTAAATGGTGCTGCAATGAATGTTGGCATGCATGTGTCTTTTTGAATTATGGTTTTCTCTGGGTATATGCCCAGTAGTAGGATTGCTGGGTCACATATTAATTCTATTTTCAGTTTTTTAAGGAACCTCCATACTATTCTCCATAGTGGCTGTATCAATTACTTTCCCACCAACAGTGCTAGAGGGTTCCTTTTTCTCCACACCCTCTCAAGCACTGTAGTTTTGATTTTCATTTCTCTAATAATTAGTGATGTTGAGCAGCTTTTCATGTTCTTTTAGCCATCTGTATGTCTTCTTTGGAGAAATGTCTATTTAGACCTTTTGCCCATTTTTTGATTGGGTTGTTTGTTTTTTAATATTGAGGTACATGATCTGTTTATATATTTTAGAGATTAATCCTTTGTCTATTGACTCGTTTGCAAATATTTTCCCCCATTCTGAGGGTTGTCTTTTCATCTTGTTTGCAGTTTCCTTTGCTTTGCAAAAGCTTTTAAGTTTCATTAGGTCCCATTCGTTTATTTTTGTTTTTATTTTCATTACCCTAGGAGGTGGATCAAAAAAAATCTTGCTGTGATTTATGTCAAATAGTGTTCTTCCTATGTTTTCCTCTAAGAGTTTTATTTATTTTACTTTATTTTTTTTGCGGTATGCAGGCCTCTCACTGCTGTGGCCTCTCCCGTTGTGGAGCACAGGCTCCAGACACGCAGGCCCAGCAGCCATGGTTCATGGGCCCAGCCGCTCCGTGGCATGTGGGATCCTCCCGAACTGGGGCATGAACCCACGTCCCCTGCACTGGCAAGCAGAATCTCAACCAGGGAAGCCTGCACCACCAGGGAAGCCTCCTTCTAAGAGTTTTATAGTGTCCGGTCTTACATTTAGGTCTCTAATCCATTTTGAGTTTATTTTTGTGTATGGTGTTAGTGAGTGTCCTAATTTCATTGTTTTACATGTAGCTGTCCAGTATTCCCACCACCACTTATTGAAGAGGCTGTCTTTTCTCCATTGTATATCATTGCCTCCTTTGTCATAGATTAGTTGACCATAGGTGTGTGGGTTTATCTCTGGGGTTTCTATCCTGTTCCATTGATCTATATATCTGTTTTTGTACCAGTACCTTACTGTCTTGATTACTGTAGCTTTGTAGTATAATCTGAAGTCAGGGAGTCTAATTCCTCCAGCTCCGTTTTCTTCCCTCAAGACTGCTTTGGCTATTCGGGGTCTTCTGTGTCTCCATACAGATTTTAAGATTCTTTGTTTTAGTTCTGTAAAAAATGCCAGTAGTAATTTGATAGGGATTGCATTGAATCTGTAGATTGCTTTGGGTAGTATAGTCATTTTCACAGTATTGATTTTTCCAATCCAAGAACATGTATAACTCTCCATCTGCTTGTATCATTGATTTCTTTTTATCAATGTCTTATAGTTTTTTGAGTACAGGTATTTTACCTCCTTAGGTAGGTTTATTCCTAGGTATTTTATTCTTTTTGTTGCAATGGTGAATGGGATTCTTTCCTTAATTTTTCCTTCTGATCTTTCATTCTTAGTGTATAGGAATGCAAAGGATTTCTGTGCATTAATTTTGTATCCTGCAACTTTACCAAATTCATGGATTAGCTCTAGTAGTTTTCTAGTGATATCTTTAGTATTCTCTCTGTATAGTAGCATGTTATCTGCAAACAGTGACAGTTTTACTACTTCTTTTCCGATGTGAATTCCTTTTATTTCTTTTTCTTCTGATTTCCATGGCTAAGACTTCGAAACTATGTCAAATGATAGCGGCTAGAGTAGATATCCTTGTCTTGTTATTGATCTTAGAGAAAATGATTTTAGTTTTTCACCACTGAGAATGATGTTTGCTGCGGGTTTTTTGTATATGGCCTTTATTATGTTGAGGAAGGTTCCCTCTATACCCACTTCCTGGAGAGTTTTTATCATAAATGGATGTTGAATTTTGTCAAAACTTTTTCTGCATCTATTGAGATGATCATATGGTTTTTATCTTCAATTTGTTCATATGGTGTATCACATTGATTGATTTGCATATATTGAAGACTCCTTGCATCCCTGGGATAAATCCCACTTGATCATGGTGTATGATTCTCTTAATGTGTCGTTGGATTCTGCTTCCTAGTATTTTGTTGAAGATTTTTGCATCTATATTCATCAGTGATATTGGTCTGTAATTTTCATTTTTTGTAGTATCTTTGTCTGGTTTTGGTATCAGGGTGATGGTGGTCTCATAGAATGAGTTTGGGAGTGTTCCTTCCTCTGCAATTTTTGGAAGAGTTTGAGAAGGATGGGTTTTAGCTCTTCTCTAAATGTTTGATAGAATTCACCTGTGAAGCCGTCTGGTCCTGGACTTCTGTTTGTTGGAAGATTTTTAATCACAGTTTCAATTTCATTACTTGTGATGGTCTCTTCATATTTTCTATTTCTTCCTGGTTCAGTCTTGGAAGGTTATTTCTTTCTAAGAATTTGTCCATTTCTTCCAGGTTGTCTGTTTTATTGCCATAGAATTACTTGTAGTAGTCTCTTAGGATGCTTTGTATTTCTATGGGGTCCTTTGTAACTTCTCCTTTTTCATTTCTAATTTTATTGATTTGAGTCCTTCCCTCTTTTGCTTGATGAGTCTGGCTAAAGGTTTATCCATTTTGTTTATCTTCTCAAAGAACCATCTTTTAGTTTTATTGATCTTTGCTATTGTTTTCTTTGTTTCTATTTCATTTATTTCTGCTCTGATCTTTATGATTTCTTTCCTTGTACTGACTTTGGGTTTTGTTTGTTCTTCTTTCTCTAGTTCCTTTAGATGTAAGGTTAGATTGTTATTTGAGATTTTTCTTGTTTCTTGAGGTAGGCTTGTTTTGCTCTAAACTTCCCTCATAGAACTGCTTTTGCTGCATCCCATAGGTTTTGGATCATCGTGTTTTCATTGTAATTTGTCTCTAGGTATTTTTTTGATTTCCCCTTTGATTTCTTCAGTGATCTCTTGGTTATTTAGTAACGTATTGTTTAGCTTCCATGTGTTTGTGTTTTTTATGGTTTTTTCCCCTGTAATTGATTTCTAATCTCATAGCATTGTGCTGGGAAAAGATGCCTGATATGTTTTCAATTTTCTTAAATTTACTGAGGCTTAATTTGAGACCCATGATATGATCTATCCTGGAGAATATTCCATGTGCACTTGAGAAGTGTAATCTGCTGTTTTTAGGTGGAAAGTCCTATAAATATCAATTAAATTTGTCTGGTCTGGTCTTCTGTCATTTAAAGCTTGTGTTTCCCTATTAATTTTCTGTCTGGATGATCTGTCCATCGGTGTAAGTGAGGTGTTAAAGTCCTCCATTATTATTGTGTTACTGTCGATTTCCTCTTTTATAGCTGTTAGCAGTTGCCTTATGTATTGAGGTGCTCCTATGTTGGGTGCATATATATTTATAATCGTTATATCTTCTTCTTGGATTGAACCCTTGATCATTATGTAGTGTCCTTCCTTGTCTCTTGTAACATTCTTTATTTTAAAGTCTCTTTTTGTCTGATATGAGTATTGCTACTCCAGCTTTCTTTTGATTTCCATTTGCATGGTATGTCTTTTTCCATCCCCTCACTTCCAGTCTGTATATATCCCTAGGTCTGAAGTGTGTCTCTTGTAGAAAGCATATATATGGGTTTTGCTTTTGTATCCATTCAGCGAGACTGTGCCTCTTGATTGGAGCATTTAATCCATAAATGTTTAAAGCAATTATTGATACATATGTTCCTATTATCATTTTCTTAATTGTTATGGGTTTGTTCTTGTAGGTCCTTTTCTTCTCTTGTGTTTCCCACTTAGAGAAGTTCCTTTAGCATTTGTTGTAGAGCTGGTTTGGTGGTGCTGAATTCTCTTAGCTTTTGCTTGTCTCTAAAGCTTTTGATTTCTCTGTCAAATCTGAATGAGATCCTTGCCTTGTAGAGTAATCTTGGTTGTAGGTTCTTCCCCTTCATCACTTTAAATAAGTCATGCCACTCCCTTCTGGGTTGTAGAGTTTCTTCTGAGAAATCAGCTGTTAACCTTATGGGAGTTCCCTTGTATGTTGTCATTTTCCCCTTGTTGCTTTCAATAATGTTTCTTTGTCTTTAATTTTTGTCAGTTTGATTACTATGTGTCTCTGTGTGTTTCTCCTTGGGTTTATTCTGACTGGGAGTCTCTGTGCTTCCTGGACTTGGGTGGCTATTTCTTTTCCCATGTTAGGGAAATTTTCAACTATAATCTCTTCAAATATTTTCTCAGGTCCCTTTTCTCTCTCTTCTATTTCTGGGATCCCTATAATGCAAATGTTGTTCCATTTAATGTTGTCCTAAATATCTCTTAGGCTGTCTTCATTTCTTTTCATTCTTTTTTCTTTGTTCTGTTCCATGGCAGTGTATTCCAGCATTCTGTCTTCCAGATCACTTATCTGTTCTTCTGCCTCAGTTATTCTGCTATTGATTCTTTTTTTTTTCTAACATCTTTATTGGGGTATAATTGCTTTACAATGGTGTGCTAGTTCCTGCTTTATAACAAAGTGAATCAGCCATACATATACATATGTTACCATATCTCTTCCCTCTTGCGTCTCCCTCCCTCCCACCCTCCCTATCCCACCCCTCCAGATGGTCACAAAGCACCCAGCTGATCTCCCTGTGCTATGTGGCTGCTTCCCACTAGCTATCTACCTTACGTTTGGTAGTGTATATATGTCCATGCCTCTCTCGCACTTTGGCACAGCTCACACTTCCCCCTCTCTATATCCTCAAGTCCATTCTCTAGTAGATCTGTGTCTTTATTCCTGTCTTACCTCTAGGTTCTTCATGACATTTCTTTTTTCTTAAATTCCATATATATATGTGTTAGCATACGGTATTTTTCTTTCTTTTTCTGACTTATTTCATTCTGTATGACAGATTCTAGGTCTATCCGCCTCATTACAAATAGCTCAATTTCGTTTCTTTATATGGCTGAGTAATATTACATTGTATATATGTGCCACATCTTCTTTATCCATTCATCTGATGATGGACACATAGGTTGTTTCCATCTCTGGGCTATTTTAAATAGAGCTGCAATGAACATTTTGGTACGACTCTTTTTGAATTATGGTTTTCTCAGGGTATATGCCCAGTAGTGGGATTGCTGGGTCATATGGTAGTTCTATTTGTACTTTTTAAGGAACCTCCGTACTGTTCTCCACAGTGGCTGTACCAATTCACATTCCCACCAGCAGTGCAAGAGTGTTCCTTTTTCTCCACACCCTCTCCAGCATTTATTGTTTCTAGATTTTTTGATGATGGCCATTCTGACGGGTGTGAGATGATACCTCCTTGTAGTTTTGATTTGCATTTCTCTAATGATTAATGATGTTGAGCATTCTTTCATGTGTTGGTTGGCAGCCTGTATACCTTCTTTGGAGAAATGTCTATTTAGGTCTTCTGCCCATTTTTGGATTGGGTTGTTTGTTTTTTTGTTATTGAGCTGCATGAGCTGCTTGTAAAATTTGGAAATTAATCCTTTTTCAGTTGCTTCATTTGCATATATTTTCTCCCATTCTGAGGGTTGTCTTTTGTATATGGTTTCCTTTGCTGTGCAAAAGCTTTGAAGTTTCATTAGGTCCCATTTGTTTATTTTTATTTCCATTTCTCTAGGAGGTGGGTCAAAAGGATCTTGCTGTGATTTATGTCATAGAGTGTTCTGCCTATGTTTTCCTCTAAGAGTTTGATAGTGTCTGGCCTTACATTTAGGTCTTTAATCCATTTTGAGCTTAGTTTTGTGTATGGTGTTAGGGAGTGATCTAATCTCATACTTTTACATGTACCTGTCCAGTTTTCCCAGAACCACTTATTGAAGAGGCTGTTCTTTCTCCACTGTACATTCTGCCTCCTTTATCAAAGATAAGGTGACCATATGTGTGTGGGTTTCTCTCTGGCTTTCTATCCTGTTCCATTGATCTATCTTTCTGTTTTTGTGACAGTACCATACTGTCTTGATTACGGTAGCTTTGTAGTATAGTCTGAAGCCAGGGAGCCTGATTCCTCCAGCTCCATTTTTCATTCTCAAGATTGCTTTGGCTATTCGGGGTCTTTTGTGTTTCCATACAAATTGTGAAATCTTTTGTTCTAGTTCTGTGAAAAATGCCAGTGGTAGTTTGATAAGGATTGCATTGAATGTGTAGATTGCTTTGGGTAGTAGAATCATTTTCACAATGTTGATTCTTCCAATCCAAGAACATGGTATATCTCTCCATCTATTTGTATCATCTTTAATTTCTTTCATCAGTGTCTTATAATTTTCTGCATACAGGTCTTTTGTCTCCTTAGGTAGGTTTATTCCTAGATATTTTATTCTTTTTTTACAGTGGTAAATGGGAGTGTTTTCTTGATTTCTCTTTCAGATTTTTCAACATTAGTGTATAGGAATGCCAGAGATTTAAGTGCATTAATTTTGTATCCTGAAACTTTACCAAATTCATTGATTAGCTCTAGTAGTTTTCTGGTAGCATCTTTAGGATTCTCTATGTATAGTATCATGTCATCTTCAAACAGTGACAGCTTTACCTCTTCTTTTCCGATTTGGATTCCTTTTACTTCCTTTTCTTCTCTGATTGCTGTGGCTAAAACTTCCAAAACTATGTTGAATAAGAGTGGTGAGAGTGGGCAACCTTACCTTGTTCCTGATCTTAGTGGAAATGCTTTCAGTTTTTCACCATTGAGGATGATGTTGGTTGTGGGTTTGTTATATATGGCCTTTATTATGTTGAGGAAAGTTCCTTCTATGCCTACTTTCTGCAGGGTTTTTATCATAAATGGGTGTTGAATTTTCTTGAAAGCTTTCTCTGCATCTATTGAGATGATCATATGGTTTTTCTCCTTCAATTTGTTAATATGGTTTATCACATTGATTGATTTGTGTATATTGAAGAATCCTTGCATTCCTGGGATAAAGCCTACTTTATCATGGTGTATGACCCTTTTAATGTGTTGTTGCATTCTGTTTGCTAGTATTTTGTTGAGGATTTTTGCATCTATGTTCATCAGTGATATTGGTCTGTAGTTTTCTTTCTTTGTGACATCCTTGTCTGGTTTTGGTATCAAGGTGAAGGTGGCCTCGTAGAATGAATTTGGGAGTGTTCCTCCCTCTGCTATATTTTGGAAGAGTTTGAGAAGGATAGGTGTGAGCTCTTCTCTAAATGTTTGATAGAATTCGGCTGTGAAGCCATCTGGTCCTGGGTTTTTGTTTGTTGGAAGATTTTTAATCACAGTTTCAATTTCAGTGCTTGTGATTGGTCTGTTCATATTTTCTGTTTCTTCCTGATTCAGTCTTGGCAGGTTGTGCATTTCTAAGAATTTGTCCATTTCTTCCAGGTTGTCCATTTTATTGGCATAGAGTTGCTTGTAGTAATCTCTCATGATCTTTTGTATTTCTGCATTGTCAGTTGTTACTTCTTTTTCATTTCTAATTCTATTGATTTGAGTCTTCTCCTTTTTATACTTGATGAGTCTGGCTAATGGTTTATCTAGTCAAAAACTAGCTTTTAGTTTTATTGATCTTTGCTATCGTTTCCTTCATTTATTTTTCATTTATTTCTGATCTTATTTTTATGATTTCTTTCCTTCTGCTAACTTTGGGGATTTTTTGTTCTTCTTTCTCTAATTTCTTTAGGTACAAGGTTAGGGTGTTTTTTCGAGATGTTTCCTGTTACTTAAGGTGGGCTTGTATTGCTATAAACTTCACCCTTAGAGATTCTTTTGCTGCATCCCATAGGTTTTGGGTTGTCGTGTCTCCACTGTCATTTGTTTATAGGTATTTTTTGATTTCCTCTTTGATTTCTTCAGTGGTCACTTCGTTATTAAGTAATGTATTGTTTAGCCTCCATGTGTTTGTATTTTTTACAGATCTTTTCCTGTAATTGATATCTAGTGTCATAGCATTGTGGTCGGAAAAGATACTTGATACAATTTCAATTTTCTTAAATTTACCAAGGCTTGATTTGTGACCCAAGATATGATCTATCCTGGAGAATGTTCCATGAGCACTTGAGAAAAATATGTATTCTGTTGTTTTTGGATGGAGTGTCCTATAAATATCAAGTAAGTCCATCTTGTTTAATGTATCATTTAAAGCTTGTGTTTCCTTATTTATTTTCATTTTGGATGATCTGTCCATTGGTGAAAGTGGGGTGTTAAAGTCCCCTACTATGAATGTGTTACTGTCGATTTCCCCTTTTATGGCTGTTAGAATTTACCTTATGTATTGAGGTGCTCCTATGTTGGGGGCATAAATATTTACAATTGTTATATCTTCTTCTTGGATCGATCCCTTGATCATTATGTAGTGTCCTTCTTTGTCTCTTCTAATAGTCTTTATTTTAAAGTCTATTTTGTCTGATATGAGAATTGCTACTCAGCTTTCTTTTGGTTTCCATTTGCATGGAATATTCTTTTCCATCCCCTTACTTTCAGTCTGTATGTGTCTCTGGGTCTGAAGTGGGTCTCTTGTAGCCAGTGTATATATGGGTCTTGTTTTTGTATCCATTCAGCCAATCTGTATCTTTTGTTGGGAGCATTTAGTCCATTTACATTTAAGGTAATTATCGATACGTATGTTCCTCTTCCCATTTTCTAAATTGTTTTGGGTTCGTTATTGTAGGTGTTTTCCTTCCCTTTGTTTCTTGCCTAGATAAGTTCCTTTAGCATTTGTTGTAAAGCTGGCATGGTGGTGCTGAACTCTCTCAGATTTTGCTTGTCTGTAAAGGTTTTAATTTCTCCATCAAATCTGATTGAGATCCTTGCTGGATAGAGTAATCTTAGTTGCAGGTTTTTCTCCTTCATCACTTTAAACATGTCCTGCCAGTCCCTTCTGGCTTGCAGAGTTTCTGCTGAAAGATCAGCTGTTAACCTTATGGGGATTCCCTTGTGTGTTATTTGTTGTTTTTCCCTTGCTGCTTTTTATATGTTTTCTTTGTATTTAATTTTTGACAGTTTGATTAATATGTGTTTTGGCGTATTTCTCCTTGGATTTATCCTGTATGGGCCTCTCTGTGCTTCCTGGAGTTGATTAACTATTTTCTTTCCCATATTAGGGAAGTTTTCAACTATAATCTCTTCAAATATTTTTCTCAGTCTCTTTCTTTTTCTCTTCTTCTTATGGAACCCCTATAATTTGAATGTTCGTGCGTTTAATGTTGTCCCAGAGGTCTCTGAGACTGCCCTCAGTTCTTTTCATTCTTTTTTCTTTATTCTGCTCTGCAGTAGTTATTTCCACTATTTTATCTTCCAGGTCACTTATCCGTTCTTCTGCCTCAGTTATTCTGCTATTGATCCCATCTAGAGTATTTTTCATTTCATTTATTGTGTTGTTCATCGTTGTTTGTTTCATCTGTAGTTCTAGGTCCTTGTTAAATATTTCTTGCATTTTGTCTATTCTATTTCCAAGATTTTGGATCATCTTTACTATCATTATTCTGAATTCTTTTTCAGTTAAACTGCCTATTTCCTCTTCATTTGTTAGGTCTGGTGGGTTTTTATCTTTCTCCTTCATCTGCGGTGTTTTTTTCTGTCTTCTCATTTTGCTTATCTTACTGTGTTTGGGGTCTCCTTTTTGCAGCCTGCAGGTTCATAGTTCCCGTTGTTTTTGGTGTCTCTCCCCAGTGGCTAAGGTTGGTTCAGTGGGTTGTGTAGGCTTCCTGGTGGAGGGGACTAGTGCCTGTATTCTGGTGGATGAGGCTGGATCTTGTCTCTCTGGTGGGCAGGTCCACGTCTGGTGGCTTGTTTTGGGGTGTCTGTGGACTTATTATGATTTTAGGCAGCCTCTCTTCTAATGGGTGGGGTTGTGTTCCTGTTTTGCTAGTTGTTTGGCATAGGGTGTCCAGCACTGTAGCTTGCTGGTCGTTGAGTGAAGCTGGGTGCTGGTGTTGAGATGAAGATCTCTGGGAGATTTTCACCATTTGATATTACATGGAGCTGGGAGGTCTCTTGTTGACCAGTGTCCTGAAGTTGGCTCTCCCACCTCAGAGGCACAGCACTGACTCCTGGCTGTAGCACCAAGAGCCTTTCATCCACATGGATATGAGTAAAAGGGAGAAAAAGTAGAGAGAAAGAATTAGTAGAAGTAGGAAGAAAGAAAGAAAGAAAGGAAGGAAGGAAGGAAGGAAGGAAGGAAGAAGAAAAGAAGGAAAGAAGGAAAGAAAGAAAGAAAGGAGGGAGGGAGGGAGGGATGGTGGGAGGAAGGAAGGAAGGAAGGAGGGAAGGAAGGAAAAAAGAAAGAAAGAAAGAAGATAAAGTAAAATAAAATAAAGTAAAATATAATAAAGTTATTAAATTAAAAAATAATTACTAAGAAAAAAATTAAAAAAAAACAAAAAACAGATGGATAGACCCTTAGGACAAATGGTGGAAGCAAAGCTATGCAGACAAAATCTCATACAGAAACATACACGCT
The DNA here is from genome assembly GCF_964374135.1 of Grampus griseus. Taxonomy (NCBI): domain Eukaryota; kingdom Metazoa; phylum Chordata; class Mammalia; order Artiodactyla; family Delphinidae; genus Grampus; species Grampus griseus. The sequence goes on from NC_139018.1 coordinate 123,623,057, forward strand.
CACAAAAAGAGGAAAAGGGGAAAAAATCATAAATCTTGCTCTCAAAGTCCACCTCCTCAATTTGGGATGATTCGTTGTCTATTCAGGTATTTCACAGATGCAGGGTACATCAAGTTGATTGTGGAGCTTTAATCCGCTGCTTCTGAGGCTGCTGGGAGAGATTCGCCTTTCTCTTTGTTCTCACAGCTCCCAGGGGCTCAGCTTTGGATTTGGCCCCGCCTCTGCGAGTAGGTCACTGGAGGGCATCTGTTTTTCACTCAGACAGGACGGGGTTAAAGAAGCCCCTGATTTGGGGGCTCTGGCTCACTCAGGCTGGGGGGAGGGAGGGGCACGGAGTGCGGGGCGAGCCTGCGGTGGCAGAGGCCGGTGTGACGTTGCACCAGCCTGAGGCTTGCTGTGCGTTCTCCCGGGAAAGTTGTCCCTGGATCCCGGGAACCTGGCAGTGGCGGGCTGCACAGGCTCCCCGGAAGAGGGTTGTGGATAGTGACCTGTGCTCGCACACAGGCTTTTGGTGGCGGCAGCAGCAGCCTTAGCGTCTCATGCCCGTCTCTGGGGTACACGCTTTTAGCCACGGCTCGAGCCCGTCTCTGGAGCTCCTTTAAGCAGCGCTCTTAATCCCCTCTCCTTGCGCACCAGGAAACAAAGAGGGAAGAAAAAGTCTCTTGCCTCTTCGGCAGGTCCAGACCTTTTCCTGGACTCCCTCGGGGCTAGCCGTGGGGCACTAACCCCTTCAGGCTGTGTTCACGCCACCAACCCCAGTCCTCTCCCTGCGCTCCGACCAAAGCCCGAGCCTCAGCTCACAGACCCACCCGCCCTGGCAGGTGAGCAGACAAGCCTCTTGGGCTGGTGAGTGCCGGTCGGCACCAATCCTCTGTGCGGGAATCTCCCTGCTTTGCCCTCTGCACCCTTGTTGCTGCACTCTCCTCTGTGGCTCCGAAGCTCCCCGTCTCTGCCACCCACAGTCTCCACCCGTGAAGGGGCTTCCTAGTGTGTGGAAACCTTTCCTCCTTCACAGCTCCCTCCCACTGGTGCAGGTACCATCCCTATCTTTTTGTCTCTGTTTATTCTTTTTTCTTTTTCCCTACCCAGGTACGTGGGGAGTTTCTTGCCTTTTGGGAGGTCTGAGGTCTTCTGCCAGCATTCAGTAGGTGTTCTGTAGGAGTTGTTCCACATGTAGATGTATTTCTGGTGTATCTGTGGGGAGGTATCTGTGATCTCGGCGTCTTACTCTTCCACCATCTTCCTCTCGTCTCTGCTATTGATTCTTTCTAGTGTATTCTTCATTTCAGTTATTGTATTGTTCACCTCTGTTTTTCTGGGGTTTTTTTTTTGCGGTACGCGGGCCTCTCACTATTGTGGCCTCTCCCGTTGCGGAGCACAGGCTCCAGACGCGCAGGCTCAGCGGCCATGGCTCACGGGCCCAGCCGCTCCGCGGAATGTGGGATCTTCCCGGACCAGGGCATGAACTCGTGTCCCCTGCATCAGCAGGCAGACTCTCAACCACTGCACCACCAGGGAAGCCCTCCACTTCATTTAGTTGTTTTTCTGGGGTTTTATCTTGTTTCTTCATCTGGTACAAAATCCTCTGCCTTTTCGTTTTGTCTGTCTTTCTGTGAATGTGGTTTTCCTTCCACAGGCTGCAGATTTGTAGTTGTTTTTGCTTCAGCTCTACCCTGATTCATATCAGCAACTCTGCCCTTGAACAATTGCTGTAAAACTCCTCACCAAATTCTCCCAGGTTGGGACACACAGTTATGAGAAGCACGAACCCACTGTATCCCCCTTTGCCTGGCAAAACAATAAAGCTATTCTTTTCTACTTCACCCAAAATTCTGTCTCTGAGATTCGATTCAGCATCAGTGCACAGAGGCTGAGTTTTCAGCATTAGGTGTTTTGTTCCCTTATCAGTTCTCCTGCTGGACAACTGTCTGCCATGTGGAGCTCCTGGGTCAGTTTCCAGGGGTGGCAGGCTGTATTGGGTGCAGCCTGGCTGACTTGCACTGGTACCTTTTCCTTGTCAGGAGCTCAGCTGGGCTGGAGAGAGCTGAGCTGCCAGGTGTCAGAGCAGCTGGTTAAGTCAAGTCACAAGGAAAGTAACGCTTAAGGCTTTAATCATCCACTGTGATCCTGTAAGCAAGTGGTGAAGCCAGAGAAAAGTGCCGCTTCCCCATTTCCCGTTTTCCCTTCTGGACTGGCAAGCCGGCTAAGGGTCAGCACAGACGTGCAGAGCAGGTGTGATCATCTCACTGCTAGGGGAGCACTGAAAAAGAATGGGCTTGGAGGGGAGAGAGAAAGAAGGTCCAGGATTGGAAAAGCACTGGACACTGAGTTGGAGAAAAGTGTTTCAAGCCTCCCCTCTGCCTTCTCTCCCATGAAGAGGTCTCAGCGGAGGCACTGTGCCACATCCTGCCTCATAATTTCCTATATAGGACCAGTAGGAACACTTTTCACTCCTAATCAACATCTAACCAATTGTTGGGGCCCAGGGTAGGCAGCCCCAAAATGTGCCTCAATGGCATATTGATTATTTTGAATTAAAATTACTTAAGAAATGACCAGTGCAAGAGATACACTCTGACGCTCCTTTCTGTCTCACTGAGAGCAGGAAATAAATCACTCATGTGAAAGGTGGCCTGTCTGTATCTGGAGGTAAAAGGGCACCCTTTTAGCCACAGCTGAGGAATTCGGGCTGAGAAGCCTATATAGATAAAGTTTGTTACTTCTTTAATTTACTACCCTAAGCCCAAACTCTGTTTAGATTCTTCACTAATTAAGCACTCAAGGCCAGATTTCTCTGCCCTGTCAGTTCCTCACAAATTTATTGTTTCTTTTACTAAAAAGTGGAAAAGCTGCCTGCATTCTCCACTTCTTAGGTCCCATTTCTGTGAGACCTCCATATGCATGAATTAAAATGTTTCTCTCTCTCTTGTTAATCTGTCTTGTGTCAATTTTATTAGTCCAGTCACAAGAACACCAGAGAGGTGGAGGGGGGAATGTGCCCCTTCCCAACACAATTGGGAAGTTCCCTTGAGCTGACCTTCTAAAGAGACCCCAGTGGTCCCCTGCTCCCCTTCCTCACTACCATGGCCTTAGTCCTGAGCCCAAATCCTCCCACCTGAAAGATAATCAGGCTTCCACTGACTTTCACAAGCATTCAGTAGGGGACATTGGGACTGGAATGGCATCAGGTGGCAGCCCTGACACATCCTCCATGACTTTCCACTTCTGTATCTATGATGACTCCTTGAATGGAGAAAACAGCAGAAACCATGACTCCTTACAGACTCCGTGTGCACTTTTATCTCCTACAAACAAAGAGATCAAGTGAGGTGCAAGTGGGATCAGCAGGGCCCTGGGTTGCGCACCCCCTGTGGGTGGTGGGATGCCAACCACAGGATAAGTGGGCTACCGCTGCCCCTGTCTTTGCCCCATTCAACTCCACCCCCCTCCTCTCAGCCATTACTCCCACACAAGTTAAAGATCCATGACTTGACAATAGGGCAGGCAACTCTCAGTGGTAGTGATTCCCAGAGGGAGGAGATTTTGTCCTCTGCAGAGGGCATGATCAAAGGGCCTAGCGATATTTTCAGGTACACTTTCCTAGATATTCCAACATGCCCCCATACCCCCTCACCCCTTCATCATAGCTGCCATCACTGACAGGAGTATCTTCCCTAGATGTGTTAGGGGAAAAAAAATCAACAATGTTCAGATTATGGGGAGAGGTTTTTGAATTAGACACAGAACCAGTTCCTATCACCTCTATCTCCATTCCTCTCTTTTCGTTTCTAGACTACAGGTCCAGAAAATGAGTCAGCTCAGCTGAACTCCTAACACACTGCTACAGTGAGCAGAGACGTCACTGCCATTCTGGAACTGACAAAAGCCTGGAGTCTGTGAGACAGTTTGGAGGAATGCTAGTGGATCACTTACAAGAATCTGAAGGTCTAACAGCACATTGCCAGTGGGGTTTAGGAAAAGCTAGCAGATTCTGTGAGGCATTCTTGGAGGCTGCCAGTGGATTGTGCATGTAAGATTTTTGGTTTTCAGAGGGAACATTGATCCATCTCTTTAGCCCCTGACTCCGTGGCTGAGCTCCACCAAGGGGTAGGATCAGAGGTGCCATGGAGAGGGGTCAGAGAAGGCTGGGGAAACAGTTCTTGAACCACTGCTTATGAAACCTAGTCAATGGGACCAGCTGTGGTTAAGGGGAGGGGGGGTCCTTGTGAAATGGAGCAGGACCCTGTGGGGCCTTCCCAGGACAGATTCCCCCCCCCCCTCTCCACTATGCCCTCAGCCTGCCTTTTGTCTGAAGAAAAACTTTAGTCAAAGAATAAGTTTAATTAGAGAAGTTTTAAAAAAAAAAAATCAGAAGCAAAAGAAAGCAGTCAAACAGGACCAAATAAATAACAATAGTTGTCATTAAGCAAAGTCAAGGACATTTAGTTCCCCCTCAAGGGCTATAGATAATGTTCTGAGCCATATCCTTTGAGCTGTTTTGCAGGTACTGAAGCCCCCACCAGGTAAAAGAAGTTAACTACATGATGACCAGACTGTAGCCGTGACATAAGCTGCCACAATTCTAAGAACTGGCCCCAAGGAAATGGGAACAAATCGACCCTGGAACTCAAGATTAACTGTACTTAAAACAATCAAGATGATTCTCATCAGACCACTTCATGACTAATTTTAAGATGACTGTCAGAGCTGAAGCTGCCCGTGCTGTTTCTGCATGTAGCCCCTTCCCTCCTCTTATACACCCCTTAAACTCACCTTTAACAGCTCTTGCCCACTGATTGGCAAGGGGGAGTCGGCCTTTGGACATGAATCCACCTCTTGCCCCTGGTTGCTGGCCTCCTGAAAGCAACCCTTCCTTTCTACCAACACTGGCCTCTCGAGTATTGGCTTTAGGGTGGCCAGCAGCCAGACCTGAGTTTGGTAACACTTGTGAGCCTAGTGACTCTAAGCAAGTCTCTGGTGCCCATTGGAGCAAGCTGTTGGAACTTAGAAGATGTAGATGCCCTCCGGAGGTAATCTTGCTAAAGCTTGCAAGGGAGAGTGACACAGTGTGGGACAAGTCCCCTTCCTCCTTCAGAGGGCCTGACGACTGCCCTGCCAGGACAACTGAAGGCAAGAAGCAGCCACAGCCTCCCAGGCATCACACCCTCCCCTGCAGGGAAGTGAGCTCAGCTCAGTCCTGCATCTGTAGCCCACCTGGGGGTCCCAGCAGCCAGGAAACAGCTGATCATCTGGCCCACTGCACCACCCTCTCCACTCCTTTTCCTCCCTGGATAACTTGGACTGTACTCCTTGTGTGTGTATCCTGCCTGTCAAGCCACTCAGCCCTGGAAAATGTTCAGGTATTCAGATCAACTTCAACTTCCTGGACAGAACTGTGAGATGCCTGAATTGATGCCAGGGGCCAGGTTGGAGATTCATTCAGAAACTTAAGGAGGACTGACTTTCTGAAGTAGACCTTAATGGGCTATGAGACCTTTACCCCTGGCTTGGTGACAGTTGGAACTCATGGCTACTTTTGAAACCGAGTCCCCCTAAAATTGAGTTCCCTTGCTGAGTTTATGATTATCTCTCTATCCAAAATGGTATTCCCTTGCTGTTCTTCCCTGACCTCAATCCCTTTCTTGTCCCCTCAGACCTCAATACTGGGCTAACTGAAGGCTAATCAACCAGAGTCAGATGACTCAGATTGCTGTTGTCAATAACATCATTAATGTACAACTCAGGTTGTTTCTCCAGGGCAAGATGATTTCACAGGAACCACCCTCCCCACTCCCAACCATGGACCACCTGGCCAAAGAATCAGAAACTGGAAACATCCTGACCCCCGAAACTATGACCAAGAAATGTCACAAATGTCTCAAGGCAATGGTTAGTTCCAGACTCTTTGTTCTTCCCTTTAAAAACACCTGCAACTCAAAGGCCAAGTTGGGGTGAATATGAGGTTTTCTCCCACTCCCATGCTTGGAACCCTATAATAAACCTTTACTTTGCTGCAAACTTCTGCTGTCAGAAGTTTGCAGCTGAGTTTTCTGTGCCCTGGGCACACCAGCCTTTGCTCAGCAACACTCCAATCCGTCAGGTAGGCCTGGTCATCTGCATGGAATAACCTCAATTTTGGCAATCGTTGGCTATTGACTCAGACTAATGAACCAATCTTGTCACAGCCCCTCAAAGTCTAACCTATTGAGATCCAGGACAGTGTAGCCCATGTTTCTCAACTGAATCCTGAAAAAAATCAAGGAGTGATCTGGCTCCAGACCAAAAACTTGTGTGGTTTATCAGGCTCGACCACAGGCAAGCCCAAGCCTTTGCCTGGAGGCCTCAGGAGGAAGCTGCCCTCCCCACACAGACTGGGACAGGCAGGCTTGGCAGTCTCTGGGAGCTGCAGTAAGCACGCTGCTCCCTCCAACCGTGTTCTTGGGCATATTTGCTTTCCTAGCTTGGGTGTCCTCATTTGGAAGCCTCCTTCTGGGCCACCACATTTGGTCTTTTTGGTTGTAGGAGATAAAAGTGCACACTGAGTCAGTAAAGAGTCATGGTTTCTGCCATGATGTCATCATAGATACAGAAAGTGGAAAGTCATGGAGGGTGTGTCAGGGGCTGCCACTTGATGTCATTCCAATCCCAATGTCCCCCTACTGAATGCTTGCAAAAGCCAATGGGAGGCTGATGATCCTTTAGGTGGGAGGTTTGGGACACAGGACTAAGGCCATGGTAGTGAGGAAGGGGAGCAGGGGACCACTGGGGTCTCTTTAGAAGGTCAGCTCAAGGGAACATCACAATTGAGTAGATGTAGATTATGAGTGAAAATAAGTGAGAAAGACACTCTAGGTTTTCCTATGTGAGTGAACCTGGAGTCAATGGGCACATTATGGACATTTAACTCTTTATCTCTAACATCCACTCCTTACAAAAACATCCTTAAAGAGTAAGAACTGGGTCATCTTCTCTGGGCTGTCTACAACACCTAGCTGTTTGGACCACTTAGAACAGAGTCATTATATGCTTCTAGGATGAGCTTTTAGCCTTACACTCCCATAGGCATTGGGGTGGATGTTTAGCCCCATGAGCTTGATAACTGTCTCTGGGGCTCACTGAAGGGCTCAGAATGCACTCCCCAAGATCCCCACATCTGCTTGACCCTGTCTACAATAGAGGCTGTGCCCCCAGGGCTTAGCTCCTGTGTCATCAAAGTCCAAAGCATGGAGTTTGGAATAAAATTTAACCCTCAGGACACATTTATGCTTTTGCATCCTCTCTTGCTTAGTACAGTAAGTCCCATACATACGAATGAGTTCTGTTCCAAGAGCATGTTCATAAGTCCAATTTGTTCGTAAGTCCAACAAAGTTAGCCTAGGTACCCAACTAACACAATCGACTGTATAGTACTGTACTGTAATTGGTTTATAATACTTTTCTCACAAATGATACATAAAAAGCAAACACAAAAAATAAACATTTTTAATCATACAGTACAGTATCTTGAAAAGTACAGTAGTGCAATACCAAAGCTGGCATACAGGGGCTGGCATTGAGTGAACAGGCAAGAAGAGTTACTGACTGGAGGAGGGAGGGGTGGTGAGAGATGGTAGAGCTGAAGGATTGTCAACAATAGGAGATGGAGGGCAAGCTGCAATTTCATGTGAACTAACTTATGTGATTGGACATGCAAACGCACGTTCACATCTTTGAAAGTTCGAAACTTGAAGGTTCGTATGTAGGAGACTTACTCTATATTTACTATATATTTATTTATGTCTTAATGTGAATATAGTATTAACCCCTTTTGAAAAACAAAATTCAACTGAATCAGTTTTAAAGCTCTCATTGGCTCTATTTGACGATTCATGAATTGGGCAGCATTCAATCTAGCAGATAGAAAGGAGCTCTGAGAAATTGCACAACATTAAGAAAACTTTTATAGGCAAAAGGGGGTGGGACAAAGAAGTAATACTAGGCAGAAAAACAGATTGGTTATTGCAAGTTTACTTTCCTTAGGAGAATGACAGGGATCTATCAAGCAGATGACTTCACTGGTGATGATCAGGTGATTCTTTGTTGACTGGTTTAAGATTCCACTCCTGAGAGAGCAGAAACTGTAATTAAGTCTCAGCTTGGTGAGGTGCGAGCTTAGTAGATGCAACTCCATGTTGAGTCTTGTTTGTCTTGTTTTTAACACCCTTTTGAAATAATTCATAAGATTTATTAATACATTATCATGAATGATTTATTTTTATTAACAAACAAACAAAACAGACTGAAACAAGTATAGCCCTATAAGGGAAAGTGTGAAATGCAGTGAGAGTAAACCAGCTGGTGAGAAACTAAGGTTTTTGCGGTTTATGCAAATATTAGGAAAATAGGTCACTGCCAATTCTACCCCACATTAAGTCATATGCCACAAGATAATTTCAGTTGTTTTGCTCCTCCCTCAGAAGGCACTAAGAAGAACTCATGCCTTTTAATAAAGCAGGCTTCTATAAAATGTCGATTGCTCTTTTGTTTTTTATAAGCATTTTGCTTTATCAACAAAAATGGAGCATCCTTTACTGAGGCAGCAGATAGAGTCATTATTCTTATCTGCACAGGCACTCAAAGTGGGAAAGGAGATCAGAGCCTAGAGAGAGGACAGTGGGAGACAATCCTGAGAAATTCTGGGTTAGGCTTGGATGAGACTTGAAAACAAGACCAACACCTTCATAGATGTCACACATCATGCCTTTTCCCTGCCTAAGCTTGTGCTTCTCCTACGCTGAGGGAGAACGTCTGTTTCTCTGCTCCCTTGAATCTGAGCTGGTCTGGGACTGCATTGACCAACAGAATATAGCAGAACTGACCCCAAGCCAGTTCTTCACTTAGCTTTTAGGAGGAGTGGTCATTCCTGATCTTTCCTTTTGGAAACCAGCCACCATGTAAAAAGTGAAACCACCTTGAGATCACCATGCACAAGAAGCTCACAGCATGTATAGAAGCCATGGAGAAAGATGCCACATGGTGAAGTCTTGACCTCAGCCCAGCCCAGCAACCAGCTGAATCCAGCCAAGTGAGTGACTGGTAGGTGTCATGTGAAACAGGAAAACCACATTGCTGAGCCCTTCCTGAATCATGAGCAAAGTAATATGGTTGTTTCTAAGCAAGTAGGTATTGGGGGTATTTTGTTATGTAAGCTCAAAATCAAAACCTCTAGCTTCAGAGAAGATTGTCAGATAAAAATCCAGTAAAGCTAAGTATGGTAAATTCTGGGCTTGTTTCTTCTGCTCTGTATTGCAGGGGGCTATAAACCTATGAACATTCCAGTTTGCCTGGCCAGCTGGATTCTGATTAGATTCAGTCACTTGGAGATACTGACAGGAGTTTGGAAGGTAGGAGGAAGGGGTAATTTTTCTTTTTCTCTTTTCGGGAACAGTGACTGACCCCAGGCTCCAGTGTCTTTGGCATTTCCAACAGAGGTAACAGGAGCTGTCCATGCACTTCCGTAGTACCAGCAGCTGAGGCAGTGTTGTAAATAAGTACATGCTTCAATAGTGGCCACTGCAAGTGGCTGAGTGACTGCAGACTTAGCAGCCTGGGTGGTTCCGGCTGTATTATCTTCAGACTCCAAAATGTCAGCAGTAAGATGCTCCTAAGTCTGCTAATGGCACTTCATTCCTCTTTGCTCCTCTATCCCTTCATCTATTAGAAATTCCTGCAGTGTTTTCTATTGTTGAGCTAGACATCCACATACATAGTTTTTGTAGCCAACAGTGCTTTCAGGAAACAGACACTCAAAGATGAAAATTTGAGATAGATTATCTTTCCCTGGGCATAAACACAGTAATGACCTCATTATCAGTTGAAAATGAAATGCTGGTAGTTCATATATGCAGTAATAACATATTTACTTAAATTATAACCTGGCATTACCTGAAATAATAGGTCTATTGAAGGTAAGGTATTCAATCAACTACAGTGATGATGGGATGGCTATTTCTGATTGCACTGGAGAGTTACCTAAAGAAAATGAGTTACTGAAGGCTTTAAACTCTCAACTCAAGATATGGTCAGAGGACTAGAGATCTGTTACTGTGTTCCTCAGGCAACCCATTATCTTTTATAGAAATAAGTAATAAGAGGTAAAGCAGAAAATCATGCCCATAATTTGATTCTGCAAGTTGCAGAATTACAACATAAGTTAGATTCATAGCGTCTCCATATCACTTAAGTGAAACTCAAGGTAGTGATTAAGAGAGAATGGAACCCCAATGCATGGAGTGGGGATATTTGATTTGGCTCAGATGAACAGAGGATTATAAAGCCCAAATTTCTTTGAGGTTTTTCTTGCCAGTGGAAATAGTCCCTCGCATTGTCTGAAGGAAGCCAGGCTTCCCTTGCTTGAAGACTCAATCAGTGTTTTTAAGACTTTAATGTGCATAAGAATCACCGGAGTACCTTGTTAATATGCACGTTTTGACTCAGTAGGTCTTGGGTGTAGCCTGAAATTCTGCATTTCTAGAAAGCTCCCAGAGGAAGCCAATGCTGCTGGTTCACAGACCACATTTTGCACCAAGGGACTCAATATGGACCTTACCCATTAAAGTTACCTTGCAAGGGGATGCCAATTCTACACCAGGTCCACCCTCACCACCCTTCAAAGCTTCCAGACCCCAAACTGGAATTCAATCTCAGCCTGGCCCAGGAGGTCAGGTATGATTCAGCCTGAGATATTTTAGACATTGAAATAATTGTAAGATTATGCCAATTTATATTAGAAGAAAGGTAAGGAATATGTGTGGGAATGAATCCTAAGATTGCTAGACCAAGGAGGCAGAAGATAATGTTGGGGGTCAAACTTGTTGATATGGATCTATGTCATATAGATATAGTTTGAGAATCTGGGAATGGCTATAAGTCCAAGTTTGCTTGGTTAGTTGACTGAAACCTGAACCAGCAGTGGCCTGCCTCCATTGAGGTTGTAAAACCATACAACCACAGTAGAGGGTAGAGTAACATCTTTAGGGCATTAGGTAAATAGTCATGTTGGAGTGGGATTTATCAAATGTGAACACACACCTGCCCATCCACTGTGTCCCCTAGAGAGGTCCAGAAAATGTTTCCTTGATTAAAGGATTGAGAAATACATTGGTAAAGAGAGCACCAGCTGCTTGAAAACCCTTTGGCAGGAGTCTTCCACAAGCCAGGGCACCTGAGAAAAGCCACTTGGGTTCCTGATTCAATGGGAATCTTGGAATCCCAGAGTGCAAGAGTCCAAGAAGCAGACACACCAGGAAAAAGGTGACCTCAGTTACTGAAGCAGTGCTGGAGCAACAGGAATCTTTGGCAGTGGTGTCCTAGGAATGAAATCAATGGGCTGTCTACTGGAGTATTATTTGATATGTACAATTAAGAAACTCTAGGTTTGGTGGCCAGAAACCTGGCTTGAGTCACTACAATGGACTGTACTGCCTGTGGTCCAGTACCAAGAGCCAAGTCAGTTCCCAGTCTCTTTCCACTGAAGGAAGGATGGACTGAGTCCACCTGAGGAAGGACCCTGCGGCACTGCCACAAGAATAGGCTGTACATACGTGCCCAACCCTTCCCCCAGAGGACCTATGGGCATTTATTCTGTTGACTTACTGGCTTTGATTTGACACTCATCCCTTCCTGCAGTTGTGATAGGGATGGAATAGGAAGGTTATACAGGTAGTTGTAGACATCCCAGTAGGGGATTATAGATAGAGAGGGAAACCTAGGGAACTTTGGGAGACCACTGTTAAGTTAATGATTGCTCAAGAAAGCTATCGGAACTTCGAGGAATGAAGCAGGCTTACTTAACTGTAAAGCATAAGATATGCCCCCAGGTCATTAAGTGAAAGAAAAAAAAATGTTACCACCCTTCTGCTGATTTGAATAAGTGCTATGACCGACCTAGTTTGACCTCATAGGGTCAGACATTCTCCTGCCCCATACAAAGGAGGAGTGAGTGATGTATGTCTACTCAAAGAATGAAGAAGGCAGTCTTTTCCCCCTCCCCCAGTTTCCTTTGATTATAAAAATGCAGCCCACTTAATCCTCGGGGCAGAGCCCCCTCGCCTGCCAACTTGCATCTCTCACAAGCGTCCTATATTAATAGATCTACTTCTCGCCTATCACTTTGCCTCTCGCTGAATTCCTTCTGTGCTGAGACACATGGAACCTGAGCCTCAGTAAGTCCAGACACCAGGTGAGTGAATCTAATTAAAAGGCCGTGGGTTCAAGTCCCAATCTGGGTTTAGGCTGGGTTCAAGTCCCGCCACGTGGGTTCAAGTCCCAATCTGAGGTGCACAGTTTCAGTTAGGCAGCTCCGAATTATTAGTATTAATGTTGTTGTTGTTATTTGTTTTTCCTGCTCCTCCAGTACTTTTGTGTGGTTCACTGGAGCTTGAAATAAAAAGTTTATCTCAAAGTGCTTCCAGTGGGTGTGAACGTACCTGATTCTGTTATGTATAATTCAAATCTCCTACTTGACAAATGACACTATCATATTGCCTCCTGATTCTTGGAGTGGGGACCACTGTGGTGAGAAAAGACAAAATGGTAGCCCCTGGACGTTCCCTTTCTTACAAAGGTAGTAAACCAAAAGTGATGCTGCATCCTAGGGAGAATTAGGGAGGTTAGTGCCACCAACAAAGACTTGCAAGATGCAGAAGTTGTCCCGTCATGTGACTAATTATTAACACATCTACTTGACCTGTGCAAAAGGCACATGTTTCTTCATTCCCTTACTTCCCTGGTTAGTAACTGCTTGAATCTGCTCTTTGGTATTCTGGAAGATCTAGGAGGCTGAAGCCTTTATCCTGAAAATAAGAAACCAGACATGGAAAGGTTTTTGTACCTGGGAGGGCACCATAGGGTCCTGCTTGGTTTCGTATGCATAGAAAGGAAGATTTTATTCCCATCCTGGAAATGGCTTAGAAGCTGGGAAGGTTTCACGGCCCTTTCCACTTCTGAAAATTTGAATTTGCAAGGAGTGCTTACCTCAACCTAACCATGTGTGTGATTCTTTCCGGAAGCTGATTCCATGCCTCATTAACCCATGTCATGTTCTGTGGAAGTTGGTTAGGTGAATGGATCTTCCCTCACTGTCTACATCCCTGTGCAAACCTCTGTTAAAGCTGTATTTCTATTTGGAGACCTCTTAATTTCTTTGTCTCCAGCCTAGTGATTCCTGCTTCAGGAAGATTCTTGCTTCCCTCCCCCGTGTCCTCAAGCATCAACTGCTCCTGGGGCGGCTCTTCCAGGCTCTTTCTCACCTCTTTCTCACTAGCTCTCTATCCTCCTGCCAGAAACAGTGGGAGGCAGAAAGCAGTGAATTGGCCAGCCCATTAGAATTCCCTGTGTAAAAGAAATGCTAATTATGTAATTAAGTGAGGTGATGGAAGTGTTAACTAACCCTATGGTGGTAATCATTTCACAATATATGTGTATCAAGTCATCATGTTGTACACCTTAAACTTACACAATATTATAATGTCATTTATAAGCTATATAATGTCATCATAACTGGGAAGAAAATAAAAGAGAATTCCTTTGTCTAACAGAGTTTTACTAATAAATATTATAATTTATTGTGATATTTTAAATGAATTATATCAAGGGCAAAAATAACAATACTGTTTACACAAGCTGGACGCAGTGGCTTTATGAACTACAAGGTGGCAGCGTGGGTCTTTAAGCTCACAACCCCCCCTAATGAATTCCAGCTTTCAACAATTATATTTAGTCTTTTTACTAAGAAGTGTCTAAATTCACTTAATGGTGAATTTCTTAACCTAGATTCTAAAAGCTTCCTTGTTTCCCACACCGGGAGTCGAACCCGGGCCGCCTGGGTGAAAACCAGGAATCCTCACCGCTAGACCATGTGGGAACCGATAACTCAACTTCAAAGTGCAAGTCAATTGAATCATTCCCGTCTGCTTCCGCTTTCGTTGCTCTGTCCCGCCTTCGCGTCAAAGCGGCCTTCTGCGCTTGCGCAGATCTTTGGCGCTCGGGACTAGTGGTCTGGTTTGGGCTGTGCTGCTTTTCTGCGCGCTGAGCCTGGAACCCGGCGCGGGGGTCTACGGCCTGCCGAGACCCCTCACACCCCGCCTCGGGGAGCCGATCCTGCACACTCAGTCCCCGGGAGGCCGCTCTCGACCCCCACCCACCCCGCCCGGGGAGCCTCCCCCGACCCTGCACACCCAGCCCTGGGAGCCTATGACCTAAATTTCTAAAAAGCTGTGTTAGAAGGCTCCGCAGTGAGATTTGAGAAAAGAATGGTTTGAGTAACGCACAAAGCAGGTTGTGAGCCTGGCTCCCAGGTCTCAGTTTCCCAGGTTTGACGCTGACGGTAACTTTTATTAGATCAGATTTTTACAATCATGATGTTTAAGGTCATAGGGTTTTTAAGTGGAATTTTGCACTTAGAAGGCAATGCATGAAGCTCAGAATAGCTCCTGGGGAACGTTTTGGGGCAAAAGACCTTTAGAGACTACCGTTTTTAAGATCTTGTTTAGGGATGGCCTTACATCAATAAAACTAAAACAAAACACCCCAAACCATAAAGGAAGAATCCATACATTGCACTACTTTAACAACTCATACCTTGGGGGAATAAAAGTAAAACAACAAAACTACTGACTGGGAGATAAACATGTACACCCCACCTAAGAGATTGGTGTCCCATATAGAAGGAAACATATGATTTATAGGAAGACAAACACTGCAATATAAAAGTGAGAACTAGTGAAAAGGCCACTTGGAGAGGAACCCCAAGGCTAAAATGCATCTGAAAAAAATTTCAAACCTCACTGGCTCCAGGCTAGCATTAGGCCAAAAAGCAAGTGTGAAATGTCAAAAGCTGGCAAGTATGTGGGAAAAAGGAAGCTCTTGGAAACTCATAAAACTTGATCAGGGAGGCAAGTTGTCACGATTTCCTGAACCTGCTTATGACCAAGCAATTCTATTTTTTAATTTTTGTATAACCTGTATGTTCTGAAATTTCCTCTCAGTGAACACGAAGAAATGCTGCTATGAAAGTAATAGGCAGATCATAGGGAGGATAAAGGGCCAGCGTCACCCTAAGCAAAAGTCAGGGAAGGGTGGCGATTCTTAATCTCTAAGAATTTCAAATGTCTGTGTGATTAAAAAAAAAAAAATTCTTAATAATTGAAAATATTTGTGGGATGAAAAGGACCATACATAATGTCTACCGATGAGCCACAGACTGGAAGAAAATGTTTGATAGGAAAATGTGACTATCCTTACTATATACAAGGGAAAAAACTTTAGCAGCTTAGCTCCCTGGGAAAAAACCACAGGGAAAGGGGATTGAGAGAGGAGGAGTTCTGATTAGTCAATAAATTGGGGAATAGCTCAGTCTTGCTTGTAACCATGGCAATACAATTTAAAACAATGCTAATACATCCAGGGTTAGGGAGGAAGTGAGGACACAAACTCAATGGAAATGGCCATAGCCCCTCTCTGGGGCTGCAGCCCACGCTTCTCTTCCCCATGGCTCATCCACACCTGAATGGAGAGGTTTCCCAGGCCTTGCAGGAGGGGCCAGAGCCCCAAGATGGCATGAGAGTGGCCCCTGGCTTTCACTGTGTGGCAGTCACTTGCCAACCACCAACACATACATTGCATTGTTATGTCTAGAAATTGTTTTATTGCACTGAGTCATGGTAATTTGGGGCTTGTTAGTACTACACTAAGTAATGCCTTAGGTTCCTAAAATAGGGGCAACAGTCATGGAAAAGAATTTTCTAGTAGGTGATTAAGCAACTTTTTTCATTTTGTTTTTGGTAAAAACAAGTACAGCAAGAAGGCTTGAATATTTTGCTTTATTTTACAGAGCAGTGTGTCAGGATTCATATCTTCTGTTTGGCACTATAAACTGAAGTAATTTTTGAAAAAATTAGTAGTTAATATCTCACATTTCTCTCTTTTATTGCATATTTGATGGATTTTTAATAATTTAGACTTAAGAAACTTTTAGATCTGAAATGTAGCCTTGGGGATATGCAAGGCCAGAACCTCAAAAATATCCAGGAGCTTAAAATAACTTGCCCCAAATCATCCAACTAATAGATTTAGTGAAGTTCTTTTGGAGATCATCATGGATTGACTCCATGATAAGGATAATATTAGAATATGCTGAAATGAATGAAATCTAGAAAACAATTTCTCCGTAAAGAAATAGGAACTTACAGGGACAATATACATTCTGAATAAAAAGTTACTAAATTCCAATGTCTTTAAATGAGGTGGGAGGTGTAATATTAAGACAGGCTGGGACCTAGGACCTGGGACCTGGGACCTTTTGCTACAGTGCTTGTACCTGGACAAACGTCTCCTTGCACAACAGAATACAAAGAAACTATGAGGGACTAAAAATAATTGCATGAATGTGCACTTGGGAAAAATTATGAACAATAAGATACAAAAAGACCAGAAACCCAATTGCCACTTCTGAGTTATTAGGAGAAAATCAGGGTACTGTGCATGATCCCTGCACAGGGTACCACCAAGGGGGTGAGCAGACCACCTAAGCCATCCCTCCAGCCCAATCCATGGATCTGCCCCATTCCTCACCCCATTTAAGGGACCAGTTCCCCACCCTTCACAGGGAGTGAGCAAAGGAAACTGTTACTTGTTTTCTCATGCTTCATTGAGTACCAATAAAGCCTTGCCTGAATTTCTCATCTGGCCCATTATCAATTTCTATTGATTGAAGGGTCCAAGAACCTGGGTCAGTAACAATATTACTGGTAATAAATTTTTTATTAACTTGGATAACCTGAAGGTTAGAGTAGAATAATATGAATAGCTTGTGTGCGTGTGTTTGTGCATATAAATATCTCCTGCCTTTTGATGTCAGATATCTCTGGCATAAATCCTAAATCCAAAAACTGACTAGCTGTTAATTTTTGGAAAAAGTACTGAATCTTTGAATATAAGTTCTCCCCCTTCACCCACCAGTAACAATATATAACAGTGAGTCATTGTGAGGGCAAGTTCTTAGCATCCAGCCCGAAATGAAGGTGGTACTTGCCCAGTGTTAGTTGCCACTGGTCACTGTCACCCCCAGAGGCTCTGGCAGAAGGTGTTGATCTGGCCACCCTGACTCAGCTACACAACAGGATAGATCCATACCTCCTCTACTGATGGATCTTCTGGGTGATTGATTCTCCAGCTGGTGGTTGGCTCTGATTGAGGAAGTTACCTGCATTTCACCATTACTCGCTCCAGCTGCCCAGACCACTGGAAGGAAGCTACAGTGATTGCTGGAGTGTACATGGCCAATATTTGGCCTTCCTTTTTGGAGAGATTTTGTGCGTTATCTCTGCATTTGGATGTGTGCTCTTTCCCTTCTGCTCGCTTTCTTTCTTTCTTTCTTTCTTTTTTCAGTACCAATAAGTCTTTATTCATTGTATTTTCCCAAGGAAAAGAAGGGGAAGGGAAAAGGGTCAGTATGTGTGTTACAAAGTGATAGCAAATGGGAAAGGAAGTACCTGGTACAGCAAAATCAACCGTCAAATAAACGCTGCCCAGATGGGGTTGCCAAAGCCCAAGGGGGCTCAGTCTCCTGCAGTTCAGTAATGAGGGGAAGGGATGAGAAAAAGAACAGACAGGTACATGCTTTTCTACCCTCCCTCCCTCCCTCCCCATAAATTCAAGATTTCACACAAAGCTTTGGTTTCTATTAGTAAACATGGAGTTACATTCGTCCGTCTCCTATTAAACAATCTTGTGGCCACTTTGATATAAGTTTCTTGCACCTGCATGAAAGTTCCTGAGGGACTTGGATATACATTCATCCTTCCTTTCGTGGTCTCCCAACCCCACTTTCTACATGGACATCCCCCTCATTGCTCCTTACTACCCTAGGATTAGAGATTAAATCCATCCAAAGACAGCAGTCTGTCTGGCATGAATCACATCAAGGAATGGTCATGACTCAGGAGACTGGGAACAAGGGATGGAGAGTTCTTAGCTTCTTCAGGATTTCTGCACAAGTCATTTAATCGCAGACACCCCACAAATTAAACATATAGGTATATGGGCTATTTTTTAGGGGCGATATGAAGGGGGAAAGAAGAGGGGGTAGGAATCCAGTTTTTAGGACAGAAGGTCTTGTTCGAAATAGGAAATAGAGGAAGGGGAACACAAAAGAAAGTGTGGCTCAAGACCACCCACTTCAAGAAGAGGGGCCCCCAAGCTTATGTTTCAGGTCTTTTTGGCTGGTGCAGAACCTTTTGTCAAAGATACTTTGGCTATTTTTCTCAATATAACAAGAAGTTTTTAAACAATAAAACCCCAAAAGAACATGGAGAAGACCAGCACATTATATTTACACAAACTAGGTCACCTAGCAGTCACCAAATCAGCTACTTGTGAAGTCCTATGAAGCCCAGACAAATACAATAACTAGAGGGGGGCAGCAACTGGGGGAGACAAAAACCCAGGATCAGACACACATCACCCAATGTGTTCTCTTGCATTTGCCCCTTACAACACAGTGAGGTAGGTTTGCAGTGATCTCACAGCATGTAAATGAAGCCCTCTTTTCTCCTTTAGCTACCATGACACTAATCTCTGTTGCAGCAGGGCAGGACACTGGCTCTGGGAACCACAAAGAAGCCATCGCTCTGGAAGCCAAGGGTGAAAAGCCCAGAATTATTAAAGGTTAAGGATCTTGTCCTTGCTTCATATGTCCATCCCTGGGAAGCTCAAGATGGGTACAGAGGCATCGTTCTTAAAACCGGTCCCTACCAACTTACATTTTTTACAAAAATGCACACAATATACCCTATTGTGCATGGTAGGCCTAGCCCAATCCAGTGAAGGATGGATCTGGTATGTAAAGCAAGTCGGTGCCCTGGAATTAGAGGTCTGGAACAGGAATCCTTTATCACACATACCGATGACCTCTGCCTAATCTTGGCTTCCCCTCTCTGCACTTTTTACCTGGACCAGCCTTTCCTAACCTCTCTGTACCACCTTTTTCTATTCAGACCAATTTCCAGTCTTTCAGTAGAAGGAGACCAAGTCATGGGGCAACCCAGTTAAAACCTAGTCTCCTGTGAAACACTGAAGATGGAGGGGTTCCAAGAGGACACTATGGCAGAAAAGCCAGATCTAATTGACAAAAATGAGGTAGTTCAATAGGCTATACACTCCAAAGAGTTGTTCTCGCTGGTGATACAGCAACAAAAAGTATTCCTGCTGTGTAGACCTGCAGCTTCTGCTGACTTATCCCTGAGATCGCTCACATACCTGAGAACACAGTGCAGGAATGAGGGCCTTAGATTAAAATACACAAAAATAGAAAACCAGAATATTTATATTATGAAAAAAAGTTAAAATGCACAAGATACATCATTTACACATATCTAGTGCAGTTGGCATCCTGGAGAAAGTGGGACCCAATGTACAGTCATCCAAGGGAGCAAATAAATAAAATTGTATTGGCCCAGAATGGGATGGGAATGAACTGAGAAGCAGCAGGTCTACAGCTGTAACCACAACCATCCCTTTTGCCTATCATCACAACCCGCTGCTTGGGACAGTTCTCAGCACTCCATCCCAAGAGGGGGCTATGAGGAGACAAGATGTGGAAAACCTTGCCTTACTACTGAGATATTTCCTCCATAGATGGTGGTGGCTTGTGGGTTTAGGTATATCAATCTGGTCTCATGCTTAATCTTTTCACTCTGGCATGGGAAATATTATTCCATACTCTTATTTAAGAGTAAAACAACTTTCCTATCCAGGCCACTTTCAAAAGCTGGAGATTCTGAGGGTGGAGACTCAGATAAAGTATGCAGGGAGGGTTACCCCCAAAGCCCTCACGTGCATTTGGATAGAGCATGATTGGAGTTCCTTTGCCTCAGCCCTTCTCCCAAACCAAGAGGGAAGACGGCGTGACGTTACGAACCAGCCTGAGATATATGGCAGTGCCAGCTGCCCCCTACCCACCCTGTCCCCACTTTCTCCACTCTACCAATTGATGCCTGTTCCTCAAAACTTCCTGATCACAAAAGGATAGCCCCCACCTGCTGTGGCTCAATTCTGGGCCTCTGGGAGTATGGCAGGGCTATGGATCTCTTCTTCCTCCTCCCGAAAGTAGGCTGGCTTTCCCTGTGAGCTGGGAGTTTGCTGGGCCTTCAGTGGACACGAGGCTACCATATGGTTGATGCTCTGGCAGAAGTGGCACTTGGGCTGGGGTGGCCATTTGCATTCCCTGGCATGGTGGTCTAGACCTCCACAGTTGTAGCACATATCTCCCTTTGATCTGCGTTTCTAAATGTTCTTCCCTTTGGGTCGCCTCTCACTCCCAATACAGAACATCCCACCAGGGCCAGTGACTTGGATAGATTCCAGGCTCGTGGCAGACTTCTTAGAGGTGAACTCCACGACCTCACCCTCCTTCAGGCTCTGGAAGCCCTCCATGTGCAGCTTACTCTGGTTCACAAAGACATCCATGGGGGGGTTGAGTGCGACCCTGGGGTGGGCAGTCATGGCTAGGAAGCCGAATCCCATGCACATATTGAACCACTTACATAGCCAGCACCATGCAGCAGCTGCGGCTCCTCAGTGGCCCCAGCCGCGGACTCCGGTGCCTCCTCTGGCCCCTTGGCACACCCACCTGCAAACTGCTGGTTTGACACGGAGCCCATGGTAGTTGGCAGAGTCCGAGGCCCTGGGCCCCTGGTCAGGCAACTACAGGCCCAGAGAAGTCTGGAGGCAAAGGAGTGGTTCGGAGAATAGACTGCTACATCTTCCCCAGCACAATAGCAGTGGGAGAGCCCACAGCTGTTTTTGGCTTGCTTTCTCTTTCTGGACTGTGGCTCTGCTTCTTCTTTTTATTATTTATTTGACAGTTGTTTAAGGCCTTGTATTTTCATCATCTTTTCATAAGTATACTTTAAAAAACTTTAAATAGAACTGTAAGCATCTTGGGGTAAGACTGTGATTGAACTGTTTTTCTGCTCTGTCCACAACAAGTACAACATAGATATGCAATATTTTTGCTTGGTTTATTTCCTTTTCAATGATAGTAAGATTATGGAAATCACTTTTGGGCAACTTGAAATTTCTCAACTTGTGTTTTAAAAAATGTGTCCAGTTGGTAAGGGAGACAGTGACCACCTTCACTCTTGCTCTAAAAAATACACAAAATAAAACAAAAAAAAAACTGGCACTGTTTCTAAAGAGCATCTTTGGTTATTCTCCAAGCCAAAACAGACTACTATTTAAAAGGTAACTGTTCATTATATTGGATTAACCATAAGAAATTGCCAATAATCCACTGGCTTTGATTCACAGAAAAATAAACAAGATGAAAAGAAAGAGGGTTATGTACCAGATGAAGGAAAAAATTAAAATCCCAGAAAAACAACTAAATGAAGTGGAGATAGGCAACATTCCAGAAAAAGAATTCAGAATAATGACAGTTAAGAGATCCAGGACCTCGGAAAAGGAATGGAGGCAAAGATTGAGAGGATGCAAGAAATGTTTAACAAAGACCTAGAAGAATTAAAGAACAAACAAACAGAGATGAACAATACAATAACTGAAATGAAAACTACACTAGAAGGAATCAATAGCAGAATAACTGAGGCAGAAGAATGGATAAGTGACCTGGAAGACAGAATGGTGGAATTCACTGCTGTCGAACAGAATAAAGAAAAAAGAAGGAAAAGAAATGAAGACATCCTAAGAGACCTCTGGGACAACATTAAACGCAACAACATTCATATTATAGGGGTCCCAGAAGGAGAAGAGAGAGAGAAAGGACCAGAGAAAATATTTGAAGAGATTATAGTTGGAAACTTCACTAACATGGGAAAGGAAATAACCACCCAAGTCCAGGAAGTGCAGAGAGTCTCAGGCAGGATAAAACCAAGGAGAAACATGCCGAGACACATAGTAATCAAATTGGCAAAACTCAAAGACAAAGAAAAATTATTGAAAGCAGCAAAGGAAAAATGACAAATAATATACAAGGGAACTCCCATTAGGGTGACAGCTGATTTCTCAGCAGAAACTCTACAAGCCAGAAGGGAATGGCATGATATACTTAAAGTGATGAAAGGGAAGAACCTGCAACCACGATTACTCTACCAGGCAAGGATCTCATTCAGATTCAACGGAGAAATCAAAAGCTTTACAGACAAGCAAAAGCTAAGAGAATTCAGCACCACCAAACCAGCTCTACACCAAATGCTAAAGGAACTTCTCTAAGTGGGAAACACAAGGGAAGAAAAAGACCTACAAAAACAAACCCAAAACAATTAAGAAAATGGTCATGGAAACATACACATCGATAATCACCTTAAATGTGAATGAATTAAATGCTCCAACCAAAAGACACAGGTTTGAAGAGTGGATAAAAAAACCAAGACCCATATATATGCTGTCTACAAGAGACCCACTTCAGACCTAGGGAAACACACAGATTGAAAGTGAGGGGATGGAAAAAGATATTCCATGCAAATGGAAATCAAAAGAAAGCTGCAGTAGCAATACTCATATCAGATAAAATAGACTTTAAAATAAAGAATGTTACAAGAGACAAGGAAGGACGCTACATAATGATCAAGGGTTCAATCCAAGAAGAAGATATAACGATTATAAATATATATGCACCCAACATAGGAGCACCTCAATACATAAGGCAACTGCTAACAGCTATAAAAGAGGAAATTGACAATAACACAATAATAGTGAGGGACTTTAATACCTCACTTACACCAATGGACAGATCATCCAAAATGAAAACAAATAAGGAAACACAAGGTTTAAATGACACAATAGACCAGATAGATTTAATTGATATTTATAGGACATTCCATACAAAAAGAGCAGATTACACTTTCTTCTCAAATGCGCATGAACACTCTCCAGGATAGATCACATCTTGGGTCACAAATAAAGCCTCAGTAAATTTAAGAAAATTGAAATCATATCAAGCATCTTTTCTGACCACAACGCTATAAGATTAGAAATCAATACAGGGAAAAGAACATAAAAAACACAAACACATGGAGGGTAAACAATATGTTACTAAATAACCAAGAGATCACTGAAGAAATAAAAGAGGAAATCAAAAAATACCTACAGACAAATGACAATGAAAACACGACAATCCAAAACCTATGGGATGCAGCAAAAACTGTTCTAAGAGGGAAGTTTATAGCTATACAAGCCTACCTCAAGAAACAAGAAAAATCTCAAATAAACAATCTAACCTTACACCTAAAGGAACTAGAGAAAGAAGAACAAAAAAAACACAAAGTTAGCAGAAGGAAAGAAATCAAAAAGATCAGAGCAGAAATAAATGAAATAGAGACAATAGCAAAGATCAATAAAACTAAAAGCTGGTTCTTTGAAAAGATAAACAAAACTGATTAGCCAGACTCATCACGAAAAAGAGGGAGAGGACTCAAATCAATAAAATTAGAAATGAAAAAGGAAAGTTACAACAGACACCACAGAAATACAAAGCATCCTAAGAGACTACTACAAGCAACTCTATACCAATAAAACAGACAACCTGGAAGAAATGGACAAATTCTTAGAAAGGTATAACCTCCCAAGACTGAACCAGGAAGAAATAGGAAATATGAAGAGACAAATCACAAGTAATGAAATTGAAACTGTGATTAAAAATCTTCCAACAAACAAAAGTCCAAGACCAGATGGCTTCACAGGTGAATTCTATCAAACATTTAGAGAAGAGCTAACACCCATCCTTCTCAAACTCTTCCAAAATATTGTGGAGGAAGGAACACTCCCAATCTCATTCTATGAGGGCACCATCACCCTGATACCAAAACCAGACAAAGATACTACAAAAGAAGAAAATTACAGACCAATATCACTGATGAATATAGATGCAAAAATCTTCAACAAAATACAAGCAAGCAGAATCCAACAACACATTAAAAGGATCAGGGGCTTCCCTGGTAGCACAGTGGTTGAAAGTCTGCCTGCCGATGCAGGGGACACGGGTTCGTGCCCCGGTCCAGGAAGATCCCACATGCCGCAGAGTGGCTGGGTCCGTGAGCCATGGCCGCTGAGCCTGTGCGTCCCAAGCCTGTGCTCCGCAACGGGAGAGGCCACAACAGTGAGAGGCCCGCGTACCGCAAAAAAAAAAAAAAAAAAAAAAAGGATCATACACCATGATCAAGTGGGATTTGTCCCAGCAATACAAGGATTCTTCAATGTATGCAAAACAATCAATGTGATACACCATATTAACAAATTGAAGAATAAAAACCATATGATCATCTCAATAGATGCAGAAAAAGCTTTTGACAAAATTCAACAACCATTTATGACAAAAAATCTCCAGAAAGTGACCATAGAAAGAACCTACCTCAACATAATAAAGGTCATATACGACAAACCCGCAGCAAACATCATTCTCAATGAGAAAAACTGAAAGCATTTCCTCTAAGATCAGGAACGAGACAAGGATGTTCACTCTCACCAGGAAGCAACCTAAATGCCCATCGACAGATGAATGGATAAAGAAGACGTGGTACATGTATACAATGGAATATTACTCAGCCATAAAAAGGAATGAAATTGGGTCATTTGTTGAGACGTGGATGGGTGTAGAGACTGTCATACAGAGTGAAATAAGTCAGAAAGAGAAAAACAAATATCGTATATTAACCCATGTATGTGGAACCTAGAAACATGGTACAGATGAACCGTTTTACAGGGCAGAAGTTGAGACACAGATGTAGAGAACAAACTTATGGACACCAAAGGGGGAAAGCCACGGCAGGGGTGGTGGGGTGGTGGTGTGATGAATTGGGCAATTGGGATTGACATGTATACACTGATGTGTATAAAATTGATGACTAATAAGAACCTGCTGTATAAAAGAGAATGTGCCTTCTTGATAAAATGTTTAAAATAAGAAAAAAATAAAAATCACACACACACGAAAATAATAATCCTCTTTTTTTTTATTTACTACAATGGAAATTCCATATATTTCAATCCAATTCTTCTTCCTCTCACTGTGAACACTCAGATTCACCCATCACATTAACAGGAGAGACTTAATAGAAAGCATGCTGTTAAAATCTGAGTTTTTCCAACATCAAGAGAAACAAAAAATTACACTTGCTTCTAGGATATAGATGCTTTTCTTTTTAAAGTGTTACTGAGCTCAGGTTCGGCTACTCGCAGCTCAAAAGCCATTAATTGAGAGGCAAGTGTCAGTAGAAAGGAAAGGTGCTTTATTCAGAAAAATCAACAATCTGGGGTGAAGGTGGACTCATGTTCTGAGGCCAACTCTGAAGATTCTGCTCAGCCATGACAATTTTTAAAGGGAGAAAGGGGAAACAATTTCAGTTAATCATTAAGGTAGGAGGTCAGATTCTTCACCATTTTTCCATTGCATGCAGACCTGCTGCCTTCTCCTGATCTTCCTTTGGATGCTATCTTGATTGCATGGTTCCGCTGCACATTTGCTAAGGGGGAAGCTGGGGGTAGAGAGTTAGTCATTCTTTAACCACTTAATTCTCCATTCTTACTTCTTTTAATCCAGGAAAGGAATCAACGGGTTAGGCAAGGCATTGTGTACATTCAGTGGAGCAGAAGTCAGGAGTTAGGTTAAATGTTACCTAGTGATCTCATTTTTATGATTAAGGTTTATGGAAAACAGGATGTACAAACAGAAAAAGGGGCAAAAGAGCTGCTTACAAAAGTAACAGTGCAAAGATGAAAGTTTAGTAGGTAATATTTATTCTAGAAGGGCTGTGGTGTTGGAAAAAGGCAGTCAGATTATTTGCTTAACAAATCTATTCTGGGTTTGTAAGAGCAGAGTTAAAATGTGATTGACAGGTTCAACTTTATTTAAATTGATAAGAATTCCCAAATTATTAGGGGCAGTAAATATTCCTTTACACATATAAAAAGAATTTGTGGATTCATCTCTAAAATGTGAACTCTTCTAAAATACGTTGCATTTCAAAGTATGTTAAAAACCCAGTCATTGGGCTTCCCTGGTGGCGCAGTGGTTGAGAGTCCGCCTGCCTATTCAGGGGACATGGGTTCGTGCCCCGGTCTGGGAAGATCCCACATGCCGCGGAGCGGCTAGGCCCGTGAACCATGACCGCTGAGCCTGCGCGTCTGGAGCCTGTGCTCCGCAACGGGAGAGGCCACAGCAGTGAAACCCAGTCATCATTTAGGAGAATTAGCAAGAGATTGAAGAGATTGCTGAACCAGTAGAAAAAAATGTGACTTTATAGTGATGCTGTCTGGATTTTGAAGGAATAAAGCTGGCAGGAAAATAACTCTTGGGAGAGCACAGGGTAAGCAGAAGCCTGTTCAAGTTCGTGGAGCTTAGAGCTTGGTCAAGTGTTGGGATTCATTTAAAGAAAAAAGAATACATAAGTGTGACTATAATACTTTTATGAAAGTATTATTGGTAATGTCATATAAATTTTTGATATTGCTGTCAAATTAAGGAGACTGCTGTTTCAGTTCTCCTGTGTCTGAATTATAAAATTTCAAGGTATTTCAATTATTCCCTAGACCAGTGATCAGTTTATCATGTCTCATTGCAGCAGCATCTTCAAAGTCTTTTCTGTCTTTGCAATCTTTGTTAAAAAAAGTATTTTGTGTCAAATCAGTGAGGAATTTATTTTTCCAATGAACTCATATGGTTTGCTCCTTTTCATTAACTGGGTTATCAAATAATCCAAGAGTTTATCACTCTTTTGAAATGTTCTGTTAATGAATTATTGCTTTGGTACGATTTATGTGCTGTTTCATATGATGTGTCGAAAGTTCATCAAATATCCCACGATGTGATCTATTGTATTGGAATGCACAAAACACACAACTTCACACACACATATCTATTCACGGCTTGTAGCATGGCTATGAGTTTCTGTGTGACAATCACAGGAATTATTCTAAGTTCTATTACTTCTGATTCCTATCCAGAAAAGTATTTGGGGGTGTTTGAATGTTGTTCAAGTATATACATCAAACATATTCCTAAGAGGAGACCTATGGTAATCTCATCTTCTACCTAAAATTTTATGCATCTGGTAATTGGAAGAATTTTCCACAGACTGGCTTCTGGCTCTGTCCATGTCACATATGATTGTCTAAGACATTCCACAGGCCACTCCCAGGAATGTGAAAGGGACCAGTGCAAAGGGAGGTTCCTGAAGCTTAAGCCTCATTCATTTTTTGGAAATTCACCTCTGGCTGTAAACAGGACTCAAGTCTCTGTCACTTTCCTCCCTCTGTCCCATCAACAGAGCCCTAGTTGCAGCCTTCATTGGGTCACTCCAGAATTACTGAGAAAGCTGCCTAGCTGGATTCTCTGTACCTTGGGTTTGCTTCTTATCTATTATGATTATGTTAGTCCACCACTTAAAACCTTTCCATGGTTATTAATCATGTAAGATCAAATGGTTTAGCTATTCAGAAAGGTCAATAACATGCTGACACATAGTCTCATTTCTCTATGATTTGGATTCTTTGTAGTTTCTCTTAATGTGCCCTAAGCTTGAAAACTCCTTTCCTTTATGTGTGCTGGTATATTTCTGTTAAAATGTCCTCTTCTCCCCACTTTGTGCACCTTACTTAAGGATTATCTACTTCTCTGCCAACACTCAGCTTGAATCTCACCTTATTAGGACATTTTCCTGTAACCAAGCTCTGTACCCTGCCTGCCCCCCCAACTCACACCCCCACTGGACAATTCCCTCCATCCTGCCACCACTTACCTTGTACACATCCTTGTAATTCACTTCCCACCCTATAGTATGATTAGTTAATGCTAATTGTTGCCCTGTGTCTATTCCCCAAAACTTCAGTTTTGAGAAAGGGAAAAAATAGCCCCAGATGTCCAGGCAGCTGGCCATGTTATTCTCCTGGTGGACTTAAGCAATCTTATAGAACACCAGCCTCAGACAAGGTCCCTCTGAGGCCACTTCACCATCACGTGAAATACAGACAAAAAATGTCCCTGTGCCACGCACAAAATAACAAACACCCCCATTTGGCTGAAATGAGTGGCTTCAATTTCTTGATCAATTACAACCTTTATCATCTTCTAGTCTGGGCTGCGTTCCCCTGGATAAGATGAATTGGGATACCCAGTTAGAGAACTGCCTCCGCTTTCTGGCATCCCAAACAGGACAAACTCCTGCTTCCTCTGACCCTCTCTTGACTCACTCAGCCAGAATCCAAATCATACACTGAGTTCTTTCCAGCAGCCTCTCATGGAGATGCCATGATTCCCTATAGTGCATGTTCTCTCTCACTGCAAGGAATAACCAAACCAACTTGTCCAACTACTGCTACTGCTGGTCTTTGGTGGAGGGCACTGACAGAAATAGAAGTTCTGGGAGCTTCTTGCCTTGCCTGGCAGGCTTGGCCCAGTGATGATGCCCACATCTGAGGCCCTGTGCCTCCACCTACACCAGGTGCCACCTGCCCTGGCAAGAAGGTAAGTTCATGCTGAGTTAAACTTCTCTCTTTCCTTGAAGCCTTCTGTCGTTGTGTTTATTATGTTTTCTTAGGAATCAGGTCCCTTGGGATTTTGTTATTAGGCCAGGTTTGCATTGTTCTTTGGCAAAACTGTTTTTTAGGTCCTAACACCTGCTAGTCTAATGGCCTGTCTGCTTTTTGAATTTAGTTTTGTCTGCTTGAAACCAGGATATTTTGTCTGGCCCCAGTAGGTGATGTGTGTTTTTTGTCAAGCTCCAGAGATACAGAAATACACAAGAGCTGTCCTTACAGACTCTTGGCAGTTTTTTTGGGGTCTTTTCAGTATAAACCATACCTCCTTCAGGCTGACCTCTTGCCTTTCTTATGCTTTATCTTTAGGAGTCCAATTCTTGTGCATATCTTTCTAACTAGCACAATTGCACAAAAACAATTTGAAACCACAGAGGCCACTTTAGAGAATGTTTAATATGGATGAAATTGTTCATTTGAGCAGCACTTTAGAACAAAAGGAAACAAAATTCCAACTGTTCAATAGTCTGCTTTCTTTAATTGGTCCAAGGAGGCAATTTAGGCCCAAAATTTGCCTTAAATATTCTTTAGCTAAAGCTAATGAAAAATGTGAGAAACAATCTCTCTAAGCAGCATCTTTAAATAGTGTTCAGGATTAGCTACTGCTGACATTTCCAAAGAACTTCCCACCTTTTCTTGATCTTTTGAAGCCAAAAAATGCAGATCTGATCATAAAGAAAAATTGGCTGGCACATCATCCCGTTGCATGAACTTCAACATTTGGCTGGACATTTTCTAGAGACTTTAGGAACCAAGAATTAAAAAAGGCCTCATGAGCGAATTGCCTTATTTGTCTGAAAGAGAGACCATCTTATTTAAGTGAGAGGATCCCCCGTTCGTTTTCTTTCTTGGGGACTTAAATGTGGGCCTTTTGGTCAGATGACTTGGTAAAATTCTCAGAGACCCACATTATGTCAAAACCAGTTGCATGACACTCTCTTTCATGTGTGTATATGTCAAAATCTTTTAAAAAATACTTCTAAATTTTCTTCCCTGTCCTTACAGAAGTAGATAATTAGCTATTTGTTTAAAGACTGCTTCCTCGCATCTTTTTTGTTTCCCCTTTCTTGAGAAACTTTATAGATTAACTGATAAAAATAATCCTTCAGTTGTTATGTGCATATTCTAGGAATATTTAGTTCAAATGAACACTCAAAATTGTCTAAAAAAGAAAGAAAAAAGTTATCAAGCTACATTTCTCTTTGTAGACACTGAAAAGTATATTTACATAAAAGCCTTTGTGACTACAACTACAAGATAATAAGAAGAGACTTCAACTTCAAAATAGAAGAAAACCTTGACATGATTCAGGGTCTTTAACAATTAGTTCACTAAAAAAAAAGAAATAAAAATAGTATAATATTTTGAATTGTTTAAGACCAAGGTTCGATTACTTGTGGTTCAAACTCTCAACATTGCTTTAGAAAGTTTCCATTATTTTCATAATTATTTTTAATTAAAAAAAATTATTGATGTATAGTTGATTTACATTGTTGTGTTACTTTCAGGTGTACAACAAAGTGATTCAGATATATATATATATATATATATATATATATATATATATATATATTCTTTTCCACTATAGTTTATTACAAGATACTACATATAGTTCCCTGTGCTATACAGTAGGACTTTGTTGTTTATTTATTTTATATATAGTAGTTTGTGTCTGCTAATTCCAAACTCCTAATTTATCCCTCCCCCCCTTTCCTCTTTGGTAACCATAAGTTTGTTTTCTATGTTTTTGAGTCTGTTTCTGTTTTGTAAATAAGTTCATTTGTATTTTAGGTTCCACATATAAGTGATAACAAATGATATTTGTCTTTCTCTGTCTGACTTACTTCACTTAGTATGATAATCTCTAGGTCCATCCATGTTGCTGCAAATGGCATTATTTCATTCTTTTTTTATGGCTGAATAGTATTCCATTGTATATATATACCACATCTTTTTTTTTTTAGTCACATTTCATTTCAAAATTTTATTCCTGCACCAAATCTATACATTAGCTATAATTACTGCCAACCCGTGACCACAAGTGGATATGGGAGTCCAAGTAAAAAATTAGGAGAGGGAGAAAGTATACCACATCTTCTTTATCCATTCAGCTGTTGATGGATACTTAGGTTGTTTCCATGTCTTGGCTATTGTAAATAGTGCTACTATGAACATTGGGGTGCATGTGTCTTTTTGAATTAGAGTTTTCTCCAGATATATGCCCAGGAGTGGGATTGCTAGATCATATGGTAGCTCTATTTTTAGTTTTTTTAAGGAAGCTCCATACTGTTTTCCATAGTGGCTGCACCAATTTACATTTCCACCAACAGTGTCGGAGGGTTCCCTTTTCTCTACACCTTCTCCAGCATTTATTATTTGTAGCCTTTTTGATGATGGCCATGCTGACCAGAGTGATGTGATACCTCACAGTAGTTTTGATTTGCATTTCTCTAATAATTAGCAGTTTTTAGTATCTTTTCATGTGTTTATTAGCTATCCGTGTATCTCCTTTGGAGAAATGTCTATTAAGGTCTTCTGCCCATTTTTTTGATTGGGTTGTTTGGTTTTTTGTTATTGAATTGTATGAGCTGTTTGTATATTTTGGAAATTAAGCCCTTGTCAGTCATATTGTTTGCAAATATTCTCTCTCAGTCTAAAGGTTGTCTTTTCATTTTGTTGATGGTTCTCTTTGCTGTGCAAAAGCTTATAAGTTTGATAAGGAAGTCCTAACCACACTGATCAGACAAGAAAAAGAAATAAAACATATCCAAATTGGAAGGGAAGAGAGAAAATTGTCATTGTATGCAGATGACTTATAGAAAACCCTAAAGACTCCACATGAAAACTACTAGGACTGATAAACGAATTCAGCAATATAGCAGAATACACGATTAACATACAGAAATCAGTTGCATTTCTTTACACTAACAAGGAAATATCAGAAAGGGAAAGTAAAAAAAGAAAAGAAACCTCTTTTAAAATCACATCAAACAAAACAAAACAAACAAACTTAGGAATAAACCTGACCAAGGAGATGAAAGACTTATGCTGAGAACTATAAAACATTGATAAACGAAATTGAAGATGATTCAAAGAAATGGAAAGATATCCCATGCTCTTTGTTGGAAGAATTAATATTGTTAAAATGGCCATACTATCCAAAGCAATCTACAGATTTAATGTGATCCCTATCAATTACCCATGACATTTTTCAAAGAACTAAAACAAATAATCCTAAATTTATATGGAACCACAAAAGACTCAGATTCACCAAAGCAATCTTGAGGAAAAAGAACAAAGCCAGAGGCATAACCTTCCAGACTTCATCCAATACTACAAAGTTACAGTAATCAAAACAGCATGGTACTGGCACAAAAACAGAAACATAGATCAATGGAACAGAATAGAGAGCCCAGAAATATACCCACACACCTACAGTCAGCTAATCTTTGACAAAGGAGGCAAGAATATACAATGGAGAAAAGACAGTCTCTTCAGCAAGTGGTGTTGGGAAAGCTGGACAGCTGCATGTAAATCAATGAAGTTAGAACACTCCTTCACACCATATACAAAAAACAAACTCAAAATGGCTTAAAGACATGTATAAGACATGATACCATAAAACTCCTAGAAGAGAACCATAGGCAAAACATTCTCTGACATATATCTTATTAATGTTTTCTTAGGTCAGTCTCCCAATGCAATCGATTAAAAACAAAAAATAAACAAATAATTCATAATTTTTAAAAATTAAACATTTTATGTATAAACTTTCACTTAATTAAATACAGTGATAATGTGATTTTTTTATTAATATATTTTTATTTTAGAATAGTATTAGATGTACAGAAAAAATTGTGAAGATAGTACATAGCATTCCCATATACCCCACAGGCAGTTTCCCCTATTATTAACATCTTACTGTAATATGGTATACTTGTCACAAGAAAATGAACCAATATTGGTACATTATTATCAACTAATGTCCATACTTTATTCATCTTGCTTTAGTTTTACCTATATCCAGGATGGCATCCAGGACAGCACATTCCATTGAGTTTTTGTGTCTCCTTAGGTTCTCTGGGTTGTGACAATTTCTCAGACTTTCCTTGTTTTTGATGACCTTGACATTTTTGAGGTGTACTCATCAGATATTTTCCAGAATGTTCCTCGGTTGTGATTTCACTAATGTTTTTCTCAGGATTAGACTAAGCATATGGGTTTTTAGGAGGAAGACTGCAGAGGTAAAGCCATTTTCATTACATCATATTAAGGGTACATATTATCCACATAGCTTATCACTGTTGATCTTAGCCTTGATCACCTGGCTGAGTGATCAGGGTTTTTTGGTTCCTCTACTTTTATTCTCCCTGCCCCCTTGCATATTGTACTCCTTGGAAGGAAGTCATTATGCACAGCCCTCACTTAAGGAGGGGACAGTTTCACTTTGCCTTCTTTAATGTGGAGTATCTGCATATATTACTTGAGATTTTTCTGCAGAGGAAATTAGTCTATTACTACACACTTATTTATTTATCCAATCACTTTGTGTGTGTGTGTGTTTGTGTGTGTATGTGTTTTAGTATGTCCTTTCTGGGGGGCACAATAAGGTATTCCAGGCTCTCATCTTGTATATTCCCTGACTCAAGAATAAGCCATTTCTCCAAGGAGTTCTTTTTCCTTTTATTGGAGAATAGGATTAGAAACCAAGATATGAGTGTTAGGTGCTACCAGGGAGTCATTGCTTCCAGATCTTCTTGGCTGAAAGAGCAAGGAAATTTGTAAGTACATATACTATATACGTGTCTATATTTATGGATATTAACAGATCTATAAATATTTTTGTATGTACTCCTCTATATGAAGCTAAACATGAGTTGGTACTGATGTCTCCAACTCTAATCCATTACCTATGGATCATTTTAGCCTTCTACCCTTGCTTATATGTAACTTCCTGCTTTAACAGTGAGAACTCTTGCACCCACCCTCTACCATTCAATTCCTTTCTAATTCCATATATGTGTATGGTAGTTTCAGGTGTGTTAACCCATATCTTGAAAGAAAACAACACTTTCATCTAGAGTACAGTGCTTATGCACATTTCCTTTGCCTCAGTCTTACAATATATACTCATTTCGGAAACTACTTAGGTCGGCACTTTTTCTCCCCACTCTCTTCGGTGAGGTTGTGTCATACATTTGTAATACAGTGAGTTTCTTTTGTCACAGTCTACATGCAACCCTGTAACTCCCTGACTTCCCAAATGATTTTTGAACATTTTTATACATAAGGTTCCTCTTTGTGCTGTAAAGTTCCATGAATTTTGACAAATTCATGTATGGTTTCATGTATTCACCATTATGGAATCAAACAGAATAGTGTCACTACACTGAAAGATACCCTATGATTCAACTATCTTCCCTTTCCAAATCCCTGGCAACCACTCTTTCTTGTCTCTATATAATGAAATCACACAGCATGTGGTCTTTTCAGAATGTTTTCTTTCACTTAGCAATATGCATTGAAGATTCACATGTTTTTGTACCCCCTGATAACCTCATTTTTGTTTATTGCTAAATAATACTTCATTCTATTCCATCCAAAGTTTGTTTACATATTCACAGATTTGAAGGATGTCTTAGTTACTTCCAGTTTTTGGCAATTATGAATAAAGTGGCTACGAACATTTATGGGTAGGTTTTCGTGTGGGCAGAATTTAAAATCAGTTGGGTAAATACCTAGGAGCGCAATCACTAGATCACATGATAAAGAACATGTCTGACTTTGTAAGTAACTGTGAAACTCTTCCAAAGCAGCTGTACCATTTTGCATTCTTACCAGCAATGGAGGAGAGTTCCTTTTGCACCGTGTTCTTGCCAGCAACTGGTTTTGTCAGCTTTTTGGGTTTAGTCATTCTAATACATTCTTAGTGGTATCTTATTGTTGTTTTAATTAGCATTTCCTTAATAAAAAATGATGTTGAATACATTTTCATGTGCTTATTTGCAATCTTCGTAGGTTCTTTTATTCTATTCTGATCTTTTGCCCTATCAGCATTCAAGGATCTCCCTACTACAACAAGAGGACCTTCCTGCCTTACTGCACATACATGATCCTATGTGCTGTTCCTTACTCTGTTATAGCCTCCAGCAGGCCAGGCTGGGGCCTGTCATATTTGATCTGATGATCAAATGACACATGATAGAAAAATTTTAAAACATGTAAGTATAAAAATATATACCTATCCACACTTCCATCCATGAAGTAGCCAACTCAAGCAATTTGTCACAACTCCTTCCAGACTTTTTTCTTCTGTGGGATTATTTTTCTTTACATATTTTTTTCTTTATGTTAGATATATAATTTATTTTCAACTTTTTCTAATCTTAAATCATGCTGAAACAAACCACATGCTTCATAAATCTTTGACCTCATTTCAGATGAAACCCCAGAATTAGAATTATCACGTCACATTTTAAACAGCCCTTTAAAGGTTCTTTGATACACACATCCAAGTGTTTTTTCACAAAATTGTTAACATTTTATTTCCACTCGTGGGGACTGAGAACGCCTGTCATTACACTCCCACCAGCACTGAGCAAGGTCAGTGGTTTTCATCTTCATCAGGCTGTCAGACCAGCATGGTATCTTGTGGTAATTTTTTGTATTTAATTTACTAGATAAGTTTGAACGTTCTCTATTATGCTTGAAATTAATTTCCTGTGGTAGTTTTTGTAAAGTACTCACTTGTGGTCTCAGTGCCACTTCTCTGCAGTCTGAGTCACAGCCACTGACCGCTTCTCTAGCTGTCCTGGAAACATGGGAAGGGAGGGTGTGGTGCACAGACCCGAGGTTTAACCTCAGGCTAAGCCAGAGCCACACGACAGCCTCTCCATTTTAACAGGAGACAATGGCTAACTCTCTGGGCCTCTGTTTCCTCCTTTGTGAGGGAGGGGCATTGCCTATGCTTCACAGGGCTGTTGTAAGGATGACATGGGATAATGCATGTGACAGGGCTTCCTCTTTTTAAGTTGTTTGCACAGGATTGCTTGAAGATTTAGCTATTGTATAAATCTATCCATTGCCATGAACAGGGAATTTACTATTTATAGAAGACATGTTATATGCAGAAGATGGGGCTGGCTTCAGTGAGGGGTGTATAAGGGAAACCAGTACAGGGTTCAGGCTGTGGAATACGGTCTATGTAGATAACTTTTATTTTTTTGTTGAAGGACTAATTTTGAGGAACAGCAGTTTACAGACTACATATATATAAAATGCTTCATCCTTCTGCCTTGACAGAGACTTAATAGTTTGTAAGCTTGCTCACTGCCAGTCAGCATGAAAGGAAGTAGATCTGCCCACATTATTGGTTTACCACTTCTCTGCAGACTCTAAGTGACCCAGCAGCTGAGGGTGTGTACACAAATGTGAGCAGCGAAAGAAGAGTAACAGTGGACTTAGGGGGAATTACAAGCTACAAGTCAACATCAGTGAAGCAGAACAGGCAGAAAAACCAGCTGACAATTTTAACAAAAATGTAATAAGGCTTAAAAGGAGGTTCAGTTAGAGCACAAAATTACTTTCCCAAATCTAAATGTTATAGACAAACTGGAAAAATATTTCACAATTTAGAACAAAAGTACCAAAGGAGTAGAAATAATGAAAGAAAAAATGTTAGAAACTGAAAGTAATTTGAGGAACTATAACAACCAAATGATTCAGCAGTCCAAAGAGATAAAAATAAACAGCTCAAAGAGAGATAATGATTAAATAAAAGAAGGAAAATTTCTCTTGAGTCAAAACTGAATATCCACATACAAAAGAATGACATTGGGTCCTTATCTTGTACCATATACAGAAATTAACTCAAAATGGATTAAAGACTTAAACATAAGATCTGAAACTGTAAAACTCCTAGAAGAAAACATAGGAGCAAACCTTCATGACATTGGTCTTGACAACGATTTCATGGATATGACACTAAAAGCACAGGTAATAAAAACAAAAATAAACAGGTGAGACTACATCCAACTAAAAAGCTTCTGTACAGGAAAAGAAACAATAAACAGAGTAAAAATGCAACCAGCAGAATGGGAGAAAATATTTGCAAGCTATATATTTGATAAGGGGGTTAATATCCAAAATATATAAGGAGCTCCTGTAACTCAATAGTAAAAACACTAATAACCCAATTAAAAAATGAGCAAAGGACCTGAACAGACATTTTTCCAAAGAAGACATAAATGGCCAACAAGTACATGAAAAGGTTCTCTACATTACTAATCATCAGGGAGTGCAAATCAAACCCACAATGAGACATCACTTCACATCTATTAGGATGGTCATTATCAAAAGTACAAAAGACAACTTTTGGTGAGGATATAGAATCCTTGCACACTATTGATGGAAATGCAAAATGGTGCAGCCACTATGAAAAACCATCAAAAATTACAGATAGAACTACCATATATCCAATAATTCCACTTCTGGGTATTTATCCAAAAGAATTGAAATCAGGATCTCAAAAAGATATTTTTACTCCCATGTTAATTGCAGCATTATTCACAATAGCTAAAATATGGAAACAACTTAAATCTTCATGGACAGATGAATGGATAGAGAAAATGTGGGATATATACATAAAATGGAATGCTATTCAACCTTAAAAAAGAAGGAAATTCTGCAATATGCGACAGCATGGATTAACATTGAGGGCATTATGCTAAGTGAAATAAACTGGTCATAAAAATACAAATACTGCATGATTCTACTTATAAGCGATATCTTAAATAGTCAAATTCATAGAATCAAAAAGTGAAATGGGGGTTGCCAGGGACTTGGAAAAGGAGTAAATGGGGAGTTACTAATCAATAGGCACAAAATTTCAGTCAAGCAAGATGAATAAGCTCTAGAGATCTGTGTACAACACTGTACCTGCAATCAACAATAATGTATTGTATATTTAGAATTTTGTTAAGACAGTGGATCTCATGTTAAGCATTCTCTCCACAATAAAATAAAATAAAAAATAAAGTCTTGAGTCTGCAGATTGAAAAAGCTCATTAGGTAGAGAAAAGATTAATTTAAAAAGTGAAGAGATGCCTAGACATATCTTTTTGAAATCCTGACATTCCAAGTATAAAGTGAAAATTGTTTCGGCTTCCAAAATAAACTTAAACAATTGAAATAAGATTAGCATTAGACCTTTCTTCTCTGGCCATGGACCTCAGAGACAGTGTAATAATGTCAACAAAATACTAAGAGGTAAGGATTTTGACCCAAGAACATATTCCTAACTAAACATCATTCACTTGTCAGGGTTAAAGTCAGTATTTTTGGATATACCTTGATTTAGAAAATATCAGCTGACAGTTGTAGGTAAATAAAACTTGTGAAAGTTTCTGAAACAGAGAGTGCTTCAAGCAGAAGAGAAATCTCAAGACAGATGGGAAGATTGCTGACCCCTGAATCTTGCAATATCTAAAATTTTAAAAAATAACTATAGTTTGATGGAGAAATAGTACCACATATGTTAATTAAGGATTGCTGAAACAGAAGAGATATAATTTAAGAGCAAACCCATGGAAATATTTAAACATACATTTAAAGAAAACATTCCATAAAGAAAAACAATTTTAAATCTACAAACTGATCGTCTAGGAAAAACTGACACAGAAAAGTATACTAACAAAATTATTGAAAAGCATACTAACAAAATTATTGAACTTCAAGACTAGAAAAACAGTTCCTTTGCATCCATGTAGATGATTGCCACATTTAATGAGAAAGGAATAACAAAACAAAACACATGACTGCTTTTAAGCCTTAGCCTTCTCCATATACACATTTAATATTAGAAGAAAGTAGAATAGTACTTTCTAAGTTCTCATGGAATGGAAGTATAGCCAAAATTCTATTCCAAGGCAAAGAGCTTTTTAATTATAAAGGCAGCAGAACAAACATTGTTAAATCATTGTAGGTCCTTTTAGCAGGTCCTGAAGAAAGTGCTGAAGACAAATTTCAGAAAACCAACAGATGAATGAATATATTATGGGAAAAAGACGGCAATTGCACTACATCTATTTAATGAAACAAGACTAGAGTCAGTGTGGGAATTATGATTAGAGAATATGCTGTGAATGTTGCAGACCCTAATGCTGTATAAAACACCCAACCAGCCCAAGCTCCAAAGGCAGTAGGAGAAAGGGTAAATGATAACTTGAGTATTTTGATGCCTTTGTCTTGTGTCAAGACAACCATTTCAAAATGAATAAATAAGATAATATTGGGATACATATTTTTAAACTTTAAAGGAAAACACTAAAATAATAATCAACTAAAATACAGTGTGGAAGAGAGAGGAGAGGTGCTTATCACTGGGAATACACTAGGAATATTATTACAGTAAGGAAATAATGGGGACCATTTAAAGAAACAGAGGATTCAGTTTTTAAATGTGTTAAAGGTATAAAGTTCATTGCTGGAACAAAAATTAAATAAAATCCTCTGGGTTGGCAAAAGATACACAACACTATAAATGAAAGCAAACACCATAAATGAAAGATATAACCACAAAAGAAATTACAGTAACATAATTCACTGACAGAAATTCTACCCAAACTTTAAAGAATAGGTAAGTCTAAGTCTGTGTAAACTGTTGAAGAGCAGAGAAAAAGCAGAAAATCTTTCAAATTATTTAAATAAAATTTAAAAATCATAGAACAATTAAAAGAGCAAATAAAAAAAACCTACTGACTGACCTATCATAAATGTTGATGCAACATCCTAAATTAATTTTTTTTTTTTTTTTTTTTTGGGTGCGGTTGGCGGGCCTCTCACCACTGCGGCCTCTCCCGCCGCGGAGCACAGGCTCCAGACGCGCAGGCCCAGCGGCCATGGCCCAGGGGCCCAGCCGCTCCACGGCATGCGGGATTCTCCCGGGGCACGAACCCGCGTCCCCTGCATCGGCAGGCAGACTCCCAACCACTGCGCCACCAGGGAAGCCCCCTAAATTAAATATTAATAAAAGATTCTGTCAGACAACATTAAAATAATTGACAAATTTCTGGTCTATTTTTTTTAAAATGCAAGTATAGTTTAAGACAGAAATCTCAATATAGTTTTCTGAGTACAATGCAATTTTATTACTATAACTGATACTTTTGCATATAAAACATGATCATCTCTGTAGATGCTGAAAAGACATTTAAAAAAAAAATCTAACATTTATTTTCGATCAAGTCCCTTTAAAAAATAACAGTAGAGGGCTTCCCTGGTGGCATAGTGGTTGAAAATCTGCCTGCCAATGCAGGACACAGGTTCAAGCCCTGGTCTGGGAAGATCCCATATGCCACAGAGCAACTGGGCCCGTGAGCCACAACTACTGAGCCTGCACGTCTGGAGCCTGTGCTCCACAACAAGAGAGGCCGCGATAGTGAGAGACCTGTGCACCGTGATGAAGAGTGGCCCCCACTCGCCGCAACTAGAGAAAGCCCTCGCACAGAAACGAAGGCCCAACATAGCAAAAATAAATAAATAAATTTATTTAAAAAAATAAAAAAATAACGGTAGTTTCTTAACATAATGAAATCTTGTGTGTGCACGTTTGCATGTGTGTACACGTGTCTGTGAGTAATCTCAAATTAAAGGCCAGTGTCATGTTTAATGAGAAAACACAAGAATCTCTTCCATTAAAATAGGTAAAAGGAAAGGATAAAACATTGCCACTAGTATTTAACATTGTTCCAGAATTACTAGCTAATGCCAAAAGCCAAAAATATATGGAAGAGAAGAGAAAAAATGGCCATTATTCACAGGTGATATATTTGTGTATTTGAAATATGTAAGAAAATTGGAGGAAAAAATATTACAAGCAAATAGAAGATGAAATCAGCCGATTAAGTACAAAATTAATACACACAGAAATTAATTGACTTCATATATACAATCTACAACAAGTTAAACAGTATAATGGTAGAAAGACTATTATTTTTAGCAGTAACAATAAACTTTTAGAAATAAAGTTAATAAGAAATGTGAAAGCTCTTATATGAAGAAACATGTAAGATACTCCTTAGTGATACAAAAGATGAACAAGTGAAAAGGTGCGCCATCCTCTTGGATAAGAAGAATTAGCATCCTGATGACATTGATTATCACTCTAGTAATTTACACATTTAACATAATTGCAACAAAATACCAACAGAGTATGTTTGTGGGAACTAGACAAGCTGATAATAAAGTTTGTATTAAAAAATAAAGAAATAATTGCTAGGAAAATAAGTAAGAGTGATAGGGGAGGAACACCTTCCCCAGAATTTAAAACATATTGTTAAGATTTTATAATTAAAAGAGCGTGAAGCCTGCTCTTGAAAAGAAAGATGAATGGGAAAAAAAAGTTGCAAAATAGATCTAAATTCATATGACCAGTTTGGAATAAAAATCGGTAGAGAACAGATCTGTAATGAGATTGGGAAACTGCATTTACAAGTAAATTTATATGCCTTCTTTATATCTTTACCAAAAATAAATTACAGATACATCAAATATTTAAATCTAGAAACCAAAGCCAAAACTTACCTCAATAAAATGAGACAATGTTGATAAGTAGTAGGGAATTCCTTTTTAAGTATGATTAAAAAACACAGCAGCATAAGGATGGTGGTTGCCAGGGGCTGAGTGAGGAGAGAATGAAGAGTTAGTGTATAAGTGTAGAGTTTCAATTTGTAGGATGAAAAAGTTCTGGAGATGGAAGGTGGTGGTGGTTGCACAACAATGTGAACATACTTAATGCCACAGAACTTCACACTTAAAAATGGTTAAAATGGTCAGTTTTATATATGTATATATTTTACCATACACACAAAAATACAGTAACATCAAACAACATATGAAAAATAAATTATAGTAATTAAAAAAATAATAGCAACCACCCATCACCATAAGCAAAGTCAGAAGACAAATAAAAATCTGGGAACATTATATTCCATTTATATGACAGAAAAGTATAAAATTTCTTAACCTGTAATGGGCTTCTGCAAATCAGAATACTCAACAAACCAATAGAAAAATAGGGAAGGATTTTACCCTTTCACAGAAAAGAAAATTAAGATTGCTCCTATACATATGCATAGGTAGTAAAGTAAAATCATAATGCCATTTTCCCCTCATCAGATTGTCAAACATAGAGATGGCTGATGGCACACTCTGTCAGCAGGTGTGCAGGGACATAGGCACTGTATGATGCTGGTGAGGGCATAATTGGACCATAACCATTAATATTTAGAAAGCATACATCCTTTGTCCCAATTGCACTGATAGAAATATAGTGTATGAATATACCCACACTTGTGCAAATGGAAAATGTGTGGGAGCATTCATTGCAGCTTTGCAGTGTAACCGAACGCAAGTTCATGCGCCCGACACACAGTGAGGTCAAACAAACCGAAATATCGGAGTTTGGAGCTGAGTAATTTTATTGCAGGACCATGCAAGGAGAGAGGTGGCTCATGCCCCCAAAACCCTGAACTCCTCAAATGGTTTCAGCAAAGCACTTTTAAAGGCAAGGTGAGGGAGTTGTGTGGTTAGTTGTTGCAAACTTCTTGGTGTAGGAATCCTTTGTTCTTGCAGATGTCCACGTAGGTCAGGTCACAATGTTCCTATAAACCTCCAATAAAACAAATGTTATTCTCTTTTCTGCAACTTTTTCTCCCTATATGAATGAATTAAAGTCAGAGCCCTGAGAATGGACTATCCTGTATATTTCAGCCTATAGGCAACATTCTTTTACAAAAGGTGCAGAGCCAGCATGACTAAGCACAGGCAATAGAACAGATCTAATATGGAGTCAGATTTGTTCTTCCCTATTAATTATAGTAGTAGCAAAAGATTGGGGAAAAATAGTTAAATGAAGAGTGTGCAGCTGCTAAAAGGAATGAGCCAGCACTGTATAAACTAATGTGAAATGAACTCCAAGATTTATTACTGAGAGGGAAGAGTGAGGTGCAGAGCAGAGTGTACTTGCCTCCTACCATTCATTTGAAACAGTACATAGAGATGAATGTATTTGGTAAGCACTGTTTCTGGAAATACATATAAGAAATTAATGACAGTAAATGCACGGGAAAGGAAACTGGGAACACAGGAAAAGGGTGGGTGGGTTACACACTTTGCTTTTGTATTAATTTCCTGTGGTGCCATAACAAATTTCCATGAACTTTGTGGCTTAAAACAACAGAAAATTAGTCTTCCATAGTTCTACAGGCTAGAACTTGAAATCAACAAGCTTGAAATCAAGGTGTGGTTGGGGCTATGTGCTCTCTGAGGCTCTAGGGGAGCACCCCTTCTTGCCTCTTCATCATCCAATCCCTGCCTCTGTCTTCACCTGGCATTCTTCCCTCTGTGACTCCAGGTGTCCTCATCTCTGTCTTAAGGACACCAGTCACTGGCTTTGGGGCTGACCCTAAATCCAGGATAATTTTATCTGGAAATCCTAAACTAATTAGATCTGCAAAGATCCTATTTCCAATAAGGTCACATTCTGAGGTTCTGGGCGGACATGAATTATTTTATTTTTTATTTTTGCAGTACGCGGGCCTCTCACTGTTGTGGCCTCTCCTGTTGTGGAGCACAGGCTCCGGACGCGCAGGCCCAGTGGCCATGGCTCATGGGCCCAGCCGCTCCGCAGCATGTGGGATCCTCCCGGACCGGGGCACGAACCTGTGTCCCCTGCATCGGCAGGCGGACTCTCAACCACTGCACCACCAGGGAAACCCATGGACATGAATTTTTGAGGTACACTCTTCAACTCAGTACAACTTTTATTCTTTTTGATCTTTGGAAATTTGTACTATGTTTATCACATACTCAAAATAAATAAATTGGATAATTAAAAACTATCAACAACACAAGTCCCTGTTTATAAATGTGACTATATAGTGACATTTGTTTACATATCTATGTGTATTTGTATTTTTTATAAGGTATAAATTTCAGAATGCACTCACCGGGTTAAATTGGCTATCCAGGGGAGGGACTAGAGGTGAAAAGGTAAAGGGGAACAGAGAGCTTATGGCCATGCTTTCTACAGGTCTCTATCATGGTTTATAGGACAGAATACATGTTTTATATTGTGATTTAAAATTTTTTTTAATTAATTAATTAATTTGCTTGTGCCAGATCTTAGTTGTGGCTGGCAAGCTCCTTAGTTGTGGCATGCACATGGGATCTATTTTCCTGACCAGGGATCGAACCTGGGCCCCCTGCATTGGGAGCGTGGAGTCTTAACCACTGCGCCACCAGGGAAGTCCCTATATTGTGATTTTTGGGAGCATGATTTTATGAACTATTTATTTTTAAATAAATGTATTTGAGTCCTAAGACATATCTTTATAACTTAGAATAAACTCCACTACTGAATTTTAAAATGACAATGAGAGGATTAACAATGTTTTTTATTATTGTAAAATGTCAGTATCTAAGTTATTTGAGAAGTAGGTGATTTTCTCATCTCACATACTAAAATTAAACCTGGTCACACTGCAGTACTAAAATGTCATGTGTGACCATGCCCCTGAGCTGGTGAACACAGACAGACTGTGAGAGGTAAGAGGTTTGGATGCTCTGGTTATTATGGTGGAGGGGAGGAAAACATTGACCTTGACTCTTTTAGGGTCCCTGGCTGGGCCTGAAAATTAAACAAATTAAACAAAGATAGATTAACAGGAGAAAAGCATACATATTTTATTGAATTTTTACACGTACATGGAAGCCTTCACCAGAGAATGAAGACCCA
Source organism: Grampus griseus (assembly GCF_964374135.1). NCBI lineage: Eukaryota > Metazoa > Chordata > Mammalia > Artiodactyla > Delphinidae > Grampus > Grampus griseus. The sequence goes on from NC_139018.1 coordinate 123,667,437, forward strand.
GAGAAGTGACCAGAGCAGGAAGCTTTCACACCTCTTAGACAAAGAAACAATACATTTGTGAAGAATGGACAAGACAAAGGGGTTTGGGCTCAGGGAGTAAATGGTGAAGAAGTAACAAGGAAGAAAAGGGTGAGTTTAACAAGGTTTGTACAGATTTTCTGGCCCCAAATTCCTAATCTCTGGTGAAAAGAATGCCTTCCCTCCTCCTGGTACAGAGAGGGCACCTTCCACACAGAAGTTTTATGACCTGTTTCAGGGAAGAAGGGTGACATGGGAGGAGGTCAGAGTGACCTTCTTGTTTCTGCCACTTCCCCCAATTCCTTCATTCTTAGAAATTTGATGTGCCAAGGTGCTGTACTTTGGGGTAGTGTGTCCTGAACCCCATCAGCTGTCAGAGTGGGGGTCTACCATCTGTCCCTGGAGTGGGGACCCCTGAGGGCTGTCATGGCAGAATAAACAGGTGGTGGATGGGCAGAGGTGGGACAGGTCAAGAAAGTTTGGGATCACTCAATTCATCAAGCAGCCTGCTCTTTCTTGCAGGGGAAACACAGCAGATGAAAAATACCCCAAACCATGATATTTTCAATAAATATCTCTGCCTGGCAAAATAACTCTAGAATATACCTTAGGTTGATCTAGAGTGTTTTTTTTGTATAGAAAATATAGTCTTCTCTCCAGTCCAGGTCTTCAGGGATTTACACTCATTCTTGTTTGATGACAAAGGGAAGCCTGGAATGCCCTAGTCATGGGTATCACCTGTGGGAAATCCTGCCCCAGGGAGGGGGCAGGGCAAGCTGGAGGGTGATCTTGCCTGCTTTCTGCAGGTTACCCAGCCTGTAAATCAGACAGAGGTCACAATGCTTGTTAACTGCCTAAGAAGGAGCAATGGAGACATCTTGTGAATCTTTCTTCAGAATTTAGCTCTTATTGAAAACCCAGGAAGCTTAAACACAGTCTGTGCCCCAGGAGTTGGGCATTGTGGGAAAAAACTCTTGTTAAGGCAATCCTTTTTGAGAGCCCACTTCCAACATCCATTTTCTTTCTTTGGAGAAATTAAGTATAAAGCCACCCAGGTGCTAGAGAAGGGGGCCAAGAGGGCTGGCAAGGATGGGACCAGTGTTGGGGAGGTGCACACTCCTGAGGCTGAAGTGTGAATGTCCGTGGTGCCATGACAATCCTTAGAGCCTCTGATGACCTTCCCAATACCAAGGCACCAGAGAGATGGTGTGGAAGACACCTCATCTTGCCAAGATGTGGAAATGTTTGGCTTCTGGGACCAGGTGCAGACAATGAGATGGAAATACTATAACCCTTTTGTGGGCTTTTATTTTTCCCTTGGATTGAAACACTGTAGCTAGAACCATGCTAGGGGTGCTGGGTTTCCTCTTGCTGAGGCACCTTGTGGGGCAATAAATCAGAGCACTGACCCATAGGAATGATTCGTTGTGTCAGCGCACAGGAGCTCACCCCTCCACCCCACTATGTGTGACTGATATGCAGGAGGGTGGCAGGAAGAGATGGGGACAGTGTTCAACATCACAGTTCATGTTCTTATTGGCATAAATGTGTTACTGAAAAAGTTCACGTGCCTGATGCACAGTGATGCCGAACAAACTGAAACATTGGAGTTTGGAGCAGAGAAAATTTATTGCAGAGTCATGCAAGGAGATGGGTGGTTCATGCCCCAAAAGCCCCAAACTCTCCAAAGGGTTTCAGCAAAGCACTTTTAAAGGCAAAGTAAGGAAGGGGTGTGGTTAGTTATTGAAACTTCTTGGTGCAGGAATCCTTTGTTCTTGTAGCTGTCCACTTAGGTCAGGTCATGATATTCCTGTAAACCTCCAACAAGACAAATGTTATTCTCTGTTCTGCAACTTTTTATCTCTAAATGAATGGACTCTTAAAGGTCAGAGCCCTGAGAATAGGCTATCCTGTATATTTCAGGCTATAAGCAACATTCTTTTACAAAAGGTGCAGAGCCAGCATGACTAAGCACAGACAACAGAGCACAAATGTTAGAGCTAAAGGAATAGATCCAATATGGAGTCAGATTTGTTCTTCCCTATTACAAATGCACCTCCCATTTGTTTAAATTGCATGTAAATGGGGAGAAATAAGTTGATCCATGCTAATATTCCCAGGTACAGTGGGCTAACTTCATAATTGCCCCTTGCCTCCCTCTAAGGTCTCAGAATTTTGAATACTATTGTTCATTTAAATTGTCTAATTTTCAGTGTGGGTTATCACAAAAGTGATGAGATGCACATTTAATGGTTATCTACTAGGAAGCTCTCTTGTAGGAATAAAATGGGAAGGAGAGGATTTGCCAATATAGGCTATGGTTCTCAAACCAACCTTTATTTTAACTGAAATAAAGTTGCACATAAGTCTTTTATAACATATTAATTTCTCTTTGTATTGGCACTCCTGTGTGCCTTTTGTTACCTATATTACTTATTTGTGTCTTCCCCATTTTACTGTTTATTTTATTTTCTTAAAGTTTGTTTTATTGGTGATTTCATAGAATATTCTTTTGGTGCTGCTGATCATCTGAAAGTCTTGTGTGTGTGTTTATTTTATTGAATCAAATTGTTTTTCTCTTATTAATTTTTTCCTTCTAGTTTCTTTGGGTTTATTGTGTTCTTGTACCTAGATTCTTGGACGGAAAACTTACTTTAATTTATTTTAATCTATCTTTGAATCTAATCAATGCTTTTGAGAATATCTGTTTTTCTGAATGTCCCTCTTGCCTTCCCCATTCCATGTATTATTCAGTTAAAAATAGTTTGTGGCTTCTACTTCTATTTGATTTCTAATTTAAAACTATGTAAACGTTTGGCTTTTTAAAATTGTTTTCTTATTTTATTGCTTTGTGAAAATAAATGTGGTTTAAATGATATTAACTTGAAATTTATGGCTACTGCCTTAGTGGTTCAGGATATGGTTAATATATGTTGAAAACTATACATGTGTTTGAAAATAAAGCACATTCTTTCATGAATTAATGTAACCTTGGTAATTGTGACTACAAATCCTCTCTGTCTTTAATTATTTGAGCTATTTGATCTGTTCCTTTCTGAAAGAGGTGTGATTAAATCTATCACTATGTAGAATTTGGAGTTCCTATATTTTGGAGCTACAGTGCTTTCCTTTAAAATTTTATCAACATACATTCCTACACAATACATGGTTAAAATTTTATGTTTTTGGAAATCATCAAAATGGAAGCACATGGTATTCTTTTTTTTCTTTCAGTTTTATTGAGATATAATTGACATACAGCATTGTATAATTTAAGATGTACAGCTTGATGACTTGACTTACATATACTGAGAAATGATTACCAAATTAAGTGTAGTTAACTTCCGTCATCTCACATAGATACACACACACACACACACACACAAACATGCACACACATGCACACACAAAATATTTTTTCCTTGTGATGAGAACTTTTAGAATTTACTCTCTTAGCAACTTTCATGTATACCATGCAGCAGTGCTAGCTACAGTCATCATGTTGTACATTACATTCCTGGTACTTATTTATCTTATAACTGGAAGTTTGTACCTTTTGACCACATTCATTCAATATTTATTCTTGTGTGACTTGCTAATTTTACTCATCATTAGATTTCTAAGATTGACTCATACTGGTGAGGCCAGTATCAATCTGTGACCTCTTTAGGATAAATCCTCAATCTGAGATTTCAGAGTCTCACTGTGAGAAGTATGAGTTCAGCGCACCAGCCACATGGGGGCCAGCCTGTGGTGCTGTGTCCCCCAAAGTTGGAGGCAGCCCCATTCCCTCGCTGCAGCCTCCTTGGTGCCAGTGTCCCTGGGGCTGTGCCCTTGGAGTCCCTGCTTCCCACAGGTCCTTGAACTGCCTCACCCTTCCTCCAGGATGTGGTATGTGTCCAGGAGGCACCGTGGGCTACAACACCCCTTGTCCAACTGTCCCTGCTTCTACTTCTTTCCCAGGCTTTGATTCTTTCTTATCTTGCTGACTCACTTCAAAAATATTTTAAAACTTTTCTACTATTTTAAATTGTTTTCATTAGGAGGGGTCTTCAGGATATTTATATTACTCTGTCTAAGCTCATTCTGCTCACTGCACGGCAGGCCAGTAAATTGGCAGATGAGGTGTTGGGGCAAGGAATAACGACTTTATTCAGAAAGCCAGCAGATGGAGAAGATGGTAGACTAATGTCCTAGAGAACCATCTCACCCTAGTCAGAATTCAGGCTTCTTTTATAATAAAAGGGGAGGGGGTGTGCTTGGTTGTTGCAAATTTCTTGGTGTCAGAATCCTTTTTTCTTGCAGCTGTCCCTCCAGGTCAGGTCATGATACTCCTGTAAACCTCCAACAAGACAAATGTTATTCTCTGTTCTGCAACTTTTTATCTCTGTATGAATGGAAAAGGTCAGAGCCTTGGGAATCGGCTATCCTGTATATTTCAGGTTATAGGCAACTTTCTTAACTCTAAGCAAAAGCAATAGAATACAAAGATTAAAGTTAAAGAAACAGATCTAATATGGAGTCACATTTGTTCTTCCCTATGACATTTAGTGTACCATACCGTCAGAAAAGGAAGTCGATTAATTCTTGATTTTTGCTTAAATTTAAAAAGTTAAATAAATGTATTCAAGAAGTTTTAGGAATCAGAAAGAGAAGAAATGAAAATCACAAATAACCCAGCACCAAAAAAGAATCCCTGGTATTTTATCTATATATACTCTTCTATGCTTTTTTCCCCTTTGCATATACAGATTCTTAAACCAAAACTTTAACTTAAAAGTTTTGACATATAATTTTCTAGACCATTTTCTCTGCACATACAGATTTTTAAACAAAAAAAAAATTTAGAACTATAATCTTCCTATACTTTTGGCCTTATTTTTATACTCAGCAATATTTTATGAGCATTTCCTTTATTATTTAATATCATCCTATAAAATGATATTCAGTGTGTGCCGCCCCTGGTGATGTCCTTTCTGCTATTTCCTGAATACGCCTGCCCTGCCCCAGGCTTTCATACTTGTTTTCTCCCTCCTGACCCTCTCTGGCCCAAACACTGCCTGACTCAGCCCTCCAAGGGCACCTCCTCAAGCTGGGCAGGGGGAAATGGCATGCCCGATCCACACTCAAACATCCTCCTCTTCTCTGCTGCCAGCGGCGGTGATCAACAGCCGAACTCCTACTCTCTATCTGTGAATTTATTTATTTCTTCTGGAGGAGAGCAACTCGGCCCATTTTTTCCACTGCTGGTTCTTTGGCACCTAGAACTGTGCCTGGCACACAGTAGACCCTCAGTACTTGTACATTTGCCTTGTGTGTATTACTCTGGTTGTGATGTAGCTGCTCTTGCCCAAGCATATTAACATGGAAAGGGGCATCCCTAAAGAATGGACTGTTTTCCATTTCTTAAAATTAAGAAGCAGGAAACTCCAGCTGCTAGCAAAGAATGCAGTGGGCTGGTCACCTGCTTTGTACCCTTCAACACTTGCTCCCTCCCTGCCCCACCCCTCCTCATCCACCAAAGCATCGTTCCTACTCCACATCTAAATGAGGCTAAAGCCTGGAACAATATAGATTGTCTTCTACCTGAAACTGAACCCTCTAACTCCTTGCTTTACTGAAATTCCTTTAAGGTTATTTGCTTTTGAAATGTGTCTTTTTTTTAACATCTTTATTGGAGTATAATTGCTTTACAATGGTGTGTTAGTTTCTGCTTTATAACAAAGTGAATCAGTTATACATATACATATGTTCCCATATCTCTTCCCTCTTGCATCTCCCTCCCTCCCACCCTCCCTATCCCACCCCTCTAGGTGGTCACAAACCACCTAGCTGATCTCCCTGTGCTATGCAGCTGCTTCCCACTAGCTATCTATGAAATGTGTCTTTTTTAGGTTGCTTTTGCTTTTCTAAAAACGTATCCCTTGCCTAGGTGACAATAAGTGTCTAACATTTTAAAACTTTCTGTATTTATTTGTTCTCAGTTATTATCTTTGCCCATTTCTCTAAAATGGCATTTATTCCTTTTACTGATTTTTTATGCCTTTTATAAATTTGTAAGTGCTTTTTTCTGGGGTATTCTAATTTTTTATTTTATTTTATTCTAATTTTTATTTTATGTCTTATCCTGTTTGACCTAGAAATGTATTTCTCATTTGAGAGCACCTAAACTTTATATTTTCTTCTCTTTAATCAGTTTAAAATTATTAATTATAAAATTGTTCAGGAAACTTAAGGAAAAATATACCAAACATTGATGTACATGCTGATTGCAGTTAGCAGACATTATTGGCTTATGCTTTTGCATTAGATCATTTTTAAAAAAATGAAACATTGATTATAGAGTTATTATTAAACCCCATTGCTGCCCCTTGGCTTGCTCATAGAAGTTACCACCACCTTGAATTTGACAAGTCATCTTTAGTGTGCAAGCTTTTTTTTGTACGTTTACTCAGAATGTTTTTGTTCTTAAACAATATATCTATTCTATTTGTATGTTTAGGTATTTATGTAAGGATTATGATTCTTTATCTAATCTCACTCTATTCACTTAATATTTTGGGAGACTCTTCTGAATTGGTAGATGTAGATCTTGTTTGTCAGTTTATCATGTAACTAGGTGGTATTGACGCTGAAAGCTCAGGCTCTCTGTACTGGTGTTGAATCAAATCTTGGAGACAGAGTTTTGGGTGAAGTAGAAAAGAATAGCTGTATTGCAGGCAAAGGGGGACGCAGTGGGCTCCTGCCCCAAAAAGCTATGTGTCCCAATCCCAGAGGATTTGATGAGGGGTTTTGCAGCAGTTGTTCAAGGGTGGGGTCTCTGACAAGATTAGGGTGTGTTCAAGGTCTGCACTCCTTTAATCTCATCTCAGGTGGTCGGACTCCTAATCTTGATGAGCTTCTCTGGCCCCTTTAATCTTGCCTCAGGTGCTTTCTTTGTTGATCCTCCCTTGATTAGCAACTGTTCAAATCTGCCCTTTGGAACTCAGGGAAGGTCATGAAGGCTGTGATCTGTTCCCTGTGAACTGGAAATGGGGAACAGAAAGTCTTCTGTGCCCAGTACCTCTGCAGGGTCCTGCTCAATTTCACTATTATGTTTCCCTGTTGAGGGCACTCACCTGGTTCTATTTCATCATTACCTCGATCGAAGCCCCCATGACCATCCTGGCTCAGGTCTCCCTGGTTTTCAGGGGAGGTGTCTTAGGAGAGGCACCATTAGACTGATGTCTTTGTAGACCCTCAACCTTAGTGTGAACCTTCAAGCCACACTCCCACCCACCAGACATGTGAGTTTCCATGTTTCAGTATTCTTATCAAGTCTTATGTTTCCAAATTTGTAGCAGAGAGATTTTCCAGAAAAGTCCTATATTGGCTCTAGTTATTTAACTGATTTTTCTTATATTTTTAAATTCACCAAGAATTAATTACAAAAGCTTTACCCTGAGAGCTACCTAGGATATACTTTACACTAGAATATATCTTAGTGTGTCTTGCAACAATGAACTCTAGCTTTATTCTTCTCTTTAGAGTTAATCAATTGGGTCAGCATTATCTATGGAATAACTTTTTCTTTTTCCAATCATTAAAATGATTACTTATACATTCCTATTATTGGAGTGGGGGAAGTTCCCCCCTCCATCCCCTTTGAGTTCTTGTGGCTGAACTAAAAATAAAACTGACACAAGACAGATTAACAACAGAAAAAGAAACAAGTTATAATTCATGTGTATGGAGATCTCATAGAAATGGGACCTAAGAAGTAGGCAAAGCAGGCAACTTTTATACTTTTTAGACAAAGAATAAATTTGTGAAGAATTGACAGGACAAAGAAACTTAGGCTTTGCATGCTTAATTAGTAAGCAATCTAAACAGAGTTTGGGCTTGAGGTAGTAAATTAAAGAAGTAACAAGGTTTGTTTATATAGGCCTCTCTCCTGAATTCCCTATCTTTGGTGATAAGGGTGTCCTTCTACCTCCAGATACAGGAAGGGCACAAATCAGAGATTTGTTTCCTGCTATTGTTACTGAGTTCTATTGTTACTATTGTTTCCTGCTATTGTTACTGAGTTCAAGCTCTTACTACTCACCACACGACAGGCCAATCAATCGAGAGACGAGTTTTTGGGGCAAGGAATAGCAACTTTATTTGGAAAGCCAGCAGACTGAGAAGGTGGACTAGTGTCCCAAAGAAACACCTTGCCAAGTTAGAATTCAGTCTTCTTTTATACTAGAAGGGGAGCGGGTGTGATTGATTGTTGCAAACTTCTTGGTGCAGGAATCCTTTGTTCTTGCAGCTATTCACATAGGTCTGGTCTCAATGTTCCTATAAACCTCCAATAAGACAATTGTTATTTTCTATTCTGCAACTTTTTATCTCTATACAAATGGACTCTTAAAGGTCAGAGCCCTGAGAATAGGCTATCCTGTATATTTCAGGCTATAGACAACATTCTCTTACAAAAGGTGAAGAGCCAGCATGACTAAGCACAAGCAACAGAGCACAAAAGCATTAGAGCTAAAGTAATAGGTCCAACATGGAGTCAGGTTTGTTCTCTGTTACACTTTCAGGGAGAAAAAATGGAGGGTGAGAGAGTCCCTCTTGCACTGGTTGCTTCTTAAAAAATTTAATTCAAAATAATCAATATGCCATTGAAACATATTTTGGAGTGGACTACCCTGGGCCCCAGCATTATATACAATGGGATGGACTAACTCTACCTGCCAGTCTATTTCTGAACTGGAATAATGCTCTTGTAACTGTTGTAGCTTTATAATAATCTTTAATGTTCATTGATGCAGGTTCTGTGTCATTTTTCTCTTTCAGTTGTTTATTTCCAGTTATTGTCTAATGAATTTTAGAATCATTGTGTCAAGTTCAAAAATATCCATACATATTGAAGATAATTTAAACTCTGTCACTTGTCTTATTTGTTCATGAAAAAAAATTGACATATGTTTTATATTATAGGGATAAATCCCATCAATATTTTTCTTCCTAGCTTTTGGCTTTGATGTCATATCAATTTGTGACATTTGATTGTGAAAACAATATTAAAGTATTCATCTAAATTGTATTATTTTATTTTTATAATTTCGTTTGAAAAACTGAGATGTGCTTTAACTGGAACTTATTTGTTAAATATTCTAATTATTTTAAAATTATTTTAATATCATTACTTATAATTTGAGGCCTAACCTATCTTTTTCTCACTGATTTGGAAAGATCATGTAGGAGTTTCTCCTGTACCCTGAGGCTGAATCTGCACTCCCTGGTCACAGCACTTTCCCTGTTTGCTGTAGTAATTACTATTGCCTTGTAAAGTAGGCATTGTGGGAAAGTTTCATGGTGGGGGGCAGTGGCCATGTTGCCTAGTATTTTCACCCTCTCCCTATCTCAAATTCTGTCACAGTTATCTATAGACGTTTCTAACAACTTGGCACTCTGGATGGCCTTCTTTCCTGCTACAAACACAAATGCATTTTGGATCACATGTAGCATTAAATGTAAATGGAACAAATTATTGGAAATTCCCAGGAGCCAAAAAGAAAAAATAAAAATCAGAGCCAGATGAGGAACTCAGGCCAATGTTGGGTGGCCTGTGGGGGTTTACAGAGGTGTGTGGTAAATGTTTAATAGCATATTCCCAGGGAAAAGAGCTCTTATTTTTTATGTTTATCAATTTCCGTGGTGTAATTACCCCTACCATGGCTGATTTCAAGCTGCCAGTGTGACACTGAAAACAGGGTTTGGAACAGTACAGTCACCTCTCTGAGTTGGTGCAAACCAGCCCCTGCACTTTACTCGTTTTAGACCGGATAAAGATCCAGCCCAAGGACATGAGCCCAGGCTCTTCTCATGCACATGCTGATACTAACTGTGGCTTTGACCCACCCAGGGAGAGAGAGCTTAGCATGACACCCCATATAAAAATGACAGTCTCGGGATTCCCTGGTGGTGCAGTGGTTGAGAGTCTGCCTGCCGATGCAGGGAACACGGGTTCGTGCCCTGGTCCGGGAAGACCCCACATGCTGAGGAGTGGCTGCCCCTGTGACCCATGGCCTCTGGGCCTGCGCGTCCAGAGCCTGTGCTCTGCAACAGGAGAGGCCACAACAGTGAGAGGCCACAACAGTGAGAGCCCCCAACAGTGAGAGGCCCGCGTACTGCAAAAAAAAAAAAAAAAAAAAATGACAGTCTCAAACAGCAACCTTTCACTGGAAAAGAAAATCTGCATTTGGGCCAGCACCCTGAGACCCAGAGAGGAACTGAGCTGTCAGAGGCTGTGCAGGAGAACCAAACATACCTGTCAACAGCCATACCCAGGGCCACCCACCAGCCAGAGGAGGCAATTAAGAGCCAAAAGAATAATCACTGCAATGAATCAAAATACATCAAATATGTTAAAGTCCATGGAATTATTATAAAACTTTAAAAATAACAGTTCATTAAACTCCTTTGATGGATACAGAAAATTAATTCATTCTTCTCAAAATTGATTAAAAAAACAAATATTTACTCTACCTTTTCCATTCAAACTGTACCTAAGAGTACATGGACATTTGATTAGGAAAGGTTCTTTGTGTGGAATAAATCTAACCAATAACTACAGAAGTTATGGGAGTATGACTGTTTTCCTTCCTTTACGGCAATGTCACAAAAACCATTGTTGAAAGGCTATGGGAACATCATAAGACACCGATCAATCTTTACTTATATCTGACTTGGCTTCTAGATCAAACTGACAGTTTACAGGAAGTGAAAAAATAGAAGAACAAGTTAAACACAACCCAGGGATGTGGGCAGACAAATGCAACACATGGGAAATTTTACAGGACAAGTGGCCCTGTTTCTTCAACAAATGAAATACAAAACCCAAACAGAAAGAGCAAGAGCAATGCCATAGATAAATAGACTGAAAAGGTATTACATTAGTTTTCTATTGCTGCTGTAACAAATTATTGACTTAAAGAAACACAAGTTTTTTCTCTTACAACTTTGGAGGTCAGAAGTCTTACGTGAATCAGCAGGGCTATGTCCCTCATTCCTTAACTCTTGGCTCCACAGCTCTCAAGTGTCTGCTTCCATTGTCACATCTCCTCTGACTCTGACACCTCTGCTTCCCTCCTATAAGGACCATTGTATTTACTTTGCATCCATCCGTACTACCCAGGAAAATGTCCTCCATCCAAAGAGCCTTAACTTATTCACACTTGTCAAGTCCTTTTTGCCATGTAAGATAACGCTCCCAGTTTCCAGGGGTTAGGGTGTGAACTATGTGGGGGCCTATTATTCAGGCATGTTAACCAAATATTGGAGTAATCCCATTCTCGCAATTCATCCACCCCCACCCCCACCACGTATCCATACATTTTTTCTCTACATTTGTGTCTCTATTTCCGTTTTGCAAATAAGTTCATTTGTATCATTTTTCTAGATTCTACATATAAGTGATATTATATATTTGTTTTTCTCTTTCTGACTTACATACTCTGTATGACAGTCTCTAGGTCTATCCATGTCTCTGCAAATTTCATTCCTTTTTGTGGGTGAGTAATGTTCCATTATATATACGTACCACATCTTCTTTATCCATTGTTCTGTTGATGGACATGTAGGACATGCAATGACTGTTGGGGTGCATGTATCTTCTTTTTTTTTTTTTTTTTGCAGTACACGGGCCTCTCACTTGCTGTGGCCTCTCCCGCTGCGGAGCACAGGCTCCGGACGCGCAGGCTCAGCCGTCATGTCTCACGGGCCCAGCCGCTCCGTGGCATTTGGAATCTTCCCGGACCGGGGCAAGAACCTATGTCCCCTGCATTGGCAGGCGGACTCCCAACCACTGCGCCACCAGGGAAGCCCCTCATGTATCTTTTTGAATTATGGTTTTCCCCAGATATATGCCCAGGAGTGAGATTGCTGGGTAATATAGTAGTTTTTTTTTTTAGTTTTTTAAAACCTCCACACTGTTCTCCATAGTGACTGTATCAATCTACATTCCCACCAATAGTGTAGGAGGGATCCTGTTTCTGCACACCCTCTCCAGCATTTATTGCTTCTAGATTTTTTGATAATGGTCATTCTGACCAGTGTAAGGTGGTACCTCATTGTAGTTTTGAATTTCTCTAATAATTAGTGATGAACAAATTTTCATGTGTTTGTTGCTCATCTGCATATCTTCTTTGGAGAAATGTCTATTTAGGTCTTCTGCCCATTTTTTGATAGGATTGATTGTTTGATATTGAGCTGAATGAGCTATTTATATATTTTGGAGATTAATTCCTTGTCAGTTACTTCATTTGCAAATCTTTTATTTTATTTTCATTACTCTAGGAGGTGGGTCAAAAAAGATCTTGCTGAGATTTATCTCAAAGAGTGTTCTGCCTATGTTTTCCTCTAAGAGGTTTATAGTGTGTGGCCTTACATTTAGGTCTTTAATCCATTTTGAATTTATTTTTGTGTATGGTGTTAAGGAGTGTTCTAACTTAAGCCTTTTACATCTAGCTGTCCAGTTTTCCCAGCACCACTTATTGAAGAGACTGTCTTTTCTCCATTGTATATTCTTGCCTCCTTTGTCATAGATTAGGTGACCATAGGTGCATGGGTTTATCTCTGGGTTTTCTATCCTGTTCCATTGATCTATGTTTCTGTTTTTGTTCCAGTACCATGTTGTCTGGATTACTGTAGCTTTGTATTATAGTCTGAAGTTGGGGAACCTGATTCCTCCAGCTCTGTTTTTCTTTCTTGAGATTGCTTTGGCTATTCAGGGTTTTGTGTTTCCATACAAATTATAAAGTTTTTTGTTCTAATTCTGTGAAAAATGCCATTGGTAATTTGATAGGGATTGCACTAAATCTGTAGATTGCTTTGGGTAGTATAGTCATTTTCACAATGTTGATTCTTCCAGTCCAAGAACATGGTATATCTCTCCATCTGTGTGTGTCATCTTTGATTTCTTTCATCAGTATCTTATAGTTTTCTGAGTACAGGTCTTTTGCCTCCTTAGGTAAGTTTATACCTAGGTATTTTGTTCTTCTTGTTGCAGTGGTAAATGTGGTAGCTTCTTTAATTCCTCTTTCTGATCTTTTGTTTTTAGTGTATAGAAATGCAAGCGATTTCTGTGTATTAATTTTGTATCCTGAAACTTTATCAAATTCATTGATTAGCTCTAGTAGTTTCCTGGTGTCATCTTTAGGATTTTCTATGTAGAGTATCAGGTCATCTGCAAACAGTGACAATTTTACTTCTTCTTTTCTATTTTGGATTTCTTTTATTTCTTTTTCTTCTCGGATTGCTGTGGCCAGAACTTCCAAAACTATGTTGAATAAAAGTGGCAAGAATGGACATCCTTGTCTTCTTATCTTAGAGGAAACACTTTCAGTTTTTCACCATTGAGAATGATGTTTGCTGTGAGTTTGTCATATATGGCTTTTATTATGTTGAGATAGGTTCCCTCTGTGCCCACTTTCTGGAGCGTGTTTATCATAAATGGGTGTTGAATTTTGACAAAAGATTTTTCTGCATCTATTGAGATGGTTTTTATTCTTTAATTTGTTAATATGGTGTATCAACATTGATTGATTTGGGTATATTGAAGAATCCTTGCATTCCTGGGATAAATCCCACTTGATTATGGTGTGTGATCCTTTTAATGTGCTGTTAGATTCTGTTTGCTAGTATTTTGTTCAGGATTTTTGCATCTATGTTCATCAGTGATATTGTCCTGTAGTTTTCCCTTTTTGTGTGTGACATCTTTTTCTGGTTTTGGTATCAGGGTGATGGTGGCCTCATAGAATGAGTCTGGGAGTCTTCCTCCTTCTGCTATAATTTGGAAGAGCTTGAGAAGGATAGGTGTTAGCTCTTCTCTAAATGTTTGATAGAATTTGCCTGCGAAACTATCTGGCCCTGGGCTTTTGTTTGTTGGAAAATTTTTGTGTGTGTGTGTGTGGTACACAGGCCTCTCACTGCTGTGGCCTCTCCCATTGCAGAGCACAGGCTCCAGAAGTGTAGGCTCGGTGGCCATGGCTCACGGGCCTAGCTGCTCTGCGGCATGTGGGATCTTCCTGGACTGGGGCACGAACTCATGTCCCCTGCATTGGCAGGCAGACTCTCAACAACTATGCCACCAGGGAAGCCCTGTTGGAAGATTTTTAATCAGTTTCAATTTCATGCTTGTGCTTGGTCTGTTCATGTTTTCTATTTCTTCCTGATTCAGTCTTGGAAGGTTGTACTTTTCTAAGAGTTTGTCCATTTCTTCCAGGTTGTCCATTTTACTGGCATATAGTTGCTTATAGTAGTCTCTCATGATCCTTTGTATTTCTGTGGTGTCAGTTGTTACTTCTCCTTTTTCATTTCTAATTCTGTTGTTTTGAGTCTCCCCTTTTTCTGATGAATCCGGCTAATGGTTGATCAATTTTATCTTCTCAAAGAACCAGCTTTTAGTTTTATTGATCTTTGCTATTGTTTCTGTCATTTCTTTTACATTTATTTCTGATCTGATCTTTATTTCTTTCCTTCTGCTAATCATGGTTGGTATTTTTTTTCTTTCTTCTCAAATTGCTTTAGGTGTCAGGTTAGGTTCTTTATTTGACATTTTGCTTGTTTCTTAAGGTAGGATTTTATTGCTATAAACTTCCCTTTTAGAACTGCTTTTGTGTATCCTATAGGTTTTGGGTCATCGTGTTTTCATTGTCATTTGTTTCTAGGTATTTTTTTATTTCTTCAGTGATCTCCTGGTTGTTCAGTGGCATATTGTTTAGTCTCAGTGTGTTTGTATTTTTTACAGTTTTATTCCTGTAATTGACATCTAGTCTCATAGTGTTGTGGTCTGAAAAGATGCTTGATACGACTTCAATTTTCTTAAATTGAGGCTTCATTTTTGACCCAAGATGTGATCTATCCGGGAGAATGTTCTGTGTGCACTTGGGAAGAGAGTGTATTCTGTTGTTTTTGGATGGAATGTCCTATAAATATCAATTAAGTCCATCTGGTCTAATGTGTCATTTAAAGCTTGTGTTTCCTTATTTATTTTCATTTTGGATGATCTGTACACTGGTGAAACTGGGGTGTTAAAGTCATCTACTCTTATTGTGTTACTGTTGATATCCCCTTTTATGGCTGTTAGCATTTGCCTTATGTACTGAGGTGCTCCTGTGTTGGGTGCACAGATATTTACAATTGTTATATCTTCCTCTTGGATTGATCCCTTGATCATCATATAGTGTCCTTCCTTGTCTTTTGTAATTGTCTTTATTTTAAAATCTATTTTATCTGAAACGAGAATTGCTATGCCAGATTTCTTTTGATTTCCATTTGCATGGAATATCTTTTTCTATCCCCTCACTTTCAGTCTGTATGTGTCCCTAGGTCTAAAGTGGGTCTCTTCTTGACAGCATATATATGGGTCTTGTTTTTATATCCATTCAGCCAGTCTTTGTCTTCTGGTTGGGTATTTAATCCATTTACATTTAAGGTAATTATTGATATGTATGATCCTATTCCTATTTTCTTAATTGTTTTGAGTTTGTTTTTTCAGATCTTTTCCTTCTCTTGTGTTTCCTGCCTAGAGAATTTCCTTTAGCATTTGCAGTGAAGCTGGTTTGGTGGTACTGAATTCTCTTAACTTTTGCTTGTCTGTAAAGGTTTTGATTTCTCTGTTGAATCTGAATGAGAGCCTTGCTGGGTACAGTAATCTCGGATGTAGTTTTTTCCCTTTCATCACTTTAAATATATCTGGACACTCCCTTCTGTCCTGTAGAGTTTCTACTGAAATATCAGCTGTTAACCTTATGAGGATTCCCTTGTATGTTATTTGTTGCTTTTCCCTTGCTGCTTTTAATATTTTTTCATTTTGTTTAATTTTTGTTTGATTAATATGTGTCTCAGCATGTTTCTCCTTGGGTTTATCGTGTATGGGACTCTCTGTACTTCCTGGACTTGATTATTTCCTTTCCCATGTTGGAGAAGTTTTCAACTATAATGTCTTCAAATATTTTCTCAGACCCTTTATTTTTTCTTCTTCTTCTGTGACACCTATAATTTGAATGTTAATGCACTTAATGTTTTCCCAGAGGTCTCTGAGACTGTCCTCCATTCTTTTCATTCTTTTTATTTTATTCTTCTCTGTGGCAGTTATTTTCACCATTCTATCTTCCAGCTCACTTATCCGTTCTTCTGCCTCAGTTATTCTGCTATTGATTCCTTCTACAATATTTTTAATTTCAGTTATTTTGTTTTCATTACTGTTTGTTTGCTCTTTATTTCTTCTAGGTCCTTGTTAAATGTTTCTTGTATTTTCTCTGTTCTATTTCCACAATTTTGGGTCATTTTTACTATCATTACTTGGAATTCTTTTTCAGGTAGTTTGCCTATTTCCTCTTTCCAGCTACCAGAGCTAGACTGTTTTAATTTGTGGGAACACTCATTGTCTATTCAGGTATTCCACAGATGCAGAATCTACCTAGCTGATAGCAGGGAGTTAACCTGCAGCTTGTACAGCTGATGGAAAGATTTTTGATCTTCTTCCTTAGTTAGCCCTGGAGTTCAACTTTGTTTTTATCCCCACCTCTGCATGTGGTCCACCCACAGGAGTATGGTCCTGAGGCTGCCTTGGAGCTCTTGGGTCAGTCCCTGTTAGGACAGTGTGCAGATGTGGTATGATTGCTTGCATCATGGAGCCGTGGTGGCACCAAATGCACAGGGAAGCTGACAGCCATGGGTGCAAGAGATATGGCCCTAGTTTTGGCCTTTTCTGGTACCTGGCATAAGGCACGTGAGGGTCAGCCCCAGCCAGGGTTTTTCTGGCATCTGGCAGCAAGGGTGTGAGGGTCAGCCCTGAGAGGGCTTTTTTTGTTTTAATTGCCCTGCAGCTGGCACATGAGGGTCAGCTCTGAGGGTTTTTTTTTTATTGCTTGGAAGCTGGCACACAAGAGACAGCCCTCAGTGTGCTTCTTTTATTGTCATGGGCAGATGCCACTGTGTGGGGAGAGAGAGGTTACAATAATGTCTCCTTCCCCTGTGTGACTCAGCATAGTGCCCTGCTTCCATGACAGTCCAGTCTTCCTTCATAGGCATTCCCTGCTGAGGATTTCTTCCCTCCTCTCCCCTCAGTCCATCTCCCCACAGCCAACAGCAGTTGCCACTCCAGGCCTGTTCTCCAATCCCTACGTTCCAGCTCCCAGTCCCCTTGCAAACCTGTGAAGCATGTCCCAGTCTGGGGCATGTAGGGCCGTGGTATGGACCCTCTGTGTATTTCTAATTCTGTCCCATCTGCCAGAGATCGGCAGCTTCACCCTCTTCCAACAGCCTCAAATGCTTCCCTTCTGTCCCAATTGATTTCCCCATCAGAGATGAGGTTTCCCTGAATTTGGGAATATCTCCTCTGCTTCAGCTCCCCCACCCCAGTGTGCAGGTCCCATCCCACTCCCTCTCCTCCTCTTTCTCCCTTCTTTTTTTTCCATCCTACCCAGTTATGCAGGGATTTTTATAGTCCTTTCCAGTGTCCAAGGTCTTCTGCTAGTTTTCAGTGGGTGTTCTGTGAGATTTGTTGCATCTATAGGTGTATTCCTGATGAATCCATGGAGAGAGGTGAACTCCACGTCCACATACTCCTCTGCCATCTTGAATCTCCTGGGTTTTTTGTTGTTGTTCTTCATTCCCTAGTTGCTTTAGGTATAAGGTTAGATTTTTCTTGTTTCTTGAGGTGGGATTGTATTGATATATACTTCCCTTTTAGAACTGCATTTGCTGCATCACATAGATTTTCGGTCGTTGTGTTTTTATTGTCATTTGTTTCTAGGTATTTTTTGATTTCTTCAGGTCCCTACCAGGGGTTCTTGTTCCTTCCTATTTCCTTTTTTCTTTTCTTTTTTTCTTTCTTTCATCCTACCCAGTTGTGTGGGGATTTTCTTGTCCTTTTAAGTGTCTGAGGTCTTCTGCTAGTGTTCAGCAAGTGTTCTGTGAGAATTGTTCCATTTGTACATATATTCTTGATGTACTTGTGAGGAGAGGTGAATTCCGTTTCCTCCTATTCCCCCATCTTGACTCCTCCCCAGTTGTTTGATTCTTTGATGTTGAATTGTGTGAATTCTTTACATATTTTGGACATTAACCTCTTATGGGTTATATCATTTACAAATATTTTCTCCCATTCAGTAGCCTGTCTTCATTTTATTAATGGTTTCCTTTGCTGTGCAGAAGTGTTTTAGTTTGATGTAGTCCCAGTTGCTTATTTTTGTTTTGCTTCCCTTGCCTGAGGAGACATATCTAGAAAGATATTACTAAGACGAGTGTCAAAGAGTGTACTGCCTGTGTTTTCCTTCAGGAGTTTTATGGTCTCAGGTCTTACATTCAAGTCTTTAATCCATTTTGAGTTAACTTCTGTGTATGGTGTGAGATAGTGGTCTAGTTACATTTTTTTTCAGGTAGCTGTCCCCATTTTCCCAACACTATTTATTGAAGAGACTGTCCTTTCTCTGTGTATGTCCTTTGCTCCTTTGTCATAAATTAATTGTCCATATATGTGTGTGTTTTTTTCTGGGCTCTCAATTCTGTTCCATTTTATCTATGTGTCTGTTTTTGTGTCAATGCAGTGCTGTTTTGGTTACTATGGCTTTGTAATATAGTTTGAAATCAGGGACTATTATACCTCCAGGTTTGTTCTTTTTTCTCAGGATTGTTCAGGCTGTTTTGGGTCTTTTGTGATTCCATACAAATTTTATAATTTTTTGTTCTAATTCTGTGAAAAACCTCCTTGGTATTTTGATAGGGTTTGCATTGAGCCTG
Source organism: Grampus griseus (assembly GCF_964374135.1). Lineage (NCBI taxonomy): Eukaryota > Metazoa > Chordata > Mammalia > Artiodactyla > Delphinidae > Grampus > Grampus griseus. The sequence goes on from NC_139018.1 coordinate 123,686,232, forward strand.
TAGATTGCTTTGGGTAGTATGGTCATTTTAACAATATTAGTTCTTCCAATACAAGAGCACAGGATATCTCTCCATGTATTTGTGTTGTCTTCAATTTCTTTTACCCGTACATAGAATATAAAAAAACTAATAAAGAAACAAAAATAAATGAACAAATCAAACCAAACAAAAATGAATGCATAGATACAGAGAACAGAGTAGTGGTTACTAGAAGGGCAGGGGTGGGGAGGATGAAATGGATAAAGGGGATGAACTGTATTTGATGGGTAAAAAACAAATTTTGTAGGCTATAGAGAAATAGAAATATTATGTACACATGAAACTTATATAATGTTATCAGTCAGTGTTACCTCAATAACAATAACAACAAAGAACCTCTATAATGGCTGAAAAGAATTTCAAACAAAAATGAATAATTTCACCTTTCAAACTCTGCATACTGGGCAGTGGATCACTGGCTGCGTAGAACTTGTTTTTCTGGGCTGGGCTTTAGATGCCATCTTTCATGCATGTCTTCTTTCTGGCCAATTTAGTAGAGAGTGAGGAAAGAAGATGAGAATTTCAATCTAGGGGGATGTAGATTTCTTGAGAATAGGATATGAAACTTTTGCCTTTTAAGATTTTCTTGCATGTAGTAGTTAATCAGTAACACTTGAGTGAATAAAATCACATCACTTAATTAGTGTGTTAGGACTTTTAGGAAAACACCAAAGAGGGGAAGACATACCTATTAAATATCATTTTAATTAAGTAAAAGCAACACACCTAAACAGCTAGGCTCCTTCCACAAGCATTGGCCTTGTAGACTGGTTTCCTACTTGCATAGATATTTCATGGCAGAACTGAGTTGCTGAGATTTGAGCAACTCCCCTTTGTAGTCTCTAAATGAGGAGCGGTTTCACCCCTTTAGACCTGGCTGGAGAGCTGTTCAGGTTGCTGGGCTGGAGACACATGTGCCTGAGGCCCGTTTTCCAAGGAGCACATAGAGGCCTGCGGTCTGTGTGCCTGCATTGCTCTGCGTGCTGTGTGGTGGCATTGCAGTGTTGCTGTTGCCTGGCTTTTCTTGTGATTGAATGAGCAGATGTCCTGGGGTTCAGTGACCTGCTATGGGTGCTGAGGCCATAAGTCTGCATGTCACATCTCCTCATCTGCCACATGAGGCTGGTGACACCTGTTAGGAGAGGCTCTGGGAGAATTCCAAGTAAGGTGATAGTGTATAAGAGCCAGTAAGAACTATGTCTGTGAAAAACCATTTTTTTCACTTGTAAAATATACATAATATAAATTTTACCATCTTAACTGCTTTTAGATTACAGTTCAATGACATTAGGTACATTCACACTGTTGTGAAACCATCACCAGTATCCATCTCTAGAACTTTTTCTTTTTCTCACACTGTACCTAAATAACATCTCCTCATACCCCCCACACCCTCCTAGTCCCTGGCAACCACCATTCTACTTTCTGTCTGTATGAACTGGACTACTTTAGGGACTACTAAGCGGAATCATTGAATATTTGTCCTTTTGTGCCTGGCTTATGTTACTTAGTGTAGTGTCTTCAAGGTTCACCTGTGTCGTAGCTTGTGTTAAAATTACCTTCTTTTTAAAGACTGAATAATATTCCACTGTATGGATAGACCACATTTTGTTTATCTAGTCATCTTTTGATGGCCATTTGGATTATTTCCTTTTGGCTATTGTGAATAATGCTACTATGAAATGGGTGTATAAATATCTGCTTGAGTCCCTAGTTTCACTTCTTCTGGATGATTGCTCAGAAGTGGAATTGCCAGATCAAATGGTAATTATATGTTTAAATTTTTTAGGAACTGTAATACTGTTTTCCACAGTGGCTGTACCATTTTACATTCCCATCAGCAATGCATGAGGATTCCAATTTCTTCACATCCACACCAAAACTTATTTTCTGTTGTTGTTGTTGTTATTTTTTATAACAATTATCCTATTGGGTGTGAGGTAGTATCCCACTGCAGTTTTGATTTACATTTCCCCAATGATTAGTAATGTTGACCATCTTTTCATGTGCTTTTTGGCCATTTGTATATCTTCTTCGGTGAAATGTCTATTTATGCCTGGTACTTTTTATGTTCAACAAATATGTATTATTACCATAGAAAGTTTCCTCAGTGAGGAAAAAATAAGATGAAAATATAAGAATTGAAACCAAGTAGAAAGTGGCACTCATGCCCAGTTTTTATTTCCTCTTGCTTTAACATGCCGCCTGTTCCCTGGGGATTCTGAAGCAGGTGGCCCTTGACTTGGGAGAGCTTGGCTTGCACATGCCTCTGTTAGAACCTATGTAATAGTGACAAGTATGGCCTATGGTGCTGATGTCAGAGTCAGTGGACACATTAAAAGGATCCCCAGCAAAGACACAAATGTGTTCGGAGTTAAACATTTCCGAAGGAGCTGGATGGAAATATCCCTGCCCGGTGTTTGCCAATTTGCTCCCTTATTTTGGAGGCATGGGAAAACACCCAGCTAGCAAAGAGAAGACTTACACCGATAATCCTGGTTTTGAATGGAAGTTCAATATAAGAGGTTTCCCAGGAAGAAGACATGTCCTCTTCAGTCCAGTTTCCCCAAGCTTGTTATGAGAAACTACAGCCAGTGCAGTGTAGGCAGAAACCCCTGTGCCCCCAAATGATGATGATGTTACACATATTGAATATTTGGTCATAAAACCTTTATACATCTTTGCAAAACATATGTCTGTGCCTTATTTTTCATCTTTTTTTGTAATCAATTCTGATATTTTTATAAGGATAATATTGATTTCTGGGACCCAGACCTCTAACGGATGCTATTACACCCAAATGAAACAAGATCTACCTTAAAATGTCCAGGCTTGCAGCTCTCTCCAGGAACAAATGAACCTGTCAGGCGAGTAGCCTGTGCCAGCCTCAGAAGTCACTCTGGGAATTAGGTGAAATGAATGTGGAAACAGTGAACCAGAGGACTCTCTCTGACAGCTCTGACTTTCCCAGCCTTGGATGTGGGTCACAGATGAGCTGGTCAATGCCATGCTGAGTCATGCAACATAGAAACCTTTTCTGCTTTGTTGTCCCTTGTGTCCACTTAAAATTCTCCTACATTGAAGCACTTCAGAGTATAATTGCATAATTATGCATATGCATAATTGTCTAACTCGTCTATTTAATAATAATTTGTAAACATATACTTCACAGTGTTAGGAGAAGGGTACTTAGGGAAGTTTTATTTTATTTTTTATTATATTATAAAATTAACATAATTTTAGTTTATTTCTTCTGTATCAAATACCTTCAACTAGAGTGTTTATGCTCCTTTTTCACCTGCATGCAGCCCTCCACGTTATACACGATGCAGAGGAAGGTGTTAGGAGCTGCATTTCACACCAGCAGAAGGTAAAGGTGGCTCCGGATGAGGAGCCTGACCCTGATCTGACTGGCGCTGCTCAGGGACACCCTTGGCCTTGGGGCTTTGTGTCCCAGGAATGCTGGCACCAAGCTGCTTGCGCTCTGCACTGCTGCAAGTAGGCCATCATTTGGAACAGTGCTTTCTCTACTTTGGACACAGTGACAGCCTTCAGAGCTGACACTGCAGCCGCTAGGGTTGGTGCATTAATCCCTGCCTGAGTGGTCAAGTACTGGACCCTGTGGAGGAGAACCATGGGCTCAATTCCTAAATCAATATCTCATGTCTATTTTCAAAAAACCTATCAGGTTTTGGTGAAATTAATGCCTGCATGAGTGAGTGAGCCCCATGTGTTCATGGCCAAGGAATCTCTGAGGTGGCACAAATTCCACCTCACTGGGCAATGGCCTTGAAGGACTCGGGGCACTGGAAGCTAAAAGGGCATTTGCTGTCTGCCAGGCTCAGTGCCAAGCATTCCACATGCATTGTTTCATAAGCCTTGAGTGAATATCACGAGTTGGCTCTCTTGGCATCCTGTCCTGCAGAGTCTGGAAAACTAGACCCTACCTTTGCCATACTGCACTGCAGATAGAATTCTGAATGTGATTTATTACTCCAGTCAGAAGTCCTTGCACAGACTTGGAAGGCAATGGTGTGGGTGCTGCTGGCTTTGTCATCAGCCACCTTCCATTTCCTGGTCACTAGTCGGTGTCCAGAAGCAAGGCCGAGGGTGTGCATCAGGCTTGGGTTTTGCATATGTGGACTAGCAGATATAGTGCAGCTGTGTCATGGTACAGTGGCTTCCTCATCCTGTGTCACGGTGAACATCATGCCCCCCAAAGGCAGAAGCTCCAGTGAGTGGCCTGTTCTCCAGTTCTGGGTGTCAATCCCAGGGGCCAAGTCTAGAGCCAGCCTGTCTGACTCTGCCAATACTTTTGTAAGCATCTAACTCTCTGTGTGGAATTCCTTGCTTCTTTAGACAGTTAAAATATTTTTTTCTGCAACTGAACTGACTGATAAAGATAGGATTTATTATTTTGATTTAAAAAGGAGGTAATTGGGGTTCAGTAAGGTTAAGAATAAACAATGGATGAGTGTCAGAGATTAAATTTAAATCTAGGCCTGTTATCTCCAAAGAGAACACATTTACGTTGTGCCCTTAGATTTGTTTCCAAAGTGGGTCTGAACCAATAAATATTAAATAAGCAGAAGTTACTCTTCTTACAATGATGCAGAATATACGTCTTGGAAACGCTGTCTTCTCCCAACATGTAAGGTACAGGATAAAGCTTAACAAACACCCTTTAAATTCCATGTTTTTCCTTTAGGAAAAAAGAAAAAGAAACCAAAGCAAAAATGTGAGGCAATTTTCAGGGAACTGAAAAGAAGGAAATGACAAACACGGAATGTGAGTTATGACTCAGCAGCTCAGCCGTGTGGAAATTTGCTACTGCTGTTTGTAATTCAAGGACTTTGGTTATAATGCTGATACTGGGTAAGGAGAAGAGGTCTTTGGGCCCCAGACAGGTGCATATTTGAAACTGAGATTCACACATCAGATCTGAAACATAAAGGTCTTCACCCTCAGTGAAACCCTGCCTACTTCAGTCTGAGCTCTGAATGGAGAAAATGCCTGTCTTAGAACTCATAATATTCTGTCTGCAACTATCATGGATTTGGGGTTCAGATTTGTGTTATTGGAGGAGTACAGTAATTCCCAAGCTGAGAAATTAACATACAAATCATTTTAGAGCACATTTACATGGATTTCTGGCAAGAAGTATATGTAAACTTCCTTTGGAGGGGCACTTTCTCACATGATTCCCATAGATAAAACACTGTCACTGATGAACTCACAATATACAGTCAAAAAGCAAAGGAGGAAATAATTCATCATGAATGAAAGTCAAAAGAAGCAATAAACTGGAGGGTTAGACCTTCAGAAATGTCAAGTGAAAAACAATGAAATAAGCACTATAAAATATTTTTGAAAAGATTAAAGGCATACAAGATGAAATTGAAAAACATAAAAGAACAAAATACTATGAAAAAGAAAGGCAGATTTTTAAAGTAAAAGAACTTCTAGAAATAAAAAAAAAATTAATACTGAGTGTATGAAATAGCATGTTACACCCAGCTTAAGAATTAATGAATGAAAGAAACATCTAAAAAGTATACAGCCGAGAGAAAAACAAGAAAGAAATTATGAAACAGAATATGAGTGACATTGATTAGGGAAGAATTTTTAAAAATTTTATTGAAGTATAGTTGATTTACAATGTTGTAGTTAAGCATTTTTTAAAAAATTTTTATTTTATTTTATTTTTTTTGTGGTACGCGGGCCTCTCACTGTTGTGGCCTCTCCTGTTGTGGAGCACAGCCTCCGGACACACAGGCTCAGCGGCCATGGCTCATGGGCCCAGCCGCTCTGCGGCATGTGGGATCTTCCCGGACTGGGGCACGAACCCGTGTCCCCTGCATCGGCAGGCAGACTTTCAACCACTGCGCCACCAGGGAAGCCCCCCTATTTAAGCATTTTTAACATACATTTAATATGAGTTCCAGGAGGGGAAGCAGAAAAAATGGAGATAATGTTTGAAGAGGTAATAGCTTCAATTCTCCCAGAATTCATTAAAGATATTGCTCCTGAGATTCAGGAAGCATTAGTTCTGAGGAGAACTCATTTATAAAATCGATTACACCAAGATACTGATCACCACAGACAAAGCAGAGAACTGAAGAAAGATTACATTAAAATAAATGAAATAATTAGACTCAGAGCAAACTTCTCAGCTCTAACTACAGATAGAGCAGGGAGCAGCAAACTTCAACCTATATAATGTTTTATTGGGACACAGTCCCACCCACTCATGTTAAATGGCTTGCGTGTTTGTATGGCTGCTTACCTGCTACAACAGCACAGGTGGGGCTTACCTGCAGGACAGGTGGATGGCTTAATAATTCTTACCTTGGGTTTGGTAATAATCTGAGAGACCCTCTTCTTTGTGTTGGGCCTTGTGGGCAGCATAGTTAACTTCTTCCACCTGGAGGGGTGGTGCGTGGTTTCAGTATCTGCAAAACAGCTCAATGATATTGTTATGTATATACCTTGAGGGGGAACCAGGTCCCTGCCCCAAGGCTGCATTATTTTTTTTTTGACTGTTCCTCCCTTGTCTCTGCATTCTCCTCCCTTCCCTGATTAGCATCTGTTTGAACCTGCCCTTTGGAACTCAGGGAAGGTCATGGAGGCTGAATTAAGATTATTTCCTGTAATCAAGAAATAGGGGACACAGAAAGGCTTGTGTCGAGGAGACCCATGGGTCCTGCTAGGTTTCATTGATCTGTACAATGTCATCATAATGAGGGGCTATCAAAGTCACCTTATGTTGAAAGTTTGGGAAACACTGCATGCTATGTCCCAGAGAGGAATGTTCTGGGGAGAAGTGTGGATGTGGTGTGCAGTGAGATCACACACATCATGTGAGGAACTGCACAGGCAACAACTTTGTTGACCCCAGTGTTCTCCAGGTACATTTGACAACTACACAGGTACTACTAACATCCTGTGAAAACAGTGTTCTGTGAAAACTTTCCCTCAGGAAAGGCTGTTTCATATCAAACACTTACTCTATGGATGAGAAACCTGAGGCCAACAATGGGGAGGAGTTTTCAAGGTCAACTTGACAACTTGTTTTCTTTTGGCAGCTCTTTCCAGCTCTAGTGCATGTTCTATTATATCATCACCAGAAAGCTGTATGCTTTTCCTTTGCCACAGTCACCAAGGCATCTGAAACCCTATGTACTGATCTGAAAAATGCATTTGAATCCAATTTTACACCAAATAATTATTTGGTTCTACATGTACGACAATGTGTTTTTGAAGTCATGGAATTATTTGTTTCACTGAATATTCAATTCAGTGAAAGGGTTTTATTCATCCCTTTGGAAGATAATCACAGAAAACATTATGTCTAACATCAAGATCATGTTCTTTATATAATTCCAGATAGGAATTTCCTTACCTGGCTCTAAAATTAGAACTAGACTTTTTCCCAAACCACAAGACTCAACAAATGTCAAGTAGGCTTTTTACCCTGGAATCTTTCCCATGAGCGTGAACTTAGTGTTATTTTTAATTGCCTTGTGGTATAGTTTAGTTCACTCTATCCAAGTGAATCTAATTGTGGGACTTCTGGCTTTTTAGTCAAATCTAAAATCTCCATATAAATAACCCCAAAGCATCATTTCAGGTCAAGTCTTGTGACAGAAGAGGTTTTGCCTTGCAACTTTGCTTATTTATGCTGTATGGAAGGTCAAATGGTATGACTTTCAGGTAAGGTAATTTCGGATCTCCATTTTTCAATTTCAGTGGCATTTAGAAAACTTAATCCTAGGGTCTTCTCCACTGCCTCCCATATTTTCCTTCCATTCTTCTTCCCCACTTCTTCCCATCTTCCTTCCTTCCTTCCTTCCTTTCTTCCTTCCTTCCTTCCTTCCTCTCTCTCCCCTCCTCCCCTTTCCTTTTTTCTCTCCAATACTTATGTGGTTTCCTCTTAGATTTTTAGAACATTAGAGCTGGGAGAGATTTGAGGGTTATGTGGTTCAACCTCAACCTTTATTTTATATAGAAGGAAATTACGTCAAAGAAGAAGGACCTTTGGTGAACCAAGATTATTGTGAAGTCACAGTCTTGTTCTTTTCTCTTTTATATGTCTCCCTAAACTATATCCGATCTTACTGAAAATGAGGCCAAAAAAATGTGAATTGATGGTTTGAAACAATCTTCAGAGCCTTCCTCAAGAATATAGCATTCCTTTTTCCCCAAGTGTAAAGTTGTAATAGCGTTGGCCTTCAACGTTCATTTTATTTCATATGTACAAAATATTGAGAGTTAACCATAAAATATGTGTCCCTCTCTTTAATTAATTTATATTTGGTGTGTTCTTTGTTTCAAATTACATTTTAGAAAAATGTTTCTGCTTCAGTGTGTGTGTGTGTGCATGTGCATGTGTGTGAGAGACAGAAAGAGAGAGAGAGAGAGAGGAAGAGGGAGAAAGACCTATCCACATGTAGGTCTTTAATAGTCACAGAGTTCATGCAACCTAAATGGAAATAAAGAATTGTAACCCGTTCCCCCACAGAAAAATCCTCCAAGATTTAATGCCGATGATATATAGTCAAAATGAAACCAATGAAACTTTGTGTTTAGTGAGTTTAAGATTTATGTGAACTTAATTCATGTCTGGCACAGGGTCTGTATAAGAATCATAGGCTATCAGGATGGACCTAGAGATGATCATACTTAAGTGAAGCAAGTCAGACAGAGAAAGACATATACCACATGAGATCACTTATACGTGGAATCTAAAAAAAAAATGGTCCAAATGAACTTATTTACAAAACAGAAACAGACTCACAAACATAGAAAAAAAACCCCATGGTTACCAAAGGGGAAACGTGAGAGTACGAATAAATTAGGAATTTGGGATTAACAGATACACAAAGAGAGGTATGGACATATGTACCATGATAGCCTGAGGTATGTGCTGTTTGAGGATAAGGATAAAGTTAGTGAGCGTGCTCAGAGGACAGAGCAACTCACTCCGGAAGTGTAGAGTTATTTCTGTTGTGAGAGAGACACTTAAGTTGGTTTTGTAAGAAAACATAGAAAACAAAGGGGGAAGGACTTTTCAGAGTGTAGGAAGATTCTGGTTCTAAAAGGTTATGGAATGTCAAGAAATCTAACTGCATCACATAACTCTCTTTTCATCCAGGTTTTACAAAAGTTTTGTGACTCTCAGCCTTGCCTTTGGTCCTGCTCCCAGAGAGATATCCACTTCTCACACTGGGCTACTCCCAAGTGTGTACTGCACATAGTGCCTCCAGTGAGTCCTCATAAATGGACAATGCAGCCAGAATGGATGGATGCCTTGCTCTGTCACTGGATGCTATGCACTTTGATCAGAAACTTGGAAAATTGTTTCCTCCTTTGCCTGGTTATAGCCATACTATAAATGACAGATACAATGTGTGGGGAGAGCTATGACCTCAGATGATGAATTAGAATTAATGAGAGTTTAAGAAGGTTGCTAAACATAAAAAAATCAATTATAACCTCATCTTACAGAAAAACACTATTAGAAAGCAAAATTAAAAATTTTACTGTAACATAGTATAGGAGAAGAAATAATTTTCCTCTATCCATCTTAAATTTTCAGTTGGGGCTTTGTAACAAAAGACAGATTAACAAGAAAAAAGCACAGAAATTTGGTTAGATAAGTTTTAGATGACACAGGAGCCCTCATAAGGAACTGAAGACCCAAAGAAGTGGCACAATCTGAGGGTTTATGTATTAGGTTGAGAAAAGAGGGGCCCCTGTGGGAAAGTAACTAAAACTTTGGAATGATTAAATGTTTGGTCACAGTTACTCTGACAAGTCTGTTTGTGTACCATTCTCTAGGCCTTAACTCCTCATCTTTGGTGACAAAAATGTTTGTTTCCTCCTGGTACAGAAAGGACATTTTTCACATGGGAAGCAGATGTCAGAATGCCCCCTCACATTTGTTTTTCAAGTGACTTTAGCTCAAAATAATCCTTATGTCAAAGTAGCATATCTTAGGGTGACATATTCTGCCACACTTCAATAGGATTAAAATCTCAAATACCTAATAATCAGTCTAACATAAGATAATGCAAGATATCTACAGAGGAAAGAAAATAACAAGTTGGTTTAATACACTAGAGAAGATCTAATATGCAGAGATATTGCTTGAAAGCTTCAATATGGTAAAAATGTCAATACAAATCTCAGTCAAAATCTGAGGAGGCATCTGGTAGAACTTGATAAATTGTTTCTAAAATTAATTCAAAATGCAAACATCCTAGAACAGCCAAAGACAAACAAGGAGGGAGGAATTGCTCCCCATGCTGTCAGCAGTGATCACATGAGATAGCCTGGCTTAAGGTTAGGGACAAATAGACCGGGGGCATAGGAAAGAGCCCAGAAACTTCATGTATTGATACTTGATATGCATCTATTGCAAATATGCATATATTTATCATTCATATATGACAGAGTGGCACCAACTAATTGGTGGTGTTGGGGCATTTTGTAACCATAAAGAAAAAAAATATGAACTATTGCTTATCTTACACTATATAAGGAAATCAATTCAAGACGTAATGTACATCTAAATGTGAAAAACAAAGCTATAAAGACTTTCAAAGACAGCATAGGAGAAGCTCTTTTTTCCTGTTCATTATACAAAACACATCTTAATAGAACAGAAACAGCAGTAAACAAAAAATATTAAAAAATTTGACCACATTAAAATTAAGAACTTCTGTTTAAAAAAATAAACACCATTAGAAAGGTGACAAGGAAAGGCACTGAGGAGAAGAAGATATTTGCAACAAAGGGCTGTTATCCAAACATCTAAAGATTATATCGGGAGACCTTCAAGATGGCAGAGGAGTAAGACGTGGAGATCACCTTCCTCCCCACAAATACATCAAAAATACATCTACATGTGGAACAACTCCTACAAAACATCTACTGAACACTGGCAGAAGACCTCAGACTCCCCAAAAGGCAAGAAAATCCCCACGTACCTGGGTAAGGCAAAAGAAAATCAAAAAACAGAGACAAAAGAATAGGGATGGGACCTGCACTTCTGGGAGGGAGCTGTGAAGGAGGAAAAGGTTCTGCAACCTAGGGAGCACTGTCACTGTCAGGGACTGGGGGTGGGCCAGGGGGTAAGATTCAGAACCACAGAGGAGAGCACAGCAACACGGGTTCGGAGGGCACAGCGGAAAGATTCCCGCACAGAGGATCAGTGCCGACCAGCACTCACAAACCTGATACACTTTGCTCACACACTGGGGCTGTTGGGGGCTGAAAGCTGAGGCTTGGGCTTTGGAGGTCAGACCAAGGGAGAGGACTGGGGTTGGCTGCATAAAAAGAGCCTGAAGGGGGCTAGTGTGCCACAGCTAGCTAGGAGGGAGTCCAGGGAAATGTCTGGACCTGCCTGAGAGACAAGAGACCATTGTTTCAGGGTGTGCAAGGAGAGGGGATTCCTGTTCCACGTGCCCACAGAAGGCAGAGCACTGCCTAAGTGAGCTCCAGAGATGGGCGTGAGCTGCGGCTATCAGCTCGGACACCAGAAATGGGCATGAACTGCTAACACTGCTGCTGCTGCCACTGAGAATCCTGTGTGCAAGTGCAGGTCACTACCCACACTCCCCCAGGAGCCTGTGCAGCATACCACTGCCAGGGTCCCGTGATCCACAGACAACTTCTCTGGGAGGACACACGGGGTGCCTCAGGCTCTTGCAAAGTCATGTGGCCTCTGCTGTCACAGGCTTGCCTTGCATTCCTATTATGACTACTGTACCCCTCCCTCTCCCCTGCCTGAGTGAGAAAGAGCCCTAATCAGCTGTTGCTTTAACCCCCTCCTTTCTGGGTGGGGAACAGATGCCCGAGGGCGACCTACATGCAGAGGCAGGGGGCAAAACCAAAGCTGAACACCAAGAGCTGTGCGAACGAGGAAGAGAAAAGGAAATTTCTCCATGCAGCCTCAGGAGAAGCCGATTAAATCCCCACAATCAACTTGATAAACCCTGCATTTGTGGAATACATGAATAGACAATGAACATTCCCAAAGTTGAAGCAGTGAACTTTGGGAGCAACTGTAGACTTGGGATTTGTTTCTGCATCTAATTTGTTTTTGGTTTTATGTTTCTTAGCTTAGTTTTTAGTGCTTGTTATCATTGGTGGACTTGTTTATTGGTTTGGTTGCTATCTTCCTCTTCCTTTTTTAAAAAAATATTTTTTATTTATTTTTTTTCTTTTATTATTTAATTTTTTTTCTTTTTTCTCTTTTTGTGAGTGTGTATGTGTACGTTTCTTTGTGTGATTTTGTCTGTTTTGTTTTGCTTTTACCAGTTGGTTTAGGGCTCTACCTGTTGGTTTTCTTTCTTTTTCTTTTTTTGCTTCCTTGTCTTCTCAGCTGTGTGGCTGGCAGGGTCATGGTACTCTGGCTGGGTGTATGGCCTGAGCCTACAAAGTGGGAGAGAAAAGTCCAGGACACCACCAGAGACCTCCTGGACCCCCTGCAATATCAATTGGTGAGTGCTCTCCCAGAGATCTCTGTCTCAACACTAAGACCCCAGCTCCACCCAAAGGCCAGAAAGCTCCAGTGCTGGATGCCCCATGCTAGACAACTAGCAAGACAGGAACATAACCCCATCCACTAGCAGAGAGGCTGCCTAAAGTCATACTAAGTTCACAGACACCCTAAAGCACACCACTGGATGTGGCCCTGCCCACCAGAAGGACAATATCCAGTCCCACCCACCAGAACACAGGCATCAGTCCCCTCCACCAGGAAGCCTACACAAGCCACTGAACCAACCTCACCCACTGGGGGCAGACACCTAAAATAACGGGAACTATGAACATGCAGCCTGCAGAAAGGAGACTCCAAACGTGGTAAGTTAAACAAAATGAGAAGACAGAGAAATATGCAGCAGATGAAGGAGCAAGGTAAAAACCCACCAGACCAAACAAATGAAGAGGAGACAGGCAATCTACCTGAAAAAGAATTCAGAGTAATGATAGTAAAGATGATCCAAAATCTTGGAAATAGAATGGAGAAAATACAAGAAACGTTTAACAAGGACCTAGAAAGACTAAAGAGCAAACAAACAATGATGAAAAAAGCAACAAATGAAATTAAAAATATGCTAGGAGGAATCAGTAGCAGAATAATGGAGGCAGAAGAACAGATAAGTGACCTGGAAGAAAAAATAGTGGAAATAACTGCTGCAGAGGAGGGTAAAGAAAAAAGAATGAAAAGAATTGAGGACAGTCTCAGAGACCTCTGTGACAACATTAATCACACCAACATTCGAACTATAAGGGTCCCAGAAGAAGAAGAGAAAAAGAAAGGGACTGAGGAAATATTTGAAGAGATTATAGTCAAAAACTTCCCTAACATGGGAAAGGAAACAGTCAATCAAGTCCAGGAAGTACAGAGAGTCCCATACAGGATAAATCCAAGGAGAAACACACCAAGACACATATTAATCAAACTATCAAATAATAAATACACAACTCAGTATGGCAAGATGGAGTAGAAGGACGAGCACTCACTCCCTCTTGTAAGAGCGCCAGAATCACAACTAACTGCTGAACAATCATTGACAGGAAGGCACTGGAACTCACGAGAAATGATACCCCACATCCAAAGACAAAGGAGAAGCCGCAATGAGATGGTAGGAGGGGTGCAATCACAATAAAATCAAATCCCATAACCACTGGGTGGGTGACTCACAAACTGGAGAGCACTTATACCACAGAAGTCCACCCACTGGAATGAGGGTTCTAAGCCCCACGTCAAGCTTCCCTACCTGGGGGTCTGGCAACGGGAGGAGGAATTCTTAAAGAATCAGACTTTGAAGGCTAGCGGGATTTGATTGCAGGACTTCGACAGGACTGGGGGAAACAGAGATTTCACTCTTGTAGGGCACACATAAAGTAGTGTGCACATAGGGACCCAGGGGAAGGAGCAGTGACCCCATAGGAGACTGAACCAGACCTACCTATTAGTGTTGGAGGGTCTCCTGTAGAGGCGGGGCATGGCTGTGGTTCACACAGCGACAAGGACACTGGCAGCAGAAGTTCTGGGAAGTACTCCTTGGCATGAGCCCTCACAGAGTCCAACATTAGTCCCACCAAAGAGCCTGTAGGCCCCAGTTCTGGGTCACCTGATGCAAAACAATCAACAGGGAGGGAACTCAGCCCACCCATCAGCAGACAAGTGGATTAAAGTTTTACTGAGCTCTGCCCACAAGAGCAACACCTAGCTCTACCCAGCACAAGTCCCTCCCATCAGGAAGCTTGCACAAGCCTCTTAGACTCATCCACCAGAGAGTAGACAGCAGAAGCAAGAAGACTTACAAATATGCAGCCTGTGGAATAAAAACCACATTCACAGAGAGACAGACATATGAAAAGGCAGAGGACTACATACCAGATGAAGGAACAAAATAACCACCCCCCACCAAAAAAAACCTAAATGGAGATAGGCAACTTTCCAGAAAAAAAATTCAGAATAATGATGGTGAAGATGATCCAGGACCTCGGGAAAAGAATGGAGGCAAAGATCAAGAAGATGCAAGAAATGTTTTAAAAAGACCTAGAGAATTAAGGAACAAATACCTAGAAGAATTAAAGCACAAACAAACAGAGGTGAACAATACAATAACTGAAATGAAAAATACCCTAGAAAAAATCAATAGCAGAATAACTGAGGCAGAAAAACAGTTAAGTGACCTGGAAGACAGAATGGTGGAATTCACTGCTGCAGAACAGAATAAAGAAAAAAGAATGAAAACAAATGAAGACAGCCTAAGAGACCTCTGGGACAACATTAAATGCAACAACATTCACATTATAGGGAACCCAGAAAGAGAAGAGAGAGAGAAAGGACCCAAGAAAATATTCAAAGAGATTACAGCTGAAAACTTCCCTGACATGGGAAAAGAAATAGCCACCCAAGTCCAGGAAGCACAGAGCCCCACCAGGATAAACACAAGGAGAAACACACCGAGACACACAGTGATCAAATTGGCAAAAATTAAAGACAGAAGAAAATTATTAAAACAACAAGGGAAAAGCGACAAATGACACAAAAGGGAACTCCCACAAGGTTAACAGCTGATTTCTCAGCAGAAACTCTACAAGCCAGAAGGGAGTGGCATGATACATTTAAAGTGATGAAAGGGAAGAAACTACACCCAAGATTACTCTACCCAGCAAGGATCTCATTCAGATTTGATGGAGAAATCAAAAGCTTTACAGACAAGCAAAAGCTAAGAGAATTCAGCACCACAAAACCAGCTCTACACCAAATGCTAAAGGAACTTCTCTAAATGGGAAACACAAGAGAAGAAAAAGACCTACAAAACAAACCCAAAACAATTAAGAAAATGGTAATAGGAAAATACATATGGATAATTACCTTAAATGTGAATGGATTAAATGCTGCAACCAAAAGACACAGGCTCACTGAAGGGATACAAAAACAAGATCCTTATGTATGCTGCCTACAAGAGACCCACTTCAGACTTAGGGACACATACAGACTGAAAGTGAGGGGATGGAAAAAGATATTCCATGCAAACGGAAATCAAAAGAAAGCTGGAGAAGCAATACTCATACCAGATAAAATAGACTTTAAAATAAAGAATGTTACAAGAAACAAGGAAGGACACTACATAATGGTCAAGGGATCAATCCAAGAAGAAGATATAACAATTATAAATATATATGCACCCAACATAGGAGCACCTGAACACATAAGACAAACAGCCATAAAAGGGGAAATCATCAGTAACACAATAATAGTAGGTGACTTTAACACCCCATTTACATCAATGGAGAGATCATCCAATATGAAAATAAATAAGGAATCACAACCTTTAAATGACATATTAGACAAGAAGGACTATATTGATATTTATAGGACATTCCCTCCAAAAACAACAGAATACACTTTCTTCTCATGTGCTCATGGAACATTCTCCAGGATATATCATATCTTGGGTAACAAATCAAGCCTCAGTAAATTTAAGAAAATTGAAATCATATCAAAATCTTTTCCAACCACAACACTATGAGACTAGATATCAATTACAGGAAAATAAACTATAAAAAATACAAACACATGGAGGTTGAACAATACACAACTAAATAACCAAGAGATCACTGAAGAAATCCTAGAGGAAATAAAAAAAATACCAGAAACAAATGACAATGAAAACATGACAACCTAAAATCTATGGGATGCAGCAAAAGCAGTTCTAAGAGGGAAGTTTAGAGCAATATAATCCTACCGCAAGAAACAAGAAACACTCAAATAAACAACCTAACCTTGCACCTAAAACAATTAGAGAAGAACAAAAAAGAAAGCCACCAAAATTAGCAGAAGGAAAGAAATCATAAAGATCAGATCAGAAATAAATGAAGAAGAAATGAAGGAAAAAATAGTAAAGATCAATAAAACTAAAAGCTGGTTCTCTGAGAAGATAAAAATTGATCAACCATTAGTCAGACTTATCAGGAAAAAAAGGGAAAAGACTCAAATCAACAGAATTAGAAATGAAAAAGGAGAAGTAACAACTGACACTGCAGAAATACAGAGAATCATGAGAGACTACTACAAACAACTATATGCCAATAAAAAGGACAACTTGGAAGAAATCTACAAACTCTTAGAAAGTTACAATCTTCCAAGACTGAACCAGGAAGAAACAGAATATATGAACAGACCAATCACAATCACTGAAATTGAAACTGATTAAAAATCTTCCAACACACACAAAAGCTCAGGACCAGATGGCTTCACAGGGAAATTCTATCACACATTTAGAGAAGAGCCAACATCTACATTTCTCGAACTCTTCCAAAATATAGCAGAGGGAGGAACAATCCCAAATTCATTCTATGAGGCCACCATTACCCTGACACCAAAACCAGACAAAGATGTCACAAAAAAAGAAAACTACAGGTCAATATCACTGATGAACATAGATACAAAAATCATCAACAAAACATTAACAAACAGAACCCAGCAGCACACTAAAAGGATGATACACCATGATCAAATGGGGTTTATCCCAGAAATGCAAGGATTCTTCAATATACACAAATCAATCAATGTGATACACCATATTAGCGAATTGAAGAATAAAAACCATATGGTAATCTCAGTAGATTCAGAAAAGGCTTTTGATAAAATTCAACACCAATTTATGATAAAAACTCTCCAGAAAGTGGGCATGGAGGGAAACTACCTCAACATAATAAAGGTCATATATGACAAAGCCACAGCCAACATTGTTCTCAATGTTGAAAAGCTGAAACCATTCCCTCTAAGATCAGGAACTAGACAAGGTTGCCCACTCTCACCAGTATTATTCAACATAGTTGTTGAAGTTTTAGTGACAGCAAGCAAGAAGAAAAAGAAAAAATGTAATCCAAATCAGAAAAGACAAAGTAAAACTGTCACTGTTTGCAGATGACATGATACTATACATACAGAATCCTAAAGATTCTACCAGAAAACTACTAGAGCTAACCAATGAATTTGGTAAAGTAGCACAATACAAAAGTAATGCACAGAAATCTCTTACATTCTCTTACACTAACATCGGAAAATCTGAAAGAGAAATTAAGGAAACCCTCCCATTTAACATTGCAAAAACAGAATAAAATATCTAGGAATAAACCTACCTAAGGAGACAAAAGACCTGTATGCAGAAAACTATAAGACACTGATGAAAGAAATGAAAGATGATACCAACAGATAGAGAGATATACTATGTTCTTGCATTGGAAGAATCAATATTGTGAAAATGACTCTACTACCCAAAGCAATCTACAGATGCAATGCAATCCCTATCAAATTACCAATGGCATTTTTTACAGAACTAGAACAAAAAATCTTAAAATTTGTACGGAGACACAAAAGACCCCGAATAGCCAAAGCAGTCTTGAGGGAAAAAAACGGAGCTGGAGGAATCAGGCTCCTGGACTTCAGACTATACTACAAAGCTACAGTAATCAAGACAATATGGTACTGGCACAAAAACAGAAATAGATCAATGGAACAGGATAGAAAGCCCAGAGATAAACCCTCGCACATATGGTCACCTTATGTTTGATAAAGGAGGCAATAATGCACAATGGAGAAAAGACAGCCTCTTCAATAAGTGGTGCTGGGAAAACTGGACAGGTACATGTAAAAGAATGAAATTAGGACACTTCCTAACACCATACACAAAAATACACTCAAAATGGATTAAAGACCTATATATAAGGCCAGACACTACAAAACTCTTAGAGGAAAACATAGGCAGAACACTCTATGACATAAATCACAGCAAGATCCTTTTTGACCCACCTCCTAGAGAAATGTAAATAAAAACAAAAATAATCAAATGGGACCTACTGAGACTTAAAAGCTTTTGCACAACCAAGAAAACTATAAGCAAGACAAAAAGACAACCCTCATAAAGGGAGAAAATATTTGCAACTGAAACAACTGACAAAAGATTAATCTCCAAGATTTACAAGCAGTTCATGCAGCTCAATATCAAAAAACCAAACAACCCAATACAAGAATGGGCAGAAGTCCTAAATAGACATTTCTCCAAAGAAGATATACAGATTGCCAACGAACACATGAAAGTATGCTCAACATAACTAGTCATTAGAGGAAGGCAAATCAAAACCACAATGAGGTAGCACCTCACACTGGTCAGAATGGCCATCATCAAAAAAATCCAGAAACAATAAATGCTGGAGAGATTGTGGAGAACGGGGAACCCTCTGGCACTGTTAGTCTGAATGTAAATTTATACAGTCACTATGGAGAACAATATGGAGGTTCCGTAAAAAACTAAAAATAGAACTACCATATGACCCAACAATCCGACTACTGGGCATATACCCTGAGAAAACCATAATTCAAAAATAGACATGTACCAAAAAGTTCATTGCAGCACTATTTACAGTAGCCAGGACATGGAAACCACCTAAGTGTCCATCAACAGTTGAATGGATAAAGAAGATGTGGCACATATATACAATGGAATATTACTCAGCCATGAAAAGGAATGAAATTGAGTTATTTGTAGTGAGTTGGATGGACATATAGTCTGTCATACAGAGTGAAGTAAGTCAGAAAGAGAAAAACAAATATGGTATGGTAACACATATATATGGAATTAAAAAAAATTGTTCTGATGAAACTGGGGACAGGACAGGAATAAAGGCACAGATGTAGAGAATGGACTTGAGGACATGGGAAGGGAAGAGTAAGTTGGGATGAAGTGAAAGAGTAATATTGACATATATACACTACCAAATGTAAAATAGATAGCTAGTGGGAAGCAGCTGCATAGCACAGGGAGATCAGCTCAGTGCTTTGTGACCACCTATAGTGGTGGGATAGGGAGGGTGGGAGGGAGGAGCAAGATGGACGGGATATGGGTATATATGTACACGTATAGCTGATTCACTTTGTTTAACAGAAGAAACTAACACAAGATTGTAAAGCAACTATACCCCAATAAAGATGCTAAAAAAAAAAGAAGAATAAATAGGGGCATTACAATGGATTCTGCAGATATTACAGAAAACAACAAAATAATATTATAAAACATGCCCCCCAAAATAAATATCATATCAATGAGAAAAAGACCAGTTGGTTAAAAATGGGCAGAAGGCTTAAGACATACTCCACAAATCAAAGTGACCAATAATTATAAGAAGAGGGGCTCTGATCTTTTTAGTAAGAAAAGAAATTCAAATTCAAACCACAGTAATGTACCATTACATACACAAGCCAGTTGGCAAAAATTTTGTAATCTGAAAATACCATGTATTTTTGAGAAAGTGTATCAATTGGGACTCTTACAGTGCTTCTGAGCATGCAAACTAGGACCATGTCTTTGGAGGGTAGCGTAGCGTTATCTATCAAAGTTAAGGATGCCTATGCACTATGCCCAGCACTTCCTCTATCAGAGTGGATCTCAGGGAAGCTTCTGTACAAGAAGCTTATGTACAAGAACCATACATGTGCTGTATGTTTCAAATAACCCCAGCCCAGAACCAAGGCAAGAGTCCCAAATGCCTACTGTGAATGAAAAATAAATAAATGAATTGTGGTATATCCATGTAATGGAATATTATACATCAAGGGAAATGAATAAAATGCAGCTAAGCACAATAACAAAGATGGATATCAGTATTCAGAGCAGAAAGCAAGGTGCAAAATAGCACTGCCATCCTTGCAAGTCACATAAAGTTCCCCAAACAGGCAGAACTGGATAAAGGGTATAGGGATGCATACATCATTAGTAAAATTATAAATAAGGGGACCGGGAAGTATTTATCACAACATCAGATTAATGGTGATTTGCAGAAGGAGGTAGAGGATCATGATTATGGAGACCACATAAAAGGCATTCGGGGTGCTGTCAATGAGGCAGGTGCAGACATCCTGGGTATCTCTTGGGTATATATCCACACCCAGAAGGGGGAGTAGGATTGGATAAGGTGTGAGGGCAGAAAGGTATAAACTGTGTTCTAGAACAGGGGTCCCCAACCCCCACTACCGGTTGGTGACCTGTTAGGAAACAGGCCGCACAGCAGGAGGCTAGTGAACGAAGCTTCACCTGCTGCTCCCCATTGTTCCCCATTGCTCACATTACCACCTGAAACATCCCCCCTGACCTCCATGGAAAAATTGTCTTCCACAAAACCGGTCCCTGGTGCCACAAAAGTTGGGGAAGCAGGCATAGCACAGCCCAAAGGCAAGAGAGTACAGAGTTGAGTGGTGACTACTCTAAATGGATAAGTCCTGTTACATAGTCCTAACTCACGTTACAATATCTCACCTTCAAAATCTTAAATGAAATACTCATTTTTTAGTCTTTAATTTCTTTTTATAAATAGACACATCAAATAACACAAAATAAATATACCACTGTTTTGCATCTGCAGATCAGAAAATAGTTACAGCTAACAGCATATAATTAGTAAATAGCTCATTATTAGCATATGATACTTATTTCTATTTGACTTAAAAAGATGTTACTTTAGTGTTTGTAATTTATTCCTTTCCAGCTAATGATTTATACTTCCTTTCACTATTCTAGTAGTAATCTTTTTATCCATTTAAACATGGCAAAAAAATTACATTCCAGAGTAAACATATAAACTGCTAGTACGCATATTTTGATGACACTCCAACAATAAACTAAAAGGAAAAAATTACCTGTGAATATGCTGATTGAGTAAATTTTGTGTAAACATAATTTCAAACCCAAAGAAAGGAATTTGAAAATAATTTTTAGAAATTATTTAAATTTTGTTCCAAATATATTAATTCCATTGCTTTAGAAGTTGTTAAAGTAATAATTGATTATCTCCACATAATCAACAGAACAGTGGCTGTGAACTTCTTGTTTCTATCATAGGACTGATTTAATTCCATTTTTAACACATGATCATAGCAAACATCTGCTAATGCCCCCTTTTTTCTTACTCCTACAATATTCAGCACAACCAAACCCTTGACTGAAAATATTTTTGAATGACTTTTAATCTCTATAAATAATTGTTACCATTTTTGCCACATTGTTCTAGATAGTAACAAATCTTTTGATTGATGAATTATCGAGCAAGAAAATGATCCCATTAAAAAAAAAGCTGATCTTTACCATTCTAGGGGAGGAAAAACTTTACTGTGACCCTACTGGGGTCCGTGGCTGGGTCTAAAAGTTAAACTGACAAAGACAGATTAGTGGGAGAAAAGCATACAATTTACCTAATGTAAGTTTTACATAACATGGGAGCCTTCATAAGGAAATGAAGACCTGAGGAAACCTGAGCATTCTTATACCAGGTTTGATGAAGAGTGAAAAGTCATGGAAAAATGTGATGAGACAAAAGGGTAAGAACTAATGGTAGTGAGATGGGGGAGTTAGCAAGTCTGTTTGTTAGGACGCCTCTCAGACAAGGGTGCTCCCTGCCTCAGGGTACAGGGAAGGTGCCTCTCACGTGAGGGTCTGATGACCTGCTTCCAGGGACAAGTGAGTGGGAGGTCATCGGGTCATTCCAGAATCTACCATTCCTCAAATTCTTTCAGCTTAAAATATTCAACATGCCAAGGTGTCATATTTTGGAGTTGTGTGTCCTGAACCCCCATCACCGTAAATGTAACTCAGTGAGAAAGCAAGAAATAAAACTGCTCCATGAATGTTGGTTGATTTCATGGAGAAATTTGAAAAATGTCATTTCCATGATCATTAATTATGGGCATTTAAAAATTAAACATTCACTTTACATTTTGACCATTTATTCAGTAAAAACTGAGGGTGAAACTCATGGGTATCCAGGGTGTTTTTATGGGTTGTGGAGGGTTTAATATACTTGAACATCGACTCAGCGTTATTAGAGTTAAGTGGAGAAGTGAAATGTATGTATACATATGCCATTTGAGAAAAGCTGTGATCGCTTCAATGGCAGATGAAATTGTTTTGTCCAAGTTCACTAACTGAGCCCTTACTTCTAAATCTAATGGATCCTCTCAGATGTTATCTCACTGAGCTCCTTTCCTCCCCTCCACCCTCTCCTCCCGGCCCCACCCCCGTCACTCCCTCCCTCCCTCCGCCCTTGGCCCTGTCCTAATACCCTGACAACTTCTTCCTCCATCCCTCTCTCAACACTGCTTCTGCTCAGACACCAGTCATTCCCTACCAACACTGGGACAGGTTTTAACTTGAATTCCCACTTA
Source organism: Grampus griseus (assembly GCF_964374135.1). Lineage (NCBI taxonomy): Eukaryota > Metazoa > Chordata > Mammalia > Artiodactyla > Delphinidae > Grampus > Grampus griseus. The sequence continues at coordinate 123,709,018 of NC_139018.1, forward strand.
GTCCTGCCTCCAAAAATTGTTCTCCATGCTGCTTTCAGATGAATTTTGCTAAAATACACACGGTGACTTGTCTCTTCTGCGCTTGGCTGTCCCTAGTGACCCTGCCACTGCAGCAAAATGAAAACCGTAAAAAGCTCTGTCCTCTCCCTTGCAGCCTCGTCTTCTGCACACTTTGCTCACACTTTGCTCCAAGGGACTGAACTCACTGTGGCAGCTGTCAGTTACCAACACACAATGTTCCATCGTGTGACACCCTCACAAATACCCTGCAATCTATTATTATGATCTGGGCATTTCATGCGACATTCAGAAGGGCTCAGTAACTTGTCCAAAATCACATGCCTGCCCTAGTGGGGTGGAAGCACAATTCTAACCCAGGGATCACAACCCAAGGCTGTGAACTTTCCCCTTTGCCTTGCCGTCTTTTCTGGCAATTTCCTGAAAGGATTTGTGCATCTCTGTGCTTTTGCACACAGCTTCTTCCTCTCCTTTCTCATCAGTAACCTCATCCCTTCCACATTGGGCCCACATATGACCCTAAGTTCCTCACCTCTCTGCGGTCAGCTCCATCTACCGAGCACACTCAATGACCCATTATTGGCTCAGGTCCTTCTGCAACTTTAATATTTGTGTCCTCAGTGCTGGTGACAATCCTAACATAGAAACCATGCTCAGAAAGTGTCTGCTCAAGTAAGAAATGAACAAATGTGAAGGGCCCTGAGGCCTTTGGGAGGTCGCTGCAGGCCAGATGCCAGATGACAGAGAACGCTGAGACCCAGTCCAGCTTTCCACCTCGGGACAACCAAGCCAAGGAGCAAGGGTGTCTACTGTCCTTTGAGGTCTCATCAGCCTGAATTTTACAACCATCAGCAACAACCCCTAGACTTAGCATCAAGCATATTGAATGTTTGCATTCATTAAAAAGTACTGCAAAGAGCAATATTGCAATGTGGGCATAGCTAAGCAAGAATTGTCTAAAAATATCTTTCCAACCCTTCCTCTTGGACACCTGAAATATTTTTACCCAACTAAATTCCCTGCACTTATTAAGGAATTTTCTATTCCTGTGATCTCTATTGTATCATTTAAATTTTGATTTAGATTTTAATTAATGATCTATAATTATTAAGAGCTCAAAATAGTATTATGAATTCACAAGAATTACTGTCCTGTTTGAGGTGCTCAGAGCTTAAAGCAAGGTGGGCAATTTCCTTTACAGCAGCCTGCCCTGCCCAGGCCACTATGTCAGCTGCCATTTGTTAAATCAGCCCAAAGGCAGTCAGACCTGAGTATGTCCTAATGTGATGCTGGGACCTCCTGCCTGGTAATGGTGTTTTGACCTCAGTCATTCCCTAGAAATTCCAGTTATACTACAGACAGCTCATCAATGAATTGCTTTTCCAATAGACCATGGTTTCCTTGAGGACAGAGGTAGGGGAGTGTGTGATGTGTGGTTAGCTCTGCACCTGCAGCACAGTGCCATGCTCAATGGTCTAATAATGTTTGTCCAATGAATACAGTGAATGAGTCAACATAATAATGGACATGGGGCCACCAACATCCCCAGATGACACAAAATTGGCAGCACTTTATTCAGATAAGGAAACTGAAGTCACTTTTAGTTGGCCTGTGAACAATTTCCACACATATATATATATATATTTTAAGTATATATATATTTATAAGTATATATCTATATATTTATAGTGGAAATATCAAAAACAGCATTCAAAACTACATGGCTACCAAGACATGGAAACAATCTAAATGTCCATCGACAGATGAATGGACAAAGAAGAGGTAGAATATATAGATAGATAGATAGATAGATACATGGAATATTACTCAGCCATAAAAAAGAACAAAATACTGCCATTTGCAGCAACATGGATGGACTTAGATATTATCATACTAAGTGAAGTAAGTCAGACAGAGAAATACATATACCATATGATATCACTTATATGTGGAATCTAATATATGACACAAATGAACTTATCTATGAAACATAAACAGAGTCACAGACATAAAGAACAGACTTGTGGTTGCCAAGGGGGAGGAAGTATGAGGGAGGGGTGGCTTGGGAGTTTGGGATTAGCAGATGCAAACTATTATAATGGATAAACTACAAGGTCCTAATGTATAGCACAGGGAACTATATTCAATATCCTATAATAAACCATACTGGAAAAGGATATGAAAATCACTTTGCTGTACACCAGAAACTAACACAACACAGTAAATCAACTATACTTCAATAAAATAATTTAAAAAAACACCTACATGGCTACCTTTTGCCTTTTTCTTCCCCCACCTACACACGCAGCAAAGAATTGAGGTTTGCCTTCTCTGCAGGGTGGCATAAAGCAGTCCTGGATGCAAGTTCAAGAGGTTTGCCTGTCCCCTAATTTTTGAAAAATACCTCAGCTTTTCTCAACAGCAATAAAACTCTGTAATAAGTAGTCTTTATATCACGTAGTTTTAATTTCATAATTGCTATTATAACAGTAGTCCCTTAAGATTAGGGTTTCCAAAAGCCACTGAAATATATTAATAGGCTCTTAATATCTAAAGAAAAAGTTAAAATGATCATGGGAGCACTTCTTTGTAGAGACCAGGCGAAGCAAGGTGTGGTGTCCATCCGCAAAGGGATGTGATCCAGGAGCCCAGAGCCCCTGGTCAGCAAAGCTCTTTAATATCTTGTTGTCTAAATGCAAATTTATGATATTTTGTTCCCTTAGTAATACAAGTTCCATTTGAAATCAGTTACTAGAGTATTTTAATAAAATATATTTTAACTGAATCTTTGTAACCGGTTGCGGCGGGCCATCTTCGTGGGAATAAAACTGCAGCCATGTTTAGCTGCTAATAATTTGTGTTAGAAGGGCCATTTCTGCTTAAAGAAAGAGGTTTCCTGCAGCAAATAGGAAACGATTGCATAAGCGAGCAGAAGTAGCACCTACGCTGTCCCTGTACCACACGGTCCTCTGCTCCCAGGATTAGAGCCATCCAAAGAAGGCAAGTTCCGGGGACACCCAGCTCTATCCTCCATGCGTACTATTAAGATCCATGAAATACAAACGACCCACCCCAATGTCATGAGACATGATGGAAACTGACTGGGAGCGGGGATCTCGGACAAGAAGGTGAGACCATGGAGCAAGATATTCTCCTGTTTCGAACCCGCATAGAAAGTGGGAAAGTGCTAGGTTATAAGTGCTGAAACGTGGTGATTGGGTCCAGGAGGAGAATGGTAAGTGAGGGCAGGCAGCTCCCTCCTCTTCCCGCTCAGGACAGCGCTGCCAGTGGAGACACAATGGAATCTACACCCTGCCTCTGCCCCCAGGGAGGGCCTCGACCCACTGATGTGCAAAGGGGTCCCTGCTGGTTGACAATTCAGAAGCCAAGTCCTGATGTTGCTGACAAGCCTCCCAGGTCCTGACTGCAGTATAATCCCAGCTGTGCCAGCAGAGGTGGCTGACAAACCCCCACACAAGTCAGGAGTTTGCTTCCAAGTAAAGTTTCTAGGGGCCATGGGAGCAGGTTCCCAAAGTTCAGTTCCTCTGATGCTCAAGTAAAGATGCTCTCTCCTCAGCCCACCCACGCCCGAGAGGCCCAGCCCCTCACTGGACTCTTGGGGTACACATACTCAAGGGCCTGGCCGGCTGGGTGGAAATGGTATGTGCAAGAGCAGCCAACCTGGCCAAGGCAGCAGGTCATTTTGTGTGAAGGGCAGCTGCCCCCCTGGAGAAACATCCCCCACTCTGAGCTTCAGGCTCGGTGGGCGCCCGGATGCACAGAGGCCCCTAAACCCTTCGGCTGCTCACGGATGCCTCAGCTAAGCTGAGCCTGGTGGTGGCCACTGGACCGTGGTGGCTGTGTGGCCCCAGAACCAGCTCTGAAGATCCCAAAGTGGACCTGGTCATTCTGTCCAGTGGGCAGGACTCAAGGCCGTCCTCATAGCTGTGGCCAGCACTCCCTGGAGGAAGCTTGTTTTATCTTTACTGACCCTTGGGCTGTTGTCAGTGGCCTCGTGGTTTGGGCTGCTGCTGGGAAAACTATAGTTGCACATTAAAGACACGCTCTGTGTGGGCCTTGAACTATGGGAATGAATTGTGGCTGCTGGTTGGACCACCTGGGTCACTCCTATCAATGATACAGGCCCTTTTCCCAATGAGACCAATTGGACCCAGGCTTTGGTCAAGGCTGCTCCACTCAGGCTGCCACTGTCACAGGCTGGTCACCAGTACAGTACGATGCAGAGGCCGCCACGGCAGTCACGCTGGGAACTCTGGCCAAGAGCTGGTCCTTTGGTCTTGTGATTCAGGCCCACTCCTGAGGCACTGGCTTTGTTGCATTGTTGATCCTTCTTTGGGGCTATCAGTGGTGTCCTGCTACTGTTGATGGACTTTCAAATGATGGCAGTGGGTCTCAACTGGGGGTGATTTCATCCCTCAGGGGACCTTGGCACTGTCAGGAGCCATTTTTGGTTGTTACAACTTAAGGAGATTGGTGGGCAGAGGCAGAAATGCAGATAAACCCCCTACAACACACAGGTAGTGCCCACCCCAGCCGCCAACCCTGCCCCACCCCCAAATAATTATCTGGCCCCAAATGGCAGCAGTACTAAGATGGAGAAACTGGTTAACAGTGTTGTTCAGCCAACCTTCACTGTGGGCCTTGGAGCTGAGCTGAGCTGTCCTTCCAGCTTCCTGGACCTTTTCCAGTCTGACAATGGTGCACCTTTTGTCATAAAGGCCACCATGCAATGGGCCAATGGTCAATGTGTTTAACAGCCATTCCACACTCCTGATCATCCACTTGCACCTGGAATCGAGGAGCCCAGAGTGGCTTTCTGAGCCCAGCTCCCTCACCTTCTCCAGCGCAACACACTTAAGTGAGGCAGATTGGTCACTGGGTGAAGCTATCCCCAGGAAGGGATCATTTCCTCTCAGTGGCTTCCTCGGTAAGGATCAGAATAAAACAAATAGAATTTACCTGTTATGTCAAGTTATACTGAGATATTTTGTAATGTGAGGTTTCTGTTCTGATCTTTCCAGGTCTGGTCACAATGGGTATGACTGGAGAAAAGATAAACAAGAAGTGGGATGGGATCTGCCAAGTTTGGGGTAGTGTAAGAAGAGCAAGGGCCCTGGCATGTCCAGAGAGGACACCTTGGACTCTCGGAGGTACAGGGTGGGGTGGTGGTGGAGTAATGCTCTCTTTGTCCCCTAGTTCAGCAGCAAGGGCTGAGTCAAAGAGCAGCTGCAGCTGACAGTCGGACTGGCTGCTGGCTCTGTCATCCTGTCCATGGACTATGAAAGCTTGTAAATTCTGTGGCCATGGCCTATCCCAATCCTGCTATGTCTGATGCCATCAACCACAGCTCTCAGCTGTGAACACGTGCAGACTCACAGACTCAACAACCCTGCTTCAATCCAACTGAATGTGCACCTGCTTTTCTGGATGTCCAGGTGGACTTGGGAGATGCCCTCTGTGGTAATGAGGCTGCAGCTACTCACAACACTGCCCCCTCGACTTAACCAAATCAATGCAAAGAGTGCCAACAAATCCCAAACTGGAAGGACTGTGCCCCTTTGACTTGTATGTGAGCCATGGAATATTGTCTCATTGGAAATTGGGGCTTTTTTGTGACCCATCTATTGCTCTTGTAATTATTGACAATGACACCGAAGATCAGAATGTCAATTTAGTGGGCTGTAATAGATAATAGTCTGACCTTAGTCTACATCCTGGCTATCTCAAAAACCCTATGTCTCTGGGACTTGTTGGAAATTGACTGAATCTATAACTTTGGGGCAGGGAGCATAATTGAGACTGGCCTCATCCTGCTACTTGGATACTGTTGATAGTAGCCTTAATTAAATACTGTACGGGACATGTCAAACGGCTTTGGTCCCTGCATCAGCTGGCCAAATTAATCAGAACAGCTGGCAGAATGGCATACTCTTGAAAATTTGAGTTTGGGAAAGAACATTTTGGGACCAGCGTTGGAATGATCAGAACACTCTCCTTATTTCCCTCTAAACACACAGGCACAAATTCTCACCGGGAACTTATATTTCAAGTTCCAAAAATCTTTCAAGAACCTGAGAAATAAAGTAACCATCTTGCTGTATGATAGTTTGGGGAACAAACTCTGAGAATCATTCTCAAATGACAGCACATGTGTTCTCCTTCTACTTAAGCAGCCGGACGGGACTTGCTGCAGAATTGTCAATGGAAATCGTTCCATTTTGGAAGTTTTGTATTTGGAGCACAATGAAACCTTTCGTGAAGTTGACTCTGATAAATGTATGATCTTTATATTGCCATCAACAGAATTACCCACAATGGAACCCTCCAACCTATTGGAATGTGGCAGGAGGGGGAACTCGAGAAGGAGGGGGGAAAAGGGGAAAATCCTATTACGATTGAAGAAAGGAGTCAGGGCTGCAGTTTGGAGATGGAGACTGTAAAGACTCTGTAGATTTGGGCATCATTTCTAACTTTTTAAAAGTTTGTTTTGTTATTTTATTTTCCTCTCCTTGATTCACTTTTGGGCTTAGCACTACATGGTTCAAGTAAAAATGTGCTTGTTTTCAGAGAAGAAGGAAAGCAGGAGTGGGAAAATTATATTCCAATTGGGCTCCTTGAACAAGGAACCATTCCCTAGGAATAGAGTGGGTAGTCACAGGTATAGAGAAGAGAAAAGCAAGTTAAACTGTGCTCTGCAGTGAGCAGGAAAGGGTGGTTGGGGACTGAGCTTGGCCAGAGAAGATGTTTGCTGGAAAGCTGCTGGAATTTTCCAACATAAACTGGAAGAGAGGGTACTCCCTGTATATAAATGCTAGCCAGTTCCCACTAGTCAGGTCAGCTAGTGGAGACTTATGAAATCCCCTTCCGGGTATCTACAAAGAAGTCATTTGCTCTCTCCCCTGAAGGGCAGGTCTTTCCCGAGTCTCTTAGGGATGTCTTCAATTTTAATACATTAATTTATTTCACTTTGTTAATTGGGTTTGTAGCTGGCCCCTGGGATACCAATTAGCTTGATTTTATAGTTAGAAAACAACAGGAGCATTAAGATGATAGCCTCATGGTTTGCCAGACACATTTCATATTTTAATTGTAATCTACTATATTCATTGTTTCATGAAAGCTGTGATTCAAACCATCCCTTCGTCCAGACCACACATGAGGCTCTGCAATTCCCATTATTCCAACTCAAACACCTGTGCATCTGCAAGTCTTTTTCAGCACATGACACTTACCAAATGTCACGCAAAAAACATAATTAATATATGGAGCTGTAACCTCCAGTGTACTTGGAGAATTAAATGTCCATCTGTAACTATTTGCTAATGTTGCACTAATAAAAATGAAGAAAAGGCAGTTTGACTGAGGAAATCCATATTAACTATTGATTAGAGGGGAAAAGGTAGTTTACTGCACATAGAGAAACATCAGGATTTTATTTCTCCTAAAGAAAGTATTATGTCTATTATATTTGTTAATTACATCTAGGTTTTTTAAAGATTGGGGAAACTGTTAACATGTTATTTTTTAAAGATTCTATTAGAATAAGTTTTTAACATTTTTAACATTTTCCTGAAAAGGAAGTCTATTATAAATGTGTGAAGCTGTTTTTAGGGATCTTTTTGGAGCTAAGTAAGATCTTAACTCACAGAATAATTTTCAAGTGGAAACTTGGCCTGGACATGGGAAGGATGTGAATTCATTGAGTTAAATCTATGGGTTGTCCCAGAGGGTCATTGGTGAGCTGGAGTCTCCCCCTCTCATAGGACAAGACTTTGGTCTAGGAGGTTTGGTGATTTAATGAATATTTCTGACACTTTGGGCAGTAATGACTTTTACTCATTTCTCTAAATTCCATGCAACCTTTCATCATCAGATGATTTAATAAGGCCCAGAACTTAAATCACATCTTTGCTATGAGCAAGAATCCTGAGTATAAGTCAACAAACATGCTCAGGTTTCTGTAAGTTAAATGTCATCAGTAGAAGGAGGCCTGGAGCACCAGGTTGTAGAGAGAGATACAGGTACAGACATTTCAAGACTTATTATTACTATTAAATTATTATTACTATTATCTGTACTCTGTGATTATCTAGCATAGAACTTTGCACATGTGGAACTCAGGAAGAGTTTTTGAACTGACCGATTTAATGAATTACCTGAATGACCTTGTAAAAGTAGTTTGCCTTCTCTGGATCTATTTCTGCACATGACAAATGATTTTTTTGAAGTTTTTTACAAAAATAATTTGGAAATAGGAATCAGAAGATCTGAGTTCAAATTCTGGGCATGTCATTCACTTGCTTACTGCTCATGGACTAGTTACTTAATCAAGTTACTTCTCCAAAATAAAGTCAACAGTACCCTCCTTCCATTGTTGAGAGAATTAAATAAACTGGACGACCCCAGTGCCTACAAGGTGCTTGGCATGTAGTGCAAATTTCATAGGCACTCGTCCACTCCCTTTAAGCTGTAATATTCTCTAATTCAATTCCACTTAGGAACTTGAACTCAGAGGAAAACAAATAGTTTTAAATTATTAGCCCCTTTCTGTCTGTAAGAACCACATGACATATTCAAAGACACAGAAATACATTTTCTCATTTGAAAGACTGAATGGAGAAAGGCAATTTCATTTCCCTTTCCTTTCTGAGAACTCATTTGTCTTTCAAACAGTTACATATTTCTACTTGTCCGTGATTGCTCTCATATAGCACACGGGAGATGTGGGTCCTTGTAAATTGCCATGCCATGGCTTCAACTGGTTGTTTCCATTTCTACAGGGTTTAATGATTCAATAAAGTCATCTCATACTCACACTCCAATGTTCTTCTGACAACTGTGCTATGAGGTGGGCGGAATTGTATGCTTCTTTTTTTGAAATGAAGACATTAAAGTATAGGGAGCCAAAGAGATTTCCCTAAATTCATCTGATAAACATGGACAGGGAAAGAACAATCCATATTGCCCAATGAGCCCACGAACTCACTCCTAGATGAAAAAGGGAAAAATAATTTGCAGTTTTATAATAATTAGTCTTCTCAATATCATCATCCAAATGTTTAATATTAGATGGTCTTTTCAAATAACTGGACCTTGTTTTTCATATATATGTGGATGTGTATAAATATACATGTGTATGTATATCTAGGTCTATGTCAATATGACTGACAAAATATTATGATGCATACTTAATTATTTAAATAGTCCTCTTCAAAAATAACAAGTTCAGGTAGATGGGGTAAGAATAGGGTTACCATTACTGAGATGCAGTAGTGTACATTGGAAAAGAAATCATATTTAACTCTACCTTTACTTTTTATAGGTAGTATGTAATATACTTAACCACTCTGAAACTCAGTTTTCTCATTTGCAAAATAGGGTTAATAATGCTAAAAGGATCAAAGGAGGTATGTGTCTAACTAAATTTGAGTGTATAGTATATGCTTAATCAAATGCCAGCCCTTCCTTCCTCAATTTTAACTTTTTAAATGGCGAAGTGTGGCACACTTATAATAAAGTGCAAAGACATAAAGGAAAAGTTTGATAAACTATTACAAAATGAGTCACTAAGGTTAAGAAGAAGCTGGCAGCACACGGAAAGCCTTTCTTGTGCCCTCTTGGAGGTTTAAACCCTTCACTTCTCCCAAAGGTGAACTCTATCCTGAATTCCAGAGTTAAGTTTTTCCTGTTTTTGAACTTTATAGAACAGAAATGATACAGTATGCATTATTTTGTGTCTTGCTTCTTTCACTCAATAATAGTATGCTTCTGATACCACCCATGCCGTACGCTGCTACATTTCATTAATTTCATTGCTGAGTATTCTCCTAAATGTATGTTCCACCATTTATTGATCCGATCTCATGTAGAAGGACTTATGGGCTGTTGATGGCTTGGGGCTGTCATGACTATGCTGCCATAATTGTCCCAAGTACTTGTCTGTCTCTGTACACAGGCACACTCCTGTAGGGCTAGTGTTACTTAGTTACAGGATATGCATATTTCCAACCAGGTAATAAACAAAACTGTTTACCCAGTTTTGCAGGATACATCCTCACCAGCTACATACAAGAATTCCCTTGTTTCACCTCCTAACCAACACTTGCTACGGTCAGTCTTGTAAACCTTAGCTATTACGGTAGGCTGGTGGTGGTACCACATTGTGGTTTTGATTTGCATTTCCTGATAATGAAGGAGGGTGAACACCCTTTCACATGTTTATGGACTGAATGTTTCTCTCCTCCTAAAATTCGTGTGTGGGGCATTTGAGAGGTAATTAGGTTTAGATGAGGTGGCGAGGGTAGGGCCCCCATGATTGGATTAGCGTCCTCATAAGCAGAGGAAGAGACCAGAGTGTGTGCTCTCTCTGTCTTGTGAGGGCACAGCAAGAAGGTGGCTGTCTCTAAGCAAGTAAGAGGGCTCTCACCATTCTCTGAATCTGCTGGCATCTTGATCTGTGAGATTTAAGCCATCCAAGCTCTGGTGTATTGGGATAACAGCTTGAGCAGACTAACAGACTCAGATATCCTCTTACAAAGTGCCTGTCCAAAATTTGTGTTCATTTTTCTATTAGGTTGTGTTTTTCTTAACGACTTCTTTGTGCATACTGGATACAAGACTTTTCTGTTTGCTTATATGTTTTGCTAATATATTCTGCCATTCTGTGTCTGAGACCCCAAACACAGTGAGTTAAGCCTTTTAACACTCTTAACACTATCTTTTGTTGAACTGAACTTCATATTTTAATAAAGTCCAACTTATCAATGTTTTTGTTTATGGTTAGTGCTTTTTGTGATTTAAAACATTTTACACCCTGATGCCCTAAAGATATTATCCATAGCATGTTCTAGAAGAACTACTGTTTTGGTTTTAGATCTACAATCCACCCAGAACTGATTTCTGTGAATGATGTAAACTAAGGTATATTAGCTTGTGAGGGCTGCAATAACAAAGTACCACAGACTCAGTGGCTTAAACAAGAGAAATATATCATCCCACAGTTTTGGAGGCTGGAAGTCCAAGAACAAGGTGTCAACAGATCTGGCTTCTTCTGAGGGCCCACTCCTTGACTTCGGCTGTCTGTTCCCTATGTCTTTTCATGGACATTTTCTGTGTCTAAATTTCCTCTTCTTACGACACCAGTCATATTGGATTTGGGCACAACTTAAAGCCCTTTTTTTTTTTTTGGCAGTACAAGGGCCTCTCACTGTTGTGGCCTCTCCCGTTGTGGAGCACAGGCTCCGGATGCGAAGGCCCAGCAGCCATGGCTCACGGGTCCAGCCGCTTCGCAGCATGTGGGATCTTCCCAGATCAGGGCGCAAACCCGTGTCCCCTGCATCGGCAGGCGGACTCTCAACCACTGCGCCACCAGGGAAGCCCTAAAGCCCTTATTTTAACTTAATTACCTCTTCAAAGACCGTCTTCAAATACAGTCATATTCTGAGGTACTGGGGCTAGGATTTCAACATATGAATTTTCAGGGACATGATTCAGCCCATAACTTAGGGTCAAATTTTTTTTTTCTTATGTATGTCCAACTGACCTCTTACATTCATAGAAACTAATGTTTTTCTTTCTTATTTTGGTACCAACTTAATCAGAAATTAAGTATCCATACATACGTGAGTCATTTCTCAACTTCCTCTTCTGTTAGTGCCTTCATAAGTCTTAGAGTAACCATACTCTTTTAATGACTTTAGGTTTTTTATGTCTTGCTACTCATAGAAAAAAAATCTTTCTACTTGTCCTTCTTCTTTAACAGGATCTTGACTAATTATTTTTTTAATTTTTAAATTTAATTTTATATATATTTTTATACAGCAGGTTCTTATTAGTCATCGATTTTATACACATTAGTGTATACATGTCAATCCCAATCACCCAGTTCAGCACACCACCATCCCCAAACCCCTGTGGCTTTCCCACCTTGGTGTCCATAAATTTGTTCTCTACATCTGTGTCTCAACTTCTGCCCTGTAAACTGGTTCATCTGTACCATTTTTCTAGGTTCCACATACATGCCTTAATATACGATATTTGTTTTTCTCTTTCTGATTTACTTCACTCTGTATGACAGTCTCTAGATCTATCCATGTCTCAACAAATGACTCAATTTTGTTCTTTTTTATGGCTGAGTAATATTCCATTGCATATATGTACCACATCTTCTTTATCCATTCATCTGTTGATGGGCATTTAGGTTGCTTCCATGACCTGGCTATTGTAAATAACGTTGCAGTGAACATTGGGTTGCATGTGTCTTTTTGAATTATGGTTTTCTCTGGGTATATGCCCAGTAGTGGGATTGCTGGGTCATATGGTAATTCTATTTTTAGTTTTTTAAGGAACCTCCATGCTGTTCTCCATAGTGGCTGTATCAATTTACATTCCCACCAACAGTGCAAGAAGGTTCACTTTTCTCCACACCCTCTTCAGCATTTGTTGTTTGTAGATTTTCTGATGATGCCCATTCTAACTGGTGTGAGGTGATACCTCATTGTATTTTTGATTTCCATTCCTCTAATAATTAGTGATGTTGAGCAGCTTTTCATGTGCTTCTTGGCCAACTGTATGTCTTCTTTGGAGAAATGTCTATTTAGGTCTTCGGCCCATTTTAGAATTGGATTGTTTGTTTCTTTAATATTGAGCTGCATGAGCTATTTATATATTTTGGAGATTAATCCTTGGTCAGTTGATTTGTTTGCAAATATTTTCTCCCAGACTGAGGGTTGTGTTTTTGTCATGTTTTATGGTTTCCTTTGCTGTGCAAAAGCTTTTAAGTTTCATTAGGTCCCATTTGTTTATTTTTGTTTTTATTTCCATTACTCTAGGAGATGGATCAAAAAAGATCTTGCTGTGATTTATGTCAAAGAGTTTTCTTCCTATGTTTTCCTCTAAGAGTTTTATAGTGTCCAGTCTTACATTTAGCTCTTTAATCCATTTTGAGTTTACTTTTGTGTATGGTGTTAGGGAGTGTTCTAATTTCATTCTTTTACATGTAGCTGTCCAGTTTTCCCAGCACCACTTACTGAAGAGACTGTCTTTTCTCCATTGTATATCCTCGCCTCCTTTGTCATAGATTAGTTGACCATAGGTGTGTGGGTTTATCTCTGGGCTTTCTATCTTGTTCCATTGATCTATGTTTCTGTTTCTGTGCCAGTACCATATTGTCTTGATTACTGTAGCTTTGTAGTATAGTCTGAAGTCAGGGAGTCTGATTCCTCCAGTTCCATTTTTTTCCCTGAAGACTGCTTTGGCTATTCGGGGTCTTTTGTGTCTCCATACAAATTTTAAGATTTTTTGTTCTAGTTCCGTAAAAAATGTCATTGGCAATTTGATAGGGATTACATTGAATCTGTAGATTGCTATGGGTAGTATAGTCATTTTTACACTATTGATTCTTCCAATGCAAGATCATGGTACATCTCTCCATCTGTTGGTATCATCTTTAATTTCTTTCATCAGTGTCTTATAGTTTTCTGCATACAGGTCTTTTGTCTCCCTAGGTAGGTTTATTCCTAGATATTTTATTCTTTTTGTTGCAGTGGTAAATGGGAGTGTTTCCTTAATTTCTCTTTCAGATTTTTCATCATTAGTGTATAGGAATGCAAGAGATTTCTGTGCATTAATTTTGTATTCTGCAACTTTACCAAATTCATTGATTAGCTCTAGTAGTTTTCTGGTGGCATTTTTAGGATTCTCTATGTATAGTGTCATGTCATCTGCAAACAGTGACAGTTTTACTTCTTCTTTTCCAATTTGTATTCATTTTATTTCTTTTTCTTCTCTGATTGCCATGGGTAGGACTCCCAAAACAATGCTGAATAATAGTGGTGAGAGTGGGCATCCTTGTCTTGTTCCCGCTCTTAGAGGAAATGCTGTCAGTTTTTCACCAACAGTGAAAAACAGTGGGTTTGTTGTATATGGCCTGTATTATATTGAGGTAGCTTCCCTCTATGCCCACTTTCTGGAGAGTTTTTATCATAAATGGGTGTTAAATTTTCTCAAAAGCTTTTTCTGCATCTATTTAGATGATCATATGGTTTTTCTTCCTCAATTTGTTAATATGGTGTATCACATTGATTGATTTGCATATATTGAAGAATCCTTGCATCCTTGGGATAAACCCTACTTGATCATGGTGTGTCATCCTTTTAATGTGTTGTTGGATTCTGTTTGCTAGTGTTTTGTTGAGGACTTTTGCATTTATATTCATCAGTGATATTGGTCTGTAAATTTCTTTTTTTGTAGTATCTTTGTCTGGTTTTGATATCAGGGTGATGGTGGTCTCATAGAATGAGTTTGGGAGTGTTCCTTCCTCTGTAATTTTTTGGAAGAGTTTGAGAAGGATGGGTTTTAGCTCTTCTCTAAATATTTGATAGAATTCACCTGTGTATCCTTCTGGCTCTGGACTTTTGTTTGTTGGAAGATTTTTAATGACAGTTTAAATTTCATTATTTGTGATTTGTCTGTTCATATTTTCTATTTCTTCCTGGTTCAGTCTTGGAAGGTTATACCTTTCTAAGAATTTGTCCATTTCTTCCAGGTTGTCTGTTTTATTGGTATAGAGTTGCTTGTAGTAGTCTCTTAGGATGCTTTGTATTTCTGCGGTGTCTGTTGTAACTTCTCCTTTTTCATTTCTAATTTTATTGATTTGAGTCCTCTCCCTCTTTTGCTTGATGAGTCTTGCTAATGGTTTATCAATTTTGTTTCTCTTCTCAAAGAACCAGCTTTTAGTTTTATTGATCTTTGCTATTGTTTTCTTTGTTTATATTTCATTTATTTCTGTTCTGATCTTTATGATTTCTTTCCTTCTGCTAACTTTATGTTTTGTTTGTTGTTCTTTCTCTAGTTCCTTCAGGTGTAAGGTTAGATTGTTTATTTGAGATTTTTCTTGTTTCTTGAGGTAGGCTTGTATAGCTATAAACTTCCCTCTTAGAACTGCTTTTGCTGCATCCCATAGTTTTGGAACATCGTGTTTTCACTGTCATTTGTCTCTAGGTATTTTTTGATTTCCTCTTTGATTTCTTCAGTGATCTCTTATTTATTTAGTAACATATTGTTTAGCCTCCATGTGTTTGTGTTTTTTTATGTTTTTTTCCCTGTAATTGATATCTTATGTCATAGGGTTTTTGTCAGAAAAGATGTTTGATATGATTTCAATTTTCTTATATTTATTTAGGCTTGATTTGTGACCCAAGATGTGATCTATCCTGGAGAAAGTTCCATAAGCACTTGAGAAGAAAGTGTATTCTGCTGTTTTTGGATGGAATGTCTTATAAAAATCAATTGAATCTATATGGTCTATTGTGTCATTTAAAGCTTCTGTTTCCTCATTTATTTTCATTTTGGATGATCTGTCCATTGGTGTGAGTAAGGTGTTAAAGTCCCCCACTATTATTGTGTTACTGTCGATTTCCTCTTTCATAGCTGTTAGCCATTGCCTTATGTATTGAGGTGCTCCTATGTTGGGTGCATATATCTTTATAATTGTTATATCTTCTTGGATTGATCCCTTGATCATTATGTAGTGTCCTTTCTTGTTTCTTGTAACATTCTTTATTTTAATGTCTACTTTATCTGATATGAGAATTGCTAGTCCAGTTTTCTTTTGATTTCCATTTGCACGGAATATCTTTTCCATCCCCTCACTTTCAGTCTGTATGTGTCCCTAGGTCTGAAGTGGGTCTCTTGTAGACAGCATATAGATGGGTCTTGTTTTTGTATCCATTCCACAAGCCTGTGTCTTTCGCTTGGAGCATTTAATCCATTCACGTTTAAGGTAATTATCAATATGTATGTTCCTATTACCATTTTCTTAATTGTTTTGGGTTTGTTTTTGTACGTCCTTTTCTTCTCTTGTGTTTCCCACTTAGAGAAGTTCCTTTAGTATTTGGTGTAGAGTTGGTTTGGTGGTGCTGAATTCTCTTAGCTTTTGCTTGTATGTAAAGCTTTTGATTTCTCCATTGAATCTGAATGAGATCCATGCTGGGTAGAGTAATCTTGGTTGTAGGTTCTTCCCTTTCATCACTTTAAGTGTATCATGCCACTCCCTTCTGGATTGTAGAGTTTCTGCTGAGAAATCAGCTGTTAACCTTCTGGGAGTTCCCTTATATATTATTTGTCATTTTTCCCTTGCTGCTTTCAGTATTTTTTCTTTGTCTTTAATTTTTTCCAATTTGATTACTATGTGTCTCAGTGTGGTTCTCCTTGTGTTTATTCTGTATGGGACTTGCTGTGCTTCCTGGACTTGGGTGGCTATTTCCTTTCCCAGTTTGGGGAAATATTTGACTATAATCTCTTCAAATATTTTCTCAGGTCCTTTCTCTCTCGCTTCTCCTTCTGGGACCCCTATAATGTGAATGTTGTTGCATTTAATGTTGTCCCTTGAGATCTCTTAGGCTCTCTTCATTTCTTTTCATTCTTTTTTCTTTATTCTGTTCTGCAGCCGTAAATCCCACCATTCTGTCTTCCATGTCTCCTATCCTTTCTTCTGCCTCAGTTATTCTGCTATTGATTCCTTCTAGTGTAATTTTCATTTCAGTTATTGTATTGTTCATCTCTGTTTGTTTGTTCTTTAATTCTTCTAGGTCTTTGTTAAACATTTCTTGCAGCTTCTCAATCTTTGCCTCATTTCATTTTCTGAGGTCCTGGATCATCTTCACTATCAATATTCTGAATTCTTTTTCTGGAAGTATGCCTATCTCCACTTCATTTAGTTGTTTTTCTGGGGTTTTATCTTGTTCCTTCATCTGGTACATAGCCCTCTGCCTTTTCATCTTGTCTATCTTTCTGTGAATGTGTTTTTTGTTCCACAGGCTTCAGGATTGTAGTTCTTCTTGCTTCTGCTGTCTGCCCTCTGGTGGATGAGGCTGTCTAAGAGGCTTGTGTTAGTTTCCCTGTGGGAGGGACTTGGATCTTGGCTAATCTTTGTCCTTGTTATTTCCACACAGAAAGGAATTTTGTCAAGTCTCCTCACCCCCAATAAAAAACTTATTGGTATTTCATTAGGATGGCTTTGACTTTATCGACCAATTTGGGAAAAATTTACATCTTAAAAATACTGTGTTTTCTGATGTGTCACCTTTGCACATGACTTCATTATTTATTTCATTTCTAATTTATGTTAACAATATTCATACTCTCCTTGTAGAGATTGTGCACATTTTCATTAGATTTATTCCTGGTTTTGAAATTTCTGTTATCATTGTACATTGTATCATATTGCAAAATTTTATTTTTTAGTTGTATGTTGGTGGTATGTAGAATTTTAGTTAATTTTGTTTCTATTGACTTTAGATTACCAAACTTGCTGACCTCACTTATTAATCAATAATTTACCTGTAAATTTCTTTGAATTTTCTATGAATATAATCATAACTTGCAAATGAGATGACTGTTTTATCTCTTCTTTTCTAACCCTCTTAATTTTCATTCCTTTCCCTTGACTTACTGAATTGACAGTTTCTTTTCTTTCTTTTTTAATATTTATATCAGAGTATAATTGCTTTACAATGGTGTGTTAGTTTCTGCTTTATCACGAAGTGAATCAGTTATACATATACTTATATCCCCATATCTCTTCCCTCTTGTGTTTCACTCCCTCCCACCCTCCATATCCCACCCTTCTAGCTGGTCACAAAGCACTGAGCTGATCTCCCTCTGCTATGAGACTGCTTCCCACTAGCTATCTATTTTACATTTGGTAGTGTACATATGTCCATATATACACTACCACTCTCTCACTTTGTCCCAGCTTACCCTTCCCCCTCTCCATGTCCTCAAGTCCATTCTCTAGTAGGTTTGTGTCTTTATTCCTGTCCTGCCCCTAGGTTCTTCATGACCATTTTTTTTACTTTATATTCCATATATGTGTGTTAGCTGGAATCTAAAAAGAATGATTGATTTTTAAATCAGTCACTTGTTTTAAGTTAATCTTGCACTTATGGAATCAATAAACTTGGTTTTGAGGAATTACTGTTTTTGTGTAGTGCCAGATTTTATCCGCTGTTATTTTGTTTACAATTTTTGCAGCTGAATTCATGAAAGAGTTGGACCTGTAATTTTCTTTTCTACGAATTTTCTTTTTCCCTTGTCAGATTTTGGAATCAAAGTTATGCTGGCTTTATATAAAACAATAATCTATTTTTTCCAGTTCATGCAATAATTAAGCAAGATTGGTGTGGTTTTATTTCTTAAATTTGTGGCAGAATTAACTGGTAAAACCAGCTGGGCTTGGAGATGTCTTTGGGGGAAGATTTATAATTACAGTTTCAATTTCTCTAATAATTGTAGGATTCCACATTTTTTATTGTTAGTTGTATTTTTCTATTGTTTGTCCATTTCACCTAAATTTTCAAATATATTGACATTAAATTCCTCCTATGATATTTGTAATATCCTTATGATGTCCTGATTTTAAAAATCATTATGATCTTTTTGATGATCTCCTTTTTATCCTGATATATTTTCTTCTTGATCAGTCTCTCCTGGGGTTTATTAGTTTTTTAGTCTTTCAAAGAATTAAATTTCAGGTTGTTTGATCTTATCTATTGCATACTTGTTTTCTAATTCATTGATTTCTGCATTTATCTTTATTATTTTCATCCTTCTTCCTTTGGGGCTAAATTTGCTGTTTTTATTTTTAAAACTTGTGATAGGCTCATTAATTTTCAGCCTTCTCTTTTCTATAAATTTTTCTCTGTATCTCATTGTTTTGATGTAAGTTTTACTCTTAAAATTTTACTCATTTCAAATTGTTTTCTAAGTTCTGTTGGAATTTCTTCTCTGATCCATATATTTTTAGATGGATATTTTTAAACTGCCATAAGTGGATTTTCTAGTCTAAAAGTCTTTGATGTTTGATTGAAGTATTTAGTCAATTTAAAAATAGATTTGCATTTAGGTCTACCATTTTATTACTTATTGACTATTTTCAGACTATTATAAATTCATTTTTCTTCTTTCTTGCCTCATTTTAGAATATTTTTTATCATTCCTTTTTTTTCTATTTTCTTAGAAATTTTTTGTTCTTTTTGGTATTAGCCTAGATTTTTGACAACAAATATCTAATATTAATCAATAATTATCTCTCTCCTAAGACAATACAAAAACATTAAAACCCTTAAATATCATTTATCCTGAGTAAGATGTATATGTAATTTTAAATTCTATGTATTTATGTGTATAAAATATTAAGTTCTATATCTTAAATTCTATAAACTATCATTATTTTTTGGTATAGTCAATATGCAACTAAATTTACCCAAATAGTTATTGCTTCTCATTCCATTTTCAATTTGATCATCTCCCTGGGAGCATTTTGTTTTGCCTGAAGAGTACTCTTTAGTATTTCCTTTGGAGAAGTATGCAGTAACAAACTCCTCAAATATATTTATTTTATCTTCATTCTTAGTATTTAATTTTATTTTCTTCATTGGTGCTGGTAATCACTCTATGGAGATGGGTCGGGCCCCTCACTCCTAATTTGGTTTGGATGTTGAGACTGAAGACATCATATACCCCAAGATGGTATGACAAAGTTTATTACCCACCATAGTGAGGCTTTCTGGAGCCAGCACAGCAAGCTGTTAAGGTAGTCCAAAAATGGTTTTAGAGGCAGCAAAATGCACTGGCTTGATTTTTTTTTTGGTGATTATGAGGTTGAGTCAAGATGAAGGTTCTCTTGCACAAGCTAGGGGCTTGTACAGATTGAACCTCCCCTCCCAGCACCCAAGGACGGAGCACCAGCCTTTCTCATCAGCTTGCCCAGTTGTGGGATGGAGGGAAAAAAGGATGAGTGAGGCTTAAATGATGTTAGCAGTCAAATATCAAAAATGGAGTCAGACTTCATTACAGTTACCCTTTGATTATTCCTCTTTTTACTATTCTATGGTAGTTGCTCTTGGGCTAATACTATGTATTATTGGTATATAAAAGTCTATTTACAGTCAATATTATGCCTCTTCCCCCTTCACTAACAGCAGTTTGATTCTATTTACCACTCCTTACCTCCATCTTTTGTGCTATTGTCATATCTTTTACTTCCACATACATTATGATTCCAATCTTACAATGTTATTGTCTTTACCTTAATAGTCCTAGAGTGTCCTAGAGTCCTAGAGTCCCATTCTCTGGGGTTTGAACTAAACTGCAGGGGGCTTGTCGGACCCCGCTCCTGTGGGATCTGGACTCCAACACTGACTCTCCCAGGCTGTCCGTGTCCTGCCGCCCTTCTCTGCCTCTTTCCTGGCCGTCTCAGAATGTACAGACGCACCAGATTGTGGGCCTGCTTCTCAGGGTTACATTCTTCCAGAGGATCTCGGCTTTATTCTCTGCCATTGTCTTGTTTACTCTCTCTTGTCTTCAAACAGATCTATAATAATATATTTAGTCCTGTTTTTCTGGTTGCTTCCAGGGGTTACAGTTGCCTATTATACAGTTTGCCATTGTTGAAAGTTAATATTCCATCTTCATTTCATCATCACTAATATCATATTTAATCTCTGAGTTTTAAGAGAATAGATAAGACAAACATTCCACTTGAATAATAATGTAATAATTGAATGTATTACCTTCCACTGGAAAGATATCAGTGTATTGAATCACATAGTTTTCAGATTGCTCCAAACATTTTCTCTGCATTAATTTCTTGTGTACAAATAAAACTCTATGGGTAGCAGGCACCTGGACACACTGGTCTCGTTGCTCATCAGGTGTCCTAAGGACTCGTGTGAAACTGGAGCAGGTAAATGCCTCATACCAACACAGATACCCCATCACCCTTCTCATGACCGAGCTAGTGGCAGGCTCCAGGCTGGGCTGCAATTGCAGAGAAGCAGATGTTTGAACACTTTGTGAGATCTTATGGAAAACTCTCAACAGGTGGTTGAAAAGACCAGGATTTGATGGAATGTGGAGAAAGTTGAGACTCTCAGCAAGTCGTAAGGATCCAGATTTATAAACTTTCTTCCTTTTAGAATCTATTTCCACATTTGTAGACAATTCCACAGGACTTGTGGGCCCTTGATGCCCATCTACAAAGTTGTCCAGATTACACTGACCAGTTTTAACTGCACACTCAGCTGCTCAATCTGCATCCTGGTCTTTCTATCTAGGAGTGCCTTCCTGTGCTTCAACACCATCAGCACCTGGGGCTCTTGAAATCCAGACACCCATTTTATACTTGGAAAATTCTTCTAGGACTGACTTCTTCCTACAAGCTGCAAACTATCTCCTGGTCGATTTCATGATACCCCGCAGGTCAAGTCCAATATTTCTCCCTTGTGACAGTCTTACATCAGTACCTATCCTCATGTATTGCCTGAGTCTTCTCTTTTCTGGGTTCATCATTCCTAGATCTTTCAGCCATTTCTTAGGCAAAACAACTTAGAGGCCAAATAGTTACATAGTTTACAGAATTCAGGTAAGTAAAAGAAAGGAGTGAAGTGGGCCTGGTCTTTGTATTAAACATATGGAAATATTCTTCACTTGCACTTAGGAGTCTTTAATTTTGCTGCTTTTGTTGGACACAAGAGCAGAGAAATATCTCTCTGTAGAAAAGTGCCAGCATAAGCCTGAAGGTACTTGATAAATAACCGACAGACTCATTCCTTAGGAGACACAAGCCAGCGAGGGCCTGAGTCCACTGGGCTTGCACACCATCTAAAGGCTGCAACCCTTCTGCTTTCTGGCCCATGAGTGCCTCATAGGAAAATGGAACCCATGTGACTAGGTCTTCTGATTGTTTGTGATGAAAAAAATCAGAATCTAGATTTGTATGTGATATAGTTTGAATTTCAAATGAAAGTTCAAATCATGTTTGAGACCCTGTGGTTTGTGGTCTAACAAAGCAGTGGTCCCCTGCTTGCTTTCAGCTTACCAAACCCTGTCGCTTCCTTCAGCCTGCTCGAGGAAGCCCATCTCCTTCCTGGCATGTGCCTCCTAACTCAGGAGGCCGTTTTCCAGGTGTTGTGCGCTCAGCGTGGATTAAAGTCATTCTAGATGAATTTAATTGCCACCTAAAGTCTCTTAAGCCACTGTGGGGGGAGGATAAGTAACACACTCTTATGCTTGGCTCACACTGAGTTTCCTGATGGATATGATCTCAAAACCATTTTTTTTTTTTTTTTGGTCATGTCTAAATCTTGTTTCCCTATTCGTGTTCTAAGAACTTTTGACACATGAACAGAAAGTTATAATGATCAAACTTACCTCTTCTGTAAGGTCAGCACTTTGGCAGAAAGACGCTTCTCCCTATCAGTCCAGCTGGAGACAAAGTAGCCAACCCTCATCACTCTGAGTTCCAATTAAGTCAATTCACACTCTGTCTCTCCAACTGAAGAAAAGGAGACATTTCTATAGGGAACCCAGTGCCTCCCACCTGCAGTTCCTTGGGTGCTCCATCCTCCTCCCTTTACTCGGGGTGGTTGGTCTTGGGGGCTAAGGGACTTCTTTCTCACTCATCCTCTGCGGACCTCGGGGCAGACCCTGGGGACCTCGGGGCAGACCTTTTTGGTCTGTGATGCGTCCGTTGCTGCCGGTGTGCTCACGTCTCACTAAGTCTCAGGGGATAGAAATAGAAGAGAAATCAGATGACATATTATCTTTAAAGGTCACACTGTGACCTGTGTATTTAACGTTTTAGCAGCAGAATGAGAGAAGAGAAAACTGACTCAGGGAAAGTGAACTCCACCTTGGCTCAGAGCTGAATCATGTGCTTAATTGGCATGTCCCAGCCCTCAGAGACCCCGAAGTCAGGAGACCGTCCTCTTCTAGACAGAGTGAAAGAATATATGTGACCTCTGTATGCAGACCTGTGATTGCTGCATGACAGGACAGGATGAGAGCCAAAGCAGGTAGCAGTTAAAGGATAGCTAAAGGTAGCAGTTAAAGCCTCCTGCTCACAGGCTGTGGGGCCAATGAAGTTGTGATGCACTTGATCCTTATGGCATGTTTAATTTCAATTATTAATAACGTGTTATAAGTCTTTTTCCTGTTACCAAATTCAAGTTCATGTGCCCTATGTACAGTAAGGCCAAACAAACCAAAACATCAAAATTTGGAGCAGAGAAAGGTTTATTGCAGGACCAAGTAAGGAGATGGGTGGCTTGTGCCCCCAAACCCCAAACTCCTTAAAGCGTTTCAGCAAAGCATTTTTAGAATTTTTTAAAAAGACTTATTTATTATTTATTTATTTTTGGCTGCATTGGGTCTTAGTTGTGGCACACTGGATCTTTGTTGAGGCACGCGGGATCTTTTGTTGCCACATGCAGACTTCTCTCTAGTTGTGGCATGTGGGTTTTCTCTTTTCTAGTTGTGGCACATGGGCTCTGTAGTTTGCGGCAGGCAGGCTCTAGCTGAGGTGTGTGAGCTCAGTAGTTGTGGCACGTGGGCTTAGTAGCCCTGCAGCATGTAGGATCTTAGTTCCTTTACCAGGGATCGAACCTGCATCCCCTGCATTGCCAGGCAGATTCTTTACCACTGGACCACCAGGGAAGTCCCAGCAAAACATTTTTAAAGGCCAGGGGAAGGAAGGGTTTGGTTAGTTGTTGCAAACTTCTTGGTGTAGGAATCTTTTGTTCTTGCAGCTGTCCACGTAGGTCAGGGCACACTGTTCCTATAAACCTCCCACAAGACAAATGTTATTCTCTGTTCTGCAACTTTTTCTCTCTAAATGAATGGACTCTTAAAGGTCATATCCCTAAGAATAGGCTAGTTATATATTTCAGGCTATAGGCAACATTCTTTTTATAAAAGGTGCAGAGCCAACATGACTAAGCACAGGCAACAGAGCACAAAGATTAAAGTAAAAGAAACAGACCTAATAGGGAGTCAGATTTGTTCTTCCCTATTACATTCCATTCTGTATAAGCAAACATACCAAGGTTTATATGGACACACAGATACATGAACACCAAGGCTGACCTTCTGGGATGCCAGTTAGAAGGTTGGTTCCTATAAATCTGGAAGAACTGAGACAGGCTGGGACCTGGGTCCCTTTGCTGCAGTGCTGCAATGCTTGCAGCTAGACACACCTCTCCTTGAGCAACAAAATACAAAGAAACTATACAGGACTAAAAATAAGTGCATGCATGTACAGTTGGGGCAAATTCTCGACCCAAAAATACAAAGAAACCAAAAAACCCAACTACCAATTTTGAAGACCCTCAAGCAAAAACAGGGTGTTGGGAGAAAAAGCAGGGTACTGAGCATGCCCCCTGCACACCACCTAAGGGGTGGGCAAAACATCTAAGCCACCCCTCCAGCCCAACCCCTGGACACACCTCTACCCTCACCCCATATAAGGAACCAGCTCACCCCCACTTAGGGAGGGAGCAAGCAAGGGAACCTGTTGTTTGTCCTTGCTCCCCACTGCTGCAACAGGGGCCCCAAAAGCCTTCCCTGATTTTCCTGTCTTCCCTCTAGTCAATTTCTATTGATTGGGGAAGGTCAAGCACCCTGGTCAGTATCAGACCCTCCTAAGAGTTTGCCTTGTTTCCTCCCTGCGTTCTTAGACAGCGTAGAGATCTCAGCAGAGCAACAAGGGGCCGTGGGCTTTGGCAAGAATGTGACTGCCTGGAGAACAAGGGAAATCAGGGCCCCAGGTGCCGCCCTTCCTTGCTACCTGTGACATCAGGGTAGAGGGGGCAGCACCTCCTTGGTCCATTTATGGACTGTATGCTTGCCCAGGTTTCCAGGGCATCTGGAATGTCCCTTTGTTGCCTCTCAGCTCCCTAGAACATTCTGCCATTAAATGAGATAAACAAAGGGCAGTCTCAGCAGCGTGAAGATAGAAAATGAGCAGAAGCACCACGTACCCCACTCACTCCGTGGACCCAGAACCTGCTGTGCACTGTGCTGGCCGAGAGTCAATGAGTGAAAGGCAGCCCTGTGCCTCTTGGAGCATCAGTTGCGGTGGCCTCTCAGGGAAACACGGGGCAGAGTTTGCAGTGGACCTCACAACAGAGCAGACCTGCCCTTTAGCCAGCACAGGGTAGGTCCTGGGTGCCACCCACAGCTGGAGTAGGAAAGGGTGGGGGAGAGTAGGGGTGGCTGCTGCACACCAGGCGCTCCCCCTTTTTCTGGCAGACAAATGAGAGAGAGGTGTAGCCTTCTGAAAAGTGGCTGAATCCTGGACTAAGACGAAGGGAGCAAACAGGTCAGGTCTCACTTCTGATGTCTGCAGAGTGCCAGCACTCTTCCTCAGCCCTCACATCTGGTATCATCTGACTGGGCTGGGGAGGGACACAGTACATTAACTTGGCACCACTCAGGGCTGAGTCTGAGACTGGCTCTTCCACTGGTGAGCTGGGTTCCTTGAGCAAACTCCTAACCTCCCTCTGTTCAATGCACTTCTGTGCCCTCCTCTGTTGAACCCGAAGAGTAACACCAAAAAACTGCAGAGGAAGCGCCCACCTCAGGGGTCCCAGCTTCTGTTTGGCACATAGGGGGATGGTTACCTCTCTGATCTGGCCAGCTGAATGTCAGAAGGGCACAATCTCAGTTTAACAACTTCCTCAATCCTGCGAACTTTTGGATTATTTTCTTTGTTATTCCTTAAAAACACACAAAACCAAAATCCAAACAAAAAAACAAGGGCCCCTGTCATTCCCATCTGCACACAGACATTCTGGATCATTGTTTTTGCCTGGCCCACACACCTCAATTCAACAAGCAACTGACAACCCTTACCATGTTTGTCTACACTCTTCAGTGGCTGGTTGAGATTTCACTCAGTGTTTGATGCTGAGATTCCATTCAGTAAAACAGCACCAAGAAAGGACACAAAGTAAAGCAAGGAGGCATAATTGGAAGGTGAGTAAAACCTAGGATAGTTTTTATGACAACTGCTCCAGAAGTAGATGAATTGTACAGTGACCAGGTATACTCCCATGAAATTGTCTTTTGACAAAATAAAAACTTTGGCCCACAGTCCACTTGTTTACATTTGTTTCTTGCTCTAAAAAGTGAAATGTGTGTGTGAAAAAAGAAAATCAGTTGATCAATGGCTACCTGTGTTTCTATTGAGGGAAATATGATGATCCATAGAACCATCATCTTAGTGTTTTCAGACAACTGAATATCAACTTAAAGATGTTTTCTCCATTGTCAGGGCTGGTCTCTTTATTCAGTTAAGCAAGCATTTTTAGGATATTCACCCTATTGTAGACATTGTGCTTGGCACAGCAGATAGAAAGATGCATCAGGTAGAGTTCCTGCCCATGGAGCTTACACAGTAGTTGGGGGGTCAGGCATGTAATTAAATGATGCAGGGGGACATTGGTTGAATGAAAGCACAGTGTAGTTAAATAAATCACTAGAAGGGAGTCTTAGCTCAGACAGGTCAAGAAAGACCTCTGGTGAAGCACAGTAAGAACAGGGGTCAGGATGGTTGAGGGAAAAGAGAGAGGACACTCCTTGCCTCAGGGAGTGTTGTCGTTCGGAAGTTCTGCTTGGCTGGGGCATGTATCGTGGGGCATGGGATGATGAGTGATGAGGCTGGAGTCACCCTAAGGAGACTTGTCTAGTAGGAAGGGGGAGGCACTAATGGAGTTTAGGCAGGTATGCCATGGCTGTAATTATGCTTTAGAAATCTCTGTCTGGGTGCCCCATGGGCAGCAAGTTTGAGGGATGTATTGGAGTATTGGAGTTTCAGAGACAAGTTTTTAAGTTGATTGCAATAATCCAGGCAACAGTTCATGAGGTCCTGATCTGGGGTAATGTGGTAGAGACCCAGAGCATGGGGAATAGGGGCCATATTTGTTACCTTGCCTGAGCATCCTTCAGGAAGCACTGTATTCAGACCAATACAGAACAGAAAAGAAAGAACAGAGCTTTAGGTGATGAAGTTACACTTATTAAACAGAGACATGATTTTAGGCACCACATTCCATTTGATGGGGAGCCGAAAACAGATGGTGCAATGCAATTTACTGGATTAGAGTTCTTCAAAAGTGTGACTTAACTTGCAACTTGGAATCCTTCAATTTGCCAAATGCTGACAACACGTCCTGCCTATTCCACTGCATATTAATTTGCATCTATCATGGTGGTTTAGGTTTTTAATTATAGAAGAAATACAAACATATGGTAAAAATTAGAAAGAAACACAGTAGAGAAGACTATAAATTAAAAAGTAAATATTTCTTTTCACACCCCTACTTTCCCATCCAATTCTCTAGCTATAGCTACACTTATGGATTCTTTTCACATTTTAATGGATATAAAGCATTCATACAAATATATGCTAGGTGAATATCCTTGTATATCTTTGCTTAGATGTACGGAAGTTAACTGTTTCTCAGAAGTAGCATTATTGTACCTAAGACTGTGTTCATTAAATTTTTAATAACTTTCACAAAATAGTTCTCCAAAAATACACAAATTCCTCTCCTATCCACAAGCTATTATTTATTTATCTATTTATTTAATGCCATTTTATTACACATGCAGTGGTGGTGTTTCATTGTGATTTCATTTCCCTTCCCCTAATGGGATGTTGTGCATCTTTTCATGTACTTACATGTCATTCATATACCTTCTTTGATGAAGAGGCACTTCAGATCCTTGGCTCATTTGTTACTGGGCTGTTCATTTTCTTATTGGATTCTGGTAGTTCTTCATATAGTTTAGATACAATTCCTTTGTCATGTGTGTTTTTGCAAACATTGTCTCCCAGTCTGTAGTTTGTAGTTTTATTCTTTCAATCGTGTGTGTTGTGGAACAGAATTTTTTTGATTTTGATGATCTCTAATTTATTAACTTATTTTTAATGGGTTACATTTTTGATATTATAGCTAAGAAATCTTTGCCTAACCCAAAGTTATAACACTTTTTAATTGAAGTATTGTCAGTTGATACAATACTCTGTTAGTTTATAATGCTGTTTCAGGTGTGCAGCAAAGTGATTCAGTTATACATATATATATATATATATATATATATTTCAGATTCTTTTCCATTATAGGTTATTACAAGATATTGAATATATATAACAAATTTTTCTATGCTTTCTTCTTAAAGTTTCCTATGTTTAGGTTTTACCTTTAGGTCTATGGCCCATAATATTAGCATAAGATGTGAAGGGGTAAGGTATGGGTAAAGATTATTTGTGTGTGTGTGGGGGGGGGTTGTTTTGTTTTTAATATAGATGTGCTGTTGTTCCAGGACCATTTTTTGAGAAGTTTAACTTCTTACCCTTTATCAGAAATTAATCACCATACATTTGTATGTGGGATTATTTCTTGACTCTTTTTACTATATTTCTTTGTTCTTTGTGTCTATCATTTCACTAATACCACATAGTCTTGCTTAATACAGTTTTTCAGTCAGTTTTTTTTTTTTTGCGGTACGAGGTCCTCTCACTGTTGTGGCCTCTCCCGTTGCAGAGCACAGGCTCCGGACGCGCAGGTTCAGCGGCCATGGCTCACGGGCCCAGCCGCTCCGCGGCACGTGGGATCCTCCCGGACCAGGGCACGAACCCGTGTCCCCTGCATCGGCAGGCGGCCTCTCAACCACTGCGCCACCAGGGAAGCCCATTTCAGTCAGTTTTTAAATGAGGTAGTGAGAGTCCTCCAAATGTATTCTTTGTTTTCAAAATTGTTTTGGATATTCTAGTTTATTTTACTTTCCCTATAAATTTAATGTTGGTATTTTGTAATATTGGAAATTTATATAGATTGCATTGAGTACATAGATTTATTGTCAGAAACATCTTTGAATACATGAATCTGCTATATTTCTATTTATTTGTCCTTTTTGGTTTTTATTTAATTAATTATTTAATTAACTATTAGTTAATGAGTGTTTTGTAGTTTCCAACATACAGATCCTATGCATATTTTGTTAGATAACTATTTCATGTTTGGGGGTGCTATTGTAAGTGGTCTTTTTAAAATTTCAATTTCCGATCGTTCATTGCTAGGAGGTAGAAATAGAATTCATTTTTTTTTTTTTTTTTTTTGGCGGTACACGGGCCTCTCACTGCTGCAGCCTCTCCCCTTGCGGAGCACAGGCTCCGGACGCGCAGGCTCAGCGACCATGGCTCACGGGCCCAGCCGCTCCGCGGCATATGGGATCATCCCAGACCGGGGCACGAACCCGTGTCCCCTGCATCGGCAGGCGGACTCTCAACCACTGCGCCACCAGGGAAGCCCTAGAATTGATTTTTGTATATGAAGTTGTGTCCTGTGACTGTGCTAACCTCACTTATTAGTTCTAGTATCTTTTTTGTACCAGTTCCTTGGCATTTTCTATGTAGACAATGATGTCATCTGTGAAAAGTGACACTTATTTTCCTTTCCAATTGATATGCCTTTTATTTATTTATCTTGCCTCCTTGCACTGATTAGAACCTCCATTAAGTGTACAAGTGGACCTTATTGCCTTGCTTCTGACTTAGGGAGAAAGCATGCAATCTTTCCCTATTAGATATGTTGTTACCTGTAGGTTTTTCACAGATGCCTTTCATCAGGTTGAGCAAGTTCCTTCTATTGCTAGTTTGCTGAATATTTTTATCATGAGTGGAATTTTTGAATGATTTTTTTCATCCATTAAGATTATTATGTTTTTTTCTTTTTATTCAGTTGACCTGGTAAATTACATTCTGACTGTTGAACCAGCCTCACATTCCTGCTATAAATCTTACATGGTCAAGATTTATTCCTTTTTACATTTAGACTGGTTTTCTTATAAACAGTATATGGTTGGATATTATATTTTTAAATCTAAATAGTCTTTTAATTGTCTCTTTTAATAAATGCCTTTGCATCATTTACATTTAATGTAATTATTGATATTATTAAATTTTATTCTTCCAGTTTTTAATGTTTTCTTTTCCTCTCTGATTTTTGTTCCACCATTCCAATTTTACTGCCTTCTATGAATTATTTTAATATTTTTAGTGTATCATTTTTAAATTTTTTGATTTTTTTTTAGTTTATTTTTTTAACGGTTGCTCTAGAGATAATAATATGCACACACAACCCTTCTCAGTTTCCTTAGAGTGTGTACTTTCACATCAGGTGAAAGTAGAAGCCTCACAACCATATTTGTCATTTTACCCCCTCCACTTATGTTACAGTTTTCTTATATAGCACAACATACATAGAAAACACCACCATACAATAAGCTTTATGTTCAATAGTCATATATATTTTAAAGAATTTAATAAGTGAAAAGCAGTCTTTTATGTTTATCCAAATAGTTAGCATTTCTGAAGCTCTTCCTTCATTCTTCAAATTACTAATTTCCCTCTAGTGTAATTTTCTTAAATACTAAATTATGTTCTTTAAATTGTCCTTTAAAGAAATTCTACTGGTGACAAATTTTATTAATTTCTTCAACTGAGAATGTATTTACTTTTCCTTCAGTCCTGAGAGATGTTTTTGCTGGATACAGAATTCTGGGTGAAGAGTCTTTTTCATTAGGCACTTTACAGATCACGTTTCACTGTCTTCTGGCCTGCATGCTCTCTTTCCTTCCCCCACAGCTTTATTGAGATATAATTGAGATATAACAATGTGTAAGTTTAAAGTGTACAACATGATGATTGGATATACATACATACTGCAAAACAATTACCAAAATAAGGTTAGTTAACACATCCATCATGTGTATGTGGTGAAAATTTTAAAACCTACTCTCAGCAACTTTCAAGTATAAATACAATATTGTTTATTAGGTCACCATGCTGTACATTAGGTCTCCAGAACTTATTCATCTTGTAACTGAAAATTTGTGCCCTTTTTTTTTTTTTTTTTTGTGGTACGCGGGCCTCTCACTGTTGTGGGCTCTCCTGTTGCAGAGCACAGGCTCCGGACGCGCAGGCTCAGTGGCCATGGCTCACGGGCCCAGCTGCTCAGTGGCATGTGGGATCTTCCCAGACCGGGGCATGAACCCACGTCCCCTGCATCAGCAGGCGGGCTCTCAACCACTGCACCACCAGGGAAGCCCAGTTTGTGCTCTTTGACCAACATCTCCCAGTTCCCCCACACCTCTGCCCCTGGAAACCACCAAACTATTCTCTACTCTCGTTTTGAATTTCTTCTCTCTCTCTCTCTTTTTTTTTTTTTAAAGATTCTACATATAAGTAGATCATATAGTGTTTGTCTTTCTCTATGTTCCTCATTTCATGTAGCATAATGCCCTCAATGTCCACCCATGTTGTCACAAATGTCCCTCTTTTTCATGGATGCATAATATTCTGTTGTAATACACACACACACACACACACACACACACACACACACACATATATATATATATATATATACACACACATATATTTTTCTTTATCTGTTCATCCAGCAATGGACACCACTTAGGTGCTTCTATGTCTTGGCTATAGTGAATAAGGTCTTCATGTTCTGATGAGGTATCTGTGGTCATTTGTATCATTGTTCCCCTGAATATCTTCTTTTTTCTCTACTTGTTTATAAGAATTTTTCTTTATCTTTACTTTTGAGAAGTTTAATTATTGTCTGTAGGGTCATGATTTTCTTTAAGTTTATCTCATTTGAGGTTCACAGAGCTTCTTGAATCTGTAAATTTATTAATTTCACCAGCTTGGGAAGTTTTTGAATATTATTATTTATTTTTTTGCGGTACGCAGGCGTCTCGCTGCTGTGGCCTCTCCCGCTGCAGAGCACAGGCTCCGGACGCGCAGGCTCAGCAGCCATGGCTCATGGGCCCAGCCGCTCTGTGGCACGTGGGATCCTCCCAGACCGGGGCACAAGCCTGCGTCCCCTGCATCAGCAGGTGGACTCCCAACCACTGCACCACCAGGGAAGCCCAGTTTTTGAACATTATTAATACAATTTTTTTCCTTTACCGATTTATTTCTCTTCTCTTGCTGGGACTCCAGTGATGTAAATGTTAGACAAATGTATCATTAATATTTTTCCACATAAATGGCACTTCCCCAAAATTCTATTTAGTTTTTCACCTTTTTCCCCTCTTTCTTTCAGATTGATAATTTACACTGACCTATCTGCAAGTTCACTGGCTCTTTCCTTGGTCATTTCAATTCTGCTCTTGAGCCCATCCATTATATTTTTAAGTTCTTAAATTATCATTTGCTTCTTTCTTACTTTTTATTTCTCTGTTGTAAACTCCTTTCCATTCATTTCAATTGTATCTTTACTTAACTGACAGTTACATTTGCTGCTTTAAAGTCTTTGAATATTATGTTGTGTAGACTCTCAGTCCCATTCAAATCTCCTGGAAAATGTTAATATTGTCATTTTAGAAGCTAATCTGTCCAGATAGGATCAGACTCCAAGTTCTGCCCTGCTTTCTGTGAGTACTGGTTCCAATCTTAAATTAATTTCAAACCTTTTGTTCCACTGCATTGGATCTGTTCTGCGTTTGTGTCACTAAGGGCTTCTTTAAGACTTAGGTGATGATTTAAATCTTACTTTGGTCCCCAGGTCTCTGCTTGTCTGGGTCTGTCCTCCACATCCACAGCCCAGGGATGAGCTCAAGGGTGGTGGACTCATACAGAGAATGAAGGATCACCTTTTCTGCTGTCTTCTCTGTAGGATTTCCCCCTCTGGTATGAAAGGGTATCTTTTCTGGTGCCTCTGGCCAGAAAAATTTTAGGTACCCTTGCCATTGCTGTAGGTACAGTTCCATGATTGGGGCCTGCTCTTGGGACAAAGCTACAGAAGAAAAAAGTGAACTAAACACACACAGGGGCTGCTTCTACCATCTTCACACCACAGGGATGCTTTTCATAATTCCTCTGGACAAAAAATGAGGCTTTTAATTGGAGTTTTAGCCTCCTTAGATGACATATTGAAACTGTGTACAAGCCCCTGTGTTCTTGTCTTTTGGAGTAAAAAGCTGACTCTAGAGTTAATGACTGGGAAACGTGAAGACAGAGAAACAAAGAATAGCTGTTGGGCTGGAGAACTGGTAACAGTTTAGACTATAAGTCTGCCATGTGGCAGAATCACCGAACTCACGGTTCCCTGAAAGACATAGATAAAGGCCTGACGCACATTCCTAAGTTGTTTTTACAGGAAGCAGACCTCCACCAGATGAAAACTGCTGACCACAAGAACATAGACGCTAGACTGGAACCAGAAGGTTGATGATGCTGATTCCCAATTACCTCATGACCAACCAGTGAGAAGAATGTCCACAAGCTGACCACGCCCTGCTCCTTGAACCATTACTATAAGAGTCCTCACTACCCCCTCCAGGGCAGGACACACAGACTTATGGGCATTAGTCCACTGTGTCCCCCTTTGCCTGGCAAAGCAATAAAGCTATTGCTTTCTGCTTCACCCAAAACTCTGTCTTTGAGATTTAATCCAGCACCAGTGTACAGAGGCTGAATTTCGGCAACAATATGACTCCACATTGAGGACCCACCCTCACCTCAAAGCTGTGAGAAGAAAACAATATGGAAACCTCATCCCTTTAGAGTTGCCACTCCGGTTTTAACTCCTCTCCACAATCCACCTTCTTTTGTACTACTAGTAGTAGTAGTATACTACTACTATACATTAGTAGTAATCATAGGGGGAGAGTGGTCATAGAGAGCTTACTCCTTTTTTGTAGGAACTGGAAACTCATCTCATTGTTTGATTTCTTTTTTAAAATTATGAGTGAGGTCTTCAGTGATTCTTGTTAGTCAAATCCTTGTTCATATGTTTTCTTGCATTTGCTGTTTTTTAAATATTTGAAATCAAATATCTTCATTACAGAACAGTAACATAAAGTTTTTTTCCCCAGCTGCTCCAAGAATCTGCATTAAAAAGTACATGACAGTTTGTATAATTTTCCTCTAGCAAGTTTCTTTTTATTTTGAAAAATATTTTAATAGGCTTTACTTTTTAGAGCAGTTTTAGGTTCATAGCAAAATTGAGTGGAAAGTACAGAGATTTCCCATATATTCCCTGCCCCCACACATGCACAGCCTCCCCCACTCATGCACAGCCTGCATGAGTGGTGCATTTGTTACAATCTATACTGACACATC
Source organism: Grampus griseus (assembly GCF_964374135.1). Taxonomy (NCBI): domain Eukaryota; kingdom Metazoa; phylum Chordata; class Mammalia; order Artiodactyla; family Delphinidae; genus Grampus; species Grampus griseus. The sequence goes on from NC_139018.1 coordinate 123,743,045, forward strand.
CTCATCACCTGAAGTTCATAGTTTATATTAGGGCTCACTCTTGGTATTGCACATCTATGGGTTTGGACAAATGTATGGTGATGTTTACCACCATTATAGTATCATACAGAGTAGTTTCACTGCCCTAAAAATCCTCCAGGCTCTGCCTGCTCATCTCTCCCTCCTCAGTTCCATTAACTTTTAATGGTTGTCTTTGTATATAATTAATATTATTTATTTTTAAAAATAAATTTATTTATTTATTTATTTTTAAAAATAAATTTATTTATTTATTTTTAAAAATAAATTTATTTATTTATTTTTAAAAATAAATTTATTTATTTATTTTTAGCTGTGTTGGGTCTTCATTGCTGCGCATGGGCTTTCTCTAGTTGTCGCGAGTGGGGGCTACTCTTTGTTGCAGTGTGCGGGCTTCTCATTGCAGTGGCTTCTCTTGTTGCAGAGCACAGGCTCTAGGCATGCAGGCTTCAGTAGTTGTGGCTCGTGAGCTCAGTAGTTGTGGCTCACGGGCTTCAGTAGTTACGGCGTGGGCTCTAGGGCACAGCCTCAGTAGTTGTGGCACATGGGCTTAGTTGCTCTGTGGCACGTGGGATCTTCTCAAACCAGGGCTCGAACCTGTGTCCCCTGCATTGGCAGGCAGATTCTTAACCACTGAGCCACCAGGGAAGCCCTGCATATAATTATTAATATTGTATATACCTTCCTAAGAAATCAACTTAGTAAAGCATCTTATTTCTTTTACTATGGCAGCTGATTTCTTTTTAACTCTGTATGTATATAATCATATCATCTGTAAATAATGATGATTTTGCCAATTATTTTCCAATATTTTCCTGTCACTTATTTCTCTTATGAAATTGCATTGACTAGACACTCAGAAAAAGTAATAATAAGTGGTGAAATTGTAGGTCCCAGCTGTATTTCCTTCTCAAAATTGGGCAATTTTAGGAGAATTTAATCAAAGGATTAATTATTAAAGGGATTTGGGATTTGGCAAAACATCAAGAGATGATAGAGACCCCTGGACTAGTAAAAGTAGGAACATTTGTCCCCCAGGCCTGAAGCCCTATGAAGAGAGCACAGTAACAGGACCTGGGAGGCAGGACTCACTGGGGAGTGATCTATGGAGAAGATGGCCCCCCAGGGAGGCAGTATCTAGGTCCTCCTTCCTTTTCAATTAAACATTACAGAAAAATAAACAGTATAATGTAAGAACTCATGTACTCACCTCCCACAATGAACAATTGTTAACATTTTGACATTATTTATTCAGAGCCAACAAAAATTCTATGACTAATATATTTGTAATCCTTCTCTCTCTGTTTTTCACTCCCCAGGCCTAATTTCCCCTTCCTCTTCAGAGATACTCTCTACCATGCATTTTTGTGTATTTATAATTTTTACATAGATACAGATATAGATATGCACAATGTCTAAATAATACATAGTAATGTGTAATGATTTTATAAAAATGATTTCATAATATAAATTATGTTCTGATACTTGCCTTTTTTAAATTATTTTTTTAATTGAAGTATAGTTGGTTTGCAATGTTGTATTAGTTTCAGGTGTACAGCAAAGTGTTCATATATATATATATATATATATATATATATATATATATATATATGACTTTTATGAGCCTCTAGTCTCTTTGACTCTAGAATAATCCAGACTCTTTTCCCCTATGGCTTTTAGTTTTGAAAAGTCTGGACTAATTGCCTTGTACTGTGTCCAACATTCTGGATTTGTAAATTATTTTTCAATATTGTATATTTACCTTCTCCCTCTATTCCTCACGTTTTCTGTGAACTGCAAGTTAGATTTAGATGATTTTTTTAGATTTAAGGTAAACTTTTGTCAAGAATGCTCCATAGGTGATGCTGTGTGCTTCCCATTTCATCTCATCAGGAAACACAGAACACTTGGCTGTCCCAGGCGTTGACTTGCAGATCCTCCATCGTGAAGATACATTGTCTTTTGCAATCAGCTGATACTCTCTGCAGGGACTCTCTGGCACATTTCAAATATCCTGTTTCCCAACGACCACCCCCCAATGGCTTGGGCATTTATTAATCCTCATCTGAATCAACCATTATATGGAAGAATCATTTATTTTTTAATTGCTCCATAAATTGAAGGATATATTTATTTCAAAGGAACTTGTAGGAATCACCACTACTTGGTAGAAATTTCCTATGATAGGTTCACGTGGGAAGGTTTTCCTGGTCTTACCTATTGTGGACATCCATGCAGGGACTCAAGGTGGTAGAAATCTGGAGAATGAGAAGCCTGCCCCATGGGCTGATTTTATAAAAGATTCAAGGCATTCATAAATACTTTCTACCTTTCTTCTGCTGTCACCATGACAACGTAAGTGAGCCTGGCTGGAACCTTCCTATTTCATTAAGCTTCCTATGCTTATGCTCCTTGTTCCACTGAGAGGAATGTCCTTGATGTTTATTATATTCAGAGTAAATATAAATGTCTGAAAGCTGGAAGAGGGTGGAGTGTCAAGATGCAGGCTGTGGACCCCCTGTTTCACCAGGAGTGGGTTCATCACCTTTTTTTCTTTATTTAAAATCACAACGTTTTTATTTGTTAAAATAGCTAACACCTTGTTATTTTGAAAGTGTTTTTTTTTGTTTTGTTTTTTTACAGCTTTATTTGGTATTATACTCATTTCGATAGAGTGCATATAAAAAATAAAGATTTACCTCCTTGGAGAAACGAAGCACCGAAGTGTAGAAAAAGCCAGTGTGAGACACTTCTGTTTTCAGGACAGGATACTTCTGTTTTCAGAAGTAGACACACTTCTTGCTATGTGTCCCTCCTAAGAACAGCTGAAATCCCATCCCTGGCCATTATACATACAATAAACAAGACTCAGAAAGATGGAGAGAAAAAGGCAGCTTACCAGGGGCCTCAGGACCGTGGAAGGTCACGTCATTGAGTTCCTTTGCTTTTCTTCATGCCTCATACATCGTGGACCACGTTCCAGAGGAGCCAGGAACCCAGACACACCCCGGAGAGCGCACAACTGGTGGTCCAGTGGGTAAGACTCCGTGCTCCCAATGCAGGGGGCCCAGGTTCTATCCCTGGGCCGGGAACTAGAGCCCGCATGCCGCAACTAAGAGTTCGCATGCTGCACGCCTCAAGGAAGATCCCACGGGCCGCTACTAAGACCTGGTGCAACCAAAATAAATAAATAAATATTGAAAAAGAAAAAAGAAAAAAAAATCCAAGGGAAGCCCGGTCCCTCGAGTCAAAGGGCCAGGAATGGGTCAGCCTAGCAGGACTGAGAAGTTTAGACAAAACTCCAGCCAAACACGCCCTTCCCAGAGCCAGCTCCCTAGTGGGGAACCTGACCCCCGCCCTTGCCCAGCAGTGATGAGGTGCACCTGTCTTCCCCCAACCCTCCTTTTTATGTTCTACTATTGTTATGTAAAATGTAACAAACAGGGTGAAGGCTACACAAGTCCTCTCTGTGCTATTTTTGCAACTTCCTGTGAATGTATTATTTCAAAATGAAAAGTTAAATTAAAAAGTCAGACTCTTGGGTGATAGTTTTCCTTTTCCATCTGGGTGCTCTGTAGTCACTTTGGTATACATTGACTGGGTTCAGTGTCTCACAGCAAAACAATTAGAAGGAACAGCTGCTTGCCTGTTTAATTCTGGTACAATGTCCCTAAATTGTAGGTTTGGAAGGAGTACCATTTAGAACCAGGCAACTTGATTTTTTTTCATTTATTTTTTATTGAAGTAACATTGGTTTATAAGCCTATTAAGTTTCATGTGTACACCATTCTGTTTCTACTACTGTATACCCTATGGTGTGCTAAGTCAGATGGAAAGACCAATACCATATGACTTTACTCATATGTGGAATCTAAAATACAAACAAACAAAAAATAAATGGACAAAGCAGGTTCATCTTTTTTATAGTAAAGTCAATTTTAATAGCCAAACACTACAATAAAGTAGATATTCACCAATAATAAAATGGATATATAGGTTGTAATATAGTCATGCAATGTAATATGTATAATTATACAGCAAGAAAATTAATGATTTGCTGCAACAAAAAATATCACAGGGGATAATTTCAAAAATATAATATCAAGCAATGAAACCAGATACTTCTGTATGATTCCATTTATATAAAGTCCTAAAACAGACAATATTAATCTATGGTATTTAAAATGGTACTGATAGTTATTGGTCTTTTATGATGTTTTAGTGTCCCATTTATTTTCTTGGGATATGGTTACAAAGGTGTGTCTTTTTGTGATAATTTATTGAGTTACACATTAGAATTTGTGTATTTTCATCTATAAATGCTACTCCTCAGTAAAATATGCAAGTTCATTTTTTAAGTGGAAGTTCCAGGGGATATTTTGGTGGTTCTGTGTATATGAGCATCCAAAAGAGAAAGATATCAGGGACAAAGATAGGAAGACAGGGGGACTCTTTTTTAAAAATTTTTATTTTCTTAAGAAGATGTTGGGGGTAGGAGTTTATTAATTAATTTATTTTTGCTGTGTTGGGTCTTCGTTTCTACGTGAGGGCTTTCTCTAGTTGTCGCAAGTGGGGGCCACTCGTCATCGCTGTACACGGGCCTCTCACTGTTGCAGCGTCTCTTGTTGTGGAGCACAGGCTCCAGACGTGCAGGCTCAGTAGTTGTGGCTCACAGGACTAGTTGCTCTGCACCATGTGGGATCCTCCCAGACCAGGGCTCGAACCCATGTCCCCTGCATTAGCAGGCAGATTCTCAACCACTGTGCTACCAGGGAAGCCCCAGGGGAACACTTTTATAACAAAACACCACTCAATTCAGTGGAAAGTAATAATGAGTCCCTTTCTTTAATTACTCATTTCAGTGTAATTCAGTACAAATTTTATGTAAGAACAATGACTGCTGAGAGGGACATTCATTAAGGGGAGCTCCGCTTTTGACCTCCAGAAAATGTTTACTTAGCACCTCCTCACTCCTCAAGGTGGAACACATCAGCAACCAAAGTAGAGAAAGTTCCTGTTTCCCTGCATCTTGGAAATGCTCACACTTAGGGTGCTGCCTGGAATCTTCTAAAGGCAAAGTAATATAACAATGTTAGATGGAGTTCAGGGTTTCTAGCCTGAAGCAGAACAAAATATAGCAGCCACAAATGCCCAAGAAAGCTATACTGTGGACAATGAATTAGACTTGCCTTTCTTCATGAGAGCTACGGAAAGTGGCAAGGAAGTTTTCTAGTCAGGAGAATTGTTCCTAAAGAAACAAGCTGCTTTAAGAGTGTTCAGCGCCCTTTCATCACACAGTTTTGAGCGAGAGAAGGATCACATTTTGTGAAGACTGTGGTACAGAAGGAAGCACCAGCAAGATCCCTCTGATAGCATGATTCTGGGGGTCTAGTGTGCGGTATAAGCAGATAAGTTAGGGGTCTCCTGGAGAAAGAGAACAAGGCATGGCTTTCTTGACATAAGGGAAGCCATTTTGACCTAAGCCATTTTGTGATCTAAGCCTGGCTGCAATTCTTGCCCTAGAACAGGTCTCAGTAACTAGTGATCTTAAGGGAATGGAGGAATGCAGGAACAGAGAAAAAGCAGTCAAACAACAGTGCAGTGATAGAGTCCTAGTTCCTCCTTAAGAGATATACACAATAATATACCTTTGAATTCTGCAGGAACTGAGGCCCCCACCCAGGTGGAGGACAGAAGGATTATGTTGGCCCTCCTGTCTTTGGTCAACTAAAGCTTGGACTTTGTTGACCTTTGCCCCAATTCTATGCTGAATTCTCTGAGCAAGTCCCCTTCATGAATATGCATGTACCCTTAGCTTAAACTTCCCCAATTTTGCTGTTGGGGAGACCCTGCTTTGGGAAAGATCCTGGTGTTCTTTTTACTAGATGCAAGTAATAAATCATTCCTTCTTCTGATCTTTGGCTCAGTTGTGTTTATTGGCTGGACACCCACCAAGAGATGAACCCAGTTTTCAGGTAACATAAGCACACCCAGTCAGCCCTGTCAACTCTCCCTTAGGGCTGCCAGGTATGACAAAGGAGACAGTTGGATTTGACTCCTGGATCAGTAACAAATAATTTTTCAGAACATGTAAGTCCCATGGAATCTTTGTCTTATAATTGCACTTGGTCATCTGGTAGCTCTAGTTCCAGTGCACCCCTCTTCCCCGATCTCTGTCTGCTTCTAGAGTTGGCACGTGCAGCTCCTCAGACAAGGCCAGAGGGTTCCTGGAGGCTCTTCACCCTCAAGTGCAGAGACCTGAAGGTGTTGGGAATTTACTTCCCCCAGGGGACAGCCAACCACCCATAGTGCAGGGACACATGAGAGCCCAGCTCTCTTGCCTCAGGTGGAGAAAAGTCTGAGGTGTCACTCACGCCCTGTGGGATCAGGCTGGGGCCAGGCTTTGTCTGAACTTGCACAGTTCTTTCTCCTTCCCTGTTCTGTTTCCCCCACATCCTTACAGGTTTCCTGTGGAAGAAATTTCTTAATAAATCATTGGCATATGAATCCATTAACAGGATCCACTTCTGGGGAGCTTAGCCTGAGACAATCCTGAAATAAAAGGTGAGAATACAGATTTGGCCCTGAGGTTCCTGTAGTAAGAAACAGTGCCTAAATAAACACAAACTCTGGAAATTATTTTCTCAAATTATTGTTTGATGTTAGTAGATAAGGCTTAGAGTAAAACTTGAAAACCCTACAGTGTTAGAGTAAAACTTGAAAACCCTACAGTGTTGTCTGTAAAAAGAATGTCTTTTTCATAATCAAGTATTATATTCAAGAGAAAATCCAAGAAAGAGTCTTAAACATGGATCTGTTGAGGAGCAGTACCTTGCTTTCATCCCTGCAAAGGTCACACTTACAGGCCTTTCAGCCAGATGGCACTGGAGGTTCTGACTGGGGACTTGGCCCTTCCTCCAGGGACCTCTAAATTTAGCACATCCCAAAACTTGAAGTATGCAGTCAGAACTTTGCAGATAAGAGTTCAGTGAAGCACCAGAGATGCCCATCTAGTAATTATCTTTGTAAAATTACCTGCTTGTGGATATTTTAACATGTTTCTGGTGGTTTGTCCCCACACCCCCCATCACCAGTTGAGTTCCAGGAGAATTTGGAGAATCTGTCCCTCACACTCACCCTCACCCTCTCCCTGCTTCAGGCAGTTACCAAGGAACTGAGGCTCCCTTTGTTGTAAATTACTGGGGTGAGCTAGAAAATCAAAGACACTTTACATGATACATTAAACAAGATAGACTTAATTGATATTTACAGGACATTCCATCCCAAAAAAACAGAATACACTTTCTTCTAAAGCGCTCATGGAACATTCTCCAGGACAGATCATATCTTGGGTCACAAATCAAGCCTTGGTAAATTTAAGAAAATTGAAATTGTGTCAAGTATCTTTTGCAACCACAACACTATGAGACTAGTTATCAATTATAGGAAAAAAAGTCTCTAAAAAATACAAACACATGGAAGCTAAACTATAAACTACTAAATAACCAAGAGATCACTGAAGAAATCAAAGAGGAAATCAAAAAATACCTAGAAACAAATGACAATGAAAACACGGTGACCCAAAACCTATGTGATGCAGCGAAAGCAGTTCTAAGAGGGAAGTTTATAGCAATACAATACTACCTCAAGAAACAAGAAACATCTCAAATAAACAACCTAACCTTACACCGAAAGGAATTAGAGAAAGAAGGGCAAAAATCCCCTAAAGTTAGCAGAAGGAAAGAAATCATAAAGATCAGATCAAAAACAAATGAAAAAGAAGTGAAGGAAATGATAGCAAAGATCAATAAAACTAAAAGCTGGTTCTTTGAGGAGAAAAATAATATTGATAAACCATTGGCCAGACTCATCAAGAAAAAAGGGAGAAAACTCAAATCAATAGAATTAGAAATGAAAAAGGAGATGTAACAATTGACACTGCAGAAATACAGAGGAACATGAGAGATTACTACAAGCACCTATATGCCAATAAAATGGACAACCTGGAAGGAATGGACAAATTCTTAGAAAAGCACAAGCTTCCGAGACTGAACTGGGAAGAAATAGAAAATATAAACAGACCAATCACAAGTACTGAAATTGAGACTATGATTAAAAAGCTTCCAACAAACAAAAGCCCAGGACCAGATGGCTTCATAGGTGAATTCTATCAAACATTTAGAGAAGAGCTAAAACCTATCCTTCTCAAATTCTTCCAAAATATAGCAGAGGGAGGAACACTCCCAAACTCATTCTATGAGGCCACCATCACCCGGATACCAAAATCAGACAAAGATGTCACAAAGAAAGAAAACTACAGGCCAATATCACTGATGAACATAGATGCAAAAATCCTTAACAAAATACTAGCAAACAGAATCCAACAACACATTTAAAGGATCATACACCATGATCAAGTGGGGTTTATCTCAGGAATGCGAGGATTCTTCAATATACACAAATCAATCAATGTGATAAACCATATTAACAAGTTGAGGTATAAACACCATATGATCACCTCAAGATGCAGAAAAAGCTTTCGACAAAATTCAACACCGATTTATGATAAAAACCGTCTAGAAAGTTGGCATAGAGGGAACTTACCTCAACATAATAAAGGCCATATATGACAAACCCACAGCCAACATCATTCTCAATGGTGAAAACCTGAAACCATTTCCTCTAAGATCAGGAACAAGACAAGGTTGTCCACTCTCACCACTATTATTCAACATAGTTTTGGAAGTTTAGCCAGAGCAATCAGAGAAAAAAATAGAAATAAAATGAATACAAATCAGAAAAGAAGAAGTAAAGCTGTCACTGTTTGCAGATGACATGATACTATACATAGAGAATCCGAAAGATGCTACCAGAAAACTACTAGGACTAATCAATGAATTTGGTAAAGCAGCAGGATACAAAATTAATGCACAGAAATTTCATGCATTCCTATACACTAATGATGAAAAATCTGAAAGAGAAATTAAGGAAACACTCCCATTTACCATTGCAACCAAAGGAACAAAATACCTAGGAATAAACCTACCTAAGGAGACAAAAGACCTGTATGTCGAAAATTATAAGACACTGATGAAAGAAATTAAAGATGATACAAACAGATGGAGAGATATACCATGTTCTTGGATTGGAAGAATCAACAATGTGAAAGTGACTACGCTACCTAAAGCAATCTACAGATTCAATGCAATCCCTATCAAACTACCAATGGCATTTTTCACAGAACTAGAACAAAAAAATTCACAGTTTGTATGGAAACACAAAAGACCCCTAATAGCCGAAGCAATCTTGAGAAAGAAAAACAGAGCTGAAGGAATCAGGCTCCTGGACTTCAAACTATATTACAAAGCTACAGTAATCAAGATGGTATAGTACTGGCACAAAAAGCAGAAATATAGATCAATGGAACAGGATAGAAAGCCCAGCGGTAAACCCACACACATATGGTCACCTTATTTTTAATAAAGGAGGCAAGAATATACAATGGAGAAAAGACAGCCTCTTCAAAAAGTGGTGCAGGGAAAACTGGACAGCTACATGTAAAAGAATGAAATTAGAACACTTCCTAACACCATACACAAAAATAAAATCAAAATGGGTTAAAGATCTAAATGTAAGGATAGACACTATAAAACTCTTAGAAGAAAAGATAGGCAGAACACTCTATGACATAAATCACAGATCCTTTTTGATCCACCTCCTAGAGAAATGGAAATAAGAAAAAAATAAACCAATGGGACCTAATGAAACTGAAAAGCTTTTGCACAGCAAAAGAAACCATAAACAAGACAAAAAGGCAACCCTCAGAATGGGAGAAAATATTTGAAAATGAAGCACCTGACAAAGGATTAATCTCCAAAACTTACAAGCAGCGCATGCAGCTATCATAAAAACAAAGGACCCAATCAAAAAATGGGTGGAAGACCTAAATAGACATTTCTCCAAAGAAGACATACAGATGGCCAATAGGCACATGAAAAGATGCTCAACATCTCTAATTATTAGAGAAAAGCAAATCAAAACTACAATGAGGTATCACCTCACACCCATCAGAATGGCCATCATCAAAAAGTCTACAAACAATAAATGCTGGAGAGGGTGTGGAGAAAAGAGAACCCTCTTACACTGTTGGTGGGAATGTAAATTGATACAGCCACTATGGAGAACAGTATGCCGGTTCCTTAAAAAACTAAACATAGAACTACTATATGACCCAGTAATCCCACTATTGGGCATATACCCTGAGAAAACCATAATTCAAAAAGAGTCATGTACCACAATGTTCATTGTAGCTCTATTTACAATAGCCAGGACATGGAAGCAACCTAAGTGTCTATCAACAGATGAATGGATAAAGAAGATGTGGCACAGATATACAATGGAATATTACTCAGCCACAAAAAGAAATGAAATTGAGTTATTTGTAGTGAGGTGATGGACCTAGAGTCTGTCATACAGAGTGAAGTAAGTCAGAAATAGAAAAACAAATACCATATGCTAACACATATATATGGAAACCAAAAAATAAAAATTGTTCTGAAGAACCTAGGGGCAGGACAGGAATAAAGACACAGACATAGAGAATGGACTTGAGGACACAGGGAGGGGGAAGCGTAAGCTGGGACGAAGTGAGAGAGTGACATTGACATATATACACTGCCAAATTTAAAATAGATAGCTTGTGGGAAACAGCCGCATAGTACTAGGAGATCAGCTCAGTGCTTTGTGAGCACCTAGAGGGGTGGGATAGGGAGGGTAGGGGAGAGATGCAAGAGGGAGGGGATATGGGTGTATATGTGTACATATAACTGATTCGCTTTGTTATAAAGCAGAAACTAACACACCATTGTAAAGTAATTATACCCCAATAAAGATGTTTAAAAAAAAAAAAGAAAACCAAAGGCAAGAAGCTTCACAGAAAGGGAAAGGTGGCATTCGACACTCACAAAAGAGTAACTTACTCCTCCAGAAGGAACTCACTTTACAACAAAAACATCTTCACAAAACAAGAAGGCAGAGAGGTCGAATTGGTTGTTACTGGTCACTTGGTTGTGTCTGAACCTCTGGGAGGTGCATGGGTGCCATTGCCATGTGGGCTGTTTGCTGGTAAGGCAACAACTCCACTTTGGTTTTCATTTCCTCATTACCTCATGTCAGTGGTGCTGGTGAAGAAGTTTTTTTTCCTTATCTCAAGCAGAATGGCTTTTCCTGTTCCTGAAACTCACACTGGGCTGGACTTGCACAAGTAGGAAAAAATTACAAGTAGAGAAATATAACACCCCTAGGAAACATGAGTAAATCACTGGAATTGTTTCCATTTATTGGATGACAGCAACATACCAAAGGCTTTGTGTGTATTATCTCATTTAATATATTATTATTGCATTTATTTTATAGAGAAGGAAATCAAGACTTCGGGGAGTAAAGAACTTGGCCAACTTTAGTTAGGTAGAGAGGGATGGAGCTGGGATTCTAACCCCCTCTGTCTGTTTACAGACCCCACATCTAACCATTGCACAAACCATCCACCTGACAGAGAAGTCACAGAAGGTTGACCTAAAATAAGATCATATTTCCCCAGAGTCCACTGGTGGTCCTGGCTTCAGTTTCCATGATTGACTTGCTGTATATAAACCTTGTATGTGCACTGCCAGGATTTCCATCACCATCTGTCATATACCCTTTACTGCAGAAGAGATATGAGAAAATATAAGGTTCTCAAGGGTACGACACTTTTGCAGATGAAACAATTAGAGAACAAAGGTAAACTCTTTTTTTGCTCTGGTTTTAAAAGGAATTGTCCCCGTACAAAGAAAGAGTGAGCTTGTCTTTGGATCAATGTGTTTTTACTTAAAGACAGCGTCAAGTGACAACTGGAATGAAAGATACACTATGCTCTGGGATTCAGGGTTCCAGAAATTGTCTGAGGTATGGCTGCACTGATGAGATTACCTTTTAATATCCAGCAGCGCACTGTGACACACCCATGCAGAGTCCTAACAAATAGAAACGTGTTTACACCGAGTGGATGGCTGACCTACTTTTGCTGCAGTGTTTGATTTGCTTTTAATTATAGCAATTACAGTGCCCTGATCATTGGCATCATCCCCAGGATGTTGGTTTTTTCTTAATGTTATTGTTACCCAGATTACACAGCTGTGGGGTCAGTGTGATGCTTGCGAATGTTCCAGGGGTGGTGTGAGCGGTCTTAGAAACTCGTTAGGGGTCAGCACAAGTTCGTTATCAAGATTTCTCCAGTGGCTCCTGGGTTGTCCTCATTGTGAAGAGCTACCCCTTGGCATGGCCTTGGCAAACCCGAGTTGCCCTGATCATGTCCTGGAAAAAGAAGGGTTCTTTTGGGAGACCCAGCAGAGTCAACCATTCGAGGTCTACAGAGTAGAGTTTTCCAAGTGAAATTAAAATCTTCCCAGAAAAAAACTGACTTTTAGATGCCTTGTTCTTCCATTCCCCTCCCTCCCTGCCTTCCTGCCCTTCATCCCTGTATTAGTCAGTTTGGCAGCTACAACAAAGTGTCACAGACTAGGTGGCTTAAACAGCAAATATTTATTTCTCCCAGTTTTGGAGGCCGGGAAGCTCAAGATCAAGGTGTAGTGGTTCTGGTGTTGGGCAAGGGCTCACTTCCTGATGTGCAGATGGCCATCTTCTCACTGTGTCCCACATGGCAGAGAGAGAGAGGAAGCACACTTTCTTTCTGTCTTTCCTTATAAGGGCATTAATCCCATCATGAAGGTTCCACCTTCATGATCTAAATACCATCACCTTGGGTATTAGGATTTCAACATATGAATCTGGGAGGAACGCAAACATGTGGTCCGTAGCAATCTTCAAATTCAAAACATCTATTGTAAACTTTGTGAAATAAAATTCATATTTATGGCAAGACAAAAAAAAATTAAACATAAAAATTCTTCTCTGCCCTTTGGCCTCCCCTCTCCCCTAACTGTGCATTGTGTATCAGCATTATGCATGGACCAGACCTTCCCCGTCAGCAGGAATACCTGCTCAGTCATAAACAGCAACATTCTCCCAGCATCAATAAGACAACTTCTTAAAAGACAACATTCCTTCTTGATCTTGTAAAGGTCACATGACCCACCATGACGGTGCTTAAATCTGGATTACATAAACTGTCAAAAATATGTCATTTGATGTACAGCCCTGTGTCTCAAAAAACTTATATAAACCGTGTCCTGACTTCTAACGGCGGAACAGTTCTCAGACCTTTCTGAGATGCTCTTCTTGGGTTATAATCCTCAAATTTGGCTTGAATAAAATTTTCCAGTCTTTCTTAGATCAACTGATTAATGTTTTTTGACAACCTGTATAGGATTACTAACAATAATAGCAGTAGGTAGAATTTATAAAGACTATTCTATGTGCAAGTATTAACAACTTTCGTGTTCCCCAAGAAGTAGGGACTCTGTCATTATTGCTTGTCAGATTTAAAAATTGCCATGGGGATGGGATAAGTAACTTTCTGAGTTGTGGGGACTGGGTTCCAATGCAGGAGACCCACTGCCTTACCAGGGACCTCCTCCCATGCCAGGATGCAGTGAGGACACCCATCTGTGTGAACAGACCTGTCAGGAGGCCTCCTCCGACCCTGATGCAGTTCGGTGGAGGCTGGGAATCTAATGTCACAAAGCTTCACCACCCCAAATTAATTAAATTAACACTATAAAAAATGGCGGTGCTTGATGCTTTTTATTCTTCTGGTTTGATGAAATGCACATAGTCAAATCTAATTAATCTTCACCTTCACAAAAGTGGAATGATGACTCAGAGAGCAAGGTGTGGAATTATAGGATGCTTGGATGCTGCTCGCAGGAAGGCTGAGCACTGAGACCCAACCTAACTCAACTCATTTTTAAAGCCCCCTCTGCAGAGGGAAGCACTAATTTACTTACAGACCTTTGATATGATAATTACAAATCACTCTTACCTACTCATTAGAGGAACTCCCCCACAGAATTTCCCCATTCTTTTAATTTTGTACTAATTACAGGTCTGTTATTAAAGTATGGCAGAATGGTGAAGAATGAGACAGACCTGGGTTAGAATCCAGACTCTTCAATTTACTGACTGTTAATTTTGAACAAGTCACCTAGCCTCTGAAAGCACCATTTTCTTTTTTTTTTTTACCCCTAGGTTCTTCATGATCTTTTATTTATTTATTTATTTATTTTCTTAGATTCCATATATATGTGTTAGCATACGGTATTTGTTTTTCTCTTTCTGACTTACTTCACTCTGTATGACAGACTCTAGGTCCATCACCTCACTACAAAGAACTCAATTTTGTTTCTTTTTATGGCTGAGTAATATTCCATTGTATATATGTGCCACATCTTCTTTACCTATTCATCTGTTGATAGACACTTAGGTTGCTTCTATGTCCTGGCTATTGTAAATAGAGCTACAATGAACATTGTGGTACATGACTTTTTTTGAATTATGGTTTTCTCAGGGTATGTGCCCAGTAGTGGGATTGCTGGGTCATATGGTAGTTCTATTTGTAGTTTTTTAAGGAACCTGCATACTGTTCTCCATAGTGGCTGTATCAATTTACATTTCCACCTAACAGTGCAAGAGTGTTCCTTTTTCTCCACATCCTCTCCAGCATTTATTGTTTCTAAATTTTTTGATGATGGCCATTCTGACCGGTGTGAGATGATATCTCATTGTAGTTTTGATTTTGAAAGCCCCATTTTCTTTACCTGTAAAATGAAGATAATCATATTCTTCCCTGGTTTGAAGGCTGTAAGGAAGAAATGAAAGCCAACCCCACTGACAGGACTATGTTGAGTTTGCAGTAGAAACTGTTGGTTCTTGCATTTAACTAATCTTCATTTTTCACTAATCCCAAACTGATCTCTTTGCAATAAACATAAATATAGTAAAATTTTTCTTTTCATGTTTCTTTGACTGTTAGTACAGATTTCATTGAATGGAAAGTTCCAATGCTATGCAGTAATCCTTTGGCAATTCCATTGAAGTGACCTGAACTGGAAAATGGTGAAATCGATTTCAGAAGTGAGACTAGTGTTTCCTCTGCACATCACTAGGTACAGAGGAATGTCTCCTGTGGCATTCCATGGATTAGTGTAGTTTTAAGGAAGCTGTAGGAGTTTTGTGTTTATCAATACATCTTTTGTTCTTTGATTGTCAGCAATTTTCTTGCCTTTTAGGGTATTTTAAGACTTTTTACTCCATGAAACATAGGGATTTGTCAGACACCACCTGCCCATGACTGTCTTTCAATCCAAAGGAAGGTAAGAGTGTAGAGCACAGTGATCTTCCAGGGGAGGTAGGGCAAAGTGCGGAGGAACTAAATGACAGGGAGACAAAATCCCACTGAATGGATGCGGGAATGCCTAGTGGCAGATGTTCATTTGGAGCAGAACTTGGAGTCATCAGCAGATTCATTGGAGGAGATGTTTCTTGTGGGTCAAATACAGGACTGTTCCTGCTCTCCGTGAGTTTCAAGATCCCAGATGATACAGATACCTCAGAGAATACAAAAGCACCACCTGCTCAGATTTGCCAGTTTGGGGACAGTTAAGATGACACCCAAGGGATATCAGCCAAGAGGTGGGTGAAGTGGGAGAAATGGGTCATGAAAGTGAACAAGTGTGTTGGTGAGGGTGTGTGATCTGTTTAGTTCTTGACACATTGAGCCGAAGCAGTTTGTGAGACATCCTAGTGGGGATTTCAAGTGATACATTCAGGGGAGAGACCTAGCCTGGCAATGCTGGCCTGAGATTCATTAGCAAACAGATGGAAGTTGAAAACAAGAAGGGAAAAAGATCCTCCCAATGCGTATGTGGTTCAAGAGATGCAGACCCAGGTGCCTGTGAGGAACCAAGGCTGGAGAAATGACCAGAACACCTATGAATAGGAGTTGGGTAGATGCAGTGCGCTAACATCCTCTACCTCCACTTCACCCTCCTTCCAGAGTGAGAAGTTGAAAGGGTAAAAGTAAAAACAAAACAAAACATTTCCCAGCTGCACAGGCCACTAGGGTTTCAGATGACAATCAGTTTTTGCCAGTTAGATGCACTGATGCAGGACATGGATGACTACAGGGAGGCAGAGGCCATATTCCTCCTGTTGGCACTGCTGGCAAACAAGCAGTGAGGCCCTGAATGTTGGGGGCAGCTCTGGGGACTGGACTCAGTGGTCCGGCGTGTGGTCACCAGATCTGCAAGTGCTGAGAGACAGGCAGGGAGGGCACATCTGTGGGAACACAGGTGTGGCAGCTACACTTCCCTGCACCTCAACTACATCATTGTTTCGGTGATATTCCTCAACTCTGCATCCCGGTGGAAGCCCCCTGACTTCTACTTTTCTGGTTCATCCAGTGATTTTAGGTAAACAATGAATTCCCTGGATTAAAAGCTTCTTTCTTCAGAAATACCTAGAATTTCTGTTTTCTTGCATGGAACTGGGATGGATAAAGGAAATTTAAGGAAGCTGGGAGAAAAGACTATTTCAAACGAAAGGTGTGAGCTACAGTATTACATGTCATCAAGAGCTAATAAAAGTAAGAACTAAAAGATGTCTACTGTATTTGGAAGTTGTTCTCTACCAAAGAGATTCCAGTGGTGTCTGGATAGGGCAGGTGGCAGGGCCACCTAGACAAGTGTGCACCCCATGGCAGGCTGATGATTGGTGTTCTTTCAGGTTTCCTTAATTAATTAACAGCTTTTTAAAAATCAACTGGTTTTATTAAAACTCATGCTCATTAAAGAGAGTTTAGGAAAATAACACAAAAAGAATAAAAAATATCTGTAATTCCCCAACTTTTAAAAAACTGCAGGTTCTCTTTTGGACTTCTTTTTGAGGCCTTTTTTTTTTGTCTTTAAAAAAACATTTTTATTGAAATATAGTTGATTTACAATGTTGTCTTAGTTTCAGGTGTACAGCAAAGTGATTCAGTTATATACACATGTACACACATATATTCTTTTTTAGTTTCTTTAAAATATACACATTACTATATATAAAATAGATAACCAACAAGGACTTACTGTATAGCACAGGGAACTATACTCAATAACTTGCAATAACATATAACAGCTTTTTTTTCTATGAATAGATATTGTAAACTCTGTTAGGCTTATAACCCAGAGGTCAGCTGTCTCCTAGGTCTGTTCATTGGGCTCTTCCAAAACAAAACTCCCTTTGTGTGAAAGCATTGTTGAAAGACATAAATTATTGAAGAATGTATTGGGGAGATAGGGAAGTAGGTTTACATTGCATCAAGCATTTCACATGAAGACATCTTCAGTAGATGTTCTTCCTCCCCAAGACTCTTTGTTTCTGTGGCCTGGTGGCTATGTCTACTCAGCCTTTCTTTCCTGCTTCAGTGCTCAACCCATAAGCCCCCCAAATCTTCTTTTCCAGATTTCCCTTTTCAAATTCTATCCCTATTTCCTGCAGGGCAATTTAGCACTGTGAAAGCAACAGTCTTCAAGCTTGCATACATCCAACCTTGGTCAATACTCTTAAGTAGGCTTAACTTGTTCTGAATAAATCAGCAAATTATATTTTCAAGATCAGCTCTTCTGAGATGCTAGTGGATCATTATAAAGAACAACTAAAAAAGTTTGCCTTTCACATGTTCAAATCCACATAAGGAATTTATTGCATACACTGAATGAGAGTATAAGCAATATACATTTCACTGATTACATAAGAAGACTCCAGTAAATAATTGGGTTAATTGGTATGATAATTCAAAATTTTAATTGTGATTTTTAGTGCTTCCTTATAAGGAAATGGATAATGGAGGGGAAAAAGAAGTCATGAACTATGTGAGTGAATGGGTTGGAGCAGAAGATGTGCTAAGCACTGTATGATGAATGCTCTTATAATGTAACATCAGTAGCAGTGGGAATTGAAAAGGGTCAGGATAAGATGGGCTACACTGCAGTAACAAACTCTGAGATCTCCTAGCAGAGCACAACACAAGTTGAATGCTAAGCTCATGCAAAGCCCAATGCTGCCCAGGGCCTTCTCCATAGTGTAACTCAGGGCCAGGACCATCCATTTTGTGATGCTGCCTTCTCAGTGCATTCTTCCAGGTCAAGGTGAAGTGTAAAACAGTAAAGCGTGTGGACTTATTATTTCACAAGAAAAAGAAAATAGGGAGAAACAAAAGAACATAGCTATAGGGTGTAGCAGGCAATGGAGTAAAGGGGTTAGAGTTGGGAGGAAGACATCTCTGAGAAATCTTTTAAATAATTTTGACTTTTGAACTATGTGTGTGTGTATTTACATATATATCCTCATCCATACATATATAAAATCCCCAATAACTTAAATCAGACAGAAAAAATAAGCCCTAATATTGAGCATAAACAGTAACAAATAAATCCAAATTTATATCAAATTAATAACATAAAGTTGTAGAGAAAATATCATGTTCAGAAAATATTGTGTTAAGTAATCCTTAATAAAGTCCTCTGATTAAATATATTTATCAGGTTATATTCTAAAGGCAATGAGAGCTAAAAATAAATTTTAGAGCTCACTCAGTAGTTTTATTGTTAATAATAGTAGTGGTGTTGTAATTTAAATTTTAAATGAATATCATTGGATAAAGCAAATTATTAGGAACTAACATTTTAATGTAAGATTTAAAATAAAACAAAGAAAGTAAGGAAAAACTTTGTGATATTAAATTTTAATTGGAAATACAGTATGAATTCATGTTTTTAAAAACATTTCTAGCTCTGTCCATTGAAAGGGCTTAGAAGCAGTGACACCCTAGTAGCAATGAACATTGACAATATATAGATTTCCCACATAAAATAACTAGGCCTCCTTTGAGAAATGCTGAATCTCAGTTGGGCCAGAAAAAGAATAAAATGAGTCTGATATATTGTGTAAAATGAGTCTGATATATTGTGTTGAGCTGGAAATCAAGGTAGAGCACAAAGATTCCCAGAGCGATATCAGAAGAATGTGGGCACAGGTTTGAAGGGACTCACACTGCAGCTTTTTGGTCAATTGGAACAACAAAAGGAATCATTAATGTAATTGACATTCACACCTTATGGTTCGCAAATTTTTTTCATAGCTGTATTTTTCATGACAGCTATGCGTGTGTGTGCATGCATGTGTGTGCCTGTCAGTGTTCCTATATGCTCTAGGCTCTTATTACAATGTGACTGAAAGTCCTCCTACTGACTTGGAGGGTCTGTGACTCTTCCTTGAATGTAGATCTGTATTTGTGACTATTCCTGCCTGCCTCTCTCTCTCTCTCAATGCTTGTGTTTGACAATGTTCTTGGTGGGACAGTAGTGAGTGGTGGCTTGAAGCAGGATCTTATTTCCCTGCCCAGCAACTGAACCTGAGTAGCCTGGATGAAAACCAGGAGTCCTAGCTGCTAGACCACCAGCGGCTAAAAGCTAGAAGCAAAGTAGCCCTGGCCCTTGCCCCTATTGTAACAAGAATGTTCCAAGGAGGAAGAAACTGCAAAAACAGGTACAAAGTTTATTATTAGAGACACAGCACAACTTGGGAAGGCACACAGAGAAACAATTTATTTATTTAAGACAGAAGCAAGGCAGAAATACGCACCCAGAGAGGAGTGCGGCCATCCTGAATGAGGAATGTGCCAGAGATGTGATTTAAATCACTTACATGAGGCAGTTCTTCCAGGTCTTTTTTCTCCTCTAACCAGTTACCTCATTTCTTTTTCCATATCTGACCTGCTCTAGAACCCTTCCAATACGCGTGCACATCTTTTTTGCCAAGATGGATTCCAGCACAGAGGCTCAAAGGAGTATGACCACATATATTATGAAATGATGCCCCCTACCTTTTTGACCCCCTGAAGAGCCTTCCTTCACATCTGCAGTCGGGGAGGTATCCTTGACCTCAGGAGTAATAGATGCGGTTGTTTAATCTCTTTACTCCAGCAGAGCTCAGATCCTGCCATTAATTTTGTCCTTGGAGTGTCAGGGAAAACAAAGCTTCAATTTACTCCACTTGACAAATTCCAGCTGCTCAGCCCAGGGGCCCATCTACCTCCTACCTCAACACCATCCCATGAGGAAACCAGAACTAGCCGGTGCAGAGAGACCACATGGAGAGGATCTTGCTGAGAGGAGCTGAGGTCCCCAGCCAAGAACCATGATCAACAATCAGACATGTGAGTGATGATCCAAACCTTCGAATGAGATGAGCCATCCCTCTGTTCAGATGCTCTGTTCAAATTCCTGACCCACAGAACCAGTGAGCACAATAAATGGTTGTTTCATGTGACTGTATTTTCAGATAGATTTTATTTATTTCTTATTTTTTAGAAGTTATGGTAAGGACTTCCCTGATGACGCAGTGGTTGAGAGTCCGCCTGCAGATGCAGGGGACACGGGTTCGTGCCCCGGTCCGGGAAGATCCCACATGCCGCAGAGTGGCTGCGCCCGTGAGCCATGGCCTCTGGGCCTGCGCGTCCAGAGCCTGTGCTCCGCAACGGAAGAGGCCACGACAGTGAGAGGCCCGCATACCACACACACACACAAAAAGTTATGGTAAAATATACATAACATAAAACTTACCATCTTAACCATCTTAAAGTGTACAGTTCAGTGGCACTTAGGACATTCACACTGTTGTGCACCCATCACTGCCGTCCATTTCCAGAACTCTTTCATCTTCCCAAACTAAAACTCTGTACCCATTAGATAAAAACTTCCCATTTCTTACTCCCCGCTGCTCCTGCAGCCACTGGTCTACTTTCTGCCTCTACAAGTGTGACTGTTTGAGGTGCCTCATATAAGTGGAATTGTACAATATTTGTTCTTTTGTGACTGGCTTACTTCACCTGGCATAATGTGCTCAAGGTTCATCCATGTTGTAGCACGTGTCAGAATTTCCTTCCTTTTTAAGGCTGAATAATATTCCATTGTGTAGATAGATAGATATAGCTTATCCATTGAGATAATAGCACAGCCATAACAACTAAATAAATACAAATTAATGAATTCAGAAAAGATATTCCAAAAAAAAGAGAAAAAAAGGAAATCTCTTCTTTTTAAAAGAATGTTACCTAATAAATGCAAAAAGAATAATAGAATGTGAAAATAAACATTTTGCAAATCCAACTGTAATGACTAGTTCTGGCAAGAGTTATCAATTCATGCTAAAATTGTTAGGTGAAAGATCTGGGGGGACAGGGTATCTAATGGTGACAAAGTATCACCCCTCCGAATTTTTACAGATTCCAAACAGGAAAATGTAGTGTTGATGTTGAGGGATAAAGCAGTCACCACCTTAACCAAATGATCAAAGTCAGCATTTCCTATGGTGGAAACCCTGAGATTGTGCACTTCCTGATTTAATGCCATAGGAAGTACCACAGGGCATCTGTGTAGTACTTTTTCCAAAATGTTTAATCCAGAAGTATCACGTCTCTAGACATAACTTAGAATTTACAGGAAAAATAAAGAAGAAAAGAACATATTAAATGACACTCTGTGGAATTAGTCAGACACATCCAGAATGTGGTCATTCTGAAGATAAAATAAATCAATGCTTAGGAAGACTTGGCCTTGTTCCTGGCATAACTTCATGTTCAGTAAATAATAGTTGTTACCATTACGTATTTAGAAACTCTGGTGATGATGGCAGGAGGAATGGGGAATTAGGTTGGCTATTCCTTGGTCCCTTCTTTATCATTTGAAAACTGAGACTTTTGCCATCAACTCTGGAATGACAAAGTGGAAATGGAACCACTCTGGCAAGTCACATGTCTAGCAATCCCTTAAGTACAGTGTTTGATGTTAACAAAACTTGTAGATCTGCCTGATTTCATCATGGAATCATATGTATGACATTCAGGGTATCTGTAGGCTGCCTTGCTACCTTGAGCCTCCTGGGAGCATCTTGTAAAGTGCTTGCCATGCACAGGTCCTCAGTGGGTGACATCTGAGCTGGCTGAGGTCAACATGATAAAAAGCACCTGGGGCCCTCTGTCTATCATGCCCTCCTTTTCCATCATCCTCTCCTCCTTTTATATTTTTCCTTACATTATTCCCCTTCAGGCAGCCCATCTTTGACTCCATTGACATCTCTGCTATTACCCTACGGAAACTATTTTTACTTCCATTTTATACGCTCATTCAAAAATTGCCCCCAAACTCTAGCTCTGCCACACAGATAAATCTGATTGTATAACCATGTTAGAATTATGTTTGACTTCATTTTCAGTCTGTGTGTGGAAAATAAATGGGGACCAAATGAAGGATCTAGTACTGGTTTGTCATTGTTTCATTTGAGAAAATAAATAAAAACAATTATTAATTTGGAAAGTTGGATCCTCAAGAAAAAATACAAGTAACATCTGATTCAATATTGTCATTATTGATAGCCAGCTAAAAAATGAGTTTGGCACATTGTTTTAAATCTATAGTAATAAAATTGATAGCTCTTCAAATAAACATATTTTTAGTTTAGTATTCATTCAACCTAATAATACTTTATCCCTTTTACTTTTAGTACTTTATGTTAGTCTTCCTGTGCTCCTACCATTAAAGCACATTAGTTACTATGGCAATGAAAGAGTGAGAGATGTGAAAGGCACACAGTAGTACCCACAGCCATAAATGAGACATAATTTATATGCCAGGTGAACCCTGGCATATATGATAAGAAATAATTAAAAAAGTGTTTTTCATAAATTCTTTTTGTAAATGATGTGGGTATTCTGCTTGATTATCTGATGATTAAATTTAAATCAAATTTAATAATTTAAATTATTTTTTGACACTCATTGCATGAAAAGGTATCTGAATATTTTCTCTTTTCTTGTGAAACCTCCCTTTGATGCAGCATTTTCATCGTAACCCTCCCATCATCTTTTCTGATGACATTCTGAGAGATTATCTTTGGGGCTGAGATTTATGTTGTTCACTCAGGCAAATGGTAAATACTTGTAAGTCAAAGACTTTCACGAGGATTTCATAGTGTAGAAAATGTTAGCTTGATAGTTGTAGTGGTTGTGGTTAACATTTTAATGGTGGATTCAGCAAAATCAATTCACTATAGGGAATAGTGAAGCAGGGAGAATTAAATGAGTAGCAAAGTCAGATTTTTCTTCTCTGTTAGGAAAACTTGGCCACCTACCCCATTGTTTGCCACCCTGGGCTGTGGGAAAGGACTGATTCAGAGAATGGGCAAAACAAGATCTTTCAATTCACATACTACTCCCTATCTCTTCCCCCACGTCTGTCATGATGTGCAATGCACCCAGTGACCAAGCACCATCACTGAGAGTGAGATGTGTCTTTCTGCACAGATGAGTCACACTGTTTCCTATCAGCACACTCAGACTGAGACCTGTACAACTCAGTGAGCCCCTGAAAGTTCAGAACTGTGTATTTTTTCAATTGTGTTCAATTTCCCCCAGGTTGGACTTTATTCTTACATCTGCTTGCATCCATGTAGCTTTCCCTGTCTTATGGATGGATTTTCCCATCTGAATGTGTTTCAAAAATAGCAACATCCATTGTATGTGTCCCTTTGTCAGGGGCTAGAAGTACTTTTCAGAGAAAGCACTCATGTATGTAGGACCTTTTTGGTTACCCATGAATGCCAGAGGAAAAAGTGAGATGGGAGGATGCTTTGAAGGACGAAAGGTAATAAATTTCTAAATCGCACAAGGGTAATTTCAGGAGTAAGTGAATAAACAGAAAGAGTTCAAGGTACAAGAATTGGATGAAACAAATGTTATTCCAAAGCAGGTAAACAAAATTCAGATTAAGAGTAACTGATGCAGAGGCTTCGACACTTAAAAGTCTCCAAGAGTTGATGAAAAGTTAGAAGAGATGGAAAATGTTTAGTTGATAAGTAACAGGGTAATATAGGAGAACAATGAGCCATGGATATATTTAGAGGAGAAAAATTCAACAGTCAACAAAGGCAGGTGGAGTGTGGCTGTTTTAAATCAAGGACATAGAATTTTTGTTTGAAAATATGCTTTCTATAGTCTTAACATCCCTTCTGAGATGTAGATCTTGTGCCCTAGGCTCTGAAAACATGATATCCATCCTTTGAGTTAAAGGGGACATTTCCTTTACTATACAACTGTAAGACATTATGACACAATTACTCAGGCAAAGAGACTTGTAATTAATCAGAAAAAGAACTATGAGCAGAATTTAATCAATCAAAAGTAGAAGAGAATACCCATAAGATTTGTAAATTGTTACACTTAATGGTTGCTCTTTGATTGAGAGGTCTACCTTGAATTCTAGTCAAAGCACACAGGTTGATTGATGTTTCTAATCTGGACATAAACCCTTAAAGGCAAAGTAGCAGATGAAGCAAATAATCAAATGGTACAGCTTCTACCTCATAGAGTCATCATGAGAAATAAGCAAAATAATGTATGTCGAACCTAGCACAATATATAGTAGTACATGGTAAACACATTATACATAAATCTGGTTCTTGTTCAAACTAGTAGTTACCAGTGGGGAGGGGGAAGGGAGGAGAGGCAAGATGGAGGTAGGGAATAAAAAGGTACAAACTACTATGTATAAAATAAATAAGCTACAAGGATATATCGTACACCACAGGGAGTATAGTCAATGTTTTATAAAAATCTATAAATGGAGTATAACCTTTAAAAATTATGAATCACTATGTTGTTTACCTGAAACCTGTATATCCTGTAAGTCAACTATACCTCAATAATAAAAATATTATTTTTATAATAATAAAAAAAGAAAAGAAAAAAAGGGGACATTTCTTTTATTGCATTTATTGTTATCTTATTCTGTTTATGCATTTCCATTTAAAATCTGTGTACACGAATATCAAAATAGCTTGGTTAGTTGCTTGATGAGTTCTTTTCCAACCTTGGGCTCTCTATGAATTTCAAGGACAGTAAATTATGGGTTATTTTACCATAGAACAATCATTCATTAGATGTTCCATTCCAACAACAGATGGCAAATATCTGGTTACCAGCTGTTTTCCTAACCAGCTCCATAGCCAGATGTGGCTGGGAATACTTCATCCCTATTGGTCCATATTAGATGTGTGATGTTTGTGTGTTTGAGCCAGCAGTTCCTTCTAATATTAATTTTAACAGTAGAGACAAGATAGCCTGAAAATTCAGACAGGTCTTCCTAAAACCAAGATCCTGCTAATGAAAAATCTCCATTCCAGTTGCCTTTGAGGACTGTAATGATTACTTCTAGTTGTTTAAATTGAATCTTACACATGCTTTGGCTTCACTTAGTGGCCAGGGTCCCACTGAATACATGAGGCATTCTTCATGCACATAGCACTCTTGATCTGTGCCCAGATGGATGCCATTTTACCGATGGAGTTACTTTCCGGGTTCTTCAAGGGACGTGTTCAATGCTATTTCTGACAATTTTCTAGGAGATCCTTATGTACTTCAGTCATGTGCAGAAACAGTCTGCTGTAGTGGAAGAGCTTTGGGATCAGAATCAGATTAAAGTGTCATCTTCTCTTACTTCACCCACAAGAGAAAGGGGGACGGAGTCAAGATGGCAGTGTGGGAAGACACCGAGTTAGCGTCTCCCCACAACTAAGGCACCTGCTGGCCGCTGGTGGGGGACCCTGACACCCAAGGAGATGGGAGGAACCCCCAAGTGAACCAGTAGGACGTGGGAGGACTGAGGTGGGGAGAAGAAGTGGAGGACAGACAGGATCGGTGCCCCTAAGGCCAAGAGATCAGGAGAAGCAGGCAGGAGGGGTCCTCTGGGAGGAGTGGGAGAAGAGCAGAGGGCATTTGCCCTGCTCACTCAGGCCTGGGGAGCCTGCTGAGCTCCCAGGCCAGTTCCCTGCCCTCAAAGTTTCCCTCACCCTGCGGCCACATTGGTCCTGGGGGAATAGGAGGGAGGCCCGGGAGATCAGGAGAGGCAAGCGGGAGGGACCCTCCAGGACTGGAGGAGCAGGAGAGAAGAGGAGGGCATTTGCCCAATCCACTCGAGCCCAGGAAGCCTGCTGGGCTCCCAGTGAGGTTCCCCACCCTCTGAGTCCAAGGGTGGGAGACATGCCTGGGCTCCTTCTGTTCCTTGAGCTTAAGCCCCATGTCCCACAGCCCCCCAGGGCCTTTTCCAGCCCTGTGGGTCCTAAGCATAGGCCCCACCCACCACCCAAAACTTGCCCTTGCTTAGGCCCCGCCCTCCACAGCCAAGAACTTTCCCCCCACTTTTTAAAAATTTTCCCTCCTCCTCTTTTTTATTATTGTGGTACTGATGTACCTTCTGGTTGTTGATTCATCTATATTTTTATTTTTACATTCTTTCTAACATATCTGTTAGTGTCCTAGTCTAATTTTATTATTTACTATGTTATTGTTCTCTTTTTTTTTCTTTTTCTTTTTTTTACCATTCCACACAGCTTGCAGGATCTTCATTCATGAGCTGGGATCAGGCCAAAACTCCTGCAGTGGGAGCTCCAAGTTCAAACCACTGGACTAACACAGAACCTCAGACCCCAGGGAATATTCAACAGAGTGAGGTCTCACGGAGGTCCTCATCTCAGCACCAAGACCCAGCTCTACCCAACAGCCTACAAACTCCAGTGTTGGAAGCCTCAGGCCAAGCAACCAGTTAGACAGGAACATAATCCCGCATATTAAAAAAAAAAAAAAAGTCACAGATGAAGGAGCAAGGTAAAAACCTACAAGACCAAATAAATGAAGAGGAAATAGGCAATCTACCTGAAAAATAATTCAGAGTAATGATAGTAGAGATGATACATAATTTCAGAAATAGAATGGAGGCATGGAATGAGAAAATAAATGTTTAACAAAGATCTAGAAGAACTAAAGAACAAACAAACAGAGATGAACAACACAATAACTGAAATGAAAAATACAATAGAAGGGGCTTCCTTGGTGGCACAGTGGTTGAGAGTCCACCTGCCAATGCAGGGGACATGGGTTCGTGCCCCAGTCTGGGAAGATCCCACATGCTGTAGAGCAGCTGGGCCTGTGAGCCATGGCTGCTGAGCCTGCACTCCACAATGGGAGAGACCACAACAGTGAGAGGCCCGCATATCACACACACACACAAAAAAATACACTAGAAGGAATCAAACAGAATAACTGAGCAGAAGAATGCATAAGTGAGCTGGAAGACAAAATGGTGGAGTATTTATTCTGCCGAGGAGCAGAATAAAGAAAAAGAATGAAAAGAATTGAAGACAACCTCAGAGACCTCTGGGACAACACTAAATGCACCAACATTTGAATTCTAAGGGTCCCAGAAGAAGAAGAGAAAAAGAAAGGGCCTGAGAAAATACTTGAAGAGATTATAGTTGAAAAATTCCCTAACATGGGAAAGGAAATAGTCACCCAAGTCTGGAAGCACAGAGAGTCTCATACACGATAAACCCTAGGAAAAACACACAAAGACACATATTAATCAGACCAACAAATATTAAATTCAAAGAAAAAATATTAAAAGCAGCAAGGGAAAACCAAAAAATAACATACAAAGGAATCCCCATAAGTTTATCAGCTGATTTTTCATCAAAAACTCTGCAGGCCAGAGGAAGGGGCAGGATATACTTAATGTGATGTAAGAGAAAAACCTATAACCAAGATTACTCTACCCAGCAAGGATCTCATTCAGATTCAATGGAGAAATCAAAAGCTTTACAGACAAGCAAAATCTAAGAGAATTCAGCACCACCCAACCAGCTCTACAACAAATGCTAAAGAAACATTTCTAGGCAGGAAACACAAGAGAAGAAAACAACCCACAAAAAACCCCAAAACTGTTAAGAAAATGGTAATAGGAACATACATATGGATAATTACCTTAAATGTGAATGGGTTAAATGCTCCAACCAAAAGACACAGGCTTGCTGAATGGATACAAAAAAATGACCCATGTATATGCTGTCTACAAGAGACCCACTTCAGACCTAGTGACACATACAGACTGAAAGTGATGGGATAGAAAAAGATATTCCATGCAAATGGAAATCAAAAGAAAGTTGGAGTTGCAATACTTGTATCAGGTAAAATAGACTTTAAAATAAAACTTTACAAGAGATAAGGAGGGACCCTACATAATGATCAAAGGATCAATCCAAGAATAAGATATAACAATTATAAATATTTATGCACCCAACATAGGAGCAGCTCAATACATAATGCAAATGCTAACAACCATGAAAGGAGAAAACAATGGCAAAACAATAATAGTAGGGGACTTTAACACCCCACTTACAGCAATGGATAGATCATCCAAATGGAAAATAAATAAGGAAACACAAGCTTTAAATGACACAATAGACCAGATAGATTTAATTGCTATTTATAGAACACTCCACCCCAAAGTGGCAGAATACACTTTCTTCTCAAGTGCACATGGAATATTCTCCAGGATAGATCACATCTTGGGTCACAAATCAATCCTCAGAAAAGTTAAGAAAATTGAAATCATATCAAGCACCTTTTTTGACCACAACATTATGAGATTGGAAATCAATTATAGGAAAAAAACAGTAAAAAACACAAATACATGGAGGCTAAACAATGCACTACTAAACAACCAAGAGAACACTGAAGAAGTCAAAGAATAAATAAAAAATACATAGAAACAAATGACAACAAAAACATGATGACCCATGGGATGCAGCAAAAGCAGTTCTAAGAGGGAAGTTTATAGCAATTCAATCTCAAACAAGAAAAAACCGAAATAAACAATCTAACCCTACACTTAAAACAACAAGATAAAGAAGAACAAAGAAAACCCAAAGTCAGTAGAAGGAAAGAAATCATAAAGATCAGATCAGAGGTAAATGAAAAAGAAATGAAGAAAACAATAGCAAAGATCAATAAAACTAAAAGCTGGTTCTTTGAGAAGATAACCAAATTTGATAAACTATTAGCCAGACTAATAAAGAGAAAAAGGGAGAAGACTCAAATCAACAGAATTAGAAATGAAAAAGAAGTAACAACTGACACTGCAGAAATACAAAGGATCATGACAGATTACTACAAGCAACTATATGCCAATAAAATGGACAACCACAAAAAAATGGACAAGTTCTTAGAAAGGTACAATTTTCCTAGGCTGAACAAGGAAGATTTAGAAAATATAAACAGACTTATCACAAGTAACGAAATTGAAACCGTAATTAAAAGTCTCCCAACCAACAAAAGCCCAGGACCAGATGGCTTCACAGGTGAATACTATCAAACATTTAGAAAGGAGCTAACACCAGTCTTTCTCAAGCTCTTCCAAAAATTGCAGAGAGAGAAACACGCCCAAATTTATTCTACAAAGCCACCATCACCCTGATACCAAAACCAGAAAAAGATATCACAAAAAAAGAAAATTATAGACCAATATCACTGATGAACATGGATGTGAAAATCTTGAACAAAATACTAGCAAACAGAATCCAACAGCACATTAAAAGGATCATACACCATGATCAAGTGGGCTTTATCCCAGGGATGCAAGATTCTTCAATATATGCAAATCAATCAATGTGATACACCACATTAACAAATTAAGGAATAAAAACCATATGATCATCTCAATAGATGCAGAAAAAGCTTTTGACAAAATTCAACACCCATTTATGATAAAGACTCTCCAGAAAATGGGCATAGAGGGAACCTACCTCAACATAATAAAGGCCATTTATGACAAACCCACAGCAAGCATCATACTCAATGGTGAAAACTGAAAGTATTTCCACTAAGATGAGGAACAAGACAAGGATGTCCACTCTCGCCACTCTTATTCAACATAGTTTTGGAAGTCCTAGCCACAGCAATCAGAGAAGAAAAAGAAATAAAAGGAATCCAAATTGGAAAAGAAGAAGTAAAACTGTCACTGTTTGCAGATGATGTGATACTAAACATAGAAAATCCTAAATATGCCACCAGAAAACTACTAGGACTAATCGATGAACTTTGTAAGGTTGCAGTATACAAAATTAATGCACAGAAATCTCTGGCATTCCTATATGCTAATGACAGAAAATCTGAAAGACAAATTAAGGAAACACTACCACTTACCACTGCAACAAAAGAATAGAATACCTAAGAATAAACCTGCCTATGGAGGCAGAAGATTGTACTCAGAAAACTATAAAACAGTGATGAAAGAAATCAAAGATGACATAAATAAATGGAGAAATACACCATGTTCTTGGATTGGAAGAATCAATATTGTGAAAATGACTATAATACCCAAAGCAATCTACAGATTCAATGTAATCCTTATGAAACTACCAATGGCATTCTTCACAGAATTAGAACAAAAATTTTTACAATTCGTATGGAAACATAGAAGACCCCAAATAGCCAAAGCAATCTTGAGAA
Source organism: Grampus griseus (assembly GCF_964374135.1). Lineage (NCBI taxonomy): Eukaryota > Metazoa > Chordata > Mammalia > Artiodactyla > Delphinidae > Grampus > Grampus griseus. The sequence goes on from NC_139018.1 coordinate 123,773,442, forward strand.
AAACAAACGGAGCTGGAGGAATCAGGCTCCCTAACTTCAAACTATACCACAAAGCTACGGTAATCAAGACTGCCACAAAAATAGAAATATAGATCAATGGTACAGGATAGAATGCCTACAGATAAACCCATGCACATATGGGTACCTAATTTATGACAAAGGAGGCAAGAACATACGATACAGAAAAGACAACCTCTTCAATAAATAGTGTTGGGAAAACGGGACAGCTACATGTAAAAGAATGAAATTAGAACACTACCTAACACCATACACAAAAATAAACTCCAAATGGATTAAAGACCTAAATGTAAGATGAGACACTATAAAACTCTTAGAGGAAAACATAGGAAAAATACTCTTTGACATAAACCACAGCAAGATACTTTTTGACCTACTTCCTAGAGTAACGGAAATAAAAATAAAAATAAAAAGATGGGACTTAATTAAACTTAAAAGATTTTGCACAGCAAAGGAAACCATAAACAAGACGAAAAGACAGCCCTCAGAATGGGAGGAAATATTTGCAAATGAAACAACAGACAAAGGATTAATCTCCAAAATATATAAACAGCTCATGGAGCTGAATATCAAAAAAACAAACAATCCAGTTAAAAAATGGGCAGAAGACCTAAATAGACGTTTCACCAAAGAAGACATACAGATGGCCAAGAGGCACATGAGAAGATGCTCAACATTACTAATTATTAGAGAATGCAAATCAAAACTACAATGAGGGGGCTTCCCTGGTGGCACAGTGGTTGGGAGTATGCCTGCCGATGCAGGGGACACGGGTTTGTGCCCCAGTCCGGGAGGATCCCACGTGCCGCGGAGCGGCTGGGCCCATGAGCCATGGTCGCTGAGCCTGCGCATCCGGAGCCTGTACTCCACAACAGGAGAGACCACAACAGTGAGAGGCCCATGTACCGCAAAAACAAAAAACAAACAAACAAAAAAACTACAATGAGGTATCACCTCATGCCAGTCAGAATGGCCATTATCAAAAAATCTAAAAACAATAAATGCTGGAAAGGGTGTGGTGAAAAGGGAACCCTCCTGCACTGTTGGTGGGAATGTAAATTGATACTACCACTATGGAAAACAGTATGATGGAGGTTCCTTCGAAAACAAAAAATAGAACTACCATATGATCCAGCAATCCCACTACTGGGCATATACCTTGAGAAAACCATAATTCAAAAAGACATGTACCACAATGTTCATTGAAGCACTCTTTATAATAGCCAGGACGTGGAACCAACCTAAATGTCCATCAACAGATGAATGGATAAAGATGTGGTACATATATACAATGGAATATTACTCAGCCATAAAAAGAAACAAAACTGAGTTATTTGTAGTGAGGTGGATGGATCTAGAGTCTGTCATACAGAGTGAAGTAAGTCAGAAAGAGAAAAATAAATGCCGTATGCTAACACATATATATGGAATCTAAAAAAAAAAAAAAAAGGTACTGACAAACCTAGTTGCAGTGCAGGAATAAAGATGTAGACATAGAGAATGGACTTGAGGTCATGGGGTGGGAGGGGGAAGCTGGGGCGAAGTGAGAGTACCATCGACATATATACACTACTGAATGTAAAATAGTTCGCTAGTGGGAAGCAGCAGCATAGCACAGGGAGATCAGCTCGTTGCTTTGCAATGACCTAGAGGGGTGGGATAGGCAGGATGGGAGGGGGAGTCAAGAGGGAGGGCATATGGGGACATATATATGCATATGGCTGATTCACTTTTTTGTACAACAGAAAGTAACACAGTGTTGTGAAGTTATTATACTCCAATAAAGATCTATTAAAATAAAGAAAAAAAAAAGAAGACACTTCACCCAAGACAAACCAGTTCTTTTCCTGAGCCTTCACATACTCCTGTAAATTGCACATGATAATTCTTGTCCTGCAAACCTCACAACTGTTATAAGAATAAATGCATACTTTTTTGTGGATCTGTTCATATGTATTTTATGTAAGCATGCATTCTCTTCCTCCCTCCCTCCTTCCTTCCTCTCCTTCTTTCCTTTCTTTCTTTCTCTTTCTTTCTTTCTTTCTTTTTCTTTCTTTTTCTTCCCTTACTTTTTTTTTCAGTGATTCTGTTTTATGCTCTCTGTTGTGTTCCTTCCAGAGCTCTTTATCCATTTCAGTTCCTCTAGGAAATCTATAATGGCGTTACGCTATGGGCATTGTGTGGAATATTAATATGTTATTATGTAATTAAAAAGTTGACCCCATGGTCAAATGCGTCTGAGAAATTCTGAGTAAAGAAAGTTGGGGAAGGACCTTTGACTGAGGGCTTTCTGTGTCTCTGGTACGTTAGTGCATTGTACAGCTCCAAAAGGTGGACATCGGATGTGTGTAGAATTCTGCCAAATGCTCTTGAGCTTATTCACTCATAAAAGCCTCTTAGTACCCTGAGGTTGCCTTCCATGCACAGACTTCTAAGGAATCTCTTTTGGGAAATATAACTCTGTTGTGTCTCCTGACCCTTTTGCATCATGGTACATGCAGGAAGTGATGCTGTAACAGAGCAGGACCCCATGTGGTCTTCTCAGAACAGATTCCCCTCCCACACATCCTCTGCCTGCCCCTTGTCTATAAAAACTTTAGCCTCCTAGGCTTTCCCCAAGTTCCTAGGCTTTCCCCAAGTTCCAAAGAGTAAATTTAATCAGAGAAGTGAGAAAATGCAGAAAGAAAGGAAAACAGTCAAGCAAGACAAAATAACAATAGTTTAGCCATTAAACAAAGTCAAGGATTTTCAGTTCCTCCTCAAGGGCTATAGATAATATTCTAAGCCATATCCTTTGAGCTGTTTTACAGATACTGAAATCCCTACCAGGCGGAAGAAGTTAACCGCATACTGCCCACAAGCATGTAGACCCCAGACCAGTTGGAACCAGAGGTTGATGATCTTGACTCTCAATTACCTCACCACCAACAAATCAGAAGAATGTCCACTAGTTGATCACACACTTCACAACCCCCTTTCCTCACCCCGTCTTTAAAAACCTTTCCCTGAAAGCCACTGGAGAGTTCAGGTCTTTGGACTTCTTGCTTGGCTCCTGCAATAAACGCTGCACTTTCCTTCACCACAACCCAGTGTCAGTAGATTGGCTTTACTGTGCATGGGCAAGCAGACCCAAGCTTGATTCAGTAACAATGCTATTTCTTCAGCAGGTGGGGGTGGAAGAGGAGGTATGGACAGATGGCACAGCCTGGGATTTCCAGCAGCCCTCGATTCCCTCCAGCTTCCTTGGGGGCCAAGGAATCCATATTCAAGGGTACACTTGCAGGGCGGCTCCTCTGTCCTATTCTTTCCCCATTTCAGAAAAAGCCCTGAAGGTAGAAACTTAGGCAGTTGGTGCTGTAATGCCATTTTCTCCCAAGTTCTAACCATACCCTCCTGTCCCTAGTGGCCTTATTACAGCCACTTGAGGCAAGAAACCCTCGAAGTCTGGCACAACCACGGTCAAACCACGACCACCTGTTCAGAATGGGCTCCATTCCAGCCTCCCTCCAACCTCTTCAAAAAAGTTAGAGTGATCCTATTATAAACATGAATGCCTTGGTGGCTGACCATCCTGCTGAGCACACTTCACTGGCCTTCATCTCACCTAGAGCGGAGTCACAGCTCCCCACCAGTCTCAGGATCTGGATCCACCCACATTTGCACGTACTAACCTCCACTGTGCTGACCTTTCCCCAGTTTCTAGAACAATCCCCACCTATTTGTCAGCGTAGGCTTTTGCACTCACTCTTCCCTTTGACTATCTGTTTTGCTTTTTTCTTGTCCCATCGCAGGGCTAAACTCCTGCTGTCCTTCAGGGTAGCTCTCCCTGGCTGTTGGTTGCAGCAACGTGTGCTCTGGGCATTCTCCCTCCAAGCATGTGCTGCCTCCACGCAGCCCAGCTGGCCCCACTGGACCCTTCACTTATCCACTGGGCTGCCTCTCCTAGGAGCCTAGCAGTCTCCTTCAGCACTTTGTCCTCAACGCCTGGTATTCAGGTGCTTGATAAACTTATTTTTGAATGGATGAAAGGGGTATATGAAGATGAATCACGCAGACATTTCCCACAAGGAGCTTCTGGGCCAGCTGGAGAAGAAGTTACTTGCCCAACTAACCCACGGGAAATCTGGTCTGAGTAAGTGGGCATGGTGCACAGAAAACCCCACAGAAGTACAGGTGGCTGGTGGTGGGCAGGGGTGGCTGTGAAGTCTGTAAAGCATTACAGAAGAGGAGGTGACATGTGAGTTCTGTCCTTAATGGCTTTTTTTTTTTTTTTTTGTGGTATGCGGGCCTCTCACTGCTGTGGCCTCTCCCGTTGCAGAGCACAGGCTCCGGATGCGCAGGCCCAGTGGCCATGGCCCACGGGCCCAGCCGCTCCGCGCAGCATGTGGGATCTTCCTGGACCAGGGCACGAACCCGTGTCCCTTGCATCGGCAGGCAGACTCTCAACCACTGCGCCACCAGGGAAGCCCCCTTAATGGCTTTTTTAAAAAAACAACTACACTGAAGAATCATGCAATGCTGCCAGCATTGGCTGAAATCCTGGGCTACAAGTCTGCACACTCCTTTGTAACTGGTCCTGGCTGGCAGAAACTTTCATTTTGCATTTACTGTTTACTATGACCCCAGCATTATCTTCAAAATAAAGAAACATGCCATCTTTTCTCTGATTTGACTTTGTACATCTGAATTCTCAAAGAGCACTGTCCGGAGAAAGTGCTCTTAGGGGTTCAAGAGAAGAGGAAGATGTTAAGTCTTCATTGAATAAATATGCTATAAAAGGATTAGAAATATAATGTTTAAATACCATCAGCATCCAAAATCACATTAATAAAACAGATGATCAGAAAACATGTTTCCTGGTATTACATATAAAACTTGAGCACCAGCTGTTCTAAATCTAAAGCGGATTATTATGTGCCTGCCTGCTACAGAATGACCAAAACACGGACATGTGTCTTTTCAAACCATTTCTTCCCTTTCCTGGTCATCTTTCCAGCCCACCAAACCAGACTCCAGGAGTGGTCACCAGGCAACATTGCCACTGCATGTCTATATAGTCCCACAAGAGACATCTTTAAAACTTCCTGACATCATTACCATTCCATCGGTACATCCAGTGTACAGCAAGCACTGTGATCACTAAGACAAAGGCGGAGGGAAGGCTAGAGCTTGGCCCACTCCCCAGTCTGGCAAGAGGAAGTCTGAACACCCAGCACTGGACCCAGCTCTGATAAGGGAGAGGCCCAGGAAATGATTGTTGTGAATAATATGATTACTAGAACTGTTGATTTTTGTTGATGGTGATTTTTGTTGTGATTATGTAAAAAATGAGTTTCAAGAAAGCTAGATGAAGAGCAGAACACCACGTGTTCTTTTCATCTTAGCCAGCCCCAGCATGGCACTGCATGGGGTAGGGCCAACAAAGGAAGGGCTACTTCTGGGTTGGCATCTTCCCAAAGCCCAGCTTTCAGAGTGAGAGACTCTCCCCCGGGATGACTGGCTGCCTGCTCCATCTCCTGGGTGCTGCTGTGTTTCTGAGGATGCACCTATCTTCTCTCAGGCCCTAGAGGTGTTTTAAAAGCACAGCCCATGAAATTTCCCACTCACGCTGCCAGAGCAGACTTGCAGTGGTCGCAGCCCACAGCTCACCTTGGGCACACAACTCTGTAGTAATGTGTAAGGCTTGGCCGGTAGTTATAGTCTTTCCTCCCCCAAAACAAACCCTGGCTGATAATCTACATTCATGATTTCGAGCAGTGAGGGCCCAAGTAGTCTCCATGGTGATGATTCACGCTTGGGTCTCCTAGGAGACAATCACACGTGCGACAGACTTCAAATTCATTTTACTGCCCAAAATATGAAGTGATTTTTTTTTCACACTGAGACACGCTCAGAATCTGTAAGTTAAAATTTAATTTTTTCTAACCACCTTTTTCCCATGGCATAAAGAGGTGAGATATTCCGAAGAGGAAAGAGAGGCCTTAAAGGTAAGCAAAAAGCATACTGTTTCTTGAATTGTATTATAAATAAGCTTCAGGAGTAAGTGATGAGCCCAGGGCATCAGAGGTGGGATTTTCTTGTTGTATCTTAGGGACAGTTTGGCCCAGTGGATCGGGTTCTCTACTTAAATTTGGTGTTTCCTTCAATTTAATCTTGGATGATTTATAACAAAGCTCCAGTTGGGGCTGGATTTAAGAACATGTAGGACTTCATTCATCGTGTTGATTAACAGTCTGAAGTTATTACTCACCACCACAATTCCTGCTTTGCCAGCAACACAGTCATGGAGAGTTTCCTGGCCAAAACACAGAAAAAACTCTTTTCTTAGCAGCTAAAACATTCCACTTTCCTGAAAGCTCAGACAACCACCAAGCTAACACACAGGCCTCATGGGTGATGCCCTAATGCCCCTGCAAGGGGTCAGTGCTGAAACACAAGGCAGGACAGCCCCAGGGTGGTGGCAGGAAAAACGCCATATGTGTGTCTTATCAAGAAGGCTTACCTATTTCTCACAAATGGGAATTGGTTCATCTCACGCTCATCCACAAGAGGGCTACCTGTTATTACTTCTTGTTGCAAAATCTCCCTGCAGCACTTTTAGAAAGACAAAGAGGCAGATGACAAGGAGGCTGACGTGGAGGGTGCACAGTGGTAGTGGTGGATGGCTCTCCTCCTGCTTGAGTCAATACAACCCAGGATGCATTGTAAGGACCTAGTGGCCCAAACGCTGAAAGGACGTAGTGTGACCAGGCTCTTCTTTCCAGAAGGTCCTCTTCTGATTGGAAACAAACTTAAACCACAACTATAATAAAATGGGGCGGCTGCTCTTAAGAGGTGTGTTCTGTCTTTCTCTGTGTGACTTACTTCACTTAGTATGATCACCTCTAGGTCCATCCATGTTGCTGCAAATGGCAGTATTTCATTCTTTTTTATGTCTGAGAGAAAGAAAATACCATATGATATCACTTATATGTGGAATCTAAAAAACAGTGATACAAATGAACTTATTTACAAGACAGAAATAGACTCAGACATAGAAAACAAAGTTATGGTTACCAAAGGTGGAGGGGCTGTAAATTAGGAGTTTGGGATTAACATATACACACTACTATATGAAAAATAGGTAAACAGCAAGAACCTACTGTATAGCATAGGGAACCATACTCAATATTCTGTAATAACCTAAATGGGAAAAGAATTTGAAAAAGAATAGATATACGTATGTGTATAACTGAATCACTTTGGTGTACACCTGAAACTAACACAATATTGTAAATCAACTATACTCCAATATAAAATTAATTTTTTTTAAAAGAAAAGGTGTGTTCTGAGTGTTTGGGGAGCTCAGAGAAGGGAGTGATTGATTTTCTCTGGAGGAAAGTTGCGGGCAGTTTGGGAAGTCTGATAAAGGAAGAAGGACCAAGGGAGGCCAAAGAGAAAGGGCCATGTGTTAACTAGTTGTCAAAGAACAAGTTTAAATCATTCTATTGCAGGAGCCCAGAAAGAGGGCAGCAGGAGCTGAGTTCTGGCTGAGCAAAGGTCAAGTGGTGCCAAGGTGCCTGGCATGAGAAATGGAGTATCTGCATATCTGAAATCCACGTTACATTCTTGGCTTCATGCTGTGTCTCTCTTTTTTTTTTTTTCTTTACAGACATAATTTTTTTTTAAATTTTTAAACATTTTATTCTTTCAGTTTTATTGAGATATATTTTACATATAATAAAAATCACAACTTAAAAGGGAATATTGTGGACAACTTTATGTCAAAAAACCTGAAAAATTAAATGTAATAGACAAATTCTTCAAAAGACACAAACTAACAACGCTTATTCAAGAAAAACATATAACTTGAGTAGTCCTATAACTGTTTTAAAAAATTGAATGTATAGTTAATATCACCCCATAAAGAAAACTTTAACCCCAGATGGTTTCATAAGTGAATTCTACCAAACACTTAAGGAAGAAATAACACCAATTCTACACAGATTCTTCAGAAAAGAGAAAATAAGGGAGTACTTCGAAACTCATTTATGATGTTAGCATCACTGTGACACTAAAACAAGACAGAAACAGTACAAGAAAACTAAAAAGAGTATCCCTCACTAACCTAGATACAAAAATCCTCAACATCACTTTGTTATAAAGCAGAAACCAATACACCTCTGCAAAGCAACCATACCCCAACAAAGATGCCCCCCCCCAAAAAAAATCCTCAACAAAATAATAGCAAATCACATTCACCCCAGGATAAAAAGGACAACATATTATGACTGTTGAGAAAGGCAATCTTGGGCACACAGTCTTTTTTTTTTTTAGCATCTTTATTAGAGTACAATTGCTACACAACGGTGTGTCAGTTTCTGCTCTAAAACAAAGCGAATCAGGTATACATATACACATTCCCATATATCTTCCCTCTTGGGTCTCGCTCCCTCCCACCCTCCCTATCCCACCACTCTAGGTGGTCACAAAGCACCGAGCTGATCTCCCTGTTCTATGCGGCTGCTTCCCACTAGCTATCTATTATACATTTGGTAGTGTATATATGTCCATGACACTCTCTCACTTTGTCACAGCCTACCCTTCCCCCTCCCCACATCCTCAACTCCATTCTCTAGTAGGTCTGTGTCTTTATTCCTATCTTAGCCCTAGGTTCTTCATGACTTTTTTTCCCCTTAGATTCCATATATATGTGTTAGCATACGGTATTTGTTTTTTCTTTCTAACTTACTTCACTCTGTATGACAGACTCTAGGTCCATCCACCTCACTACAAATAACTCAATTTCATTTCTTTTTATGGCTGAGTAATATTCCATTGTATATATGTGCCACATATTCTTTATCCTTCATCCAACTATGGACACTTAGGTTGCTTCCATCTCCTGGTTATTGTAAATAGAGCTGCAATGAACATTTTGGTACATGACTCTTTTTGAATTATGGTTTTCTCAGGGTACATGTCCAGTAGTGGGATTGCTGGGTCATATGGTAGTTCTATTTGTAGTTTTTTAAGGAACCTCCATACTGTTCTCCATAGTGGCTGTACCAATTCACATTCCCACCAGCAGTGCAAGACTGTTCCTTTTTCTCCACACCCTCTCCAGCATTTATTGTTTCTAGATTTTTTGATGATGGCCATTCTGACCAGTGTGAGATGACATCTCATTGTAGTTTTGATTTGCATTCCTCTAATGATTAATGATGTTGAACATTCTTTCACGTATTTGTTGGCAATCTGTATATCTTCTTTGGAGAAATGTCTATTTAGGTCTTCTGACCATTTTTGGATTGGATTGTTTGTTTTTTTGATATTGAGCTGCATGAGCCACTTATAAATTTTGGAGATTGATCCTTTGTCAGTTGCTTCATTGGCAAATATTTTCTCTCATTCTGAAGGTTGTCTTTTGGTCTTGTTTATGGTTTTCTTTGCTGTGCAAAAGCTTTGAAGTTTCATTAGGTCCCATTTGTTTATTTGTGTTTTTATTTCCATTTCTCTAGGAGGTGGATCAAAAAGGATCTTGCTATGATTTATGTCATAGAGTGTTCAGTCTATGTTTTCCTCTAAGAGTTTGATAGTTTCTGGCCTTACATTTAGGTCTTTAATCCATTTTGAGCTTATTTTTGTGTAAGGTGTTAGGGAGTGTTCTAATCTCATACTTTTACATGTACCTGTCCAGTTTTCCCAGCACCACTTATTGAAGAGGCTGTATTTCTCCACTGCATATTCTTGCCTCCTTTATCAAAGATAAGGTGACCATATGTGTGTGGGTTTATCTCTGGGCTTTCTATCCTGTTCCATTGATCTATCTTTTTGTTTTGGTGCCAGTACCACACTGTCTTGATTACTGTAGCTTTGTAGTATAGTCTGAAGTCAGGGAGCCTGATTCCTCCAGCTCCATTTTTCGTTCTCAAGATTGCTTTGGCTATTAGGGGTCTTTTGTGTTTTTGCATACAAATTGTGAAATTTTTTGTTCTAGTTCTGTGAAAAATGCCAGTGGTAATTTGATAGGGATTGCATTGAATCTGTAGATTGCTTTGGGTAGTAGAGTCATTTTCACAATGTTGATTCTTCCAATCTAAGAACATGGTATATCTCTCCATCTGTTTGTATCATCTTTAATTTCTTTCATCAGTGTCTTATAAATTTCTGCATACAGGTCTTTTGTCTCCTTAGGTAGGTTTATTCCTAGATATATTATTCTTTTTGTTGCAATGGTAAATGAGAGTGTTTTATTGATTTCACTTTCAGATTTTTCATCATTAGTGTATAGGTATGCCAGAGATTTCTGTGCATTAATTTTGTATCCTGCTACTTTATCAAATTCATTGATTAGCTCTAGTAGATTTCTGGTAGCATCTTTAGGATTCTCTATGTATAGTATCATGTCATCTGCAAACAGTGACAGCTTTACTTCTTCTTTTCTGATTTAGATTCCTTTTATTTTTTTTATCCTCTGATTGCTGTGGCTAAAACTTCCAAAACTATGTTGAATAATACTGGTGAGAGTGGGCAACCTTGTCTTGTTCCTGATCTTAATGGAAATGTTTTCAGTTTTTCACCATTGAGGATGATGTTTGCTGTGGGTTTGTCATATATGGCCTTTATTATGTTGAGAAATGTTCCCTCTATACCTACTTTCTGAAGGGTTTTTATCATAAATGGGTGTTGAATTTTGTCGAAAGCTTTCTCTGCATCTATTGAGATGATCATATGGTTTTTCTCTTTCAATTTGTTAATATGGTGTGTTACGTTGACTGATTTGCATATATTGAAGAATCCTTGCGTTCCAGGAATAAACCCCACTTGATCATGGTGTATGATCCTTTTAATGTGCTATTGGATTCTATTTGCTAGTATTTTGTTCAAGATTTTTGCATCTAAGTTCATCAGTGATATTGACCTGTAGTTTTCTTTCTTTGTGACATCTTTGTCTGTTTTTGGTATCAGGGTGATGGTGGTCTCATAGAATGAGTTTGGGAGTGTTCCTCCCTCTGCTATATTTTGGAAGAGTTTGAGAACGATAGGTGTTAGCTCTTCTCTAAATGTTTGATAGAATTCGCCTGTGAAGACATCTGGTCCTGGGCTTTTGTTTGTTGGGAGATTTTTAATCACAGTTTCAATTTCAGTGCTTGTGATTGGTCTGTTCATATTTTCTATTTCTTCCTGATTCAGTCTTGGCACGTTGTGCATTTCTATGAATTTTTCCGTTTCTTCCAGGTTGTCCATTTTATTGGCATAGAGTTGCTTGTAGTAATCTCTCATGATCTTTTGTACTTCTGCAGTGTCGGTTGTTACTTCTCCTTTTTCATTTCTAATTCTATTGATTTGAGTCTTCTCTCTTTTATACTTGATGAGTCTGGCTAATGGTTTATCAATTTTATTTATCTTCTCAAAGAACCAGCTTTTAGTTTTATTGATCTTTGCTATCATTTCCTTCATTTCTTTTTCATTTATTTCGGATCTGATTTTGATGATTTCTTTCTTTCTGCTAACTTTGGGGTTTTTTTGTTCTTCTTTCTCTAATTGCTTTAGGTGCAAGGTTATGTTGTTATTCAAGGTGTTTCCTGTTTCTTAAGGTAGAATTGTGTTGTTATAAACTTCCCTCTTAGAACTGCTTTTGCTGCATCCCATAAGTTTTGGGTCATCGTGTCTCCATTGTCATTTGTTTCTAGGTATTTTTGATTTCTTCAGTGATCACTCCTTTATTAAGTATTGTATTGTTTAGCCTCCATGTGTTTGTATTTTTTATTTTTATATTTTTCCTGTAATTGATATATTGTTTCATAGCACTGTGGTCGGAAAAGATACTTGATATGATTTCAATTTTCTTAAATTTACCAAGGCTTGATTTGTGACCCAAGATATGATCTATCCTGGAGAATGTCCATGAGCATTTGAGAAAAATGTGTATTCTGTTGTTTTTGGATGGAATGTCCTATAAATATCAATTAAGTCCATCTTGTTTAATGTATCATTTGAAGCTTGTGTTTCCATATTTATTTTCATTTTGGATGATCTTTCCATTGGTGAAAGTGGGGTGTTAAAGTCCCCTACTATGAATGTGTTACTGTCAATTTCCCCTTTTATGGCTGTTAGTATTTGCCTTATGTATTGAGGTGATCCTATGTTGGGTGCATAAATATTTACAATTGTTATATCTTCTTCTTGGATTGACCCCTTGATCATTATGCAGTGTCCTCCTTTGTTAGTTGTAATAGTCTTTATTTTAAAGTCTATTTTGTCTGATATGAGAATTGCTACTCCAGCTTTCTTTTGATTTCCATTTGCATGGAATATCTTTTTCCATCCCCTCACTTTCAGTCTGTATGTGTCTCTAGGTCTGAATTGGGTCTCCTGTAGACAGCATATAGATGGGTCTTGTTTTTGTATCCATTCAGCCAGTCTGTGTGTTTTGGTGGGAGCATTTAATCCATTTACATTTAAGGTAATTATCGATATGTATATTCCTATTACCATTTTCTGAATTGTTTTGCGTTTGTTATTGTAGGTCTTTTCCTTTTTGTTTTTCTTGCCTAGAGAAGTTCCTTTAGCATTTGTTGTAAAGCTGGCATGGTGGTGCTGAACTCTCTCAGTTTTTGCTTGTCTGTAAAGCTTTTGATTTCTCCATCAAATCTGAATGAGATCCTTGCTGGGTAGAGTAATCTTGGTTGTGAGTTTTTCTCCTTCATCACTTTAAATATGTCCTGCCACTCCTTTCTGGCTTGCAGAGTTTCTGCTGAAAGATCAGCTATTAACCTTATGGGGATTCCCTTTTGTGTTATATGTTGTTTTTCCCTTGCTGCTTTTAATATGTTTTCTTTATATTTAATTTTTGACAGTTAAATTAATATGTGTCTTGGCATGTTTCTCCTTGGATTTATCCTGTATGGGACTCTCTGTGCTTCCTGGACTTGATTAACTATTTCCTTTCCTATATTAGGGAAGTTTTCAACTATAATCTCATCAAATATTTTCTCAGTCCCTTTCTTTTTCTCTTCTTCTTCTGGGACCCCTATAATTCGAATGTTGGTGCATTTAATGCTGTCCCAGAGGTCTCTGAGACTGTCCTCAATTCTTTTCATTCTTTTTTTTATTCTGCTCTGTAGTAGTTATTTCCACTATTTTATCTTCCAGGTCACTTATCCGTTCTTCTGCCTCAGTTATTCTGCTATTGATCCCTTCTAGAGTATTTTTAATTTCATTTATTTTGTTCATTATTGTTTGTTTCCTCTTTAGTTCTTCTAGGTCCTTGTTAAATGTTTCTTGCATTTTCTCTATTCTATTTCCAAGATTTTGGCTCATCTTTACTATCATTATTCTGAATTCTTTTTCAGGTAGACTGCCTATTTCCTCTTCATTTGTTAGGTGTGTGGGTTTTTATCTTGCTCCTTCATCTGCTGTGTGTTTTTCTGTCTTCTCAGTTTGCTTATCTTACTGTGTTTGGGGTCTCCTTTTTGCAGGTTGCAGGTTTGTAGCTCCTGTTTTTTTGGTGTCTGTCCCCAGTGGCTAAAGTTGGTTCAGTGGGTTGTGTAGGCTTCCTGGTGTAGGGGACTAGTGTCTCTGTTCTGGTGGATGAGGCTGGATCTTGTCTTTCTGGTGGGTAGGTCCATGTCTGGTGGTGTGTTTTGGGGTGTCTGTGGACTTATTATGATTTTAGGCAGCCTCTCTGCTAATGGGTGGGGTTGTGTTCCTGTCTTGTTAGTTGTTTGGCATAGGGTGTCCAGCACTGTTGCTTGCTGGTTGTTGAGTGAAGCTGGGTGTCAGTGTTGAGATGGAGATCTCTGGGAGATTTTCACCATTTGATATTACATGGAGCTGGGAGGTCTCTTGTGGACCAGTGTCCTGAAGTTGGCTCTCCTACCTCAGAGGCACAGCACTGACTCCTGGCTGCAGCACCCAGAGCCCTTCATCCACATGGCTCAGAATAAAAGAGAGAAAAAGTAGAAAGAAAGAAAGAAAGAAAGAAAGAAAGAAAGAAAGAAAGAAAGAAAGAAAGAAAGAAAGAAAGAAATATAGAGGCTAAAATAAAATAAAGTAAGATAAAATACAATAAAGTTATTTAAATAAAAAAATAATTGTTAAGAAAAAAAATTTTTAAGTAAAAAATGAAACAAAAAAACGGATGGACAGAACCCTAGGACAAATGGTGAAAGCAAAGCTATACAGACGAAATATCACACAAGCATACAAATACACACTCAGAAAAAGAGGAAAAGGGGAAAAAATAATATATCTTGTTCTCAAAGTCCACCTCCTCAGTTTAGGATGGTTTGTTGTCTCTTCAGGTTTTCCACCAATGCAGGGTACATCAAGTTGATTGTGGAGATTTAATCCACTGTTCCTGAGGCTGCTGGGAGAAATTTCCCTTTCTCTTCTCTGTTTGCACAGCTCCTGGAGTTCAGCTTTGGATTTGGCCCCGCCTCTGCATATAGGTCGCCGGAGGGCGTCTGTTCTTTGCTCAGACAGGACGGGGTTAAAGGAGCAGCTGATCCAGTGGCTCTGGCTCACTCAGGCAGGGGGGAGGGAGGGGCATGGAGTGCGGGGCGAGCCTGCGGCGGCAGAGGCCAATGTGACGTTGCACCAGCCTGAGGCGCGCCATGTGTTCTCCCGGGAAAGTTGTCCCTGGATCCCGGGACCCTGGCAGTGGCGGGCTGCAAAGGCTCCTCGGAAGGGAGGTGTGGATAGTGACTTGTGCTCGCACACAGGCTTCTTGTTGGCGGCAGTAGTGGCCTTAGCGTCTCATGCCCGTCTCTGGGGTCCGCGCTGATTGCCACGGCTCGTGTCCATCTCTGGAGCTCCTTTAAGCAGCGCTCTTAATCCCCTCTCCTCGCATACCGGGAAACAAAGAGGCAAGAAAACGTGTCCTGCCTCTTCGGCAGGTCCAGACTTCTCCTGGACTCCCTCCCGGCTAGCCGTGGTGCACTAACCCCTTCAGGCTGTGTTCGCTCCACCAGTCCTCTCCCTGCGGTCCAACCGAAGCCCGAGCCCCAGCCCCCACACGCCCCAGCAGGTTAGCAGACAAGCCTCTCGGGCTGGTGAGTGCCGGTTGGCACCTATCCTCTGTGCGGGAATCTCTCCGCTTTGCCCTTCACACCCCTGTTGCTGCGCTCTCCTCGGCGGCTCCAAAGTTTCCCGCCTCCGCCACCCACAGTTTCTGCCCGCGAAGGGGCTTCTAGTGTGTGGAAACCTTTCCGCCTTCACAGCTCCCTCCCACTGGTGCAGGTCCCGTCCGTATTCTTTTGTCTCTGTTTTTTCTTTTTTCTTTTGCCCTACCCAGGTACGTGGGGAGTTTCTTGCCTTTTGGGAGGTCTGAGGTCTTCTGCCAGCGTTCAGTAGGTGTTCTGTAGGAGTTGTTCCACGTGTAGATGTATTTCTTATGTATCTGTGGAGAGGAAGGTGATCTCCGCGTCTTATTCTGCCATCTTCCCCCTCCATGCTGTGTCTCTTTTAAGTCCAGTAGCTTGTCTCATGGACTGGACTGTAAGCCCCGAGGGGGCAGGGCTTTTGTTTCAATTATCTTTGACTGACACATAAAACATATTCAAATTTGTTGAATAAAGAAATGAAATAATGAATAAATAAATGTCAATACAATTTTTGAAAAAATAAGGAATTTTATTTATTTATTTTGTTGGTCATTAGTTTGTTTAGATCAGGACATGGGGTTCTGGGTTTTTCTTCTTTGATATTATTTTGGCAGTATATTGATGCAATATATACACACGAAGAACCCACCATGCCCTGCAGCTTTGATGGATTAGAACTTTGCAGTTATGTCCTGATATCAATTAAAAGAAAACCAAAAGAATATAAAGCAGGCATTTCTATTTATACCACATCTCTCTTCTATTTTCTCTAGTGAATCAATTACCTGGGATGAGGTTTAACTGAATTACTCAATATTCTGGCACCTCAAACCATACAAATGAAAAAAAAAAAATTAAACTGTTGGACCAAAGTAAAAGTAAAAACATTTTTCAGTAAATAAAAAAAATATCAATTTTATAGTATGCAACTTGGATAAAAACTAACATTATGGATACAATGCTTAAAAATACACTAGTTGGTGCTCTCCTAAGGTGGTCATGTAGACACAGTGTCTGTGAGCTGCTATCAGTCACTTAAGGTAATTTTCCATTTGTGAGATGACCAGGAAGGCCATTATTGAGAGCAGAAGACAGTAAAGTCAAATTTAACACATCTTTAAAATGTGTGTTGATAAAATGACCCTAGTCCAATGACCCACAGGTAGAATATGGACCCTTGAAAAACTCCAGAAATAAAATTTCTGATTTGAATCTAACAGATTGCATATATATATATATATATATATATATATATATATATATATATATATATATATATGATACTTTAGGGACTATGGGATAAATTATAATCTTAAGAATAAATCAGGAAGGAAGGAAGTATAGATGGAAGGGGGGAAGAAAGGAAGGGAGGGAGGGAGGGAGAAAAAAAGAGTGGGAGAATAGAGCAAAAGAGAAAAGAGTAACAGTTCTAAAACTATAGAAAGGAAGAAATAATTCTGTGACTGTAGAGGTTATTGGGCTGGGCTATAAATCCAACAGGATACCACACAGCCACCTGGAAGAAATTCTTCTGTCACATGTAAGGTTCATAATAGAAACTGTATGTTTCTAGACAGATGATGGTCATTGTAGATATGTGGTAATGACAAGAACAATTACAACAATATTGAGGATAAATAAACTCACTATTAAAAGCAGTAAGTAATTTATCCAAAGTTAATAAGACTAAATAGAGATGTAAGATTCTAACCCAGGATTGTCTAACTCATGTTCTTACACACTGTAAGAAATAGTTTAAAATTTAGGTTAGAGAATCTATGAAGAAAAGGAGACTTCGGTTCATGCTGTTTAAAGAGTGATTCATAGAATATTTGCATCCAATGATATGGGGTATTTTTCAAAATGCAGATTCTTTGGTCCAACCTTGACCCAATTAATCAGAATCTCTAGGACAGAGCTCAGGAATCTGCATTTTAACAAGCTCTCTGGTTGATTCATAAGCACATGAAAACTTGGGAAACACTGACCTAACCAAAATGAAGTCATGGATAATCCCTTATACTGGAGGTGAGTGTTGGTACCCTGGTGCAGTATTGAATGGGAAGTGTCAGTCAACGTGACCTCTTCATTTACAATTAAGAATGTAGTACAATTCTTAAATTTGATTCTACAGTTTCACCAGTTTAAAATTTTTTCCCTTATAACAATCACCTACTACTATCTCCCTGAGAATTTCCTGCATTTGGGGCTATTTCCTAACTCTGGGCCTACACTTGATGCCAGTAACACAATATCACCATCTTTACATGAGTATTTTATTTTGTCACTCAAGCAAAAGACTTCAGCAAAAGACTACAGCAGAAAGAGCTGCAACTAATTATTGAAATTAATCTTGATAATTTCATTCCAAGTATACTTGTTTGGAGAGTTATATACAATTTTTCAATTAAATTTGTATGCTAACTATAGTAGCCAGTTCTTAATTGCATGAGGGCAACATGAAGTCATCTTAATAAGAAGAAGAGAAACATGCAAATCTTGCAATTAAATATTATTATCATTTAAACAAAGTACATAGATAACTTTGGGGACATTGAATTTTGATTGATGTTATTTGTGTGTGTGTGTGTGTGTGTGTGTGTGTGTGTGTGTGTGTGTGTGTGTCAGGGGAAGGATATTTTAATCAAATCTATGTACTTCATATTGTAAATTTTCTAAGGCTTTATTTTGGTTTCTTCCTTAACGCACAATGATCTGCACCTTCTGAGCACTTCATAGTTCCAATGGGCAAAAGAACTTTTCTGGCAAAGACACTGAGACATTAAGAAAAGGTGGAGAATGTTGACGCAAAACTGGATTTGTTCTATGTGATAACTTGAATACACATTTCAGATATATAATTCCACAGTTCACTATTCATGTAAAACAACTATGTCCCAAGAAGTGAAATATGCCCCAAGGATAAAAGTAACAGCATACCTCTGAAATAGGATGTCAATAGGAAATATTGGAAATGGAAATGTTGGAAATGTTCTGTATCTGTACTGCCAATACCAGAGCCACTAGCCACATTGAGATCTTGAAATGTACCTAGAGCAACGGAGGAACTGAATTTTACTTTTAAATTTAAATGGCTATATATGACTAGTGTTGGCTACCACAGCTCTACAATGTAGACTAGTCCAGATATTTAAGATTTTCTCAACTTACTAACAGGCTATATTTTGAAAGTGTATATGTAAGAATGTGAGAAGTAAAATGTGGTAAAAGAGAAGGTTTTTTAAAGGAGTTTTTCACAAAAGAAAATCAGCATCATATAAATTACATATAGCACAATTTCACACAGTAACAGGGTTAAAAGTCATCTCCAACTTTGGGAAATATTCCAATGTCAAGCTGCTCTGTGTCCTCCATGTTGGGGCCATAGGACTTGAGGAAATGTGCCACTGTGGCTAATAGTTGGTTTCTTCTACAGTGTCTAGATGTTCTTATTGTCATTAATTCTAGCAAGAGATAAAGCCTGGGGCAGGAAATGAGGACTTTGATTCAGGTGAGGAGGAAAAAAAACAAATTTTTTATTCTCTTTGGGATGAGGATTATTGGGGGACTCTGTCATCTTTTACTAGATATAAAACTAGTAAAATTCTTGACAATTCTTTCAGCACATGAAACAATGTCATACCACTTCCTCCTGGCTGCCATAGTTTTTCATAAGGACTTTGCTGTCATTCAGTTGGTCTTCCCATATAAATATGGTATAGCTTTCAAGAATTTTTAATTTTTTTTGGTCTTTAGTTCCCAGAAGTTTGACTATGATGGACCTTTATGCAGATTATTTGGGGTTTACCCTAGTTGTGGTTTGTGCAGCCTCGCGTATCTCTATGTTTATGGATTTTGCAAAATTTAGGATGTTTACAGCCAATTTTTGAGGTTTTTTTCAGCTCCTCCCTTCCCCATCAGCCTTTATCAACACTTGAGGGAAGGACTGCCTCCTCATTAGGAGTGTGTTGGGTGGGAGTTTCAGCTCACCAATACACCTCTGTGGATGTCAACATGCCTGGAATGCACAGGAGTGCCTTTACTGCTACCCATGTGGTCTCCATGGGAATGGGATGTGTAGTGTTGTCTCAGTACCACTGGAAAGTGTTGAAAGTCCAACTCTGCATCAGGCTTCCTCTGACAGCAACCAGCTGGAAGGGAAAAGGTGCTTCATACCAACATGATGACCTGGAAGTCCTGCCTCCTTATACGTCTCCACTGACATTATGTGCGAAGGGGGCTCATTACTACCTATCAGAGATGAACATCCTAGCTCCTTATCAGCCTTCTCTGACACCACCCCAGCAGGTTTAAGCTCCCCAGTTGGCTTTTACTGTCCTGGGTGGATATGTCTCTGCAGTGTTTGGCTTCAGTAGAGCGGTTACTATCTAAATGTTTTCTATCTTACTAGACTGCCCCTTTCCAGCTCCTTTGACTAGAGAAAGCAGCCTTTTCTTGGGCTTTTTTTTTTTTTGTCTGCTCCTGTTGGGATTTCTGACTCATCAGCCTTTTCAGCTACAAATCTGGGATATATGAGGCAAAAAGAAAGCCCAGAGAACTCACTACCATGTTGTCCTTGGGTTGCCTAGTCCCTAACTAGTATATCTTTTTCTCTCACCTTTCAGCGTCTTCATATGTTTGTTTCACATATATTTCTACATTTTTAGTTGTACTTAGTGGGAGGAAAAGAAAAATGTATGTATACTCCATCTTCTCATGTGAGAAAGTACCTGGTATAATTTTATAATATTAAATTTTTTTTAATGATAACATGGAGTTCTTGCTATAGGGTTAGGAATTATTCTGAACACATTACATGTATTTTATCCCATGATAACCCTTTGAGGTGGACATTTTTTATTAGTTCAGTTTTCCCAAGAAGGAAATCAAGTCCCAAGGAGGCTGAGTAATTCTGTAATAAGGGGTGAGCTCAGGAGGCTTGTGTGCTCACATTCCCAAGAAAGGACTGGTCCTCGGCTGGCTCCTGGGAGATGACCTCTGGGGCCTGATGAGAGGGGTTTTGTATGGCTGAGGCGCTGGGCCAGGTTGTATCAGTGTGATGCTAACAATGTGACTTGTGATCACCTATTGTTGTATGCCTGAGACTTTGGGCCATGTTATATCAGTCTGACTCTTCTGCTGGAGACTGAGTAGCTGAGGTCATCTTATGGTTGCTACCTGCCTATGTGACTGACCCCAGTACAGCGCTGGACACCAAGGCTTGGGCGAACATCTCTAGTTGGTAACACTTTGCATGAGTTGTCACACATCATTTTTTGGGGGGAATATCACTTTCCAGGACAACTGGAAGCTTGCCTTTCTTTGTGGACCTCACCTTATTTACCTTTCCCCTTGGCTGACTTTAATCTGTGTCCTTTTTCAGTAATAAACCATGACTGAGTGTAATGAATTATTTTGAGTCCTGTGAGTCTTTTGAGCAAATCACCAAATGTGAGGGTTGTCTTGGAGACAACCAGCACACCAACCCCAGGTCCTATTAGTGGAGAAAAGAGTCCATCTTTGTCCAGAGCCTTACTTCCAAGACACTCATTTCAATACTTAGAATCAGTTAAATGATTGGATTATTATGTCTGCAAGTTGCTTCTCTTAGTTGCTGTGTTTATGTGTTATATGACAGCCAGGAAAGAATCACTGCTTCATATTAATACATCCTGTTTTCTCTATAGTGATGTTTCAAACATTATTCTTGCTGGAAGATATTTCTTTTCATTTGAAAAATAAAAAAAATGAAGATCTTCCTTAATCTGGAGGAAAAAACTCAAACAAAAACGATCATTTATGAATTTTGGGGAGGAAGACAGATCACTGACCATATCACAATGGGAATGCTTTGAATCACCTGGACAAACCCTGGGCTTGTGACCTGTGACAGAGCATTGAGTTTCAGCATTAAACTGATTCTCTATACCATGGATCTCCAAATTATATTAGAAATGGACTGGAAGACATTATTACAGTAATTTGGATAGTAGATACATCATCAAATCTTACATTTAGGAAAGAGCATCATGATTATATTAAATAAATTACCACTTGTATAGCTTAAGCCTGATAAAGTTTACAAAGCAGCCATAAGGCTTACCTTTTGGCCCTTGAAAACATTTTCTTGCCACCAGCCCACCTTTGGGAGAAGCTGATCCTCATCCACCTTCACCCCTGCCCCAGGAGCCCAAGGATCCATGACATTTACATACACACCTTGTGTTCTTCCTGTGTTTCTTGGATCAGAGTTCAGACCCAAGAGGCCATTGCGCTGGGCCTGCAAACTTCAGGCCAACTCTGCTATTTCCCTGTGGGCCTCTCTGTGGACTGCGTTCTTCTCAGACATCAATTCCAGAAGGATCCCTGGACTATTAAAATTAATTAATATAATTTTACAATTAACTTTCATAATATTAATCTCTTAATTATCCTGTAAGCAGCAATTATGGAGCTCATGGTTCTTCTGCCACCACCTCCATGACTGATATGTGAAAATTAGCATTTTAACATGAAGTTCTGCTACTTTATTGAGAACTCAGGACACTAGAGGCAATTGGAAATTACATTTCATTAAAGGGCAAGTGGGTGAGTGGAATTTGATCTCTGAAAGCTCAGCTCTGGGTTGTTATTTTGGTAACTTTTGACGTTTGTTTGGCCAACTGTGTCCAAACCAGCATTCCTTTTATTGCTCTTGAATTTTACTTTTGTCCCTCTGTCTATGACCATTTGCAGTGTACAGAAATTAAAGTTGTCAAAGGTTTTAAGCACTGTACCCCCTGAATCCCCCTTCTGCCTGCACTGGTATTTGCGCACCAGGACTGTACCAGGCAGGCCAGAGTGATGATCTCCCTGCTCCTGCTCACTTAGTCTGTGGGGGAGGGTTTTTTTTTGACTCCTGATTGCAGGAGAATGAACCCAGAATGCTCAGGTTGAGCAGTCCTCTCCTTTCCCCTGAGAAGTGGGCTTTCCAGTGGGGAGCACCCCCTGTCCTTCTCTGTCACCCATGGAGATGCCTGGAGGCATGTGTGTCTCATCCAGGACACAGTTTGAAAAGTCCTCATGCCCACTGATTTAGGCCACATTCCTCAATACTTAAGTGTTGTTCTGTAAAAGTGTTGTTCTGTAATTCTCAGTTGGTTCAGGTACCAAGTGGGTAAGAAGGGCATCTTGGAAGTCCAAACCCAGTTCTTTCCACTAATCCACCAGCATTGGAGACTTCATGGGAGCAGAACACAAGAGCATCCCCCACAGAACACAAGAGCAGCCCCCACAGCAGAACACAAGAGCAGCCCCCATATGAGCCCTCATTGCATATGAGCCACAAAATCACCTTCCACAGCAATAGACTGAATTTTATTTTATGTAATGTAATATTTAATAATAAATAGTTATTTTATATCCTATTCTAAAAATTATTTAAAAGTGTATTCATCTCTCCTTTTTCATGTATTCATCATGTTTCCAACCAGAATCTAAAATCTTAAAGACTGTAGTCATGTCTTATGTCTCGATGTATCCTCCCCAGATCTTAAAATGATACTTTAACCATACAGACACTTGTTTAATGTTGGTGACGATTTCTCACTTAGGGTTACAAGTGTAGGTATATGGTGATTTTTTAATAAATGATTTTTTAATATCTGTATACATGCCATCCATCTCCCAACTTACAAACTCTCTTCCCTGGGGACAAGACATCTATTAAATGTACAGGTTCACCATCATCATATCACAGTTATTGAGAGTTGTTTTTCTGATATCCCTCAGGTGTCTTCCCCACTAACAACTCAGTCACCGGGGCAGAAATTTCGGTTGTAGCCTAACAGAGATTCAATGACATAGTGGTGAGTCTGTGATTAGTGAGTCTTTATATTTTATACAAAGACACAACCCCCTTCGTCTTCCCACCCTCTCTGCTTTCAACACCTCCTTAGAAGCCACCACCATGGATTCTTGGCAATCAAGTGCCAGCCATTGGAGGCTCACATCAATTTACCATTTATTTCATTATCTCATTCTAATTATTAGCTGGAGCCAAATAAAACTGCCTATTTTTGACCCACAAAAAGCTTATTTCATAGTGTGAGCTATTAGTAATTCAGAGGCTTTCTGAATTGTGTCTACAGAGATACCCATCCTCTTAGTACAGTTGGTTAATCCATCGTTTCTCATTCCTCTTTCCCCCAAGCTTTGAGGAGTGATCATCAGTGCTGATCAACTCTTCCTGCCTACTACAATTCCTAATTTTTTGGTACTTACTTAACTGGCTCATGGTCCATCCTTCCCTGTTTATGCAGGTGGAGAGAAACTAATATGTTTTAGACAAACATTTACTCCACAGGCATAAAAGAACAAAGCTAACAAAGCTGCCTACAGAGAAATGTACTGCGATAATCTATGACCTAGATAAACAGAGAAGGCAAAGTCAGCAAAATATATGTTGGGATTTTAAGAACTGTATGCTTAATACCAAGGTCCTAAACTCAGTGTGTTCAATGCTAACATCTGTGTCTCAGAAGTAATTTAAATTCAAACTTTTCTTTGGGAAACAAAGTGTGAATAGAAGGGCAATTAATATATGTAGAGTTGGTCCTCATCATTTGCAGCTTCCCTATTTACAAAACTTTCCTACTCACTAAAATATGTTTGTCACCCCAAAATCTACACTCTCAGTACTTTTATGGTCATTTGTGGATGTGTGCAGAGTGACAAAAATCTGAGTCTCCCCACGTGCCCATTCTCAGCCAAGGTCAAAAGAGGCATTACCTCTGCCTGCTTGTTTCAGCCCCCACACTGCAAACAAGTATCCTTTTCATGGCCTATTTAGCTTTTAGTGTATTTCTTCTTCTTCTTCTTCTTCTTCTTTGTTTTGCATTTTTGTGCCTTTTGTTGGTAATTTTTCTGTTTAAAATAGTCCCCCAAGTATAGTGCTGATGTGGTGTCTAGTGTTCCTAAGTACAAGAAGGCTGTGATGTGCCTTGCATAGAACATCAGTGTGCTAGAAAAGCTTCGTCCAGGCATAAGTTATAGGACTGTTGCCATGAGTTCAATGTTAATGAATCAACAATATATATTAAATAAGGTGTCTTTAAATAGGTATGCACTGTATAGATACAAGGTTAACTATTGATCAGTTAAAATTTTTGTGACCATAGCACAGGGAGATCAGCTTGGTGCTTTGTGTCCATCTAGATGGGTGGGATAGGGAGGGTGGGAGGGAGATGCAAGAGGGAGGAGAAATGAGGGTATATATATTATATATATGTACAGCTGATTCACTTTGTTATACAGGAGAAACTGACATACTACTGTAAAGCAATTATACTCCAATAAAGATGTTAAATAAATAAAAGGGGAAAAAAAGAGAAAACATATTTGAATATAACTTCAAGATAAAACAGGAAAGTTTTATTGTAAAAAAAAAAATTGGTACAGCCACTATGGAGAACAGTATGGAGGTTCCTTAAAAAACTACAGATAGAGCTACCATATGCTCCTGCAATCCCACTCATGGGCATATATATGGAGAAAAACATGGTCTGAAAAGATACATGCACCCCAATGTTCATTGAAGCACTGTTCACAATAGCCAGGATATGGAAGCAATCTAAATGTCCATCGACAGAGGAAAGGATAAAGAGGATAGGGTACATATATACAATGGAATATTACTCATCCATTAAAAAGAATGAAATAATGCCATTTGCAGCAACATGGATGATTGTCAGATTGTCATACTGAGGGACGTAAGTCAGACAATCCTATGATATCACTTATATGCGGAATCTAAAAAAATGATAAAAATTAACTTATTTACAAAACAGAAACAGACTCACAGACTTAGAGAATAAACTTATGGTTACCAGGGGGAAGGGTGGGGGGAAAGGATAGTTAGGGAGTTTGGGATCAACATGTACACACTGCTATATTTAAAATAATTAACAAACAACAACCACAAAAAAGATAAAGTTATGGAGATGGATGGTGGCAATGATAGCTGAACAATGTGAATAGACTTAATGTCACAGAACTGTAACTTAAAATGGTAAATTTTATGTGTATTTTACCACAATTAAATTTTTTTTTAATTTGAAAAGCAAAAAAAAATTTTTTTTAATTAAAATAAAAATAATTTTGTGACCAGAAGCTCACAGGAACCAATCTCTGTATTTTCCCTAGAAGTAATGGTTCTGTACCCATTAACTCAGGGTTTGTGGTGAGTTTAAGAATGTAACTACTGTGAATAATGAGAACTGACTGTATTATGTATTCTTCTTTGGTTTTCAATCATTGCCTAAATAAACATTTATAGGCACTACATTAGGAAGTAAAAAATATGCAGATGAAGAAAATATAGACTTGCTTTTGAAACAAACAACAATAAGTAGTAAAAATACAATGTGATAAGGACTGATAGTTCCTCACAGCAATGAAGAGGCAAGAGTAATGAGCTTGTTGTTGCTCTCCATAACAAAGATAGCCAGGAATTTTTATCAATATCAATATTATTGAGATGCAGTTCAACTACTCCAGTTTGACATGGGAAGTTCTTAATTTAAAACCTATTTAGGGACTTCTCTGGCACTCCAGTGGTTAAGACTTCACCTTAATGCAGGGGGTGCGGGTTTAATCCATGGTCTGGGAGCTAAGATCCCACACGCCTCATGGCCAAAAAAAACAAAACATAAAAGAGAAGCAATATTGTAACAAATTCAATAAAGACTTTAAAACTGGTCCACCTCAAAGAAAAAATCTTAAAAGAAAAGCTTATTTATAGGGAATGACCTGAGTGAGGTGACTGAGGAGGGTTTCTCAGAAGACAGAAAATTGTTGCAATCCTTTCTCAATGATAAAAGTACTGTTTACTATGAGAAGATGAAGGAAAGTCCAGTCACTCTTTGGTGTAGTGCCTACTTAGGTTTTCAAAAACTACCCTAAATAGCTTAAGAATAATGGTCTGCTTCTTTATCATTTCAAATATGTACAAAGTAAGAAAAGAAATGGAAATAAAGGGTGATTCTGCTTCCCAAAATTATAAAACAAATCATAAAAATTTCTTGGTGTTACAGGATAGAAAAATGGAAATATGCCAACAACAATAAAAATAAGAATTTTCTCACTTCCTAAACTTCATTCTGATCTAAATCAGTACTCTTCTGTTAATTTTTTCAGGCATGTCCATAGATATTCTCTCTCTCTCTCTCTCTCCCTCTTTCTCTCTTTTGTTTTTCTTTCTTTCTTTCTGGGAATTTGAAGAGTCTAAAGTTATAACAGTATTATTCTTTTGTGGTTGCAATAAATTATCTTTAAGACAAAGAACTAAAATCTTTCAAGTCCAAAATTTCATTAATTATTAGATGTGCTGTTAAGGTAATGAAACTTTTGGAGAAAAACAGATATTTTACATCGAACATACTTTATAAAACCTAACAACAACACGCTTTTGCATTCAATTACCTCCCACAGTCCTCATTTCTATAATCAAAGTTTGGTTCTAAATCTTGTTTGTATTTGTATACTAAAAGTTTTTCTGAATCTCTTTTGGCCATTAGCAATTATAAACATACATACTTTTTTTCCCCATATCTGGTGCTTGAGATTTTGACCTCTTTATTACTTTTAGAATTGATAGTATAATTTTCAAAGGGATATCAAAGAACATCAGAGAAAATTCTGTATACATTTCTGTCAAGCTACACCCAGTTCCATTTTTTTTCTTTAACTGAATAATATACTGCTGAGAGTTAAACTGCTTATATTTTGGAAAATGTGAAGGGTCTGAGGTTTTACCATACTTGCAAGCTAACATGTTAGCCTTTCCCTGTTTCATGGATGCTGGTAGAAGACAACTGGGTCAGAGATGACGAACAGTTTATTATCACAGCAATAACAGGAGCCAGAGTAATAGCATTTTTCTGACAATTCCTTGAGCCCAAATCCTATAGGGTAGCACCAAAAGAGCCAGATGACATTTACACATACAGTGGGTAGCTTTATAGGAGAGAAACACTGCTCTTACATCAGTGGCTGTTTCCACCTGGATAGAAAAGGACTTGTCCCGGGGTGTCACAATTTATTCCTTACTTTATAGCAGTATAATGTTTCTCAACTTCAGAAATGCTAAAACATAAAAATAACATGTATTCTAGAATTGGAGGAAGTGTGGAATATGAGACTTTTAGAAGCCTGGGGTTAAAGAAAACAATAAGACCTCAAGATTCCAAAGATGAAAGGGAATTTAAATAATCTCAACCAAATATATTTGACATCACTTTCTTTGCTTTTCACAACTCTCCTTATGAGTACCTTTTTAGCCAAAATAACACATCATGGCATTCCAAATAACCACATGTTGTTTTAGGTTTTGAAAAGATTCTAAAATAATTTAAAATTGAGGGTAGTTGGAGATTTTCTGGGTCTATGTGTGCGTCTTCAGTACTAATCATGGCATCCTCAATTTCCTTCTATAGATTTTGCCAGAGAACTAAATCTGTTAATAGTGAGAGGATTCTGTCCTCCACCAACATAAAAGTACTATATTAAGAAAAACAGTGTCTCTCATGCACTCATAATCCATGAATACATGCAAATGGTATTCTTTTTAAAGTGAGATGGATAAAAATCATAATGACTAGAGATATATTTATATCACTATTCAAATATTATACTTGCATAATACAGTGTACTTTCTGTGTACCAATTACATATAAAAGATAAAAGAAGGGCTTCATATAAAAGCTACACAGCTATATTTTTTTCTATTATGTGCAAACATATATATTGTAAAACCAGAACACCAAGCATCTTTCCTTTCTAAAAATAATTAAATTTCATTTTTACAACAATAAAATGTAATTGCAGTTGGCATTTTTAAAAGCCAATACTCTATTTCATCAGAGGTAGCTATAATTAATCTTTCCATATTGGTTGCTACCATACCCAAAGTAGTTCCAAGAAGCACATACTGTTTGGGGGAGAAAAAAGAAGAAAAATTATACAACTTTACATATGACTACTAAAAATTAATTTTTTTCTTAATTTACTTTCCTCTTTGAAATGCTGATAAAATATTTTATGAAATGTTTTTTAATAGAAATTAAAAAAATTAAAAATCCATAATCTATAGCCTGAAAAATGGCCCACTAAAAGACATCCAGGTGCTAATCCCCTAATTCCTGGAACCTGTAAGCATTACCGTCTAAGGCCCAAAAAATGAGTCTTTACAGATGTGATAAATTAGGATCTTGTAATGGGGAACTTATCCTGGATTATCTGAGTTGTTCCTAAGGGTAATCACACATATCCTTATAAAAGGGAGAAAGAGGGAGATTTGACACACACACACAGAGAAGGTGAAGAGAAGATAGAGCAGAGAGAGAGTTGAATATCCTGGGCTTGAAGATTGGAGAGATGCAGCCAAAAGCCGAAGAATGCTGGCAGCCAACAGAAGCCTGAAAAGACAAGGAATGACTTTCCCCTAGAGCCTCTGGTGGGGTGGGTGCTGGTGTCCACTGGGCATTTACACTGGAACTAGGGTAAGGGATATTGGCTAAGGAGACTTCGAAGAAGTGATGAGGGAGTATCTGGGAGTATCTGGGAGGAAGAGCATTCCAGAAAGAGGTGATGGTAAGTGCAAAGGGCCTGAAGTTGGCACACGCTTGGCTCCTGGGGCATCTGGAGCATATCAAGTGAGGAGGAAAGAAGGTACCAGTTGGGCAGAAATGCCTTGCATCCAAGGAAGAGCCATGGGATGGCCTTTGCGGGGAGGGTTTGAAGCAGAGGAGTGGCATTATTACCCAGTCCAATCTCATAATGCTTGCTTCATGACAGGCCAATAAATCAAGAGATGAGGTGTTGGGGCAAGGAATAGAAACTTTATTCAGAAAACCAGCAACTGGAGAAGGTGGTGAACTATTGTCCCAAAGAACAATACCTGAGTTAGAATTCAGGCTTCTTTTATGCTACAAGGGGAAGGGGTGTGGCTGTTTGTTGCAAACTTCTTGGTGCTGGCCAGATGCCCCACAGGGGATGTGATAATCCTTTGTTCTTGCAGCAGAACACATAGGATGTTCATAAATCTCCAACAAGACAAATGTTATTCTCTGTTCTGCAACCTCTTATCTCTATATGAATGAAAAGAGTTATATCTTTAACAGGCAGAGCCTTGAGAATGGGCTATACCATATATTTCAGGCTATAGGCAACATTCTTTTACAAAAGGTGCAGAGTCAGTATGGCTAAGCTCAGGCAACAACAGAGCACAGGGGTTAGAGCTAAAAGAATAGATCCAATATGGAATCAGGTTTGTTCTTCTCTGTTACAGGGCCTGAGACTGCATTTCTAACATTGTTCCACCCTGCTGATGCTACTGGTCTGCTTTTGAGTAGCAAGGCCTTCTGGTGGGTCAGAGTCCATTTCCACATCAATGGATGTTCTTTCTGAAAATTTAAAGATGCAAAGTTCTAGTGAAAATTAGAGTAGCTATTATTTTATAAACTGTGGGCTTCATGCCTTTAAGAATGCCTTTCATTGCTATTTCTTTCACTTCTCTGTTGAGCTATTTCACTCAATGTAAGGTTTTTGTTTTTATTTGTTTTGGTTGATTGCTTTCCTGTATTTTTACAATGTCTGTGCAACTTTGGGGGAGAAACATTTCATTCGATGACTGATTGAAATGAAAGAATAGATGCTACAGCTAACATGGTCAATAGCCTCTGATGTTTATTGTTATGATATATGAGAAGTATTTCAAGGGTTTATACTTTAATACCAGGCATACTATAAGTAGGGCCTACTAATACTAATACACACATATTTTGAAATATCATAAAAATATTTCTATTTGCATTTCAATTCACAAAGTGATGAGTTAGATAATTGGTCTTAATTGAACTGGTTAAGCAGAATTAGATTTGAATCCTAAATATTTTAATCTCTCAAGTAAGCATATTCTACTTAAGAAGGATACTTTAGCTGATGTATCCTTGGAGCTCTTATATTTTCTGTCTTGAATAACAATGTGTGTTGCAAGAAGGCAGGCTTAAAGTGTTCTTGAACCCTGGGGCATTTAGAGGCCACCCTGGCTGAGAGGATATGGGTGGACAAGAAGTGCATTCCCCTGAAGCAGGAGACCCTAGCAGGCCATCCAACTCCAGGATCCCATTCTTCCAGGGTGAGTGGAGCCCTGCCTTGCAGTTCTACTCCCTGAAATAAGTGCCCAAGTTAGTGGGCTCTGTGGAATCCACACGTAGGTCACCAAGTATCTGGTGAGAGCTCCTCCTTAAAAGTCAGACTGACTCCAGAAATTGAGCTGCCAGAAATTTAATGTAGTATAATATAGAAATCCCAAAGAGTCTCTAGTCTGCCTTGTCTTGACATCAAGCACATTCTTTGCAAGGGAGTAGCCTCCATGCTCACCTGTTCTTCTGTGATTTAGCACCTATTTTGGCAGGCAGGCTGTTCAGGACTTCACTCCAGCCAGGTACATGGGGAAGACACCTCCTCAAGGAACAGGCACAAGTAGGTGGGCACGAGGCAGCAGCTTCCTCAAACCGAGGCCTTCCTTATTCCTGGTCCTGCACCTACTTCCCACTTTTCTAGGCCTGCTTCCTCAGGTCCTGTAATAAGTTTGTCCTCTGACTGTGAGTGTTGTTGGTATTCAGGCTGCAGGAAAACGCTGAAATGGAAATGAAAAAGGTCCAAACTTTACTTCCAACCCTTCTTTTCAGACAAACCATTTCTGCTTTCTGAGAATCACATAGTGGGTGGAAAAGAAACTTGGGAAAGGATGGGACACATGCACATGTAAGTAATTATACTAGTCTGCTCAGGCTGCCATAAAAAAATACCATAGACTAGGTGACTTAAACAACAGGTGTTTACTTTCCCACAATTCTGGAGGTTGAGGGTGTAAAATCAAGGTGCCGTCAGAATCAGTTCTTGGCAAGGGTCTCTTCCTAACTTGCAGTGGCTGCCTTCTTGCTATGTTCTCACTTGGTGGAGAGAGAGAGCTCTTAGGTGTCTCTTCCTGTAAGGGCACTCATCCCATCACACCAGGGCCCCACTCATATGACCTGCTTTAACCTTAATTACTTCCTTGTAGGCCCCATTTCCAAATACAGTCGCATGAGGGTTAGGGCTTCAGCATATGAATTTGGGGGGACACAATTCAGTCCATAACAGTAATCAATACAAAATCTTAGCTTATTTCCTTCACCATTGGCATTTTAGGTTGACCACCTATGAAAATGAGTCAACAAATTTTGATCTTCAAAAATGGCAATTTCATGTGGTTCAACTTCTTCATCAGGCTGGTGTTTTCCTCTGTAGCTGATAATCCTTGATCACAGTGGGGTTATTTCCCTGGAGACCTCTAAGACCCCTTTGCTCCTGGTGGGGTCTTGGTGCAAGTGTGTGTGGGGGGGCAGGGACACTAGAGGGATCTGTATTTGATCTATGAATGTCCATATGCCCAAAGGAATGCAGCATTAAATAGCAAATTAAAAATTCCATGACAGGCTGAAAGATCATGGAAGAAGGGAAAATGTTTTATCCTGATGTTTGAACAAAGCGCCCACATTTTCATTTTGCACTGGGGCCCTCAGTAGTTCTGAGGCTGGCCCTGAGAGTGGACATAGAAGAGAATCCATCATGGGCCCAGCAGACAGGCCTCAGCATCCTGACTTGGAGGCTCAGGTTCCTTTCATCTCCAGTCCTCTCTCTAGGACTCTGGATGATATGCATTCAGCCCCCAGGACTGGAAAGAATATGGCAGATGGTAGGTGGGAAGATTTGTAGGTCAGCCTGAAAAGGACATCTACCATTTTCCTCACATCCATTGCCAGAACTCAGTCCCATGGCTGCAGAGACCACCTTCTCATGGAGGCTGGGCCAGGTGTGCACTTGGTGAAAGAGGTATCTAGTAGTAGGAGGGCTCAGAGCTCTGCCACATGACCACCCACCTTTTAAAATACCCATTTCATGTGGTACATAGCCAGAAAAAAGAATGAAATCATGCCATTTGCAGCAACATGGATGGACCTAGAGATTGTCATACTAAGTGAAGTAAGTCAGAGAAAGACAAATACCATATAATATCACTTATATATGGAATCTAAAATATGATACAAATGAACTATTTACGAAACAGAAACAAACTCACAGACATAGAAAACAAACATGGTTACTGAAGAGGAAACGTGGGGAGGGATAATTAGTCTGGGGTTAGCAGATACAAATTAGTATATACAAAATAGATAAACAAGGTCTTACTGTATAACACAGGGAACTATATTCAATATCTTGTAATAAACTATAATGGAAAATAATATGAAAAAAATGTACATACACTGTATATGTATAACTGAATCACTTTGCTGTACACCAGAAACCAATACAACATTGTAAATCAACTATATTTCAATAAAAAATAAATTAATTAATTAAATTAAATACCCATCTCAGGTCTTACTCTTAAGTTTTGAGCACTTCTTTGTTACTTCCCCCCACTAGAATGTACAATTGGTGGGAGAAAAGCCTTGTGTCTCTTTCTTAGAGCTGCAGCCCCAGTGCTTGAAATGGTGCCTAGAACCTGATGTCCTCATGAGATGTTTGTTGACTGGCTATTGCAGCAAAAATAGAAATGAGACTTTCCTTAAATAAAAATGAGGTTTTTTTCTTTTCTGACAAACAAGGAAAATAAAGGAACAATGGACAGGCCATGGAAGCTGCATAAACTGGCCTGAAAGAGTTAATCGATCCTAGTTTTATTTTAATTGTTACTAATCTGTAGTGCCTGTAGCTAGACTTGTCCTTCACAAAGCTAACATCTGACATTCTCTGACTCCATATGAATTACACTCTGCACCTGGCATTTTTCTCCGCTTACACTCCCTTATAGCATTCTTCATTTCAGAAAGAAGGTCACAGGCCAATAACTTCAGGGACACCAGACTAGGTTGCTGAGCCACCTGATGCCAGTTTTGGCCATGAATTTGCAGAAGAAAAGAAATGCAAGACCTTAATTACTTTGAGCCTTATCACCTACCGCAGACCATGAGCCCTGGGCTATAAAACCATTCCCTATTCCCCAGGGAGGGGGCCACAGTTCTTGAGGCGCTGGCCCACTGTGTTCCCTCTTTGCCTGTCAAAGAATAAAGCTACTCTTTCTTGTTCCTCCAAAACTCTGTCTCTGTATTTCTTTTTGGGATCACGCCACAGAGAGCCAATATTTTGGGATCATGGCTGACTGACTGACTCAATGAACAAGTTCCACAGCTCATGGGACCTGCATACCCTTTTGCTGCTGCCCACACAGACTTAACACAAAGCTTGGTCTGAACTTGAATCCCATGTACACCTTTACTAAGGTTGATCTACATGACTGGCCTGGCCTGACTGCTCCCCAAACCCATCTTTACTTTCCTAACCTACAAGACCTCAGGTCTTCCCAGCTGACTCCTATCTCTGTTTCAGGGATACACTGGTGTTTGCAGGAAATGAAGAGAGGCAGATGGTTCCAATGATGCAATTCCTTTGTCCTCAGAAGAACATTAATAAGAAGAAACTTAAAATATAAGCGAGACTAGTTTGTGGGTACATGGTCTGGCTTTACAAATATTCAGACTTTTATGACTTGCTGATAAAGGACCATACATGTAAATTTTTGTTTATCCATAATATCCCAACTTTGGAGAAAAAGTACAGACTAGTAATGAGAAAAAAGTTTAAACTTATCCTGAGCTATTGATGAAACAGGAACCTCAAATAAAAACATCTGCTAGGAATGTGCCATTTAGGGAGCAACAGACTATTGCACAAGAATCAACAAAGAATGTGGTTTCAGGTTTCTGGCAGAAAAAATAATTTCTTGATGGATATTATGAGGTTGAAGATTAAGTATTGGTAGAGAGGAGTTCATTTCAAGTCTGCATGGTGTGTCTCCCCCAGATGGTGGTGTTTAGGTCACTTTTGGGAGGTGACACGAGCATGGGAATGAGATAAGTGTTCCTAACAAGGCAAATGGTACATGCAGGCCAGTGTCCTTTTCCAACACACTCCACACCATTGCACATGCACAGTAAATAAACATACACACACAATATACACACACACAGAGTTTTATAGTTCTAGTGTGGTTAGGATAACCATATGCCGAGCAGGGTAAGCCTTTCAGGACGTCTAGCCTGCTCCCATCCCTGATGCCTCAGACGTGCAATCTCAAGAGCTGAGTGTTTCTTACTCCATGTCCCAGTATTGACAGGACTCACGCTGGCAGCCAATGATATTAGGTGGGGTTGAGTTAGCAGTGTGATGCCTTGGGTCTGTGCTTCAGAAGCAATTTTATAGACCAATTGATTCAAAAGCAAAGTAGAGTAGGATGATTGAAAATCAAGTTCTCTACTCTATTCCTCAGATAACTTCTCAGATGTCCCCCCTCCTTCACTGCTTTGGCACATGTTATCAACTTTTCCAGGGTCTTCATCCTGCTAGCCACAGACATGCCTGAAGTTAGAGGTAGCCAAGGAAATATGTGGAACTGGGTGGAAGCACTTTCGTTCCAGGGCACAAGTCTCCTCCCTCTACACCTCAAAGGCAAACCATAGAGCCTCATGATCAGGTCACTGGACGCTGTGAGCAGATGAAATCCCTGTCAGACTAGGTTCCTGATGAGTTAAGATATTCCTCCCACAAACCCTCCCCTTCACAACCTCTGTTGGAAATGAGGCATAACCAGGAAACAAACTATTGTTGCTTAACCCCACTGAGACTTGGGTCTTCTTTGTTATGTAGCATTATTGAATCTATCCTGACATATACAGGAATGGTCAGATGGAAGAGTAACACAGCTGTAACAAAAAATATTTTTGTGGCATTAACATGATAATTAGGTGGCAGGCAGTGAGGAAACCATTTTGAGAGTTTAAAAAGAGGGTTCTCTTTATTATGTTGCAGCAAAGCATTTGCTGAAATCCTTACCTGTAATAACTTAGGAGGATGATGTACCTAGTGAAACTAATGAACCACGTACCTAAAAGGTTTATAGCTCTAGAAGTTAATACACATAACATTGTAGTGTTGTTGATTGCTGTCAGCTCTGTCTAGTAAGGTATTACATGATAAAGGTGCACTTAGGAAAGAAATAACTAGTGCAGAAGTGAAAAGGAATGTAGAGCATCCCGAAACTCAGAGCCTGTTAAGGTGGACAATGATATCCTTGATCCTAAAAAGAAAAGATAAAATTAAGAAAGTCTTCCTGCTTCAAATGCCCACTAAAATTTTTCAATCATTCAAAATGCTCCAGGGAAAGAATCAGAGATAGAGTGTGGCACCTAGTGTGTTTTTCTTTCTTCTTTTTTCTTCTACATCTTTATTGGAGTATAATTGCTTTACAATGGTGTGTTAGTTTCTGCTTTATAACAAAGTGAATCAGTTATACATATACATATGTTCCCATATCTCTTCCCTGTTGCGTCTCCCTCCCACCCACCCTTCCTATCCCACCCCTCCAGGCGGTCACAAAGCACTGAGCTGATCTCCCTGTGCTATGCGGCTGCTTCGCACTAGCTATCTATTTTACGTTTGGTAGTGTATATATGTCCATGACTCTCTCTCGCTTTGTCACAGCTTACCCTTCCCCCTCCCCATATCAAGTCCATTCTCTAGTAGGTCTGTGTCTTTATTCCTATCTTACCCCTAGGTTCTTCATGACTTTTTTTTTTTTCTTAAATTCCATATATATGTGTTAGCATACGGTATTTGTCTTTCTCTTTCTGATGTACTCCACTCTGTATGACAGACTCTGGGTCTATCCACCTCATTACAAATAGCTCAATTTCATTTCTTTTTATGGCTGAGTAATATTCTATTGTATATATGTGCCACATCTTCTTTATCCATTCATCTGATGATGGACACTTAGGTTATTTCCATCTCCGGGCTATTGTAAATAGAGCTGCAATGAACACTTTGGTACATGACTATTTTGAATTATGCCCAGTAGTGAGATATCTGTGTCATATGGTAGGTCTATTTGTAGTTTTTTAAGGAACCTCCATACTGTTCTCCATAGTGGCTGAACCAATTCACATTCCCACCAGCAGTGCAAGAGTGTTCCCTTTTCTCCACACCCTCTCCAGCATTTCTTGTTTCTAGATTTTTTGATGATGGCCATTCTGACTGGTGTGAGATGATATCTCACTGTAGTTTTTTTTTGTTTGTTTGTTTTTGTGGTACGCGGGCCTCTCACTGTTGTCGCCTCTCTCACTGTGGAGCAACAGGCTCCGGACGCGCAAGCTCAGTGGCCATGGTTCACGGGCCCAGCCACTCCACGGCATGTGGGATCCTCCCAGACCAGGGCACAAACCTGTGTCCCCTGCATCGGCAGGTGGACTCTCAACCACTGTACCACCAGGGAAGCCCCTCATTGTAGTTTTGATTTGCATTTCTCTAATGATTAATGAAGTTGAGCATTCTTTCATGTGTTTGTTGGCAGTCTGTATATCTTCTTTGGAGAAATGTCTATTTAGGTCTTCTCCCCATTTTTGCATTGGGTTGTTTGTTATTTTGTTATTGATCTGCATGAGCTCTTTGTAAATTTTGGAAATTAATCTTTTGTCAGTTGCTTCATTTGCAAATATTTTCTCCCATTCTGAGGGTTGGCTTTTTGTCTTTTTTATGGTTTCCTTTGCTGTGCAAAAGCTTTGAAGTTTCATTAGGTCCCATTTGTTTATTTTTGTTTTTATTTCCATTTCTCTAGGAGATGGGTCAAAAAGGATCTTGCTGTGATTTATGTCATAGAGTGTTCTGTCTCTGTTTTCCTCTAAGAGTTTGATAGTTTCTGGCCTTACATTTAGGTCTTTAATCCATTTTGAGCTTATTTTTGTGTATGGTGTTAGGGAGTGATCAAATCTCATACTTTTACATGTACCTGTCCAGTTTTCCCAGCACCACTTATTGAAGAGGCTGTCCTTTCTCCACTGTACATTCCTGCCTCCTTTATCAAAGATAAGGTGACCATATGTGCGTGGGTTTATCTCTGGGCTTTCTATCTGGTTCCATTGATCTATCTTTTTGTTTTTGTGCCAGTACCATACTGTCTTGATTACTGTAGCTTTGTAGTATAGTCTGAAGTCAGGGAGCCTGATTCCTCCAGCTCTGTTTTTCATTCTCAAGGTTGCTTTGACTATTGGGGGTCTTTTGTGTTTCCATACAAATTGTGAATTTTTTTGTTCTAGCTCTTTGAAAAATGCCAGTTGTAGTTTGATAGGGATTGCATTGAATCTATAGATTGCTTTGGGTAGTAGAGTCATTTTCACAAGGTTGATTCTTCCAATCCAAGAACATGGTATATCTCTCCATCTATTTGTATCATCTTTAATGTCTTTTATCAGTGTCTTATAATTTTCTGCATACAGGTCTTTTGTCTCCTTAGGTAGGTTTATTCCTAGATATATTATTCTTTTTGTTGCAATGGTAAGTGAGAGTGTTTTCTTGATTTCACTTTCAGATTTTTCATCATTAGTGTATAGGAATGCCAGAGATTTCTGTGCACTAATTTTGTATCCTGCTACTTTACCAAATTCATTGATTAGCTCTAGTAGTTTTCTGGTAGCATCTTTAGGATTCTCTATGTATAGTATCATGTCATCTGCAAACAGTGACAGCTTTACTTCTTCTTTTCTGATTTGGATTCCTTTTATTTCCTTTTCTTCTCTGATTGCTGTGGCTAAAACTTCCAAAACTATGTTGAGTAATACTGGTGAGAGTGGGCAACCTTTTCTTGTTCCTGGTCTTAATGCAAATGCTTTCCATTTTTCACCATTGAGGACGATGTTGGCTGTGGGTTTGTCATATATGGCCTTTATTATGTTGAAGAAAGTTCCCTCTATGCCTACTTTCTGCAGGGTTTTTATCATAAATGGGTGTTGAATTTTGTTGAAAGCTTTCTCTGCATCTATTGAGATGATCATATGGTTTTTCTCCTTCGATTTGTTAATATGGTGTATCACATTGATTGATTTGTGTATATTGAAGAATGCTTGCATTCCTGGAATAAACCCCTCTTGATCATAGAGCATGGTCCTTTTAATGTGCTATTGGATTCTGTTTTCTTGTATTTTGTTGAGGATTTTTGCATCTATGTTCATCAGTGATATTGGCCTGTAGTTTTCTTTCTTTGTGGCATCCTTGTCTGGTTTTGGTATCAAGGTGATGGTGGCCTTGTAGAATGAGTTTGGGTGTGTTCCTCCCTCTGCTGTATTTTGGAAGAGTCCTAGTGTGTTTTTCAATTGGATTAAAATCAGGGTAGAGGGTAAAGCATGGCCATGGTGGCCCTCCCCACTCAAGCTAGATAAGGTCCAGGTCCCTGCCCCTAAGTTGAATGAGACTCTCCTTGGAGGAAAGAAATCAAAAAAGTACAACAGTTCTGGAGACCATCTCAAAAACAATGTAGGCATGGCTACTGGCAGATAATACTCACTGGGTCAAACTGGTAAGAAACTGGCTAAATTTTTGATGAGGGAACCAGGAAGCTGAGCTTGTTCTAGGTGTAAGATGACCCTTGGGTACCTAACTCTAGGCAGGACGTGACTGTAGAAATCTTCACAGCCCCTCTCTCCACTGCCCACCTCCTGAAGGAGCCCATCCCCAGCACTTTCTTTACATGTGGTTGAGGAAGAAAATGGAAGAGAAGGCTGTTTAATCTGAAGGCAGGAAATGTGGAAACACGAAGAGTCCTTTTTGAAAAGTGGACTGGAGAATTCTTCTTAAAGAGAGGAATCAAGATGTACTCTCCCTTCATGGTTCAGGACACCCACGTTGTCCACCTGGTAGGGTCTCAGAGTTGCTCTGGACCGGTGACTATATCTACCAATTGTTCCCCTCTCCAAAGGGGAGTGTTTGATGCAGAGATCTTGTCCTTGTTCAACCTCTGTATGGGGGCTCCAGGGGACAGAAAGCTGAGTTTTTTAGTTTGTTTGTCTCTGGATCAAAAGCAGCTCTATTCATACCCACTGAAGATATGACTATGCACTCTTGAGAGCCTGATGATGCACTGAAGGGAACTTTTGGGCACTTTTGTGAACAGGGGATGAGTGTCAACAAGTTGTATGCGGAAAAGAGAGTAAATTAAAAGGTTGACTGCAGTAGCCATCCATGGGTGCCATTCACCCTGATTCTCCCCTCTCCCCAGGCACCACCCTTCCTTGACGTTAGGGTGACCCTGTGGCTTGCTTTGATCAATGAAATGTGATATGAAGAGATGCATCCCTTCCCAGTGGATGTAGTTAGGAACTGGTGACTGATTTTCCACACTCTCTCCCCCAACCACGGCATACCCAGAATTCTGGGTTGAGGTAGCAATCGAACCTCTGTTAGCGTGAGTACCCAAGTGACATCAGTGAAATGAGCAGAGACCTCCTGTGAATGGCAAAAAAATTTGTTGTAAGCCATCTGGATTTTGAATTGTTTGCTACTGCAGTGTGACCTCCCATCTTGACTAATACATCACTCATATATTGTAGTATCATAATAACTTGTCAATGCATGTGCTAAATCCCTAAGAATATAGCTTAAAATGGGAAATATCAGGATCAGATATTTATTTCTGTAGGACTTAGCATCTGACATTCCTTTGGTAAGGATCCTTAAATTTTAAATTTTTAGGTGAATTGTTCACTATACACTCTGTGCTGTTGATTATTGTGTAAGTCCCTTGAGAGGATTTTCTACAGTGTACTTAACAAAAACTTCAGTAATGAAAGATGTAAGCATCATCTTCATAAGGAAAACGGAATCAGGGAAATTGAATTTCCAAGGAAATCTCAAATACTTTCCCACAGAGGAACTTTCAAATAGAAACAAAACAAGAATTTGAAAATGACATTAATAGAGCTGAGATGGAAAGTTCCTCCACTGTATCTCATAGTTCTCCATGTATTTAGGTTTTTGGACATATGGGTAATGCTATAAATAATTTCATATACAACTTCCCCACATATACAACTTCTCTGAGTTCTTTGAGGGGTGGGAGGGTGCTTACTCCCTGGTGTGTCTGCATTACATAGCACATTCTTTATACATCACAGGCTCCCAGCCCTGCAACAGAAACTTACATGTATCATCACTTGCTCCTTACCACAACCTAGTGATGTAGGAATTGATATCCCCACATCATAAATACAGAAACCTGGGCTCCAGGAAGTTAGGGCACTTGTCCAGATTTGCACATATTTGCATAAGATCTTATGCAGTGATGTCTCTCTTTAAAGCTCACATCGTTCATTTGTTTATTTGTTTATGATTCAACATTGTTGAATGAATGATTGAGGTAGATATAAAATATATTTCAATATATAGGAAAGCATGGAAAAGGCAGGAGGCAATCCCTCTAGTGTAAAGACTTAAGAAGGAGATTTTTTGGTTGAAAATGAACTTAAAGAATATTCCCATTAATACCAATTACCTCATCATTTGACCTCATTGTTAATGGGTCTCTCAGTTTAGGGAAAAGTCCAAGATCATTCCTCTCAGGTGGCTGTTTCCTTGTGATGTCACCAGGCTCCAACTTTGCCTCTCGGTCCTTATTGGGCCTTCTTCCCCTGAGAGACAGATTTTTTAGGCAAACAGAATGCCCTCCAATAAAGCATTTGGACATGCAAATGTTTAAATCATGGCATGTAGGTCACTTACAAAAAGAGGACAACTATTTCTGGTATCATTTTAAATTTATTGTGATGAGTCAAGGCTAACACAAGGTGAACTCCTTTTACCATCATCCGCACAGCTACATTAGCTCATCCATGTATTAAAAAATGTATCTCTGGACAGTTAGTTGGCAATTTGGCAAATTGCTCATGTATAATGCAAGAGAAGAAAGTCTAGTTTCAACTCATACTGATTCTACCTGTACATTTCATGAATAATTTTTATTTTACGGTAAAATGTGTCACATGTTTATTCAACAAAATGGAAATTTGAAAAATCACAGCTATATATTAATTTTATTATCATTAGCTCAATTTTTTATAGTCACAGATTATGTGAAGAGTGCCTACCTTTAGCTAGATGGATTTATTTATTTATTTTGAGAAAAAAATACATTCATCTAAGATGTTGACTTTATTTTTCTCTTTTCATGCTACATGCTTTAACAACCTTTACATCTACGAAGTGGATGAATTCTAAATCCCTTGGAACAACGGGTCTTTCCTAAGCTTTTGTGCAAAACAAATGGTTTATTAGCCAGCATATTTTCCATTCAGGAGAATTCACATTTGAACCATTATTTTGATGAGCTTTTACACTGGATAATTAATTCCATTTTATTTTCTTGTAAAGTCAGTTTTCCTTTTCAGTTTCATTCATTTATTCATCAATATTTGTTGGCAAACTTTTATAGAACACTTGCATTAGGGAAGACATGATGTTGGCATTGGGGCTATAGTCATAAATGAGACAGATCCATTCTGCCTGTGGATGCCCTTATGGTTGGGGTGGGTGACCGGGGATTGAATAGTGCTGGAAGTATTATATATGCTCAGAAATATAACAGGGAGAAAATATGTAATGAGAAAAGCCTCTACTTACCTTTCCAGGATAAGGTGGAATTAAATTCACTTCTCAAGGTGTTGCTAAAGCCAAAATGTTTGCTTTGGTGCCTAAATGAACATGGGTCTGCCCTGTACTAGGATGACTAAGGCAGGAGCTGGTGTGAGAAGTGGCAGCACCAATTCTGGAAGTGAGCCCAGAGGGAAGGAGGCAAGCTGAGTGGTTACATTTCTATCATTTGCCAGCACTGTGCTCTCTATGAATTCAGCAATTTAGACACACTCACCGTCCCCATCTGCCTCCGCATGCCCATCCCTAGAGAGCACTGTGGACCCACTCTTCATCCAGAATCATTGTCACATGACAGAAAGAATGAGTAATGGCTTCATGGGGCATCAAATCCACATGTGTATAGGAAGAAGGCATACTCCTCTTCATTAAAGCCTTCCAGAAGGCAACAACTATCAGTTTTTCCCTTGTTTTTAAAAGTCTTTTAAGGATGATGATTATCGTGATGATACAGAGAGGAGATATCTACAGTCACCTTAAGTCATTTCTCTCTGGGAAGGCATTCCCAGAAGGATTAATTTTCCTCTCTTCATTATACACACAAAAAATGATTACAGTAAGATCTATCACTATGTTCTTAGGTTTCTTTCAAATATTCAGAGAGAAATGCTCTGAATTATTCTGCAGAAAGAGGTAAGGAGGACTGGAGTGAACTGTGGAGACAATAATTTAGGGGGCATAGACGAGCTTGAGAAGGCATATTGTGTCTGTACAAACACCCAAGCACAATGGCATGAGAGCATTTCCATTGTAAAGTTGCATTATCAGGAAGCTGGAACTGGCAGTGCCATCCAATTTGAGCATAATATCCAGTTGGAACCCATCTTGCATGCAGGCGAGTGTTCCTTCTCATCCTTCAATGATTCGTTCATATCCTTTGGTACTGGTTCTTTATTTTATTTTATTTTTTTTGCGGTATGCATGCCTCTCACTGTTGTGGCCTCTCCCGTTGCAGAGCACAGGCTCCAGACGCGCAGGTTCAGCAGCCATTGCTCACAGGCCTAGCCACTCCGTGGCATGTGGGATCCTCCCGGACCAGGGCACGAACCCGTGTCCCCTGCATCGGCAGGCAGACTCT
This sequence comes from Grampus griseus, assembly GCF_964374135.1. Taxonomy (NCBI): domain Eukaryota; kingdom Metazoa; phylum Chordata; class Mammalia; order Artiodactyla; family Delphinidae; genus Grampus; species Grampus griseus. The sequence goes on from NC_139018.1 coordinate 123,816,246, forward strand.
CAACCACTGCGCCACCAGGGAAGCCCTGGTGCTGGCTCTTGAATGCTTATCAATATCCAAATCCTGGTCTTCTATTTTATCATTCTTGATTTTAGTTGATGGAGAACCTGGTCTTTATATTGCATTTTTCAGCATAATAAACAATGTGTATTCTAGGTACATTCCATGGTATTTAGCCTTCATTATTTATTCCATCAACTCTCTGAAGAAGCTTGGTAAGCCGATGTAAGGATCTCATGATCAAATGCATATGTCTGTCTTTCTAAGGGTACCTCCTGCCATACCAATCTACCCTTCATTTCCAGAACATTCTTTACATTTCTTGATTATGGTCCTTTGCTTGCTCTTTTATCCACCTAGAATCCCTTCCTTTATCTTAGAGTGCTATTATCCAAAAACTACCAAGAACTCACTCTCTCAGAATTCATTTCATCCACTCTCAGTGGGCCAGAAGTAAATATATAGCAAGTATTAGCTGTGATACTCTGACCCCATTTGAGTTTCATTTTAAGTTGTTGGTTCTTAATTGTGACACATATTAGAATAATCAGAAAAACTTTAAAACATATAATTGTTTGGATCAAACTCGAGACCAAATGAATCAGATTTTTTGGAGGTGGGGAGAAGGCAATGATATTAAAAAGGAAAAGAAAAACAAAACATACCCAAGTAACCTCTCTGAGTAACTATAATATGTATCCAGGGTCAATATAGTTCAGTCAAAATGTTAATAGGACAAATGGCGATACCCATGTAGTCCATTTAGATTTGAACACAGATAATTTAATCCACTGAATCTTTAAAAACCGTTACACAGGGGTCCCCAACCCCCAGGCCATGGACTGGTATGAGTCTGTGGCCTGTTAGGGACCAGGCCACACAGCAGGAAGTGAGTGGCAGGCGAGAGAGAGAAGCTTCATCTGCCGCTCTCTGTGGCTCCCCATCACTCCCATTATAGCCTGAACCATCCCCCCACCCCCTCCCCCATCCATGGAAAAATTGTCTTCCATGAAACTGGTCCCTGATGCCACAAAGGGTGGGGACTGCTGCCTTACAACAAGGTCAACAACAAGAGTCACTTGTAACAGGAAAGAATCAGCACATGCAATGCAATCTGTTACTTTTCCTGGAATCAATGTAACATAAAGTAAAACTCTCCTGATTGGATGATAGAATTCCTGTCATGCGTAAAACTCATCTAAGATACCAAATTGTAGGTTTGGGCATTAGAAGTGTGCATCAGAGTGTGAAAGGTTAGAATCAGAAGTCTGGAGAGAACTGAAGGTCATGAAAAAATAGATTATCTGAACACAGGAATGAGTAAGGTTTGGTCGTGTTTGGGTCAGGCATTTGGGGTCATAGGTCTGAAACTGGATAACCAGCTCAAAGTAGGAAGGAAAAGTAAGGTATAGAGATCAATATTGTAAGACCCCAACTCAACCTGAGATCTTAGAGGGGTCATAGCAGGTGAGTGATGGAAACCTGAGACAGAGGTTCCAGCAAGGAGGCCACTCATGTTCAGCTAGATAAGGAGCAGCTGTGGAAGACCTGACTACCCCACCAGCCATAGAAGGACTGCCTTTGAGGATACAGTTGTCAGATCAAATACAGGGTGCCTAGTTAAATTTGAATTTCAGATAAACAACACATTTTTTAGTATAAGTATGTCCCAAATTTGCATTAGATCTGCTGCCAGGATTGGGGAGCTTGTGGAACAGAAGGAACTATTCATCTAATTACTCCTGATGGCCAATTCCTTCTTTCAGAGAATACCCTTCTTCTTGTATGTCCCATGTGCAGCTGGCTATACCATCACCCAGTTGACTCCCATTAAATCAATTGAAATAATATAGGAATGTTCTTAGTAACAGATGGGCCCAAACATGTAGTTGTGGGAGTCTAGATTCAGTTTCTCAGTGAAAGGAAGTCTGGATCTGAGCTTAAATCAGATCTGGCCGCATGTCTAAAATTTACTTAAGCAAATTTTTGTAATTCTGAAAAAAAAAATGAACTTATTTGAATGATTTTTGTCCTGAATTTTCCATATACAAATATGAATAAATTACTCAGAATAATGTACTCTTTATTCTAACAGCAGTTTAGCCATTTAAACTTGAGGTCTCTTTAATCAATAAAAATTGACAGAAATGGCTTTTAACTTTCTATTGATTTTGCATTAAAATTGCCATCTAACCAAATCTCTGGAGAGTCTAACTTTAACCTCCTTCAGTTATTGATGAGTAAATCACTGGGTCCTTGGAGAAATGGTGGTACAAGGAACACAGGAAAGTTCAAAGTGAACTTGGGCTCTTGTGCCATAAGGCAAAATAGTATTAAAAGACTGATGAGGTCACATCAAAAGGACCCAGGTATTCTGTTGGAGTCGATGGGAATACATTTAATCAATGGGATACACGGGTTTATGGAACTCAGAAAAGAGAATGCCAGATAAAATAATTAAAACTCATGCTATTGCTTTGAAAATTGGTGTCTTGCTTTGCTTTTTTAGTAGTAACTTTAGGTGAGGTGAACAAATAATCCTATGTGATGAAGAAAGCTCTGCGCTCTATGAGAAAGCAACTAATAATGATAGGAAAGAAAGAAATCATAGAATTCAAAAAATCATCATTATGGAACCATATGGGAACTGGGTATTTGCATAGTGCTAACACAATCTTACATAAATTGTTGACAGTTTCAAGAAAAGGGCGGGGGAACCTGACTGTACATGAAAGTTCATATTGTTATCACCCTAATTCAGGTGTCAATTTCCCATCACCACTGGTCAACCAGATGTTCTGCCACTTGATGTGATGCAATAAGAAGTAAACAATATCACAGAGAATGGCTGCTAACAAATTATGTTTTGCATGAATTCATCATGCTTTCAGATCTAACTGCCAATGTGTAGAAACTACAGGAGTTATACGATCAAACTGAGAGAGACTATGGAGAAATAACCAGACAAACCCAGAAGGTTGAATATTTTTCTCAGGGTAAATAGCTTGTAAATTTTTTTTCTATAACTTGGTGTCATGAATAAAGAAAGCGGGCAGGAGGTGTGCTGTACCAAAGTAAAAGAGATGTAAAAGTCATTGTCGCCAAATTCAACCCATAGTCATATATTTGGATTGTGATTTGGACAAACCAACAGTAGAGGATATTTTTCAGACAGTTGAGGAAATTCGATACTGCATTGGATGAAAATTTTGACATAACAAAATGTACATTGTAAGCTTAAAAATATCATTTACAGTATGACCTCTTGTAAAAGAAGTGAAAAGAAAAGATCTGGAGGCATCCACTGGGGGTAGACAGTGTCACCTTTGGGTGGCAGAATACAACATTGTTACTTTTTTAGTTTTGTGATCTCTATTTTCTAACTTCATATAGGCATTATACAGCTTTTGAAGTGGCAAACACTTTTTTTTTTTTTTTGCGGTACACGGGCCTCTCACTGTTGGGGCCTCTCCCGTTGTGGAGCACAGGCTCTGGACGCGCAGGCTCAGCGGCCATCGCTCATGGGCCTAGCCGCTCTGCGGCATGAAGGATCCTCCCGGACCAGGGCACGAACCCGTGTCCCCTGCATCGGCAGGCAGACTCTCAACCACTGTGCCACCAAGGAAGCCCTTATTTTTAATTAAAAAGGTAAATAAAACAAATATTCTTGATTAGCACACATATCCACTTTTTTTTTTTTAAAGGTTAATAATTGGATTTTTCTTTCTAGAAATTTGACTTAGGTTTCGAGATGAATCCATTCTCCTTATAGTTTCTAAGTGGCTTAAACAACATGTTTCTCCTTTGGATTTCACATGGTTTTCTAACCTAGCCTGGAAAAAAAATCCCTTGAGAAAACTCTATTTTCATTGAACTTTTGATCCTACAAGAAGCAATGTTTGTAAAGCCTACTGCTTCTCTTTACAAATTCAGTCTGATGTTACATCAAAGAAATTCAGATAAACATTGAGGCAATAAGTTTGAAGCTCAAGATAAATTCTTAATTTAAACTTCTAAAGAAGTTTTTGAAGTTTTTACATAACTATAACAAAAGCTTCAGGGAATAGAATAAAAGACAAACTTAACAGTAATAGTAATAACAGTAGTAAAGGTTTTAAGAGCTTAATGAGCTTTATCTACATGTTTAATGATAAAGGGAAACTGAGGCAAGGTAAAACTTAGTTGATCCCGAAATATGTGGAAGAGTTACAGTTCTAAGATTTATGTAAACTTTTTCAGGAGTGTAATAATTTTTTTCTAGTGTCTATGTAGCCAATAGCTTTCTTTTCCAACGGTACCTAACACAGGGCCTTGCAGGAGAGGATATACTCAACACATATTAAATGAATATATGCATTCCTTTAACTGAACAAAGACAATTTTCCCTGCTACATTTTAAAGCTGTTTCTACCCAATTGTTTGAAAATGAAAAAATGTAATTAAGCAGTGCTCATTCTTAGAAATAGTGCACAATTATTTTTGCTTTTTTATGGATTTGTTCATTATGTGGAGTACTTTGTTTGGTAGCATGTAGTTAGTAGTCAAATGTAAACTTGCAGATAACTAAATATTTTATTATAAAGTATTATTGCCAAATCTAGTCCACAGTACCTTAATCAAAACTCTTCCAGCCAGCTATGTTTGGTAATTTTAAAATTTTAAAACTAAAATGTACTATTACCATGCATATAGCAACCAGCAGCATCTAAGACCACCATGCAATCAAACACATTAATATTTCTGCAGTAAAATATAGAAATATCCAAAAGTAGTATAAATAAACTCTGCAAATAGCTTTCCATTAGATCAGATCAGATTTAGCTAGCTCATGAGCTTTGGTGCCAAATGTAACGCCGCTTTGGATTTTCAGAGATTTGAGGATTTCACAATTACAGTAAGTACTAATATTGGGGCCTAGCATCATTAATCAATGATCTGTTTTATAAAGCAAATTCTATTCCCTTCCTTTTCAGCTGAAACATACAGTTATTTCAGTGCTTAGACAAAATTGTCTTAGGACATGTTTTAAATATAACCTTAATAATAAAGATCACTCCAGACTTGATTTTTGTGTATTACTTCTTGAGAACACTTACAGAGATAATAATTGGTGAGAATTCTGACCAAAACTTTGTCACAGACTAACTGCTTATGGCCTAGCATAGACACAGAGCTGGGTGGGTCTCTGGCCAGACCAATATATGATTTGTCATATTCTCACTGTCCTTTGGGAGTAAATTGGCATTCCATGAGTAAGTAGACAATTTATGTCATTATTAGAGTAATTAAAATAAACTACTGCCTCAGACAATGAATGGTTTCCAATGTCTCTGAAGAATAAGATAGCATTCAAAGAGACCAAAGATAGTTCTATTTTATGTAAATATAAATATTATATTGGTTAGTGAGACCTGTAATGAATGTAAAATGTTTGCCATATGAAACAAATTGATCCACTCACTAAAACTCAAATTATGTAAACATTTACCACTTTTAGAGGAAGTTAAAGCTTCCTCCAAAGGTCGTATAATTTTCTGATACTGGAAATATAAAAGGACCTCTTTTTCCCAAACACAATCTCCAGGCAAAGTTAACACTACATATAATTTCTCTAATTTCAGCCTCTTCTCTATATATTGGACAAAGAGTCAAAGAGAAAGGTAGGACCCAAAACAGACCTAGAAATGGGACAAAGGATGAAGAAAGAGGTAAAGTCATTTGAGTTTACTGGGAAAGAGGTGAAAATATCTTCTGCCCAGGGATCAAATGGGATGGAAGGCATTTTTCCTCCATTCTCCTCCAAAATCTCTGCATCCCCAAGTGAGGGCAAGAGCTCGGGTAGGAAGGAAAGATAAAGAACTGGTGTGGTGGACCACAAGGACCTCTGAACCTGTGGGACCTTCAGGGTAGAGGGTCCTCCTTTGGGGAGATGTCCTTGCTTCTTCAGAGACAGAGAAGGTCCAGGAGGAGAAGTGGGGAAGAGGGTTTTCCCTGGCATAGAGTAGGCTGTCTGCCTTTGTTCACTCAGGAGTCAGGTCAGAAGGTGTCCATAAACATAAAATGTGCACCTTTAGTGAAAAGTTCTTTGTCTTTCATACCTTGAGAATGTTAGTGTTGTGGGCTGAACTGTGTCCCCCTAAATCCATATGTTGAATTCCTAACCCCCAGCACCTCAGAATGTGACTGTATTTAGAGATAGGGCCTTTACAGTGCTGATTAATTTAAAATGAGGGCATTAGGCTGTCTCTAATCCAATGTGACTGAGGAGAGCTGGACACAGAGAGCCATCAGGGATGCATGTGCACAAAGGGAAGACCATGTGAAGAGGCAGCAAGAAAGAGGACATTTGCAAGACAGGGACAGAGGCCTCAGGAGAACCTACCCCTGCAGACACCTCGATCTTGGGCTTCCAGCCTTCAGAACTGTGAGAAAAGAAATTTCTGTTTTTTGAGCCCCACAGTGTGTGGTATTTTGTTATGGCAGCCTGAGGAGACTAACACAGTTAATATAACAAAAGTGCTGCAGGAACACGAGGAACCCATTAAAAGAAAATCTTACTTGGGTGGACAGGAAGCACAAGTCAGAGAGCACCCCCAGAATCTAGGAGAGTAAAAGAATTTACTGGTTAATAATAATTCATCCATTTGAAACAAGGTTTCAAAACCCCTTCTGTGGGAGGCAGAGTAATACCAACCCAAAGATGTCCATGTCCTAATCCCTGACACCTGTACATGTTACCTTACATAGCAAAAGAGACCTGGCAGATGTGATTAAATAAAGGACCTTGAGATGGAGAGATTATCCTGGATTATCCAGGAGGAAGGCCCAATGTAGTCACAACGTCCTTAAAAGCAGAAGACCCTTCCCAATTGGTCAGTAAGAGATGTGATGACAGAAGAAGGGTCAAAGCAATAGCAGGCTTTTGGCTTTGAGGATGGAGAAAGGAGTCAGGAGACAGGAACTGGGGGCAGCCTCTAGAAGCTGGAAAAGACAAGGGAACAGATGATCTCCTAGAGTCTCTAGGAAGGAATGCAGCCTTGCTGACACCTTGATTTTAGCTCTTCAAAACCCATTTCAGGGCTTCTCTTGTGGTGCAGTGGTTAAGAGTCTGCCTGCCAATGCAGGGGACACAGGTTCGAGCCCTGGTCCGGGAAGATCCCACATGCCGTGGAGCAACTAAACCCATGCGCCACAACTACTGAGCCTGCACTCTAAAGCCCACGCGCCACAACTACTGAGCCCAAGTGCCATGACTACTGAAGCCCGCACACCTACAGGCCGTGCTCTGTAACAAGAGAAGCCACTGCAATGAGCAGCCCACATGCCACAACGAAGAGCAGCCCTGCTTGCCGCGACTAGAGAAAGCCCATGCAGCAACAAAGACCCAATGCAGCCCCCCCAAAAAACAAACAAACAAAAAAACCCATTTCAGACTTCTGACTTCCAGAAATGTAAGACAATAAATTTATGTTTTAGGCCACTAGGTTTTTAGCCCTTTGCTACAGGAACAACAGGAAACTCACTCATACACCTCCCAATGAGTCCCCAAGTCCTGGATTATTTACAGGGATGGGAAGAGGCTGTGGGGGTGGGGGCAGGGCTCATTTTTTCACCGTGCAGTCTGTCTCACTGTTGGATGGCTCTTTCTTCCAGAACTCTCTTGTTCCCCATCCTCCTCCACCTGGCATCTGGCAAAATAAATACAATTTCTCTTTTCTCAGTGTGGTGCAGTTGGAAGTTTGTTCTTGATCTTTAGTTAGAAGTGATGTTTCCAGTGTTAGACTGTATGTGTTTAGTTCATTTTCAGCAGCTATTGACTGGGTAAGTGGACAAGTGACTATTCCAGTTTTCTCTTCTGCAAAGTGAGGTGATAACCATTTGAACCTCACAGCTTTGTTCAGAGGATTAAATGAGTTAATGTATACAAATATTGTTTGTAAACTTTTTTGTATGCTATTTTTTTAATACACAGTTGGATTCAGTTTGCTAATATTTTACTTAAGATATTTCTCTCTGTGTGTATGTGTGTGTACTATCAGTACAAGACTGTGTTAAAACAAGTTCACAGGGCTTCCCTTGTGGTGCAGTGGTTGAGAGTCTGCCTGCTGATGCTGGGGACGCAGGTTCATGCCCCGGTCCGGGAAGATCCCACATGCTGTAGAGCGGCTGGGCCCGTGAGCCATGGCCGCTGAGTCTGCACGTCCAGAGCCTGTGCTCCACAACGGGATAGGCCACAACCACAACAGTGAGAGGCCCACGTACCACAAAAAAAAAAAGTTCACAGGTTGAAAGTTTTGTACCCACTCAAGGTTTTCTCAGATTCAGGGTACCAGTCTACATGAGGGCAATCAATAGCCATAACCTTTCAGAGATAGCTTATCATTTTTATTTTATTTTTCATTTACTTCTTTGCTCAAGGCAACTTCCATCTTACCCTTTGAGTATCAGCTTAACGTGGGAAAGTTATCCTCTGAGATGATCCATGTTGAGCAAGCCCTGGATCTTGACTCCTGGCCTCTTCACCCAAGAAGCCATGAAACCAAAGCTCAAGTTCAGATATGGACCAAAACCCCAAGGCAAAGTTGGCCTTGGGATGCTGAGTTTCCACTAACCTCTTTGGATTCAGGCTGCCTCAAGAATATGGCCTGTCCTCACTATATTCTATTCTTTTTGAAATTTAATTAATTTACTTTTTTATACAGCAGGTTCTTATTAGTCATTCATTGTATAAACATCAGTGTATACATGTCAATCCCAATCTCCCAATACAACACACCACCACCACCACCCCCCCACTGCTTTCCCCGCTTGGTGTCCATATGTTTGTTCTCTACTTCTGTGTCTCTATTTCTGCCCTGCAAACCGCTTCATCTGTGCCATTTTTCTAAGTTCCACATATATGTTTTAATATAAGGTATTTGTTTTACTCTTTCTGACTTACTTCACTCTGTATGACAGTCTCTAGATTCATCCACATCTCTACAAATGACCCAGTTTCACTCCTTTTTATGGCCGAGTAATATTCCATTGTATTTATCTACCACATCTTCTTTATCCATTCATTTGTCGATGGGCATTTAGGTTGCTTCCATGATCTGGCTATTGTAAATAGCTCAGCAATGAATATTGGAGTGCGTGTGTCTTTTTGAATTATGGTTTTCTCTGGGTATATGCCCAGTAGTGGGATTGCTGGGTTATATGGTATTTCTATTTTTAGTTTTTTAAGAAACGTCCATACTGTTCTCCATGGTGGCTGTATCAGTTTACATTCCCACCAACAGTGCAACAGGGTTCCCTTTTCTCAACACCCTCTCCAGCATTTGTTGTTTGTAGATCTTCTTATGATGCCCATTCTAACTGGTGTGAGGTGATACCTCATTGTAGTTTTGATGTGCATTTCTCTAATTATTAGTGATGTTGAGCAGCTTTTCATGTGCTTCTTGGCAATCTGTATGTCTTCTTTGGAGAAATGTCTATTTAGGTGTTCTGCCCATTTTTGGATTGGGTTGTTTGTTTTTTTAATATTGAGCTGCATGAACTGTTTATATATTTTGGAGATTAATCCTTTGTCCATTGATTCATTTGCAAATATTTTTTCCCATACTGAGGGTTGTCTTTTCAACTTGTTTGCAGTTTCCTTTGCTTTGCAAAAGCTTTGAATTTTCATTAGGTCCCATTTGTTTATTTTTGTTTTTATTTCCATTACTCTAGGAGGTGGATCAAAGAAGATCTTGCTGTAATTTATTTCAAAGAGTGTTCTTCTTATGTTTTCCTCTAAGAGGAAGATTAGATAGTGCCCAGTCTTACATTTAGGTCTCTAATCCATTTTGAGCTTATTTTTGTGTATGGTGTTAAGTAGTGTTCTAATTTCATTCTTTTACATGGAGCTGTCCAGTTTTCCCAGCACCACTTACTGAAGAGACTGTCTTTTCTTCATTGTATATCCTTGCCTCCTTTGTCATAGATTAGTTGACCATATGTGTGTGGGTTTCTCTCTGGGCTTTCTACCCTGTTCCATTGAACTATATTTCTATTTTTGTACCAGTACCATATTGTCTTGACTACTGTAGCTTTGTAGTATAGTCTTAAGTCAGGGAGTCTGATTCCTCCAACTCCGTTTTTTTTCCCTCAAGACTTCTTTGGCTTTTGGTGTTTTTTGTGTTTCCATACAAATTTAAAGATTTTTTGTTCTAGTTCTGTAAAAAATGTCATCAGTAATTTGATAGGGTTGCATTGAATCTGTAGATTGCTTTGAGTAGTATAGTCATTTTCACAATATTGATTCTTCCAATCCAAGAACATGGTATATCTCTCCTTCTGTTGGTATCATCTTTCATTTCTTTCATCAGTGTCTTATAGTTTTCTGTATACAGGTCTTTTGGCTCCCTAGGTAGGTTTATTCCTACATATTTTATTTTTTGTTGTTGTTGCAATGGTAAATGGGAGTGTTTCCTTAATTTCTCTTTCAGATTTTTCATCATTAGTGCATAGGAATGCAAAAGATTTCTGTGCATTAATTTTGTATCCTGCCAAATTCATTGAATTTTACCAAATTCATTGATTAGCTCTAGTAGTTTTCTGGTGGCATCTTTAGGATTCTCTATGTATAGCATCATGTCATCTGCAAACAGTGAAAGTTTTACTTCCTCTTTTCCAATTTGTATTCCTTTTATTTCTTTTCCTTCTCTGATTGCCATGGCTAGGACTTCCAAAACTATGATGAATTATAGTGGTGAGAGTGGACATCCCTGTCTTGTTCCTGATCTTACAGGAAATGCTTTCAGTTTTTCACCATTGAAAATGATGTTTGCTGTGGGTTTGTCATATATGGCCTTTATTATGTTGAGGTAGGTTCTCTCTACGCTCACTTTCTGGAGAGCTTTTATCATAAATGGGTGTTGAATTTTGTCAAAAGCTTTTTCTGCATCTATTGAGATGATTATATGGTTTTTCTTCTTCAATTTGTTAATATGGTGTATCACATTGATTGATTTGTGTATATTTAAGAATGCTTGCATCGCTGGGATAAATCTCACCTGATCATGGTGTTTGATCCTTTTAATGTGTTGTTGGATTCTGTTTGCTAGTATTTTGTTGAGGATTTTCGCATCTATATTCATTAATGATATTGGTCTACAATTTTCTTTTTTTGTAGTATATTTGTCTGCTTTTGGTATCAGGGTGATAGTGGCCTCATAGAATGAGTTTGAGAGTTTTCCTGCCTCTGCAGTTTTTTGGAAGAGTTTGAGAAGGATAGGTGTTAGCTCTTCTCTAAATGTTTGATAGAATTCACCTGTGAAGCCATCTGGTCCTGGACTTTTGTTTGTTGGAAGATTTTTAATCACAGTTTCAATTTCATTACTTGTGATTGGTCTGTTCATATTTTCTGTTTCTCCCTGGTTCAGTCATGGAAGGTTATACCTTTCTAAGAATTTGTCCATTTCTTCCAGGTTGTCCATTTTATTGGCATAGAGTTGTTCCTAGTAATCTCTTATAATCCTTTGTATTTCTGTGGTGTCAGTTGCGATTTCTCCTTTTTCTTTTCTAATTTTATTGATTTGAGTTCTCTCCCTCTTTTTCGTGATGAGTCTGGTTAATGGTTTATCAATTTTGTTTATCTTCTCAAAGAACCAGCTTTTAGTTTTATTGATCTTTGCTATTGTTTTCTTTGTTTCTATTTCATTTATTTCTGCTCTGATCTTTATGATTTCTCTCCTTCTGCTAACTTTGGGTTTTGTTTGTTGTTCTTTCTCTAGTTCCTTCAGGTGTAAGGTTAGATTGTTTATTTTAGATTTTTCTTGTTTCTTGAGGTAGGCTTGTATAGCTATAAACTTCCCTCTTAGAACTGCTTTTGCTGCATCCCATAGGTTTTGGATTGTCGTGTTTTCATTGTCATTTGTCTGTAGGTATTTTTTGATTTCCTCTTTGATTTCTTCAGTGGTCTCTTGGTTATTTAGTAACGTATTGCTTACCTTCCATGTGTTTGGGTTTTTTATGTATTTTTCCCTGTATTGATTTCTAATCTCATAGCGTTGTGGTCAGAAAAGATGCTTGATGTGATTTCAATTTTCTTATATTTACTGAGGCTTGATTTGTGACCCAAAATGTGATCTATCCTGGAAAATGTTCCATGCACACTTGAGAAGAAAGTGTAATCAGTGGTTTTTGGATGGAATGTCCTATAAATATCAATTAAATCTATCTGGTCTATTGTGTCATTTAAACCTTGTGTTTCCTTAGTAATTTTCTGTTTGGATGATCTGTCCATTGGTGTAAGTGAGGTCTTAAAGTCCCCCACTATTATTGTGTTACTGTCATTTCCTCATTTAGAGCAGTTAGCAGTTGCCTTATGTATTGAGGTGCTCCTATGTTGGGTGCATATATATTTTTAATTGTTATATCTTCTTCTTGGATTGATCCCTTGATCATTATGTAGTGTCCTTCCTTATCTCTTGTAACATTCTTTATTTTAAAGTCTATTTTACCTGATATGAGTATTGCTTCTCCAGCTTTCATTTGATTTCCATTTGCATGGAATATCTTTTTCCATCCCCTCACTTTCAGTCTCTATGTGTCCCTAGGTCTGAAGGGGGTCTCTTGTAGACAGCATATAGATGGGTCTTGTTTTTGTATCCATTCCACAAACCTGTGTCTTTTGGCTGGAGCATTTAATCCATTCACGTTTAAGGTAATTATCGATATGTATTTTTCTATAACCATTTTCTTAATTGTTTTGGGTTAGGTTTTGTAGGTCCTTTTCTTCTTTTGTCTTTCCCACTTAGAGAAGTTCCTTTAGCATTCATTTTAGAGCTGGTTTGGTGGTGCTGAATTCTCTTAGCTTTTGCTTGTCTGTAAAGCTTTTGATTTATCTGTCAAATCTGAATGAGATCCTTGCCGGGTTGAGTAATCTTGGTTATAAGTTCTTCCCTTTCACCACTTTAAGTATGTCATGCCACTCCCTTCTGGCTTGTAGAGTTTCTGCTGAGAAATCAGCTGTTAACCCTCTGGGAGTTCCCTTGTATGTTACTTGTCATTTTTCCCTTGCTAATTTCAATGATTTTTCTTTGTCTTTAAATTTTTTCAATTTGATTACTATGTGTCTTGGCCTGTTTCTCCTTGGGTTTATCCTGTATGGGACATTCTGCACTTGCTGGACTTGGGTGGCTATTTCCTTTCCCATGTTAGGGAAGTTTTTGACTACAATCTCTTCAAATATTTTCTCAGGTCCTTTCTCTCTCTCTTCTCCTTCTGGGACCCCTATAATGCGAATCTTGTTGTGTTTAATGTTGTCCCAGAGGTCCCTTATGCTCTCTTCATTTCTTTTCATTCTTTTTTCTTTATTCTGTTCTGCAGCAGTGAATTACACCATTCTGTCTTCCAGGTCACTTATCCGTTCTTCTGCCTCAGTTATTCTGCTATTGATTCCTTCCAGTGTATTTTTCATTTCAATTATTGTGTGTTCATCTCTGTTTGTTTGTTCTTTAATTCTCTTTATTATTATTATTATTATTTTGTGGTACGCGGGCCTCTCACTGTTGTGGAGCACAGGCTCCAGATGTGCAGGCTCAGTGGCCATGGCTCACAGGCCCAGCTGCTCAGTGGCATGTGGGATCTTCCCGGACTGGGGCATGAACACATATCCCCTGCATCGGCAGGCAGACTCTCAACCACTGGGCCACAAGGGAAGCCCCTGTTCTTTAATTCTTCTAGATCTTTTTTAACCATTTCTTGCATTGTCTCAATCTTTGCCTCCATTCTTTTTCCGAGGTCCTGGATCATCTTCACTATCATTATTCTGAATTCTTTTTGTGGATGGTTGCCTATCTCTACTTCATTTAGTTGTTTTTCTGGGGTTTTATCTTGTTCTTTCATCTGGTACAAGCCCTCTGCCTTTTCATCATGTCTGTCTTTCTGTGAATGTGGTTTTTGTTCCACAGGCTGCAGGATTGTAGTTCTTCCTGCTTCTGCTATCTGCCCTCTCTGGATGCAGCTATCTAAGAGGTTTGTGCAAGTTTCCTGATGAGAGAGACTGGTTGTGCATAGAGCTGGCTGTTGTTTATGTGGGCAGAGCTCAGTAAAACTTTAATCCACTTGTCCACTGATGAGTGTGGCTGGTTTCCCTCCCTGTTGGTTGTTTGGTCTGAGGCAACCCAACACTGGAGCCTACCTGGACTCTTAGGTAGGGCTAATGGCGGACTCTGGGAGGGTTCATGCCAAGGAGTACTTCCCAGAACTTCTGCTGCCAGTGTCCTTGACCTCACAGGAATACACAGCCACCACCCACCTTGGCAGCAGACTCTCCAACACTAGCAGGTAGGTCTGGTTCAGTCTCCTGTGGGGTCACTGTTCCTTCCCCTGGGTCCTGATGCCCACACCACTTTGTGTGTGCCCTCCAAGAGTGGAGTCTCTGTTTCCCCCAGTCCTGTCAAAGTCCTGTAATCAAATCCTGCTAGCCTTCAAAGTCTGATTCTCTAGGAATTCCTCCTCTTGTTTCCAGACCCCCAGGTTGGGAAGCCTGCTATGGGGCTCAGAACCTTCATTCCAGTGGGTGGACTTCTGTGGTATATGTTCTCCAGTTTGTGAGTCACCTACCCAGCAGTTATTAGATTTGATTTTATTGTGATTGTGCCCCTCTTACCATCTCATTGTGGCTTCTCCATTGTCTTTGGATGTGGGGTATCTTTTTTGGTGAGTTCCAGTGTCTTCCTGTCGATGGTTGTTCAGCAGTTAGTTGTGATTCTGGTGTTCTTGCAAGAGGGAGTGAGAGCACGTCCTTCTCCCCCACAATCTTGAACAAATCTCCTGGTTTGTAAACTTTCAAGTGTTGAAAACTTCTGCTGCTATATCTATTAACAGATATTTTTTTCACACAGTTTTTAAAATGCTTGAAGGTAACTAGGATGTATCCACTTAATATCCTCTTTTGTTTACATACCTCTTCAACTGTCTCTTATTCACACAATTTCTAGTCCATTTGCCAACAAAACTCTTCTACTTAAGTATTAGACAATATCTTCATGGAAAATTTTATACCAGTTAAGGATCAAGGATAATGTAGAACTACATGCTCATTTCTCTTCAAAATTTCTGGCAAAAGAGTTACCAAAGGCAACTGCACTTACCTATCATCCTGAAGGCAGAGGTTATCTTAGTGGTGCTGGGGCCCCAGAGCTGAAGGTGGCCTTTGGCCCCAGCTAGCGTGTGGCTGCCTGTTGGCTTATGAACCTTGAGGGTCTTTGTCTCAGCTGGAATCCTAAGCCTGGTCCTGGCGCTCCTCACTGTACTATCTTCAGTCCCCATTCTTCACCCTTCTCTTTCCTTTGCTAAAGTTCTAAAACATCACAGTGGCAAAGGGAGGGCATATGAATAGTCACTGAAGGAGGTTTCTTTTTATGATACTTGCCTCCCCAAAATATATTAAGTATGACCTCTATTTCCACATCTTCCCATGTCAAGCCCCTCCTTCACTAACACCCTTGCATTTCCTCTAGGGCATGAGATGGAGGAATTTAGGGAACCATCATGGCATCCATACATGGGGATGAGGGTGTTAGTGACACTGATTACTAATCTCCTGAAGATTGATTAATGTTGTCAGGAACTAAATAAAAGTTTGGTGTTGAGGAGGCTTTTCAAGGAAGCAGGGGACAAGATCAGACAGCTTAGTAACTCTGAAGTTTGAGGAAGGGCTGCATGAGGGACAGTTCTGTTCCTCCAAGAACTCAGACAGGTTTCTTCAGACTTCGGTCTTGTTTAGACAATGGATATCTCAATGGTAGCTGAGTTAGGGCTGCAAAAGTCACCAAACACCCAGTGTTGACTAGTTCCAAAAGTTTTCCAAGACTTTCAGCCACCAGTCTTGACAAATGGCCTGTATCATTGCCCTCTGTAGCAAAGTTAATGATTCTGAATATGGATAAAAGGAAAAAATGGAATAAAGAATAAATTAAGTAGATCTGCTTTGTTGAGAAACAGAAACTAACACAGTATTGTGAAGCAATTATAATCCAATAAAGATCAAATAAAAATAAATTAAGTAGAGAACATTCTCATCAAATATATTTCTTTGGTCATAAAACTATCCTTTAGTCAGATCTATTAGGCCAGGAGGAAATATTTTGCTTTTCTTTTTTTTTCAAAAGCAGGTCCAAAATTCAAAAGATGATTTTTAAATGTCTCTCTCAGAATCAGGTAAGACCACAGGTGGATATGCAGTGTCACAGCGTGAAGCCAGGGACTATGTCTTCTGCATTTATTGGCTTTATATAGGGTCATACAATGAGCCCTCTATATGTGAAGGGCTATGTTTCAATTCTCTCTTTAAAGATCAGAGAAATGGTAAAGAACATGCAAAAGGCACTGTATTAAATGAGTTAGAAAGGAGTGTTAAGTGTTGACTCCTTCCTTCAAGGAATTTAAACATACACCACTGACAAGACTAACAAGTAGAAAGGTGCAGAGAATGGCAATGCAGGAAAGGTCTCGTGGCATTCATCACCGAGTGACTGTCACAGGCAGTGAGGGACTGGTGCCCACTAAATACAAAGGCTGTCTGCTCGGCTGAGCTCAGCTCTGCTGCATAAGACAAATGGGCCTCTGGGTCTGTGGAAATCTCTCCACCAAGAGCAGCAGGAACTTTGTGGAATCCACCCTGTTGTTCAGGATTAGAGTTAGCTCTCGCAGCATTGCTAGCTGTTTTCCACAATCTGGTTTGAATTGCTTCGTTTTATTGCACATTCTCATGGCACATTCTAATGACTTTTGTTCATCACCCAGGAATACAGGGTTTGGGGTCACAATATCCTCAGGATCTAAAACGATGTCACTTCACTGTGAAAACCAGTACTTCATGTGTTTTCCTTAAATTGACCATTTCTGGACTTGCTTCCTTGTCAAAATCCCTCAAAATATGACCAAAGGACACACAATTTTAAATTAAGGTGTCGTCATTTACTAATAATCTACATGCAGGAGGGAAAGTGCAAGAACAAGAGAAGCTCATGGGCATGTCCACGCTCAGGGCAATCCTCTCCTTCACCTGCCTGGACCCCTACTGCACCTGTATGTAGAACCCACGCAGAAGGTGCCTGGCAATCAAAGCATGATGTCCAGGGGCTTTGCCCAAGAACCTCCTTTCTCCATGGCTGAGAGGGGTACTGCATTTCCCGAGAATTTCTTTTTCTTTACTTGTGCTCAGGGATCCTTTGTGACACAGGGAAGATTTGGAGAGGGGTGGCTTGTGCCGAGGTGGTTATGAATCTCTGACAAGGGAAAGTTGAGTCGACTCAGATTTCTGGGGAGTTTTCTTATTTGTGCTTATCAAAACATGATCCCTGGTGACATAAAGTTCATGGGCACTGGTCTCTTTAGGGGGTGCTGACCTTTTGTCTAGGTTTACCACTGCAGCCAAGCTGTTGACAGCCTGGAATCTTTGATGAAACAAAGCCTTGTGAGCCCAAACTGGGCTTTGGGACTCAGCCCCTCCAGCAGAGAGTATCCAGGAAAAGCCAGGAAGCATCTAACGCCAAGTTGTGTAGGTGGAGAAGTCACTTGGAGGGTCTATTCACTGGGCTGCATGCAGTTGGAAGAACATTCTGGAAGACAGTGTGGGACTTGCAGAGATTACAGAAACAGATGAGAGCAATATGCCTGGTTGCAGAAGACAGATTATTCCTAGCTACACTTGGCTGATTGGTTACTGTTGTTTCTGCTATTTTTAATGAGAAAAATAGAAATCAACATCAAAACCTCACTGTAAAATATTAAGAACTACAACAGTTTTTAAACTATACAAAATGATATAGAATTCTCATTCTGCAGGATAGATCCACCATTCTCAATGATTCCATTGCCTGCCCCATGGATCGTGTGGGCTGGGTGGGCTCCACTGACTTTTACAATTGACTTTTCTGTTGCTCTGAAGGCTCCCCTGAAACCTTGCCACTGGTCAGACAAGGTGAAGGGCAATTCATAACAACTGCTGTCTAAAGAGAGATATTTTTAAACCATAAGATAATTCTTAACAGCTTCAAACATAAAGCTTGTCAAGGGAAAGAACTTTTCCACCCAATATCCAGACTTGGTTCAGTAAACATTTGTTCTGCCTTTCCTGTGTGTCACATGGAGAGGGAGGAGCCGGGAATGTCAGTGAGAGACAGTTATTGACCTGGAGGACCAATATTAATTGGTTTCCTCCAATGAATGGCACCCAAATGGAAAAATGCACAAGCATGAAAAGTTGTGCATATTTCTTATGCTATCAAATGATAATGTTTCAGAGAAGGTGTTTACCATGAAAATTGCATTCACCAATACAGATCTCCACAATGTTACACACATACCTAGAATCGTGGAATTTTTTAAGAGAATTTCCTAAGCTTAATAGATAATAACTAATTAGTGACTGCAATCACAGGTGTACACAAGAGCAGCTTTGGACCTTAGCAGTGGCTGCTGGGAAGCCACTGCTGGGCCATTCATGCCTCTCATAACTGGAGCAAATGTAACTGCCACATCTGCAACTGTGGATGTGTCTAACCAATTCCAAGGTGAGACCTGGGTGTAATAGCGATCTTCCTCTCCTTTGCAGTGAAAGCCCTGATGTCCTAAAATTCCATAAACACTCCCCTGTAGTTGGGTGTCTCACCACATGGCTACACATTAATGCAACAAAGCTTGATTTTCTTCATTGTTTATCCTTCCCACATTCTGGACCCTGTCTGTTGGAAACTTAGTAAGAAAATGTAATTTCTTCTTACATGTGAGGAAATAGAAAGAGATTTGAATAGCAATGGTTTACTGGGTTTCAAACGACAAAACAGAGGTCTAGCCTAAGACTGCTAATTGATCAAACAGATATAGAGCCTCCTGTTGTCTGATTTCAAAGAGCCCACTCTCAATAAATCTGCATTCTAGGTCTACCTCACCCCCTCTTGTGAACCACTCTCTGGAAGACTCCTTATGCTTCACGAACAGATTATCACTGTTGATAACACAAGGACAGCAAACTCCAGAGCACCTGACAAAAGCCTTGCTCCCCCAGAAGGGACAGTGGAGACGCTGCTGTTACCTGCGCTTGGGTGGAGACATCTCCACTAGAAATACTTGTTGGAAGGTTGTTCTGTAAATGGGGTTTTCCTGGACACTTATCTGCATTTGGAAGGAGAAATCCTTAGGCCCCTGACACAGACATGGCTCAGAAAGGCCACAGATGAAGAAGATCATAAACAGGAAAATGAGTGAGATCAGTAAAGCCACTTTACTCTTCCAGGCAATAATTCTTTCAGGAAAGTCAAACAGTGAATCTCTCAAGCTGCAAGGATGAGAATTCTCTCCTTGCAATCCCCTAGCTCTGGGCTTCCTGAGTTGCTAGCAACAAAGTCTCAATTTCTATCTCTATTTAAAACATTTTTTAACTACACAAGTGAACCTATCTATGAAACAGAAACAGACTCACAGACATAGAGAACAGACTTGTGGTTGCTGTGCTGGGGGAGGGGGGAAAAGGATGGATTGGGAGTGTGGGGTTAGCAGATGAAAACTATTATATTTGGAATGGATAGACAACAATGTATAGCACAGGGAACTATATTAAATATCTTGTGATAAACCGTAATGCGAAAGAATATGAAAAAAGAATATATTTGTATGTATAACTGAATCACTTTGCTGTATGGCAGAAATTAACACAATGTAAATCAACTATACTTCAATAAAAAAATTTTTTAATCCTTCAGGAAATGTAGTATTTCCTACAGAAATTGCTTTACAAATTTCTCATACATGGAATCTTTCAAGAAACCGGGGAATCCATAGGGGAACCCAAACTCTTAGTATTGAGCAGATTTCTGTCTGAAATATCTTGAGATAGTAATTCTCTGGAGTTTAAGTTGACTAGGTCTAATCTTGGCTAGACTGTAAAATTTTGTTTATTTTTCTTCATGAAGAATTTGATCATTAGATATACAGCTTGCAATTTTTTAGATCACTCTTCTTCTGTAATTGGTAGATTCCACAATACAATACAGTAGAATCTGTGTTTAAGAAGGAAAAGGAAGTGTGTGGTATTTTTTCTGTTATTATATAGGATGGCTAACAGTGATTGAAATGCTTCCCTCTCAATATTCTTCATCTATTTTCACAAAGACTCTTTCTACCTCACAGGAATCCTCCCTATTTAAAGGCTTCACAAGAAAATGATTGTTGTCCCTAAAGCCTACAATTACAAGTTTCTGCCTAGAAGGTATAGTATAGTTTATTATCAATATATCAATATTTCTCCTCTTTCCTGTAGAGTATGGAGCAATTGCTTCAGAATAAATGAGAAAATAAGCACAAGCAATGATATGGAGGACAAGGAAGCAGCAGAACTCAGGGCTGCAGACAGAGCCAATAGATTTTTCCATCCCTGATATGCTATGAGTATAGGGTTTATACTATGTTTGTGATGAAGTAATCAAAGCATAACTGGATTGTAGCCATACCAATACTCTTTGCTGGTATTGATCTGAATAAGACAGAGCCTGGGGAAGGCATATCTGAAACATGGGAACCCAGAGAAAGATGCTAGAAGCTCAGTAAGATGGCGTTTGAAGGTAGATTCAGTCCTTCCCAGAAACCTGGCATTGAAAATAAGCCCTCTGAGAAGATGAGGGAGGAAGACCTCTCTGCTTTCAAAAACAACTGATGTAAATCCCTAAAACTGAGAGCTGCTAGGAGGGTTGGTTTCTCTAGCTGGTTGCCCAGGCGAAGAGGAGTTCATGCCCAGGGAGATGCGACAGATGAATCCTAGGCTGGTATCAGCGTGGATCAGTGAATAGAGGTAGTATTTTCAACATGCACCTGGGAAGTGCCAGGAAACAACTTGCATTTCTAACAATCAAGATCAATAGCGCTGACCTTGCCTGGGGTATGGCGGTAATGAGGGACCAGTGATGGAAGTGGAGTAGCTGTGAAAGCCTTAATCCCTTGGCCTTCCAGCACTCAGCTGTTTCTGGAGCAGCCTGGGCCATGCCCTGTAATGACATCATCTTTATATACAGACCAACTCTAAGTAAGTTGTGGTCTAATAGTTTTTTAAAAGATGCCTGTACAGAACAGGGAACTATATTCAATATTTTGTAATAACCTATAAGGGAAAAGAACCTGAAAAAATAAATATATATGGACATATAACTGAATCACTTTATTATGCACCTGAAACTAACACAATATTATAAATCAACTGTACTTCAAGTAAAAAAACTAACTAACTAAATATTTAAAAGATGGCTGTTCGTAACCAACAACAGAGGGTTTTGATGGTGGTTACATCGGTGGGATTTCTCCCTCTTTTTGTTGATTGGCCTTATAATTTGTGTGCCATGGATCAGACCACTACAACCCCACACCCCCAGCTGCATGGCCTCTTGTCCACTTCTCCATGGACATCTTGGCCCTCACACAAGCAAGGCGCTTAGTGTTCTGCACTAATTCTGAGGAATCAAAGGTGGTTGTATGTAACATCCTTTGTGAGAAAATGATACTTTCCTTAATGAACTAATACTAGTAACATGAATATTATGTATTACTATGTATTATACACAGTGTTAAGTACTTTATATGTATTAAATTCATTTAATTTCTTACAAGTCTATGAATTAGGTAATATTATTTCCTCTAAATGAAAGAACAGAGCGGTTAAATCATTTGTCCAAAGACATTAAGCTAGCAGGTGGCTGAACTGGCATTTCACCATGTCAGGCTCCAGAGGTCAAGCTGTTAAACACAAGGTCACACTGGCCAGAACATACACACAGCCCTCTTGGTGGGTGAGATCTGTGGTCCCAGCTCTGTCTACCTGAGCTGCTTCTGAAAGTATCTTCTTTGTCACCACTTTATAGGCATTTTAGATTTAACAACTGAAAATTGAGGTGCTAAAATGTTAAAAATTTGAAAGACATTTATAAAGGCTACAAATTGGTAATAAAAAATAGTGATACAGTACAGGGAATCACTGCAGTCTTATTAAAAAATTGGAGCTCATCTTCTGGGATAAAGGTCCAGTTCAGCTGCACCTGAGAGCTCAAAGGAGAACCTAGGAAGGTGGTGTTTCCAAGCTTCAGTTTCCCTTTCTGTGGACAGCATTGTCTTTAACATCTCTTGACCAGGAGAGTTTATCTAGATGTCCTGACTCCACAAAATCCAGACCAAGAAGATCATGTTCTTTTTCACATCTACATCCCACCTGAAAGATAAAAGTTTTTCCTCTAATGGTTCTCACTGAGTAAGGGCTTACTATGTGTCAGGCACTGAATATTTTGTAAATATTATTTCATTGATATTTGCAACAACCTTGAGAAATTGGTAACATCATCTCATTTTACTGATGAAGCAACCAAGACCCATTTGCAAATGAAGCAAATGACAAAGGATTAATCTCCAAAATTTATAAGCAGCTCATGCAGCTCAATAACAAAAAAACAAACAACCCAATCCAAAAATGGACAGAAAACCTAAATAGACATTTCTCCAAAGAAGATATACAGACTGCCAACAAACACATGAAAGAATGCTCAACTTCATTAATCATTAGAGAAATGCAAATCAAAACTACAATGAGATATCATCTCACACCAGTCAGAATGGCCATCATCAAAAAATCTAGAAACAATAAATGCTGGAGAGGGTGTGGAGAAAAGGGAACCCTCTTGCACTGTTGGTGGGAATGTAAATTGATACAGCCACTGTGGAGAACAGTATGGAGGTTCCTTAAAAACCTACAAATAGAAGTACCATATGACCCAGCGATCCCACCACTGGGCATATACCCTGATAAAACCGTAATTCAAAAAGAGTCATGTACCAAAATGTTCATTGCACCTCTATTTACAATAGCCCAGAGATGGAAACAACCTAAGTGTCCATCATTGGATGAATGGATAAAGTAGATGTGGCACATATATACAATGGAATATTACTCAGCCATAAAAAGAAATGAAATAGAGCTATTTGTAATGAGGTGAATAGACCTAGAGTCTGTCATACAGAGGGAACTAAGTCAGAAAGAGAGAGACAAATACCATATGCTAACACATATATATGGAATTTAAGAAAAAGAAAATGTCATGAAAAACCTACAGGTAAGACAGGAATAAAGACACAGACCTACTAGAGCATGGACTTGAGGATATGGGGAGGGGGAAGGGTAAGCTGTGACAAAACAAGAGAGAGGCATAGACATATATACACTACCAAACGTAAGGTATATAGCTAGTGGGAAGCAGCTGCATAGCACAGGGAGATCAGCTCGGTGCTTTGTGATCACCTGGAGGGGTGGGATAGGGAGGGGGGGAGGGAGGGAGACGCAGAGGGAAGAGATATGGGAACATATGTATATGTATAACTGATTCACTTCGTTATAAAGCAGAAACTAACACACCATTGTAAAGCAATTATACTCCAATAAAAATGTAAAAAAAAAAAAAAATCTTCCAACAAAGAAAAGCCCAGGACCAGATAGCTTCACAGGGGAATTCTATCAAACATTTAGAGAATAGCTAACACCTACCCTTCTTAAACTCTTCCAAAATATAGCAGAGGGAAGAACACTCCCAAATTCATTCTACAAGGCCACCATCACCCTGATACCAAAACCAGACAAAGATCTCACACAAAAAACACTACAGGAAAATATCACTGATGAACATAGATGTAAATATCCTGAACAAAATACTAAAAAACAGAATCCAACAGCATACTAAAAGGATCATACACCATGATCAAGTGGGGTTTATCCCAGGAATGCAAAGATTCTTCAATATACCCAAATCAGTCAATGTGATACACCATATTAACAAACTGAAGGATAAAAACAAAATGATAATCTCAATAGATCCTGAAAAAGCTTTTGACAAAATTCAATACCCATTTATGATAAAAACTCTCCAGAAAGTAGCCATAGAGGGAACCTACCTCCACATAATAAAGGCCATATATGACAAATCCACAGCCAATATCATCCTCAATGGTGAAAACTGAAACCATATCCACTAAGATCAGGAACAAGACAAGGTTGCCTACTATCAACACTATTATTCAACATAGTTTTGGAAGTTTTACCCACAGAAATCATAGGAAAAAAGAAATAAAAGGAATCCAAATTGTAAACGAAGAAGTAAAGCTGTCACTGTTTGCAGATGACATGATACTATACATAGAGAATCCTAAATATGCTACCAGAAAACTACTAGGACTAAGCAATGAATTCGGTAAAGTAGCAGGATGCAAAGTAATGCACAGAAATCTGTTGCATTTCTATATGCTAATGATGAAAAATCTGAAAGAGAAATTAAGGAAACACTCCCGTTTACCATTGCAACAAAAAGAATAAAATACCTAGGAATAAACCTACCTAAGGAGACAAAAGACCTGTATGCAGAAAACTATAAGACACTGATGAATGAAATTAAAGATGATACAAACAGATGGAGAGACATACCATGTTTTTGGATTGGAAGAATCAACATTGTGAAAATGACTATACTACCCAAAGCAATCTACAGTTTCAGTGTAATCCCTGTCAAACTACCAATGGCATTTTTCACAGAACTAGAACAAAATATTTCACAATTTGTATGGAAACACAAAAGACCCTGAATAGGGCTTCCCTGGTGGTGCAATGGTTGAGAGTCTGCCTGCTGATGTAGGGGACACGGGTTCGTGCCCCGGTCCAGGAAGATCCCACATGCCATGGAGCGGCTAGGCCCATGAGCCATGGCTGCTGAGCCTGCGCGTCCAGAGCCTGTGCTCTGCAATGGGCGAGGCCACAACAGTGAGAGGCCCGTGTACCACACACACACACAAAAAGACCCCGAGAGCCACAGCAATCTTGAGAAAGAAAAACAGAGCTGGAGGAATCAGTCTCCCCAACTTCAGACTATACTACAAAGCTACAGTAATCAAAACAGTATGGTACTGGCACAAAAATAGAAATATAAATCAATGGAACAGGTTAGAAAGCCCAGAGATAAACCCATGCATCTATGGTCACCTTATTTTTGGTAAAGGAGTCAAGAATATACAATGGAGAATGACAGCTTCTTCAATAAGTGGTGCTGGGGAAACCTGGACAGCTACATGTAAAAGAATGAAATTAGAACACTCCCTAACACTGTATACAAAAATAAACTCAAAATGGATTAAAGACCTAAATGTAAGGCCAGACACTATACAAGACTTAGAGGAAAACATAGGCAGAACACTCTGTGACAGAAGTCATAGCAAGATCCTTTTTGAACCACTTCCCAGAGAAATGGAAATAAAAACAAAAATAAACAAATGGGACCTAATGAAACTGAAAAGCTTTTGCACAGCAAAGGAAACCATAAACAAGACACAAAGACAACCTTCAGAATGGGAGAACATATTTGCAAATAAAACAACTGACAGAAGGTTAATATCCAAAATATATAAGCAGCTCATGTAGCTCAATATCAAAAAAACAAACAACCCAATCCAAAAATGGGCAGATCTAAATAGACATTTCTCCACAGAAGATATACAGATGGCCAACAAATACATGAAAGGTGCTCTACATCACTAATCATTAGAGACAGGCAAATCAAAACTACAATGAGGTATCACCTCACACCAGTCAGAATGGCCATCATCAAAAAATCTACAGACGATAAATGCTGGAGGGTGTATGGAGAAAAGAGAACACTCTTGCACTGTTGGTGGGAATGTAAATTGATACAGCCACTATGGAGAACAGTATGGAGGTTCCTTAAAAAATTAAAATTAGAGCTACCATATGAGCCAGAAATACCACTACTGGGCATTTACCCTGAGAAGACCATAGTTCAAAAGTTTCATGTGCCACATGTTCATTGGAGCACTATTTACAATAGCCAGGAGATGGAAGCAACCTAAGTGTCCATCAACAGATGAAGGGATAAAGAAGATGTGGCACATATATACAATGGAATATTACTCAGCCATAAAAATAAACAAAATTGAGTTATTTGTAGTGAGGTGGATGGACCTAGAGTCTGTCATACAGAGTGAAGTAAGTCAGAAAGGGGAAATCCAATACCATATGCTAACACATATATATGGAATCTAAAAAAAAAAAAAAGCTCTGACGAACCTAGGGGCAGAAGAGGAATAAAGACACCAATGTAGATAATGGACTTGCGGCCATGGGGAGGGGGAAGGGTAAGCTGGGATGAATGAGAGAGTAGCATTAACATATATACACTACCAAATGTAAAATTGATAGCTAGTGGGAAGCAGCTCTATAGCACAAGGAGATCAGCTCAGTGCTTTTTGACCACATAGAGAGGTGGGATAGGGAGGGTGGGAGGGAGACGCAAGAGAGAGGGTATATGGGGATATATGTATACATATAGCTGATTCAGAAACTAACACCACATTGTAAAGCAATTATATAGTAAAGATGTTAAAAAAAAAGAAAGAACAGAAAAGAAGTTCTTTTTCTTGAAAAAAGAGGAAAAAAATGATCATCTCAATAAGTATAGAAAAAGCTTTTGACAAAACTCAACATCCATTTATGATAAAAACTCTCCAGAAAGTGGGTATAGAGGGAACATACCTCAACATAATATAGGCCATATGTGATAAGCCTATAGCTAACTTACTCAGTGGTGAAAAGCTAAAAGCTTTCCTCTAAGATCAGTAAAAAGACAAGGATATCTACTCTTGCTGCTTTTATTCAGCATAGTATTGGAAGCCCTAGCCAGAGCAATTATGCAAGGAAAAGAAATAAAAGGCATCCAAATTAGAAAGGAAGAAATAAAACTGTCACTATTTGCAGATGACACTATATATATAGAAAACCCTAAAGATTCCATCAAAAAAAGAACTAAAAAATAAATTTAGTAAAGTGGCAGAATACAAAATCAACATACAAAAATCTGTTGTGTTTCTTTATATTAGTAACTATCAGAAAGAGAAATTCGAAAACTATCCTATTTAGCATCAAAAAAAAAATAAAATATCTGGGAATAAATTTAAACAAGGAGGTGGAAGCCTGGGTATTTCTTTTTCTTTTTCTTTTTTTAACATCTTTATTGGAGTATAATTGCTTTACAATGGTGTGTTAGTTTTTGCTTTATAACAAAGTGAATCAGCTATACATATACATATATCCCCATATCTCCTCTCTTTGCATCTCCCTTACACCCTCCCTATCCCACCCCTCTAGGTGGGCACAAAGCACCGAGCAGATCTCGCTGTGGTATGTAAACCTGCGTATTTAAAACTACTAGACATTAATGATAAAAATTGAAGAAGACAGAAATAAATGGAAAGATATTTCATGCACATAGATTGGAATAATCAATATTGTTAAAATGTCCCATACTACCCAAATCAATAAACAGATTTAATGCAATCCTTATCAAAATTTCAATAGTAATTTTATATAAATAGAACAATCCTAAAATTTGTACAGAATCACAAAGATCCCAAATAGCCAAAGCAATCTTGAGAACAAAGAACAAACCTGGAGGCATCACGCTCCCTGATTTGAAACTAAATTATAAAGCTATAGTAATCAAAATGGTATGATACTGGCATAAAAATAGACACATAGATGAATGGAAGTGAATAGAAAGTCCAAGAATAAACCCACACATATATGGCCAATTAACTTACAACATAAAAGTCAAGAATAAACAATGGGGAAAGGCAAGGCTCTTCAATAAATGGTGTTAGAAAACTTGAACAGCTGTATGCAATATGATGAAACTGGACCATTATCTTCCACCATACACAAAAATTAACTCAAAATACATTAAATATCTGAACATAAATCCTGAAACCATAAAACACCTAGAAGAAAACATAGGTGGTAAACTCCTTGACACAGGCCTTGGCAATGAGTTTTTCTTTAACTCTGACTCCAAAAACAAAAGCAACAAAAGCAAAAATAAACAAGTGAGACTACATCAAACTAAAAAGCTGCTGCACAGCAAAGGAAACCAACAAATGAAAATGAAATCTACTGAATGGGAGAAAATAATTGCAAATCATATATCTGATAAGGAGCTAATATCTAAAATATATAAAGAACTCATACAACTTAATAGCAAAAAAAAAATCCAATTAAAAAATGGGCAGAGGCTCTGAACAGACATTTTTGCTGAACATCATTGTTCATCAGGGAGATGTAAATCAAAACCACAGTGAGTTATTACCTCACACCTGTTAGAATGGCTATTAGCAAAATGACAAGAAATAACAAGTGTGGTGAACACATGCAGAAAAGAGAACACTTGTTCACTATTGATGGGAATGTAAATTGGTGCAACCATAGGGAAAACAGTATGGTGGTTCCTCAAAAAGTTGAAAATAGAACTACCATATGATCCAGCAATTCCAATTCTGGGTATTTATCAGAGGAAAATGAAAACACTAACTCAAAAAAGATATCTGCACCCCTATGTTCATATGCAGCATTGTTTATAATAGGCAAGATGTGAAAACAACCTGTGACCAACAATGGATGAATGGATAAAGAAAATGTGGTACATTTACAATGGAATATTATTCAGCCATTAGTAAGGACTTTTCTTTTTAATCTCATCTGTTGGAAATATGTTACCAAAAACTTTTTTGAACTTTATTTTATTTTTTTAAACAGCAGGTACTAATTAGTTATCCATCTTTTACATATTAGTGTATATATGTCAATCCCAATCTCCCAATTCATCACAGCATCACCACCTCACCCCTCCCCTGCTGCTTACACCCCTTGGTGTCCATATGTTTGTTCTCTACATCTGGGTCTCAACTTCTGCCCTGCAAATCAGTTCATCTGTACCATTTTCCTGGGTTCCACATATATGTGTTAATATATTTGTTTTTCTCTTTCTGATTTACTTCACTCTGTATGACAGTCTCTAGATTCATCCACATTTCTACAAATGACCCAATTTCATTCCTTTTTATAGTTGAGTAATATTCCATTGTATATATATACCATATCTTCTATCCATTCATCTGTTGATGGGCATTTAGGTTGCTTCCATGACGTGGCTACTGTAAATAGTGCTGCAATGAACACTGGGCTGCATGTGTCTTTTTGAATTATGTTTTTCTCAGGGTATATGCCCAGTAGTGGGATTGCTGGGTCATATGGTAGTTCTATTTGTAGTT
The DNA here is from genome assembly GCF_964374135.1 of Grampus griseus. Classification (NCBI taxonomy): domain Eukaryota; kingdom Metazoa; phylum Chordata; class Mammalia; order Artiodactyla; family Delphinidae; genus Grampus; species Grampus griseus. The sequence goes on from NC_139018.1 coordinate 123,845,406, forward strand.
TTTTAAGGAACCTCCATACTGTTCTCCACAGTGGCTGTATCAATTTACATTCCCACCAACAGTGCAAGAGGGTTCCTTTTTCTCCACACCCTCTCCAGCATTTATTGTTTGTAGATCTTCTGATGATGCCCATTCTAACTTGTATGAGGTGATACCTTATTGTAGTTCTGATTTGCATTTCTCTAATAATTAGTGAAGTTGAGCAGTTTTTCATGTGCTTCTTTGCCATCTTCTTTGGATAAATGTCTATTTAGGTCTCCTGTCCATTTTGCGATTGGGTTGTTTGTTTTTTTGATATTGAGCTGCATGAGCTGTTTATATATTTTGGAGATTAATCCGTTGTCTGTTGATTCGTTTGGCAATATTTTCTCCCCTTCCTCGGGGAGTCTTTTTGTCTTGTTTGTAGTTTCCTTTGCTTGCAAAAGCTTTGAAGTTTCATTAGGTCCCATTCGTTTATTTTTGTTTTTATTTCCATTACTCTAGGAGGTGGATCAAAAAAGATCTTGCTGTGATTTATGTCAGAGTGTTCTTCCAATGTTTGCCTCAAAGAGTTTTATAGTGTCTGATCTTACATTTAGGTTTCTAATCCATTTTGAGTTTATTTTTGTGTATGGTGTTAGGGAGTGTTCTAATTTCATTCTTTTACATGTAGCTGTCCAGGTTTCCCAGCAACACTTATTGAAGAGACTGTCTTTCTCCATTGTATATCCTTGCCTCCTTTGTCATATCTTAGTTGACCACAGGTGTGTGCGTTCATCTCTGGTCTTTCTACCCTGTTCCACTGATCTATATCTCTATTCTTGTGCCAGTACCATATTGTCTTGATTCCTGTAGCTTTGTAGTATACTCTGAAGTCGTGGAGTCTGATTCTCCAGCTCCGTATTTTTTTTATCCTCAAGACTGCTTTCCCTATTTGGGGTCTTTTGTGTTTTCATACAAATTTTAAGATATTTTGTTCTAGTTATGTAAAAAATGCCATTGGTAATTTGATAGGGATTGCATTGAATCTGTAGATTGCTTTGGGTAGTACAGTCATTTTCACAATGTTGATACTTCCAATACAAGAACATGCTTTATCTCTTCATCTGTTGGTATCATCTTCAATTTCTTTCGTCAGTATCTTATAGTTTTCTGCATACAGGTCTTTTGTTTCCCTATGAGGGTTTATTCCTAGGTATTTTATCCTTTTGGTAAATGGAAGTGTTTCCTTAATTTCTCTTTCAGATTTTTCATCATTAGTATATAGAAATGCAAGAGATTTCTGTGCATTAATTTTGTATCCTGAAACTTTAACAAATGCATAGGTTAGCTCTAGTAGTTTTCTGGTGGCATCTTTAGGATTCTCTATGTATAGTATCATGTCACCTGCAAACAGTGACAGTTTTACTTCTTCTTTTCCAATTTGTATTCCTTTTATTTCTTTTTCTTCTCTGATTGCCATGGCTAGGAGTTCCAAAACTATGTTGAATAAGAGTGGTGATAGTGGGGAAACTTGTCTTGTTCCTGATCTTACAGGAAATGCTTTCAGTTTTTCACCAGAGAGAATGATGTTTGCTGTGGGTTTGTCATATATGGCCTTTATTATGTTGAGGTAGGTTCCCTCTATGCCCACTTTCTGGAGAGTTTTTATCATAAATCCGTGTTGAATTTTGTCAAAAGCTTTTTCTGCATATATTGAGATGAGCATATGGTTTTTATTCTTCAATTTGTTAATATGGTATATCACATTGATTGATTTGCATATATTAAAGAATCCTTGAATCCCTGGGTAAATCCCACTTCATCATTGTGTATGATCCTTTTAATGTGTTGTTGGATTCTGTTTGCTGGTAATTTCTTGAGGATATTTTCATCTATATTCATCAGTGATATTGGTCTGTAATTTTCTTTTTTTGTAGTATCTTTGTCTGGTTTTGTTATCAGGTTGATTGTGGCCACATAGAATGCATTTGGGAGTTTTCCTTCCTCCTCAAATTTTTGGAAGAGTTTGAGAAGGATGGGTGTTAGCTTTTCTCTAAATGTTTGATAGAATTCACCTGTGAAGCCATCTGGTCCTGGACTTTTGTTTGTTGGAAGAGTTTTAATCACAGTTTCGATTTCATGATTTGTGATTGGTCTGCTCATATTTTCTTTTCTTCCTGGTCCAGTCTTGGAAGGTTATACCTTTCTAAGAATTTGTCCATTTCTTCCAGGCTGTCCATTTTATTGGCATAGAGTTGCTTGTAGTAGTCTCTTAGGATGTTTTGTATTTCTGCAGTGTCTGTTGTAACTTCTCCTTTTTCATTTCTAATTTTATTGATTTTAGTCCTCTCCCTCTTTTTCTTGATGAGTCTGGCTAATGGTTTATCAATTTTGTTTCTCTTCTCAAAGAACCAGCTTTTAGTTTTATTGATCTTTGTTATTGTTTTCTTTGTTTCTATTTCATTTATTTCTGCTCTGATCTTTTTGATTTCTTTCCTTCTGCTAAATTTTGGTTTTGCTTGTTCTTCTTTCTCTAGTTCCTTTAGGTGTAAGATTAGATTGTTTATTTGAGATTTTTCTTGTTTCTTGAGATAGGCTTGTATAGCTATAAACTTCCCGCTTAGAACTGCTTTTGCTGCATCCCATAGGTTTTGGATCATCATGTTTTCATTGTCATTTGTCTCTAGGTATTTTTTGATTTCCTCTTTGATTTCTTCAGTGATCTCTTGGTTAGTTAGCAATGTACTGTTTAGCCTCCATATGTTTGTGTTTTTTACATGTTTCCCCCTGTAATTCATATCTAATCTCATAGCATTTTGGTCAGAAAAGATGCTTGATATAAGTTCAATTTTCTTAAATTTACTGAGGCTTGATTTGTGACCCAAAATGTGATCTATCCTGGAGAATGTTCCATGCACACTTGAGAAGAAAGTGTAATTTGTTGTTTTTGGATGTAATGTCCTATAAATATAAATTAAATCTATCTAGTCTATTGTGTCATTTAAACCTGTTTCCTTAGTAATTTTCTCTTTGGATGATCTGTCCATTGGTGTAAGTGAGGTGTTAAAGTTCCCCACTATTATTTTGTTATTGTCGATTTCCTCTTTCATAGCTGTTAGCAGTTGCCTTATGTATTGAAGTGTTCCTATGTTGGAAGCATATATGTTTATAACTGTTATATCTTCTTCTTGTATTGATCCCTTCATCATTATGTAGTTTCCTTCCTTATCTCTTAACATTCTTTATTTTAAAATCCATTTTATCTGATATGAGTATTGCTACTCCAGCTTTCTTTTGATTTCCATTTACATGGAATATCTTCTTCCATCCCCTCACTTTCACTCTGTATGTTCCCTAGGTCTGAAGTGGGTCTCTTGTAGACAGCATATAGATGGGTCTTATTTCTGTAACCATTCAGAGAGCCTTTGTCTTGGTTGGAGGATTTAATCTATTCACATTTAAGGTAATTATCGATATGTATGTTCCTATGACCATTGTCTTAATTGTTTTCTGTTTTTTTTTTTGTAGGTCCTTGTCTTCTCTTGTGTTTCCTACTTAGAGAAGTTCCTTTAGCATTTGTTGTAGAGCTGGTTTGGTGGTGCTGAATTCTCTTAGCTTTTGCTTGTCTGTAAAGCTTATGAGTTCTCCATCAAATCTGAATGAAATCCTTGCCAGGTAGAGTAATCTTTGTTGTAGGTTCTTCCCTTTCATCACTTTAAATATGTCATGCTGCTCCCTTCTGGCTTGTGGAGTTTCTGCTGAGAAATCAGCTGTTAACCTTCTGGGAGTTCCTTTGTATGTTGTTTGTCATTTTCCCCTTACTGTTTCAATAATTTTTCTTTGTCTTTAAATTTTTCCAATTTGATTACTATGTGTCTCGGCCTGTTTCTCCTTGGGTTTATCCTGTATGGGACACTCTGCACTTGTTCGACTTGGGTGGCTATTTCCTTTCCCATGTTAGGGATGTTTTCGCTACAATCTCTTCAAATATTTTCTCGGGTCCTTTCTCTCTCTCTTCTCTTTCTGGGACCCCTATAATGCGAATGTTGTTGCATTTAATATTGCCCCATAGGTCTCTTAGGCTGTCTTCATTTCTTTTCATTGTTTTTTGTTTATTCTGTGCTGTAGGAGTGAATTCCACAATTCTGTCTTCCAAGTCATTTATCCGTTCTTCTGCCTCAGTTATTCTGCTATTGATTCATTCTAGTATGGCCTGAGGCGACCTAACACTGTAGCGTACCCGGGCTCTTTGGTGGGGCTAATGGCAGACTCTGGGAGGGCTCACCCCTAGGAATACTTCCCAGAATTTCTTCTGACAGTGTCCTTGACCTCACAGTGACACACAGCCACCCCCCACCTCTGCAGGAGACCCTCCAACACTAGCCGGTAGGTCTGGTTCAGTCTCCTATGGGGTCTCTGCTCCTTCCCCAGGGTCCCCACTACTTTGTGTGTGCCCTCCAAGGATGGAGTTTCTTTTTCCCCCAGTACTGTCAAAGTCCTGTAATCAAGTCCCACTAGCCTTCAAAGTCTGATTCTCTAGGAATTCCGCCTCCTGTTGCCAGACCCCCAGATTGGGAAGCCTGACATGGAACTCAGGACCTTCAGTCCAGTTTGTGGACTTCTGTGGTATAAGTGTTTTCCAGTTTGTGAGTCACCCACCCAGCAGTTATGGTATTTGATTTTATTGTGATTGTGCCCTTCCTACTGTCTCATTGTGGCTTCTTTTTGTCTTCGGATGTGAGGTATCTTTTTTGGTGAGTTCCAGTGTCTTCCTGTTGATGATTGTTTAGCAGTTAGTTGTGATTCCAGTGCTCTTGCAGATGGAGTCCAGACACTGTTTTAGACACTGTAGAATATCAGTAAGCAAAACCAGCAAAATTCAAGGTGTTTACATTCTGGTTTCAATTCTGGATAGAATTTGAGAAGCCTGATGATGTTCAGTGATTTTTTTTTGTTTGTTTAGAGTTCCAAAAACTCCTGAATAAATTTCCAGGCTCTCTGCATTCAGTCAACACTGATACCCAGAGAGATACCATCTCCTTTCACTGGCTCAACATTCTTTTATTTGTAACTTATTTCCTGGTTCCTAAAGGAGAAATTTCCATTTCACACTAGCCCTTGTGCATCACAATGCACTGACTGGCAATAATAGCAACTGCAGTGAGAAAGGACATTTTGTTGTTTGCAACAATATGGATGGACCTAGAGGACATTATGCCAAGTGAAATAAGACAGACAAAGACAAATACCTTATGATGTCACTTACCTGTGGAATCTAAAAAATAATGAATTCACAGATACTGAGAACTGATTGGTGGTGGTTGGAAGAGGCAGGAGGTGGGGATAAGAATAATGGATGAACTTTTTTAAAAATTTAAATAAATTACCTAAATTTATTACCTAAATTTAAAAAGATAGAATTGGGAGTATGAGAAGACCGAGGCAGCCAGAGTTCTCAGAACAAAGGAAGAGAGTGCAGAGAGCTCTAAAGATCTGAAGCAATTCCTTCTCAAGTTTCCAGCTGAGGACTGATCAGCACATGCATGTGAGGAAGCTATCTGAAAGAACCACTCAAAAGGAACAGAGGTGACAACAGCCATTTCTGACAAATAAAAGCTGAAACGACTCATCATTAGCAGATCTATACTACAAAAAAAAAACAAAACAAAACTGCAGAGCAGAAGGAAGAGGATACCAGACAGAAATGTGGATATATTCAAAAGAAGGGAGAACACCAAAAATGATAAATTTAAGGACTTTTTCCCCTTAGATTTAATCTCTGTAAAAGAAAATTGACTATGTAGCAAAAGTAACATATTATGGAAGTATATAATATATGACAACAATAGCACAAAGGCTGGGCCAATGGAAGAGTAAGATTCTTATGCCACATTTGAAGTTGTACAATATTACATGACAGTGAACTGATAAGTCAAAGATACATACTATACATCCTAAAGCAAGTAGTTTTTAAAAGTTACAGTTAAAAAGCCAACAAAGTGTTGAGATGAAATCACACACACACACACACACACACACACACACACACAAAACCTTCAATTTAACTCAGTCCAAAAGAAGATAGAAAAGTCAGAAAAAGGGAACAAAGAAAAGATAGAACAAGTGGAAAATATATAGCAAACAGTACACTTAAACCCAGCCTCACCAATGACCACAGTAAATGTAAATGGTTTAAACACCTCAATTAAAAGATTTTCAGACTGTATAAAAAAACAAGAAATAACTATATGCTACCTACAAGAAATTTATTTTAAATACAAAGACATAAAGAGATTAAAAGTGAAAAGATGACAAATACCTGCTCATGATGACAATATCATGAATAGGTATTTTAATATCAGACAAAGTACATTTCAGTGCAAAAAATATCACCAGGAACAAAAAAGATCATTTTATAATGATAAAGTGGTCAGTTCACTGAGGACACAGTAATCTTAAGGGTTTTTAAATACTTAATAACAAAAATTCCATGTACATGAAAGCAAAATCTGATAGAATTTCAAGACTAAATAGACAAATCCATAATTGTAATTTGCAATTTCAACACTCTTCTTCTGATAATTTGTAGAATGAATAGGCAAACAACAGCATAATACATATTATTTCCAAGTGCACAGAAAACATTTACCATGATAGACCATAAAGCAAGTCTCAATAAATTTAAAAACATTCAAGTCATACAGAGCAATTTTCTGACTATAATGGAAGTAAACTGGAATTCACAGAAAGGTCTCTGAAAAATCCTCAAATTCTGTTGATGCTTGAATAAGGTGGGGGTGAGGGATGCCAAACCTCTGTGCAGTCAAGTGTTGGCCCTCTGTATTCGAGATTCCACATTCATGGATTTACCCAACTGTGATTTGTGTAGTACTGCATTATGTATTTATTCAAAAAAATCCATGTATAAGTGGGTGCAACAGCCAAACCCATGTTGTTTAAGGGTCAGCAGTACTAAGAAACTAAATAACATATTTCTAAGTAACACATGAATCAAAGAAGAAATCAAAAGTGAAATTAGAATGAATTTTGAAATGAGCAAAAATTAAAACACAGTATATCAAATCTTGTGTGATGCAGTTAGAGTAGTGATTAGAGGGAAATTCATAATAGTAAAAGTAGTGATTTGAGGGAAATTCACATAACTATATTTTAAAAAGAAGTCCTCAAATCAATGACCTCTGTGTCCACCTTATGAAACTTAAAACAGAGAAGCAAATTAAAACCAACAAAATCAGAAGAAAGGAAATAAATATATTATGACAACTCCTACCTTCTAGTTCTTTTCTACTTTTATCTTGTCAGAATCAGAATGAGTGGTTCTATGAGATGAGTACTCTGAAGAATAGTACTCAATTAAGAAGAGAGACAATACTGCCACAGGTGGGGGGTGGGGGCGTGAGGTTACTTCTAACTCTGGTCTTCAAGGAGGTGATTCCCTAACGTTCATATTGCTACTGTCTGTCTGACTGCCACTGATGAATGAGTCAACAGTTTCAGTGTAACTGAATGAATGTACCCTTTATTCTGCCACTTATTGATGGAGACTTCCTTCTGATCTCTAATCTATCAGTTTGCAGCTAGGTGCCCACATAGATCCTTACCTCAGACGTTACCTGAGATGTATTCAGGAATCTCCACTACAGTCTAAAACCTCATGAGTTACTGCTCAGTCTCTCACATGCCCTGTTTGCTGGCCTGTCTTGTTCTTAGTCACTGGAATGATAGGCAGATGATCTAGCAGTTCTTCCCTTTTTTCTTTTGTCCAACACTTTATTTAGATTCCTGCAATTTTAGGCATTGCTTAAACCCCCTGATCCCTGCTAGTATTTTTCTTGTCATAGCCATGACTGCTTGGCTAATGCCCATCATCTCATGACTGCTTTTGCTATTATTACCTGAGCACTTTGCTTCCTCCATCTGAGACAGGTTCCTCATCCCCAAATGACTGGCCCTGATTTATACTGCCATCTTGTGATCATGAGGAGTCTGATACCATCAAAAAACCCCTTGACATCCCTTCCACACTGCCACTCATAAGAAGTGACATCTGTAAAATGTGGGTAGATGAATGTATCTCAGCCATTAAAAAAAAAAAAAGTCAAGATTTCAAACATTTTCAGTGTTAGAAAGGACAGTAAAAGTTATCTAGACAGAGTTTTACTTTCCCTGATTTATCTCATCATAGCCTTGATTATAATCCTACAAGCAGAAAATAATGATCACAGAAACTCATGCTAGAAACTGTTCTAAGTTGTTTACATTTCTTAGAACATTTAATCCATACAACAACTTTATAAAATGGGAACTATTGTGACTTCCATGTTACAGATAAGGAAACTGAAGTGTAGAGAGAAGTAACTTTCCTAACAGCTAGTGGGTTAAGTCTGGTTCCCCAAACCCACCCCCCTCTTTTCCCTGACACACAGACACTGCCAACATCTCTGTTAAGGGAGGATATAGGATCTCCTGGTGGTCAGATTTCCAACCCTATTAAACCAGAGGAAGTAAGTAATACTTCATACTTAACCTCCATACCAAGCATCCCCAGCTCCCAGAAGTTCCCAAGTAGAAATGTGAACAAAGGCAACAGGAAATAAGAAATCCAACTTTTGTACATTTTAACTGAGTTTTTCCTCCAAACTCCAATACATAAAACTGATCAACTGTATTGAAGCACAAGAGACAGGCCCAAGGTCTAGCCAGAACTCTTTCAGTCCAAAACACAAACTCAAAATCTTGCCAGCAGTTGCTTCCCTACATTGAAAAAAATGGGATTCTCACATGTGTTTAAGAGAAAAATGAAGAGAGAGAAAACTAAATGGTTGCACTCCTCCTGACAATTTATTTTTTCTTTTAGTGAGACCACAACATTCAACCACGTGAGCTTTCTAGCAATCAGACACATCACTGATTTGTCCACTCAGCCCAACTGGAATACAGACTCCTTTCCCTGGTGATGAAGGAGGTGGGTTCATATACAGGGGGTGAGAAGAAAAAAATCCTTTTTTCATCAATAGTAGCCCCCAAACCCAATTTATACATTTGCAGCTCATCCTCTTTTCTGAATTCTATCCCCTATGGGACCTTTCTGGGACACCCTCCCGCCCCCCATGTCCTGTGTCTGCCTCTTGTTTATAGAAAAACATTAGCCTCTTAGGCCTTCCCTGAGTTCCAATGAATAAATTTAATCAGATTAAGTGAGAAAATATAGAAACAAAGGAAAACACCAAAGCAAGACAAAATAATAATAGTTTAGCCATTAAAAAAAAGTCAAGGACCTTTAGTTCTTCCTCAAGTACTATAGATAATATTCTGAGCCATATCCTTTGAGCTGTTTTGTAGATACTGAAACCACACCTGGTGGAAGAAGTTAGCTGCATGCTGCCCACAAGCATGTAGACTCCAGATGGGTTGGAACCAGAAGGTTGACGATGTTGACTCCTGATTACCTCACCAACAACCAATCAGAAGAATGTCCATGAGCTGATGACACACTCCACAACCCTCTCCCTTGCCCTGTCTTTAAAAAAACCTTTCCCTGAACAACATAGAAGAGTTTGGGCCATTTGAGCACTAGCTTCTTGGACTCCTTGCTTGGCTCCTGCAATAACCATTGCACTTTCCTTCACCACAACCCAATGTCAGTAGATTGGCTTTGCTGCATAACGGCACATGGACCCAAGATTGGTTCAGCAAGAGCCACAGCAGGAGGCTTTGGAAATACTTTCCCTGCCCCAATCCCACCTTGACTAACCTTCACCAAAGAGGAAAATTTAAGACATGAAATAATTTTATTGGCTCTGACTCATTCCTCTTCTTCATGGCAAAGGGAAACCCATTGATATCTGGTGTCTCCCACAACTCAGGAAAGAATAAAATGCTAATTGCCGCAGAAAGCCAGTGTTTATTCTTGCATGCCAGAGCAAAGTCCAAGTCATGCTCACAGAAGGAATATTCTCCCCTCACACGATAATATTCTTTGTTTCTGAGACAAAGCACATCTTGATCATGCACATCTTAGTTTACACTTCATTTTCAGTAGCTGAAGTTCTCACTTGGGGAGCAAAATGTAGTTACAGGTCACATTAGCTTCCCTCCAGTTAGAAAACATTGGGGCCCAGCAAAGATTGCATCAAGGAGAAAGATTTTTTAGCCTCCAGCTAAAACTGGAGAAGTGTGAATTTTCAAACACTGTGTTTCTCATCTGAGTTATGTCACTGGTGGAAGGCACTTGGAGAAAGAACAGTAACCACCCCCACAACTACACCATGCCCCTGGTAGCAACAGCTGCTGGAGACCTGGCTAGACAGGCAGAGCTTCTGTCCTCCCGCATCCCATGACTCCTGACCTGGACCTCTTCCCTGAACCTACACATCCCCAGGCATTTCAATCTTAACATCTCACACTCTCTAATCCCCTCTTCCATCTTCCCAAACCACCACTTCACATAGTCTTGTCCTCAGCTAACACAGACTGTATTCTTCCGTTGCTTGAGATAAAAATCTTGGAGCAATCTTTGACTCCTCTTTTATGCTCATGCTCCACATTTAATTCATCAGAAAATCCTGTTGAATCTACCTTCAAAATATATTCAGAAACCATGACCTCCAATATCACCATTACAGTGCAGCTAACATCATCTCGTCTGGGTTATTGGGATGATTTCAGGCTCTTGCTCACTTATTTTAGCCTATTCGCAACACAGAAGCTAGAGATACCCTGATGACATGTAAATTAAGTAAGTTCACTCCCCTGCTCAAAACCTTTCATGTTAGTAAGCTTAAGTATGTTGTACTAACACACAAACCCTGAATTCTCAGTGGTATCAGGTATAGTGATTACTTCCACTTCTTCTCTTTTTGTAAACATTATTATAGCTATTCTAGGGTCTTTGTATTTCAATGTAAATTTTTAGATAAGTTTGTCTACATCAACAAAAAAAATTTCTACCCTTTTGATAGAAATTGGATTAAACCTATAAATCAATTGGAAAAGACTTGCTATCTTTGCTATGTTGAGTCTTTGGACTTATGAACATGGTATGTGTCTCCATTTATTTAAGTTCTCTAGTTTCTTTCATCAGTATTTTACAGTTTTCTGCATACAAGTTCAGTTCATGTTTTATTTGATTTACACCTACGTATTTCATTTTTTGAGAGATTAAAAATGAAATTGGGGCTTCCCTGGTGGCGCAGTGGTTGAGAGTCCGCCTGCCGATGCAGGGGACACGGGTTCGTTCCCCGGTCCGGGAAGATCCCACATGCCGCGGAGCGGCTGGGCCCGTGAACCATGGCCACTGAGCCTGCGCATCCGGAGCCTGTGCTCCGCAATGGGAGAGGCCACAGCAGTGAGAGGCCTGCGTACCGCAAAAAAAAAAAAAAGAAAGAAAGAAAAAAAGAAATTGTATTTTTAATTTCAGTGTCTATGTGCTCCTTACTAGTATATAGAAATACAATTTTTATAGGTTATCCTGCATCCTGAGAACTTAATGGAATCATGTCTTAGTTCCAGGAGAACTTTTATTTGCTTTTTTTAGGGGGGGTGTGGTGGTAGATTTCTGGAATTTTCTATGTAGATAATCATGCCATCTCTGCACACAGGGACGTTTCACTTCTTTCTTTCGGTTCTGTGTGACTTTTATTTCCATCTTACTTTAGTGTAGTGGCTAGAACTTCAAGTACTGTGTTGATTAAGAGTGATGAGAGACAACATCCTTGTCTTGTTCTTGATCTTAGGGGGAAACATTCAGTCTTGTAACATTAAGTATGATATTAGTTGTAAGTTTTTTTAAATGGCTTTTACAAAGTTGAGTCAATTTTCCTCTATTCTGAACTTGCTGAGAATTTTTATCATGAATGGGTGTGGCCAAATACATTTCTGCGTCAATTGATTCGATGACATGATTTTTCTTCTTTAATTTGTTGATATGGTAGATGACATTGATTTTTATTTTCTGAACTAGTCTCTTAGAGCTGAAAAAATTCCCACCTGATCAAGGTGTATAATATTTTTATACATTGATTGCTAATATTTTGTTGAGAATTTTTGCCTCTAAATTTATGAGATTTTAGCTTGTAGGCAGTCTTTCTCCCTCCCTCTCTCTCTTTCTCTTTCTCTCTCTCTCTCTCTCTCTCTCTCTCTCTCTCTCTCTCTCTCTCATAAAGCCTTTTTCTGGTTTTGTTATCAGGATAATACTATCTTCAGATAATGAATTGGAAATGTCCTTTTCTTCTGTTATCTAGAAGAGATTGTGCAAAATTGGTGTTAATTCTTTTAAAAATGTTTAATATAATTTTGAAATTAAGTCATGTGGGCTTCCCCTGATTTCTTTTTCAAGAGCTTTTAAATTACAGATTCAATTTCTTTAATGGTAACAAGAATATTCAGATTGCCTATTTAATCTTGATTGAATTTTGGTAATTTGTGGGTTTTGAGGAATTAGTCCATTTCTTCTAAATTTTCAGATTTATGAGTGTAAAGTTGTTTTAGTGTTCTCTTATTATCTTTTTAATGGCTGTAAAATCTACGATTATTTCCCTTATTACTTCCAAAAATTGGTGATTGTGTTTTCTCTCTTTTTATGTTTGTCAGTGTTGCTAGAGATATTTTACTGATGTTTTGAAGAGGCAGGATTTTGTTTCATTCATTCTGTTCATTCATTTTTCTATTATCCTACTTTCAACATTATTGATTTCTGCAGGTGTCTTTACTCTTTTCTTCCTTCTGCTTCTTTGAGTTTATTTCCTCCCTTTTCTTGATGGGGAATTTGTATTCTTAATTTAAGACCCTTTCTTTTTTATAATGTAAGTTCCTAGTACTATAAATGTTCTTCTCAGCACTGCTTTAGTTGCATTTCACATATCTATCTATCTATTTATTTAAATTTATTTATTTATTTTTGGCTGTGTTGGGTCTTCGTTTCTGTGCTAGGGCTTTCTCTAGTTGCGGTGAGCGGGGGCCACTCCTCATCGCGGTGCGTGGGCCTCTCACTGTTGCGGCCTCTCTTGCTGCAGAGCACAGGCTCCAGACGCGCAGGCTCAGTAGTTGTGGCTCACAGGCCTAGTTACTCCGCGGCATGTGGGATCTTCCCAGACCAGGGCTCAAACCTGTGTCCCCTGCACTGGCAGGCAGATTCTCAACCACTGTACCACCAGGGAAGCCCGCATTCCACATATTTTGATATGTTGTATTTTCATTTACATTCCATTCTATTGATATGTATTTATATTTCCTTTGAGACTTCCTTTTTGATCTATGGATTATTTATAAGTGTTTGTTTAATTTCCATGTGTATAAAGATTTTCCTGTTGTCTTTCTGTTATTGATTTCTACTTTGATTCCATTATGGTCAGAGAACACAATCATTATTATTTTAATTCTTTTAATTTTGTTGAGGATAGTTTTATGTCCCAGGATGTGGTTTATCTTGGGGAATATTCCATATACACTTGAATAAAAAGTGTATCTGCAGTTGTTGAGTGGTGTGTTCTATAGATTTCAACTGGATCCTGTTGATTGTGCTGTTTAGGTCTTCTCCATTGCTGATTTATAGTCTAATAGTTAGTAAGAAGGGAGTGTTGAAGTCTCCAACTATAATTGTGAATTTGTCTATTTCCCTTTTCAGTTCTATCAGTTTCTTGCTTCACACGTATTTTGTGTTTTTTGTTCTTTATATTCTGTTGTCAAACATATTCTGTCATTTGATTCATATACATTTAGGATTATTATGTCTTCCTGGTGAGTGATTATTTTATCATTATAAGTAATGTCCCTCTTTTCTCTAGTATTTGTCTTTGCTCTGAAATCTATTTTATCTGGTATTAATACAGTCATTCCCAGGTTTTTAAACTAATGCTTATATCTTTTCCCATTTTTTTACTTTCAGCCTACAAATGTCATTAAATTAGAAGCGAGTTTCTTTCTAATGGCATATAGTTGAGTCATATTTCTTTATATTCTATGGCAATTTTTGTCTTTTTTATTGCTGAATTTAGACTGCTTATATTTCAGATAATTATTGATCTCTCAGGGCTTAAGTCTGACACTGCATTATTTGTTTTCTGTATGTTTATTCTGTTTCTCATCCCTGTTTCCCTTGCTTTCCTGTGGATTATTGAACATTTTTTAGAATCTTGCTTGATTTATGTTTAGGGCTCTTTGCATAGTTTCCACAGTGGCTCTGGAATACAGAATTACAATATATATATGTGACTTACAGTTCACTGCTATCAACATTATATCACTTGGAATTAATTGTGAAAAACTGACTTCCATTTAGCACCATTTATTTTCTTCCCTTTATTTATTTATTTATTTAACATCTTTATTGGAGTATAATTTCTTTACAATGGTGTGTTAGTTTCTGCTTTATAACAAAGTGAATCGGCAATACATATACACATATCCCCATAATCTCTCCCTTCTTGTGTCTCCCTCCCACACTCCCTATCCCACCCCTCTAGGTGGACACAAAGCACCAACCTGATCTCCCTGTGCTATGCAGCTGCTTCCCACTAGCTATCTATTTTACATTTGGTAGTATATATATGTCCATGCCACTCTCTCACTTTGTCGCAGCTACCACTTCCCCCTCCCTGTGCCCTCAAGTCCTTCATTCTGTTTGCTAGTATTTTGTTGAGGATTTTTGCATCTATGTTAATCAGTGATATTGGCCTGTAGTTTTCTTTCTTTGTGACATCTTTGTCTGGTTTTGGTATCAGGGTGATGCTGGCCTCGTAGAATGAGTTTGGGAGTGCTCCTCCCTCTGCTATATTTTGGAAGAGTTTGAGAAGGGTAGGTGTTAGCTCTTCTCTAAATGTTTGATAGAATTCGCCTCTAAAGCCATCTGGTCCTGGGCTTTTGTTTGTTGGAAGATTGTTCATCAGAGTCTCAATATCAGTGCTTGTGTTTGGCCTGTTTATATTTTCTATTTCTTCTGGTTCAGTCTCAGAAGGTTGTGCTTTTCTAAGTATTTGTCCACTTCTTCCAGGTTGCCCATTTTATTGGCATATAGTTGCTTGTAGTAATCTCTCATGATCCTTTGTATTTCTGCAGTGTCAGTTTTTACTTGTCTATTTTCATTTCTAATTCTATTGATTTGAGTCTTCTTTGTTTTTTTTTTTAAGAAGATATTGGGAGTAGGAGTTTATTAATTAATTTATTTTTGCTGTGTTGGGTCTTCATTTCTGTGCGAGGGCTTTCTCCAGTTGCGGCAAGTGGGGGCCGCTCTTCACTGCGGTGCGCGGGCCTCTCACTGTTGCGGCCTCTCTTGTTGCGGAGCACATGCTCCAGACACGCAGGTTCAGTATTTGTGGCTCGTGGGCCCAGTTGCTCCATGGCATGTGGGATCCTCCCATACCAGGGCCCGAACCCGTGTCCCCTGCATTAGCAGGCAGACCATCAACCACTGCGCCACGAGAGAAGCCCTCCCTTTTTTTCTTGATGAGTCTGGCTAATGTTTTATCAATTTTGTTTATCTTCTCAAAGAACCAGCTTCTAGTTTTATTGATCTTTGCTATTGTTTCCTTCATTTCTTTTTCATTTATTTCTGATCTGATCTTTATGATTTCTTTCCTTATGCTAACTTTGGGGGGTTTTTTGTTGTTCTTTCTCTAATTGCTTTAGGGGTAAGGTTAGATTGTTTATTTGAGATGTTTCTTGTTTCTTGCAGTAGGATTGTATTGCTATAAACTTCCCTCTTAGAACTACTTTTGCTGTATCCCATAGTTTTTGGGTCATCGTGTTTTCATTGTCATTTGTTTCTAGGTATTTTTTGATTTCCTCTTTGATTTCTTCAGTGATCTCTTGGTTATTCAGTACTGTATTGTTTAGCCTCCATGTGTTTGTATTTTCTTAGCTTTAAGTTTTTTTTTTTTTTAGTTTTCATTATTTTATGTGACTTGGCATGGATTTCTTTGGGTTTATTCTGTTTTAGGTTATTATGCTTCTTGAACCTATAAATTTGGATGGATGGATGCCTTAAATCCTTGTCAGGTAATGGGACTTAGATAAAAGTGCCCATCCAACTGAAAGAAACTAGAAATTATCCTAGACATTTCTCTCCTTATCACCAACATGCAACATGTCACCAAGTCTTGTTGAATTTTATTATAAATGTATGGATGTAATGTAGTGTTTTTATATCTATTTTCTGTTGTCTCATCTCTCTTCTGCTTTGCTTGGGTCATTGTAATTTCTCTCCTGGTGAACTCCAAGACCCCCTTCTTATCTCTGAGCCTCCAATTCTGCTCCGCCTCCATGCACCCTCTATATTGCCTCCTTGGTAATCTTCCTAAAGTTTGCACAAGGCCTTTCATCTGTGCACAGCAACCATAAGTGTAAAAATAGCAAGAGTTTACTCTTGGACTGCTACTGAACACTTCAAAAGTCCAAATAGAAATACATAAGAAGTGCCAACCACACACCAAATTTCAAAGACTTGGTACAAAAAAAGGAAATAAAGTACCTCACTAATAATTTTATATTGACTATATATTGAAATAATAGTATTTTGAATATACTGTAATTAAAGAAAATACATTGTTAAAATTAATTTACCTGTTTAGTTTTATTTTTTATGTGATATAAGAAAAATTTTAATTACACAGAGGTCTGTATTCTATTTCACTTTCTATTCATTATATTTCTATTGGATACTACTTACATCTCTACTGCTCTAGATTATAAGGCCCTTCCTTTTTCTCTAATCTGGTCTCTGCCATTCTCCTACAGAATTCTGAATTCTAGTTTTGCTGAACCTCTGGAAGTTCCTCACACAATGTGATTTAAGTAAGTTCCTTAATATTTCTGAGTCTCTTTCCTCATTTGAAAATTGAGCATAATAATAAAACCTTCCTCACACGGTATTTTAAAATTTTTATTTGTTTAATTTATTTACTTTTGGCTGTTGGGTCTTTGTTGCTGTGTGCGGGCTTTCTCTAGTTGTGGCAAGTGGGGGCTACCCTTCGTTGAGGTGTGCAGGCTTCTCATTGCAGTGGCTTCTCTTGTTGCAGAGCATGGGCTTTAGGCACGTGGGCTTCAGTAGTTGTGGCTTACAGGCTTTAGAGTGCACTCTCAGTAGTTGTGGCACACGGGCTTGGTTGCTCCATGGCATGTGGGATCATCCCAGACCAGGGCTTGAACCCATGTCCCCTGCATTGGCAGGTGGATTCTTAACCACTGCACCACCAGGGAAGCCCCCTCACAGTGTATTTATAAGGATTAAATTAGATTGTGCATGTAAAAAACCTTAAGGAGTTTCCAGCTTCAGCACTCAACAAATATTAGCTATAAGTGTCATTAAAAATGGAACTCCCAAGTTCCAGTTCCTGCATAGCAGGGTAAGGAACTCTGTAGAATGGCTTTCCAATGAAATAAGCATAACTGGTAAAAATTAATTTTAGAAAAAGTTTAAGTGTGTGGAGGACTTCAGTTTTAGGTCTAACATCTAACAAACTTGGAAAGAGTCACTCTTACCCTTGCCACAAGAAAAATCTGAACAATTTGAAAATCAATGACTTTTCCTGGAACCAGCAGAGAACTGCAATCACAGGGCAAACCATCGCCCAAATCTGAAGAGACGGGAGAACATAGAGAGCCACAGCTGAGGTCTGCTTACCTGGAGCAGAAGCCACTGGAGCCATAAACTTGTAGGAATGCTCAAAGGGTAATTCTGACAAGTTGCTGGAGACTACGTGTAGTAGTCAGGGTTCTCCAGAGAAACAGAACCAATAGGACGCATATATGTAGATATGCATACACATGTATAATACAGAGAGAGAGTAATTTTAAATAATCAGCTCATTCAGTTGTGGAGACTGGCAAATCCAAAACCTACAAGGCAAGGCTGTAGGCTATAACTCAAGGGAAGAGTTTACGTTGTAGTCTCAAGTCCAAAGGCCACCTGGAGGCAGAAATCCTTCTTGCTCAGGGAGGTCTACCTTTTCTCTTAAGGCCTTCAACTGATTGGGTGAGGCCCACTCACACCACAGAGGATAATTTGCTATACTCAAAGTTTGTCAATTTAAATGTTAATCTCATCTAGAAAAAAAAAACCTTCATATCAACATCTAGATGGGTGTTTGACCAAATAACTTGTCACTACCGCCTAACCAAGTCATTCCATAAAATGAACCATTATACTAAGTACAGGATAGTCTGGGAGTGAGACCCTTCAGGAGTCCCAGGCTTAGGGAAGTCACCACACATTCGTGTGTTACCTCCAGGAATTTCACCAGGTTCTCATTGCAAGAATCAAGGGAGAGCCTCTCAATGCTCTAGTGAGGCAGGAAAAACAATCTTTGGGATATACACCCCAGGTGGGGTGATCTTTCCAAGAAGAGCCTACTCTCCAAGGAAAAGGTCTTACCAGAGCCTTGTGTGACCTGGGAAAGGCCCCTCCAGCCTCCCGATCTCCTGTCAGGGGGTGGAAGACCCCAGGGTGACTCATGTCTCAGCACTACTGCTGGGCCTGTGGGTATCTCTATGCTTTTTAAAAGATAAACAGCAATACTTAAGATTTCAAGGATCAAATATAATCGAGATAACACTGATCTTCCTATGAGTTTCAATCACCCAACTGTGTAAATTTAGAAGAAGCCTGACACTTGACACTGGAGCAGAACTCTGGCTGTCCCTCTGCTGAGACCTGCAATGCTCACTTTGGCCCCAAGCCACCTCTGAACAACTGGAGGGCCCCCTGGTCACCTCTGCCTTTCATCTCCTCTGCCTCACTCCCCTGCCAGAGAATCCTTTTATTATGTTAAACTGGGATGTCGGTACTGGAATTAGAAAGGAAACTACCAGCTGCCTTTTCCTCCAGGAAGCACTAATTAGCCAGCAGCCAGGGTCTCAGGTGACAATGGGATGCATGCGGGCTAATTACCAGCTAGCTGCCTCTGCACCCGGGTGGCTCAGGCGGCAGCACCTGCACTTCAGGGCTGAGATATTCTTAGGATCTGGAATTTCCTCCTGGCCCTTATCTTGCTTTTGATATCTTCATCTCACATCTCCTTTTGCAATAGCTTTCCCACTGGTCTCTGATTTCTAGGCAAACCATCTTGCACAAAACAGCCAAATTCATCACTTTAAACACAGGCTCAATCATATCATTTCCCATCCCCAGTTTGTCAGCATAATCCCTGTGCTACATGTAAATTACAGTCCAGCGCTGAAGGCTTTATATAAAGGGACCAAGCCCACCTTTCCAGCCTCCTGTCAGCCACTACCTTCCTCAGCCCTACCCTAACTGGCACTTTCACCTCTAACGTGCTCACAATAATCACCATGGGAGCTTTAAAGACAGAAACACAAACTGTACCCAGACTAATAAAGAATCTCGAGGTGTGGGGAAAGGGTATTGGTAGCATTCTAAAAGCTGCCCTGGGGACCCCACTGCTCAGCCAGGGTGGAGGACTCTAGGGCAGGCAGAAGTTCAGGAGGGGGCTAGAATCAGTCTTGTGGGTAGGTCTGTGGAAGGTGTGTATCCTTCCAGCCAAAGCCTGCAGCACAGCCCTGTCTTTCCCTCATGACCATGACAAGTTAAGACCTACATCTTCCCTTCAACTCTGACCACACAGATGGGATCTGACATCCTGCTTCCCTCTTTCTAGATTCATCTGTTGAGTGTGAGGGCTCATTACTGTAAAGTGTGTTCTGCCCAGGCCAGGTCCTGGTTTATTACACCCTTTGGACACTGTCTACACTGAAGTCCAACCTGCAGCCTCCACTTTCCTCCACCTGACCCAGCTCCTACTTCCTCTCTGCTCAGAAGTCCTCTTAGCTGAGTCTGTTGCATGAAAATGCTTATAACAGGAGCTAAAATGGAAATTTTCTCAGGCAGCAAGACACAGTTGAAGTGTGATGGCAAAGTGATGTGTCAGACCACCTGGTGCAAAATTTACAAAAGAAAAAGATCTTCTTACAGGTTTCACACTCTCATCCTTTAGAGACACACACAGAGAGAGAGAGAGAGAGAGAGAGAGAGAGCAGGAGCAGGGGGACGGGGGGTGGTGGTGGTGGTGGTGGTGGTGGTGGTGGTGGTGGTGGTGGTGGTGGTGATCTTCCTGATGTGAGCATGGCTGCCACATGCAGGATCCACACCCCTTACCACACACGTGGAGGTATCTGTGGCTCTCTACTTTATGTCGCAGAGCTAGAGAGAGGCCTTCTAAGAACTCTCTGCAAGTCTTGCAAGTCTTGGTTTGGGAGATGCTACTACTGTGTTTGATGCTCTGGGCGCCCTAGAGGCTGAGGCAGCCTCTGACAGCTCTGGTGGCCTTGGTCCACCCACCTTGGTCCAGTCTGTCAGGAGCAGATGCCAATGTGTCTTCTGGACAAGAGAGGGGAGCTGGAGCCACTCCAGAGATGGCTGGGAGGGGTGATGGCAGGGATGAAGAAACACAGCACCCCAGGAATGCAATACTGTGACTGTTGTAGAAATTGCAGGTAAAGAGGTCCCCAGGCATGGGAATCTCTCAAGAAAAACCCCTGGAAGAAAAGAGTTGGCTTCCACTATTTGTGGGTCCTCTTCCCTGTCTGGCCAACTGGTCCCTTCCTGGTCTCTCCGGCTGCAATGGCTGCTGGCCCAGGCCAGCATTCTTCTTTCCAAAGCCTTCTACTGGGCCAGAAACACATTTATTCAAAACCACAATCTGTCCAAAATTAAACAGAAGAGAGCAGTCATCCAAACTAAAAGAAGGAGAAGGCAAGGGGGAAAAGAAGCACAATTCCTCTATCTCCTGGCACTGCCCCCCATCCTATGTGCCCTGGTAGGGTCGCTGACCACTGGTGAAGGGAGGGGAGGGGTCCTGCTGTTGAGGCTTCAGCTGCAGGTTGATGCCTTGCACGGTGCTCCTCGTTGATGAACCAGGCAGGGCTGCCACCACCTGAGATGCACGGTAAAGTCAGGGCCTGCCCACCTTCTCAGGATGACTCAGAAAGAGGCTACCTCTGCGGGATAAATCTCAAAGGGATGGTGGATGCCTCCTCCTCTTCCTTCTCTGTCTCTCAAATCCCAAGTATGCTTGTCTACCACCTCAATGACAGGCCCTTCAGGAAGTTGCCTCCTCATTGCAAAGCCTTGCTTCATTGCTTTTCACTCCTCAAAGTGCTTTTACTTTTTACCTTTTTTGTTTTGCACTCCTGTACTGCCTGGTACCTACATCAGTGTCTTATTTCCCCTGTTACCCTCCCATCTAGACAGAGACTGGAGCACTGACCGGCAGGAACAGCGTCAGGTAGCATTTATTCTGCACCCACCCCGCACCGGGCACTGTGCTAAGCTCCCCACCCACCTTGTTGCTGGATTCCCCAAACCTCTGAGGTCAGCTTGTACTGGAGCCATTTTACAGATGAGAAAGCTGAGGCTTACAGAGGTGTATAACCCCAGGACATAGGACAGCCAAGATTCTGACGAATGTTTTGCTTATTGAAGCACCTGGCAAATTGTGGGGCTCAGTGAAGATTTGGTTAGTGAATAACTATTGTCTGGCTCTCGATCTACACCATTTAAGTGAACATGCAGAAGCCTCTTATAGTCCCGAATGGTTGTATCCTTTTTAAAAATAAGCAACCAGGAATTTCCTGGTGGTCCAATGGTAAAGAATCCACCTCACAAGATCCCACATGCCACAGGGCAACTAAACCGGCGTGCCTCAACTATTGAGCTCCCGTGCCTCAACTAGAGAGCCTGTGTGATGCAAACTATAGAGCCCACATGCCCTGGAACCTGTGAGCCACAACTAAATAGAGAAAACCCACATGCCACAACTAGAGAGAAGCCCGCGCATTGCAACAAAGAGCCCGCACGCTGCAACAAAACATCCCGCAGGCCTCAATGAAGATCCTGTGGGCTGCGACTAAGACCTGGCGCAGCCAAAAATAAATAAAAACAAAAACAAAACAAAACTAAAAAGACTATGCAAACATTTCCTACGCTACTTGTTGTGGATATGACTTCAGGGTTTTTTTTAATTAAATTAAATTAAAAATAAATAAATAAAAATAAGCAACCATTTAAATTTATTTCTGAGCCACATCTATCACTTTATCAGAAATCAACTAAACTGAGGTTATTATGCCCCCTCTTTCAAAAACTTAGTTTTAATTTCTTTACAATGTTGGTTTGCGGTTAACAGTATGGTTTTTCTCTGAAGAATTTTTTAACCATTTCTGACAAGGTGGATGAAACACTGCCTTTTAAATTTAAACATGCAGAAAGGTCCTCTGGAAATCTTGCAGGTTCTGACTCAGTGAGTCAGGGGTGGGGCCTGACATTTGGCATTTCCTACAAGCTCCCAGGTGATGCCAGAGCTGTTGGTCTGAGGAACACTCTTTGAGAAGCAAGAGATTGAACTTGACCTAGAGTTTGACTCACTCTATTTATAGAAATAAAGTATAAATCCTATGATCCTTACTTCCAACTGAGGAGGGCTGTCTAGCCCTAGGCAAAGACGACTGCTATGAGTTGAACTCTGTCCCCCAAGAATTCATATGTTGAAGTCTTAACCCCCTGGTACCTCAGGAAGTGGCTTAATTTGGAAAATGGTCATCGCAGATGTGATCAGTTAAGAGCAGCTCTTAATTAAGGTCAAACTGGAGTAAGGTGGGCCCCAGCTCACTGTGACTGGTGTCCTTATAAAAAAGAGAAATTGGACACAGAGATAGACATGCATGCAGGGAGCATGAAGATGAAGGCACAGAAGGGGGGATGCTGCTACAAGCCAAGGGATGCCCAAGATGGCCAGCAAACCACCAGCAGCTGGGAGAGGCTAGGAAGAGTCTCCTTCATGACCCCCAGATGGAACCAACCCTTGACTTCAGACTTCTGGCTTCCAGACTGTA
Organism: Grampus griseus; assembly: GCF_964374135.1. Lineage (NCBI taxonomy): Eukaryota > Metazoa > Chordata > Mammalia > Artiodactyla > Delphinidae > Grampus > Grampus griseus. The sequence goes on from NC_139018.1 coordinate 123,868,230, forward strand.
GTCTTCTGAGCCACTGAGTTTATGATCTTTTGTTATGGCAGCCCTGGGAAACTCATACGAGAATGATGCATTTTCACACTACAGCATTGCAAAACTCCCCCATGAAAAGGAGAATGGTGGTCTCCCTGCCTCACTTCATTAATTAGAAGCTTAGTGTAAGGAGCTGGGGCATGCTTGACTTTTAAATGGCAGGTAATATGTGGAGCGTTACTCACTATTCCTTAATTAATACTTGCCTTGTCACTTCCTTTAATTACCTTTACTTGGCTTGGCTCCCTTACAGACCTGTCACCAGAATTTCTTGGCCAGCAGTATCTTCTTTCTCTTCTTTCACCTGCTCCTTTCCTTACCTGCACCCTTCCTCACCTATGGCTCAAAGACTTCTCCCCAAGGAGCCAAAGTCTCCTTGGCTGTGTGTGTGCATTTTCACTTGGTTTACACTGTGTCATGTTCATCAGAGTCCCTGGGGGCTGTCTCATCTCTGATACATATGTGAGTGAAAAGATACTGTCTGCCATATCAGTAAACAAAGGATGTTGTGGCCATCAAGCCATCATATTATAGCCACCCTGATGGTGAGACCTGAGGAAGCTCACGATGGAAAGAGGATGCCCATCATCAAGCCCTCAGTCACTGCAGCCACCACTGATGGTGCACCCTTAAGAGACTCAGGATGAGAAAGAACAGGATACTGGCCCCAGAGAGCCAAGGTACATATCAAAGGAATGATTTCAATGAGCCCAGACTCTTGCATATGCCCATATATAGAAAAGTGCTAAATTTCTTAACATGAGATGTCTGGTTTCCTTTAATTAACAGTAATCTTTTGATGTTCTGACTACCTGGTCTTTTTGCAAAAACTCCTATAAATCCTGGCTCCTCCCTTACCTCTTTGGAGCAGTCCCTCAGAGCTAAGAGGCTGCATCCCAGGCTTATGTCCTCAGTTTTGTCCGCCAAAAAGAACTTTTAGGTTGTGCACTTCTTTCAGTCAACAGATACAATTCTGAAGATGACCCCCAAGATTTTGTTTCCTGGTTATTCAGATGCTAATCTAGGGGCTTCTGCAAAAGGATTTCTTAGATGTAATTATTATCCCAAGTTGGTTGACTTTAAAGTTGATAAGGATGTTACGTGGTGGGGCAGCAGTCAGGCAGGCAAGCTTTTTTTTCTTTTTTTAATTTATTAATTAATTTATTTTTGGCTGTGTTGGGTCTTCGTTTCCATGCAAGGGCTTTCTCTAGTTGTGGCGAGCGGGGGGCCACTCTTCATCACGGTGTGCGGGCCTCTCACTGTCACAGCCTCTCTTGTTGGCAGAGCACAAGCTCCAGACACGTGGGCTCAGTAGTTGTGGCTCACGGGCCTAGTTGCTCTGGGGCATGTGGGATCTTCCCAGACCAGGGCTCGAACCCGTGTCCCCTGCATTGGCAGGCAGATTCTCAACCACTGCGCCACCAGGAAAGCCCCAGGCAAGCTTTTTAAAAGCAGAGTTTTTTCAATCTGGGTGCAGAAGAGAAAATCAGTTTTCAAGCATGAGAAGGATTTCACACACCATTGGTGGCTTGAAGATGTGGAGGGCATTGCACATGTCTAAGAGTGTGGGCAGCCTCTTGCAGCTGAGAGCAGTCCCTGACTGACAGGTCAAAAGGAAATGGGGACCTCAATCCTGCAACCACTAGGAACTAACTTCTGCTACCAACTTGGACGATCTGAGAAGCAGATTCTCCCCAGTCTCCAGATAAGAGTCCTGTCCAGATAACACCTTGATTTAGATTTGTGAGACCCAGAGCAGAGAACTCAGATGAGCCCTCTTGAACTTTTGCCCTACAGAATTCTGAGGTAAGGAGTGGTATTGTTTTAAGTTGCTACATCAGTGGTTATTTGTTACAAAGCAATAGATAACTAATACACTCTCCAACCTAACAGAGTCTTGAAGGTCATTGCTTGTTTCCTCCCCCCTCCCCCAACCTAACTGCACAGGAAGAGTGCTGAGCCCCAGGTAGGACCTTTTGGATGACTGACCAGGGCATCTTGGTAATCTCATGTTCCACTTGTGCTATGGGAACTAGGTTGCTATGGTTTTTCTGAGTTTGCTGTTGAAAACCTACCATACAGCCAGACTCCCACAATGCTTCCTGCAACAGGATCTCCCATCAGTTGAAAATAAGTGAGACACTGTGAACAACTGTAACATAGAAATTGCTCTGCTCCAGTCAAATTAAATGACTTTAATAATTAACATCAAGTCCTGGATATGAAAATAAACCTGAGTGGAAGAAAAATAGTGACAGAAGAAAACGACCTTCCTGTTGCTGAAGCCAAAGCTCATCCACTGATTTTTATTTGGCTATACATTCCCTCCAGTAAAATGAGTGTTAGTGTGTTGACACAGGCATCAGTGCAAAACAGACTTGCTCAGTCCACCCCTGCCTCCACCCCTGCCTCCCTGCCCTGATTCACAATGAGTCCTGCCTCCACCCTGCCTCCCTGCCCTGATTCACAATGAGTCAGGCAAGCTCCCACCTCTGTTAAGAGGCACAGTGTCCAGGGCTTCAGGTGGCAGCTGGGTTGTACCCTAGGTTGTGCACTGCTACCTGCAGACCTGAGGGTGCTCATCTCCAAGTCCTGTCCACCCGCCCCAGCTGGCAGCAGGTGCTGTTCTCCCTGCCTCACCTTTCCTGCATCCCCTCCCTTGTTAGCATCTTCTTTCTCATCCACTGCCCCTGCCCTTTCTAGACTTAACCAAGTCTCTCTGCAGGCATGCTTCTGAGAACATGGGACAGTCACCAGACTTTACATTGCTTTGATTGCTCAGGGGACTGGGAGAGTGAATGGCTCTGGAGGGACCAGGGGAGCCCAGGGGACTCACACAGCCACCAGCTGCCAGGACTGACTCACCACAGGGATATGTAACAGAAGCCCACCCTCACCCACACTGCCACTATGAGCAAGTCAGGACTTTACCTCTTTGAACACCAGGTTATCCACCTTTAAAACTGGCGGAATACTAGTACCCACTTCACAGACCTGTTGCCAGAGTTTGAAAAAAAGAACGCAAGTAAGTGGATTCGAATTGTATCGTATGATGGGTATATGGTCGGTTCTGAGCAAGCATCGGTTATTTCAACATATCACATAAAAGTAATGTGACTTCGCTTTGTAAATTAAAAAATTTTTCCCCTGAACCACTATCCCTTTTTTGTCTGATTTTATTTGGATTATTTTGATAGCGGTGAACTGGGAGGGCCCCTGGGTATAGGGTCAGAAATACTAGAAAGAAGCCTCAGTGTGGCCTTTTGCTATTTGTATAACTTGGGGAAATCCCTTCTCCTCCCACCTGGTTCTCTCCGACCCCTCCCCCCTGTGTAAGGGACTTGACACCATGATGCCCGGGAGAGCAGCCTTTACCCTGCAGTGGGCTGCTGTAAGCCAGCTTTCAGGTGCTGGCCTCGTTGCCTATACAGAGGAGGTGAGGCACCCGGCTGGGTCACAATGCCTCAGGGAGGAGCTGACATCATGTTCTGCATGGCTCCTGAGTAGAGACCTCTGGTCTGTTGTTGCTGTTTTGTTTGTAATTACCTTGGCATGCCGTTGCATGAAGGGAGGTGGCAACTTTCTAAAAGCTGCAAACATTCTAAAAACACGAGAGGAGGGGTTTCTTTCCAGTTGTTAGTCTATTACCTTCTCAGCCTTTATTGAATTCAGGGATTTTAAAAGCAAGACAGGCTGTCCGACTCCCTCGGATCCTCCTAAGGAGAAAGGCACTCAGCATTTTCTCTCCTCCATCAGCTCGGAATGGCTTGCTGCCAAACTCCAGCCCCAGCAGCGTAAAAGTTGCTCTAACAAGTTAGTGGTATTCTGAGCTGCAAAGTCCAGAAGTCACTTTCCAGTCTTTATGACATTTAACTTCTTTGCAGCATTTGGTCTTTCAATGCTCCCTCTCAGAACTTCTCACCTCACCTCACTTGAGAGCATCCTCTCTTGTCTTTCTCCCTTCTTTGTTCTCTGTGAGGCCGCAGGGCTAGTCCTGGCTCTCCATATGCAATGGTTCCCTTTTCAGTAATTTTGCTAGCCAGCTGATGTCACACTGGTACTTGAAACCAGCTCAGGTGTGGGTATTTATACCATGGAAATTGTCAAAAACTACAATTCGGGACCTTTTCTTTTCCTTTCCAGTAAAGCTGGTGTTAAACTGTTGGTAGTTAAGGGCTCATCTTGCTCTGCCCACATCTTAAACACTGCGGTTCCTTAACATTTTTGTCTTCAGGTCATTTTCTTTTCTGTGCTCTACCATGATTGATTTATTCTGCACTGCACGTTCTGTATACTTCTGCATGTGAATGACTCCCATGCCTACCTTACTTTTCTTTCATCTCCAGTCTTACATAGCAAACAGACTACTGTCCAATTATCCTCTAGTGCGGAATGTCCAAACCCAGTGTACAGATCCATGTGGGCAAGCCTGCCCAGGCCCGGCTTCTCTGCTCGGGAACGATGCCCTGTCTTCAGGAAGCCTGTCTCCTCACATCCTCCACAGCTCTCATCCCACTTCCCAAAGAGCTTCTGAAACTCTCCACTTCTCTCCGTCTACACTGTAGACCACCTAGTTCAAGCCACCATCATCTCTCACCCACACCCACCTCCTGACAAGCCGTTTGTATCCACTCTTGTCTGACGCTCATTATTTCTCCATATGGTAGAAAGATGAAATGTTTGACCCTGCAAACCACGGTCTTCCTGTTTAAATTCTTCTGATGGCGTCTGTGGTCCTTAGAAGGAGAAACCCTTAGCAGATTTATGCAGCCCCCCTCCAGCCTCGTCTGCATCAGCCCCTCCCCTCTCTCCCCAGCAGAGTCCCAGCCTCTGTCTCTCCCTGCCTTGGGGGAAGACTGCTACCTCTGTTGGAGCCCCGTCCTCTGCATCCACGTGGGCACCCCTTTCACTGGTGGGCACTGCTCACTCTTCATTCTCAGCCTAACTGCTCCACCCTTGGGGCACCTTCCCCTCCTCCCTTGGTCACAGAAGTCCTGGCTCCACTGCCAGTAGTGCCCAGATCTTCTCTTTTGTGATACTCATCACCTCTCCTTGACTATTGCCCATCTGATTTCCAGAAGGTGGAGACTGTTCTGCACTCACACCGGTGCCAACACTCGGACCCGGCTCCACATCTTGCCTAGTCATTAAAATCACAGCTTCTCTAACCCATTGCTTTTTTTTTTCCAGGAGCACCTCTGTTGGGTCAGGCCTTTCTGGATTTTGTATCAGGCTGATAGCTGCTTTTATACCTTCAATCATTCTGTCATCCAGACCATTTTCTGCATGGTTTCCATAGTGCTAAAGTGCAAGACTGAATACGTCATTCCTCTGCTGAAGTTTCCCGTGATGAAAACCATGGTTCCTCGGCACAGCAGAGGGTGGCTTGCAGCCTGGCACTTGCCCTCAAGCACCGTGTTCCATCACAGCATTCATCACACCCACCCCAACATCTCACCTTCACCACACTTTGGTTTTCAGGTGTCATGTCCTCCAGGACAATGTCACCTGTCCTCAAAGTCAAAGACCCTGTCCTGGTGCCCCCAGTACCTGGGCATACTTCCAAAGGACACTTAACCTCCACCTTGGAAATATTAGTTTGCTGATGGCCTGAAGGCAAGATCCTCGCTTTGTGCATCTTATGTCCATCTATGTCCCCAACCATGGATGCAGTGACAGGTGCAGAGTCAGATGCTCAAGGCAAGTTGTTGGCTGATTGCAGTAAATTAACAAAGGACTTGTGTGCACAGGACTGTCTACTGCTCCTTAAAGAAAGCAAAAAGCTCTTATGTTACCCTTTCAACAGTATCCTGCTCTTCAGCTCCATTGTATGATATCAGTGGGACCACGTCTACAGAAACTTCACAAAACCAGGTTCCCTGACAGTCATGAAAGGACCCAGCCCTCCTTGTTTCAGTGTCACCTGTGAGAAGTGTACTTTAAATTAGCCTGGTGTATAATTATGGCATTTTCCCTCAGCTCATGTCAATGCTTCGTTTTCTTATTGAAATGTGATTACTAAGTAGAAATATAAAAAATCTTCCTAGTTGCTTGCTGCTGTGAGGCCAAGGTGCTGTTTTTCTTGCTGTATTGACAGCAATTATTCCATCTGATTTTGCCTTCAGAAAGAGTCTCAGGACACAGAGGCCTGAATTTCCAAGTGTGCCAGTTCACTATGGTTTCCCCAACTCAGGCCACCTCCTCCCTTATATTTACTTTTATATTTTCTCTCATTTCAAAAATATTTTGAAGAATATTGATCCTAGAAATCTGGGTTTGTCATGGCACTATAAAGCAATTTTAAAGTCTATACTTCATTCAGATTTCCTTAGTTTTCACTTTTTCTCCTTTTTCTGTGCCAGGGCCCTATGCATGGTCCCACATTCCATTTAGTCATCATGTCTCTTTAGGCTCCTCTTGGCTATAAGAGATTCTCAGATCCTCCTTGTTTTTGATGACCTTGACCATTTTGAGGAGTACTGGTCAGGTATTTTGTAGAATGTCCTTCAGTTTGGATTTGTGTCATGCTTTTCTCATGGTTACGCTGAGTTTGTGGGGTTTTGGGAGTTGCCATGCCCATCACATCACATCAAGGGCACACATGGTCCACATGACTCATCCCTGCTGAACTGGCTGAGGTCATGTTGACCAGGTTTCCCCACTTTAGATTTACTCTTCTTCCCCCTTTTCATGCTCTGTACTGTGGAAGGACGTCACCTAGAAAGGAAGTCCATGCTTAAGGGCTGGGGACTTAAGCCAGTCACCTCTTTGTGGGCAGAATAGCTACATAAATTATCTAGAATTCTTTTGCATAGACATTTGTCTACTCCCACTTCTCATATATGTATCAGTATGGAATCATGGATATTTACTTTATGCTCTGGATTATAGTCCAGTATGATGTCATTAATTTTGTTGCCCAATTCTTTCAGCTTTGACCAGTGTCCCCTTGACAAACCCATCGTTTGGTTTGCTGAGCACTACAAGATTCCCAGCCTCATCTTATGCCCCAACCCTGGAATCGGCCACCTCTCCAAGAGGCCTGGTTCTCCTTAACCAGAGGATGATAAGAGAAACCAGTCTCTGGGCACTGAGTGTACTTGTTGCTACTGGGGTGAAGAATTTGAAGGAATGTTGTTCCATTCATAACATACGCAGGACCATATGATCCTGCAATCTCACTCCCAGACATAAATCTGGAGAAAATTCTAATTCAAAAAGATACATGCACCCCAATGCTCATAGCAGCTCTATTTACAATAGCCAAGACATAGAAGCAACCTAAGTGTCCATCAACAGATGAACAGATAAAGAAGATGCAGTGTATATACACAGTGGAATATTACCCAGTCATAAAAAAGAATGAAATAATGCCATTTGCAGCAACATGGATGCACCTAGAGATTGTCATACTAAGTGAAATAAGCCAGACAGAGAAAGACAGATATCATAAGATATTTCTTATATGTGGAATCTTTAAAAATGATACAAATGAACTTATTTACAAAACAGAAATAGACTTAGACATAGAAAACAAACTTATGGTTACCAAAGGGGAAAGGCGAGGAGGGATAAATTAGTAGGTTGGGATTAACAGATACACACTACTATATTTAAAATAGGTAACCAACAAGGACCTATTGTATAGCACAGGGAAATATATTCAATATCTTGTAATAACTTATAATGGAAAAGAATCTGAAAAATAATATATATTATATATATATCTGAATCACTTTGCTGTACACCTGAAACTAACACATTGTAAATTAACTATACTTCAATTCAAAATGGTTTAAAAACTTAAAAATTAATATTAAAAATGTATATATATGCAAGAATGTTGTTCCATTCAAAATATGTTAAGAATATTCTCCCAAATACTATTTGTTCTCAATAAAATCAAACTATAAAAGATGTATTTATCATAAGTCTTTTAGATTTTATTAGGTTTTCCAACATTACCACTTTTTTTTTCTCTTGTTTTGCAAATTAATATTACTATCCTCTTCTTCTAAGCACGCACATGAAATTCCAAAGGCATAGCTGAAGTCTAACTTTTGTTTTACCAGTTTCAGTCTTATCTCCTTTTCTTATTTATCACCCAATCTAAAAGAGATTCAGTATATCCCTTCTAACATCAGCTTAGTGATTATTTTATTTTCCTTTATTTGAGCTGATTCTAGTCTGACCCAGGCTTTCTTGTCCAGCAGCTAGAACTTCAGGACGTAAGAGGCATCATGACTTTGCACATGGGTAAGGTAATGCGTTCTGGATTGTGTCCAGTCCAATCAAAACATTTGGCTGACCTTTCTGGTAGGAGCAGCACATTTAAGCAATGTCTTCAGTAAATGGTCTATAGTGAATCTCAGGTCCATTTCCTGGATCACCGCTAAAAGTTCAGAGCTCAGAATCTTATGAAAATAGCTTAAGCTTCTTTTTCTTTTTCTAGATGTGTTATTTTGCTCTTGCTCACATTATATTTCATCTGCCACTTTCCTGCAGGCTTGCTAGACTGAATTACTTCCAAGATTGAATTTAATCATTGGCTATACCTGAAATGATGCTATGTGAGCTGTATCAGAAATAGACCTGCTAAATATGAGAATTTGCTTTTCTAAATTAGAGAATCACTTTATACTTGTACATTTATCAATGAGTGAGGGTTGAAATGTCATGAGAATGTAAGTGTACCCTGATTCTTAAGCTCATGATGATTGCACAAAATGCTGAAAGTACCAGCAGTTTCTCAGAAGGGGTTTCTGGCATATTCTGGCATCTTTTATTCAGGATGCATGAGGCCAATGGATAGGAGAAAGTTGCAGAAAAGGAAGATGCCAACTTCACCCATTTATGGTGAGTTTCTGTGCAACACGGGGGAGGATTTACCCAGGTATGTATCATCCTTCTCCTGTAATTTTAAGTCAAGAGATTAATTCAACAAATGCTAATTGAACATCTATTCTATGCCACACGTGTACTGGGGTTGGGCAGTCGAGGGGGCAGAACTCCTTCCCCAGTGCTAGTCCCTTGTGTTTGTCCCTGTGCTTCCTCAGGACTGAGGGCCAGCTTGAGAATCTTCACCTGGTTTAGAGCATCTGCTCTGAATAAATGAAGGGGAGATGAATTTATCCAGCCTGGCTACATCGCGAGTGAGTGAATCTCAAATTTCTTATCTGTAGCCTTGAATATCACTACAATTCTGTTAGAAGTATTTATTTATTATTATGTTTTACTTTTACCATCAGTTACCACTTGTCTCACTTTCTCATTGAAATATATCCCACATGAAATCATTAACTGCACATTCAAAAGTGCCATCTATGTTGGACGTAAGCCCGCTGAGGTGGTATTTTAAATTCTTCCATTTCATGCCAGACACGACAGCCTTGAAGGAAAGCAAGTGATTACCATGACATTCAAAGATAGAACTCTGAATGCCACAAGCAGAATGTCACCGCTTTCAGTCATAGCTGTAAGCTGTTTGGGTAATGTGCATTTCTTAATCATGATTAAGGGATGTAAAACATAACTACATTTTTAATTGTCAAATTAAACCTTATATATTTCAGGCATCAAAAAAAAAACACCCCACACCCTAATTCTCAGTCCTTCTAGAGCAGGTTCTAACAAGATGGATATGGGTCTTGGGTCTGTGCAATGGGTTAACCCTGGGACCACAAGGCTTACTCCTTCCCTGCCCAGTGAGTTGGATGCGTTTGCTTGCAAAGTGAGCTCAGAGTGCTGGAGAAAGTCAAGTCTAATTAAGAGAGCTTCACCAGGATATCAAGTCATGGTCCAGGAACATGCTAGTACCAACTTGGCCACAAGAGGCAGGGCTTTTCAACAAGTTCTTGCTCCCAGCCCAAGGCAGAGTTCTGGGTACTGGAGGGCCCAGCCCTATGCTGTTGGCACCCATGCAACATTTAGGACACTGGTACTAAAAATTTATTGCTGTTTATCTTAAATTCAAATTTAGCTTGGCGTCCTGTATCTTATCCGGTACCCCTAGTGAGGGGACACCTCCCAGCTAGCAGCAGAAGGAAGATCCAGGGACAGAAGTGGTAAGAGAACATGTGTTCCATCACCCTATGACAAAGGGCCTCAGAAACTGGCTGCTCCAAGAGGCTGAAACAGTACAAAGGGAGGGGACCTCCTTGGGCTGTAGGAAATGGAGAGAGTAGAGAGCACCTGTGCTCTTCATCTTCTCTGAAAGGTGACGATAAGGAGGTCACAGCAGAGGCAGTCTTCCTGGAACACCTGAATGTCATTCTCTTGATACAAATTCCTTTTTTCCCCAGTTTTATTGAGAAATAATTGACATACATCACTGCATATGCTTAAGGCATACAGCATGATGATTTGATTTACATATTTTGCGAAATGATTACCACACTATGTTCAGATCTTCTCATATACATACAATAAAAAGGAAAGAAAGAAAAAAGGAAAAAAACTTTCTCCTTATGATGAGAATTCATAAGATTTACTCTCCTAACAACTTTCCTCTTAACAATTTAATGCAGCAGTACTAGCTACAGTCATCATGTCATATATTACATCCCTAGTGGTTATTTATCTTATAACTGGAAGTTTGTTCCTTTTGACCACCTGCATCCAATTTTCCCTCCCCCTAACTTCCACTTCTGGTAACCACAAGTCTGATCTCTTTTTCTATGAGTTTGGTTTTTGTTATTGGTGTTGCTTTGTTTTTGATTTCACATATAAGTAAGATCATGCAGTATTTGTGTTTCTGCATCTGACTTATTTCACTTAGCATTATGTTTTCAAGGTCCATCCACATTGTTGAAAATGGTAGGGTTTACTAATTTTTTTTTGCTGAATAATATGCCATTGTGTATGTGTGTGTGTGTGTGTGTGTGTGTGTGTGTGTGTGTGTATATCAACATTTTTATCTGTTCATTCATCAATGGATACTTAGTTTGTTTCCATGTCTTGGCTATTATAAATTATGCTGCAATGAACATTGGGGTAGGGTATATGTGTCTTTTCAAATTAGTGTTTTAGTTTCTTTTGGATATATTCCCAGGACTGGAATTGCTGGACCATATGGTAGTTCTATTTTTAGTTTTTTTTAGGAACCACCATACTGTTTTTCACAGTGGCTGCACAAATTTACATTCCCACTAATAGTGCATAAGATTCGCTTTTCTCCACATCCTCACCAGCCTTTGCTGTTTCTTGTCTTTTTAATAATTGCCATTCTAACAAGTGTGACATGATACCTCATAGTTGTTTTATTTTTCATTTCCCTAATGACTAGTGATGTTGAGCATCTTTTCATGTATTTGTTCACCTTTCATATTTCTTCTTTGGAGAAATGTCTATTCAGGTCCTTTGCCCATTTTTTAAATTAGATTATTTGTTTTGTTTTGTTTTGTTTTTTGCTATTGAGTAGTTGTATGGGTTCTTTATAAATTTTGGATTAACTCTTATCAGATATATGGTTTGCATATTTTTTCCCATTCCATAGGTTGTCTTTTCACTTTGTTGATGGTTTATAGAAGAACAAAGCAGGAGGCATCACACTTTCTGATTTCAAGATATACTTTAAAAGTATAGTCATCAAAATAGTAAGGTATTGGCATAAAAACAAATAGATCAATGGAACAGAATCAAAAGCCCAGAAATAAATCCAAGTATATACAATCAACTAATATTTGACCAGGGAGACAAGAACATTTAACGTAGCAAAGACAGTGTCTTCAATAAATGGTGCTGGGATAACTGGGTGTTCACATGTAAAAGAATGAAACTGGATTGATTCATAGCTTACACCATTTGCAAAAGTAACTCAAAATGGATTAAAAACTTAAATGTAAGACTCAAAACCATAAAACCCCTAGAAGAAAACATAAAGGAATAAAGCTCCTTGACAGGGGTCTTGGTAATTATTTTTTGGATATGACACCTAAAGAACAAGCCATGAAATAAAAAGTAAACAGTGAGACTATATCAAACTAAAAAGCTCCTGCACAGCAAAAGAAACCATGAACAAAGTGATTCCAGTTCTTCTTTTGGTGATTGAGAGGGGGACAGTGAAGGGCCTTGGGCTCCCCCTAGAGGCCAAGGGGAACCATCCTTCTACTGGGCAGAGAATGGTTCACTACTTCACCTCCAGATGAGAAAGCAAGGTTCATGGAGTCACCCCCAACTCTATGAAAAAATTTTAAAAGGCCTTCAATTCCCAGAAATCAGGAAACTTAGCAAGTGAAGAGCAGGACTGACATTGGTTGTCTACAGCTGTATTCATGGTGACTGGCCACTGTTTTGTTCACACAGTGTTTGGGCCACCAGTCTGTTTAAATAGTTGTAATAATCACTGTCGGTTAGGGGACCAGCCATACAAAGGTGATGGGGGCAGGCATGCGACAGTCCTGGAGGGGAAGGCAGGAAACCGTGATATTTTGTTCTCACATAAGCTAGCACTTAAACCTACTGGGACCTTGTTACGCTGTTTTGTAACTGCTATTATCATTAGGGTTACATTTGTATACTGTGAGGTTACTGAAGACAAGAATGTTCTGTGATCTCTTGGATCCAGAATGCAGTAGATACTCGAAAACTGAATCATTGAATGGATAGTAGACTGTGTGTATAGGTAATATATATATTTTTAAATTTAAGTTAATTTTTTTATACAGCAGGTTCTTATTAGTCATCAGTTTTACACACATCAGTGTATACATGTCAATCACAATAGCCCAATTCATCAAAACCCCACCCCCACCCCCCACCACTTTCCCCCCTTGGTGTCCATATGTTTGTTCTCTACAACTGTGTCTCAATTTCTGCCCTGCACACTGGTTCAGATGTACTATTTTTCTAGGTTCCACGTATATGTGTTAATATATGATATTTGTTTTTTCTCTTTTGGACTTTCCTCACTCTGTATGACAGTCTCTAGATCCAGCCACATCTCAACAAATGACCCAATTTTATTCCTTTTTATGGCTGAGTAATATTCCATTGTATATATGCACCACATCTTCTTTATCCATTCATCTGTCAATGGGCATTTAGGTTGCTTCCATGACTTGGCTATTGTAAATAGTGCTGCAATGAATATCGGGGTGCATGTGTCTTTTTAAATTATGGTTTTATCTGGGTATATGTCCAGTAGTGGAATTGCTGAATCATATGGTAATTTTATTTTTAGTTTTTTAAGGAACCTCCATACTGTTCTCCATAGTGGCTGTATCAATGTACATTCCCACCAACAGTGCAAGAGGGGTCCCTTTTCTCCACACCCTCTCCAGCATTTGTGGTTTATAGATTATCTGATGATGCCCATTGTAACTGGTGTGAGGTGGTACCTCACTGTAGTTCTGATTTGCATTTCTCTAATAATTAGTGATGGTGAGATGCTTTTCATGTGCTTTTTGGCAATCTGTATGTCTTCTTTGGAGAAATGTCTATTTAGGACTTCTGCCCATTTTAGAATTGGGTTGTGTGTTTTTTAAATATTGAGCTGCATGAGCTGTTTATATTGGATTTATATTTTGGAAATTAATCCTTTGTCTGTTGATTTGTTTGTAACTATTTTCTCCCATTCTGAGGGTTGTCTTTTCATCTTGTTTATGGTTTCCTTTGCTGTGCAAAAGCTTTGAAGTTTCATTAGGTCCCATTTGTTTATTTTTGTTTTTATTTCCATTACTCTAGGAGATGGATCAAAAAAGATCTTGCTGTGATTTATGTCAAAGAGTGTTCTTCCTATGTTTTCCTCTAAGAGTTTTATAGTGTCTGGTCTTACACTTAGGTCTCTAATCTATTTTGAGATTATTTTTGTGTATGGTGTTAGGGAGTGTTCTAATTTCATTCTTTTACATGTAGCTGTCCAATTTTCCCAGTACCACTTATTGAAGAGACTGTCTTTTCTCCATTGTATATCCTTGCCTCCTTTGTCATAGATTAGTTGACCATAGGTGTATGCGTTTATCTCTGGGCTTTCTATCTTGTTCCACTGATCTATGTTTCTGTTTTGGTGCCAGTACCATATTGTCTTTATTACTGTAGCTTTGTAGTATAGTCTTAAGTCAGGGAGTCTGATTACTCCAACTCCGTTTTTTTCCCTCAAGACTGCTTTGGCTATTCGGGGTCTTTTGTGTTTCCATACAAATTTTAAGAATTTTTGTTCTACTTCTGTAAAAAATGCCATTGGTAACTTGACAGGGATTGCATTGAATCTGTAGATTGCTTTGGGTAGTCTAGTCATTTTCACAATACTGATTCTTCCAATCCAAAAATATAATATATCTCTCCATCTGTTGGTATCATCTTTAATTTCTTTCATCAGTGTCTTACAGTTTTCAGCATACAGATCCTTTGTCTCCCTAGGTAGGTTTATTCCTAGGTATTTTATTCTTTTTGTTGCAATGGTAAATGGGAGTGCTTCCTTAATTTCTCTTTCAGATTTTTCACCATTAGTGTATAGGAATGTAAGAGATTTCTTTGCATTAGTTTTGTATCCTGCTACTTTACCAAATTCATTGATTAGCTCTAGTAGATTTCTGGTGGCATCTTTAGGATTCTCTATGTATAGTATCATGTCATCTGCAAACAGTGACACATTTGCTTCTTCTTTTCCAATTTGTATTCCTTTTATTTCTTTTTCTTCTCTGATTGCCATGTCTAGGACTTCCAAAACTATGTTGAATAATAGTGGTGAGAGTGGACATCCTTGTTTCGTTTCTGATCATGGAGGAAATGCTTTCAGTTTTTCTCCATTGAGAATGATGTTTGCTGTGGGTTTGTCATATACGGCCTTTATTATGTTGAGGTAGGTTCCTTCTATGCCCACTTTCTGGAGAGTTTTTATCATAAATGGGTGTTGAATTTTGTCAAAAGATTTTTCTGCCTCTATTGGGATGATCACATGGTTTTTATTCTTCAATTTGTTAATATGGTGTATCACATTGATGGATTTGCATATACTGAAGAATCCTTGCAGCCCTGGGATAATTCCCATTTGATCATGTTGTATGATCCTTTTAATGTGTTGTTGGATTCTGTTTGCTAGTAATTTGTTGAGGATTTTTTGATCTATATTCATCAGTGATATTGGTCTGTAATTTTCTTTTTTTGTAGTATCTTTGTCTGGTTTTGGTATCAGGGTGATGGTGGCCTCATAGAATGCATTTGGGAGTTTTCCTTCCTCCACAATATTTTGGAAGAGTTTGAGAAGGATGGGTGTTAGCTCTTCTCTAAATATTTGGTAGAATTCACCTGTGGAGCCATCTGGTCCTGGTCTTTTGTTTGTTGGAAGATTTTTAATCACAGTTTCAATTTCATTACTTGGGATTGGTCTGTTCATATTTTCTGTTCCTTACTGGTCCAGTCTTGGAAGGTTATACCTTTCTAAGAATTTTTCCATTTCTTCCAGGTTATCCATTTTATTGGTATTGAGTTGCTGGTAGTAGTCTCTTAGGATGCTTTGGTGTCTGTTGTAACTTCTCCTTTTTCATTTCTAATTTTATTGATTTTAGTCCTCTCCCTCTTTTTCTTGATGAGTCTGGCTAATGGTTCATCAATTTTGTTTCTCTTCTCAAAGAACCAGCTTTTAGTTTTATTGATCTTTGTTATTATTTTCTTTGTTTCTATTTCATTTGTTTCTGCTCTGATCTATGATTTCTTTCCTTCTGCTAACTTTGGGTTTTGCTTGTTCTTCTTTCTCTAGTTCCTTTAGATGAAGGTTAGATGGTTTATTTGAGATTTTTCTTGTTTCTTGTGGTAGGCTTGTATAGCTATAAACTTCCCTCTTAGAACTGCTTTTCCTGCATCCCATAGGTTTAGGATCATCGTGTTTTCATTGTCATTTGTCTCTAGGTACTTTTTGATTTCCTCTTTGATTTCTTCAGTGATCTGTTGGTTATTTAGTAACGTATTTTTTAGCCTCCATATGTTTGTGTTCTTTAGGGTTTTTTCAGTGTAATTCATTTCTAATCTCACAGCATTGTCGCCAGAAAAGATGCTTACATATGATTTCAATTTTCTTAAATTTACTGGGGCTTGATTTGTGACCCAAGATGTGATCTATACTGGAGAATGTTCCGTGTGCACTTGAGAAGAAAGTGTAATCTGTTGTTTTTGGATGGAATGTCCTATAAATAACAATTAAATCTATCTGGTCTATTGTGTCATTTAAAGCTTCTGTTTCCTTATTTATTTTCATTTTGGATGATCTGTCCATTGGTTAAGTGAGGTGTTAATCACTTAATCCCCCACTATTATTGTGTTACTGTCTATTTCCTCTTTTATAGGTGTTAGCAGTTGCCTTATGTATTGAGGTGCTCCTACATTGTGTGCATGTATATTTATAATTGTTATGTCTTCTCCTTGGATTGATCCCTTTATCATTATACAGTGTCCTTCCTTGTCTCTTGTAAAATTGCTTATTTTAAAGTCTATTTTTTCTGTTATGAAAATAGCTACTCCAGCTTTCTTTTGATTTCCATTTGCATGGAATATCTTTTTCCATCCCCTTGCTGTCAATCTGTATGTCTCCCTAGGTCTGGAGTGGGTCTCTTGTAGACAGCATATAGATGGGTCTTGTTTTTGTATCCATTCAGCAAGCCTGTATCTTTTGGTTGGAGCATTTAATCCATTCACGTTTAAGGTAATTATAGATATGTATGTTCCTATGACCATTTTCTTAATTGTTTGGGGTTTGTTTTTGTAGGTCTTTTTCTTCTCTTGTGTTTCACACTTAGAGAAATTCCTTTAGCATTTATTGTAGAGCTGGTTTGGTGGTGCTGAATTCTCTTAGATTTTGCTTGTACATAAAGCTTTTGATTTCTCCATCGAATCTGAATGAGATGCTTGCCAGGTAGAGTAATCTTGGTTGTATGTTCTTCCCTTGCATTACTTTAAGTATATCATGCCACTCCCTTCTGGCTTGTAGGGTTTCTGCTATGAAATCAGCTGTTAACCTTATGGGAGTTCCCTTGTATGTTATTTGTCGTTTTTCCCTTGCTGCTTTCAATGATTTTTCTTTGTCTTTAAATTTTACCAATTTGATTACTGTGTGTCTTGGCCTGTTTCTCCTTGGGTTTATACTGTATGGGACATTCTGCACTTGCTGGACTTGGGTGGCTATTTCTTTTCTCATGCTAGGGAAGTTTTCAACTATAATCTCTTCAAATATTGTCTTGGGTCCTTTCTCTGTCTCTTCTCCTTCTGGGACCCCTATAATGCAAATGTTGTTGAATTTAATATTGTCACAGAGGTCTCTTAGGCTGTTTCCATTTCTTTTCATTCTTTTTTCTTTATTTTGTTCTGCAGCTGTGTATTCCACCATTCTGTCTTCCAGGTCACTTATCCGTTCTTCTGCCTCAGTTATTCTCCTATTGATTCCTTCTAGTGTTGTTTTTATTTCAATTATTGTATTGTTCATGTATTTTTTGTTTGTTCTTTAATTCTTCTAGGTCTTTGTTAAACATATCTTGTATCTTCTCGATCTTTGCCTCCATTCTTTTCCTGAGTTCCTGGATCATCTTCACTATCACTATTCTGAATTCTTTTTCTGGAAGGTTGCCTATCTCCACTTCATTTAGTTGTTTCTCTCGGGTTTTATTTTATTCCTTCATCTGGTACATAGCCCTCTGCCTTTTCATCTTGTCTATCTTTCTGTGAATGTGGTTTTTGTTCCACAGGCTGCAGGACTGTAGTTCTTCTTGCTTCTGCTGTCTGCCCTCTCGTGGATGTGGCTATCTAAGAGGTTTGTGCAAGTTTGGTAATATCTTGAGAAATGGCCAGCTAATGTATTTTAATTGGCAGTAAAGCAGGTTGCCCCATATCTTCCCATCCATTGAATCAACAGCATGTATTGATTCTGAGAGAGGGAAGATACCACCACAACCAACAGAAAAGCCATTGTTCAGTATCCAGTTTCAACCACACTTTTCAGAGTCAGTCATGTTGAGATCCTAGATTTCCCAGATTCAGAGCCAAATTTGGAGACCTGAGAAGAGAGCTTTGCTGTGAGCCATCGCATATGACAGACACAGGCTGTGAGGAGAGTCCCTGACAGGAAGGGCTGTGTGAGAAGTTCCATGGAAAGAGAGAGACATACAGACATGATTGTCCTTGGCCTGTTCAGGGGGGCAATATCCAGACAGGTTTGGGGAAACATGAGAACACTGGGACTGGTGCCCGCTCCTTTGAGTTCATCATGACACACATCCAGGCAGAGTAGCCCTGGCCGGGGAGGTGAGGAGGGAAGAGAGCAGGACATTGAAGGATGACTATGGGGAGTGGAGGTCCTAGACTTTGCATCCACCTGTAGGAACATCTGTACCTTTTGAATCTCAAAGGGGAGTCCTTGTGCTCCAAGTTCAGGGAAGAGGGACACCTAGCAGCCAACCCAGCAGACAGGACTCCACACACCAGTACCCTGATACTGACCTTTAAATGTAAGTGTATTTTTTTTCCTTGGGCTGCTGTGTAAGTTACCACAAACTAAGTGGTTTAGAACAATAGAAATTTATTCTCTCACAGTTCAGGAGGTCAAAAGTCTGAATCAAGATGACAGCAGGGCTTGTCCCTTCTGGAAGCTATGAGGCAAAACCATCTCCTGCTTGTCTCCTTTCTTCTGCTTGTCTTCTCTCTTCCGACTTCACCAAGTCAGGATCCTTGGCTTTCCCTGACTTGTACATGCATCACTCCAGCCTCTGACTCTATCTTCGTCTTCACATGGCCTTCTTCTCCATGTGACTCTCAAACCACCCTCTCTTTTCTTTTATAAAGATACCAGTCGTTGGATTTATGGTCCATTCTAAATCCAGGATTATTTCAAGATTCTTTGAAGTCCAATTCCAAAGAAGATTACATTCTGAGGTTCTGGGAGGATGTGAGTTTGGGGGGATGCCATTCAATCCACTACAGTGGAGTTAAAGTTCAGCATCAATTGTTGGGAAAGGATAAACACTCATTGATGGGGAAGATGGTTAGTATAATAAAATGAAATAAAAAATTAAAATAGCTCTTTAACTGGGCTGGAAATGTTCTTGCAATTATGTTATACATTATTAACTTTCTAGTCATTACTATATTCTTAATTTTAAGTATAGTATATCATCTGTAGTTTTTAGGTCTAATGACATTGTAGAGTGATCAGAGAACTTACAAGGATAAAATGTATGTGAATTCAGGATAAAAGGATAAGTGCAAGTGTAGAATTCATGTGAATAAAAACACATATTAGGTTCAAATGGGGCTTTGCTTTTCATTGTGTCTCTTGTTAAATGCTGTGGGTGTAAAATTGATGGAAAATTGACATATATCAGCATAGATGCCCCCACCCTGTGTGCCATTCTCGTAGGGCCCTGCTCAGCAATTTGCCCACTTTCCTCTTTCAGACTGTGTGCCCCTGTGTTTTCATAGTCATGGCCCATAGATTCCATGGTGTAGGAAGTGTCTTGGAGGGTGATCTCCTCCAAGATGTAACTCAGGGTCCTTCTATTGAGACTGTCAAAGCATTTTCATCTTTGCAGTCACTACCAGAGACCCACACCTGGATGGAGGAGGCATGTCTGGAGGATGGGGCAGGAAGATGTGCATGCTGACCCTACCTCCCTCTGGGCAGTAGTTTACTTTGGGGAGCAGTAGAAGACTTATGTCAACCTGTCTGTCTATCTTTGGTTTTATAGTTAGAGCGTAGTATAAATCACACTTTAAATTTTGAAATTCCTATTTTAAATTGGTGATGGTGATGTAGATCCAAGGCTGATACTCACTGACACTTTTCTTCCAGCTTTCATATTTCTGCAGGTCTCTAAAGATACAACAAGAGACCAATGAGGAAGTTAACACATTAGAAAGAGGGTAGGGGCTAAACTAGGTAAATCAGAGTGTGGAGATGCTGAATGAGAGCTAGATTATAGAAACATTCGAGAAAGTTGAATACACAAACTTAGTTCTATACAAATGGAGTCCCAAGAATAAACCCAAGTACCTCATAATTTCCCAAGCTTGATGTGTAAACTAAATTGTAATATGAATCATAGATTTTGTCAAAGATAAATACCTTTCATGCTTGTATGTACATTGTGCATGTGTGAAATATGAGTATATTGATATAGATAGGTATACAAGTTGACAGAAATATGTTTTCTAAGAATAATATACAAAACATGGTATAAAAGTGGCATATTAAATTATGGATAGCTTTTTAAATAAACATTTCAATATTAGCTTTTTATTATGAATTTATATAGCAACTTTGCTCTCAGAAATTCAAAGTGACTAGAATGAAAATGACCCAATTTTCCTTTCAAGTTAAGAGGTCATAAGAGAAATCACGTATTTTAGACTTAAAAAGACATCTAGAAACCTTACTTTTTTCAGACATCTTATTTTTTCAGATGATTAATCTGAGGTCCAGTAAAAACTGACTAGAAAATGTACAATCTGTCCATTAGACATATTACATCTGTCAGTGACACCAGAGGTCCCTCTGGTTCAACGGTGGACTGAACCAAGATTCATGTCTAAAACTCCAGTTCAATCATTACTCTTAAGAGTCCAACTCAAACAATGGATTTCATTAATCTTCATCACTATAAATTTATAAATAAATCTATAATTACCCAGACTCTTTCCAAATTAAGGCTCTATATTTTACAAGAACAATTAATGAAATTATCACATCAATAAAGGTTAAAAGAAGAAAAATTTTTATTTTTGAATATCCCCTGTATTTACTATTGTCTGTGGCTCTCACTGTTGGCTGTACAATTTAATCACTTGAAGACCTGGGCTCCAGAACCCCACCCCAGATATTCTTCTATCGTTGGTCAGAGGTGGGTACCGGGCAGCATCGTCATTTGTAAAGTGCCTTCAATTATTCAAATGTGCAGCCAGAGTTAGGAACCACTGGTCTAGCAATTTTCCTTTTCTTATTGGGTCTTCTGAAGCACAGCCATTTAGGATCAGTGTGAAATTAAAAGTTAATAAGGTAGTCAGAATTGGGGGGTCTGAACTATATATGTTAAGATATACTAGCCTAGCCTTATAGGCATTCACTTTGCTTCACATACATTTAAACCACCCCACCACCCCCACCACCACCCCCGCCCTGCAATTCTGGGTTCCTACCTATGTAACTCTCCCAAAGTTTACCAGCCCTTTCTCTAGACACTGACTCTATTTCTTCACCACAAATAAATCTGAATTCTGTAGTTTCTACCCTCAGAGCACCTTTTCCCATATTTCCTATTTTTAAAAAAGGCACTCCTCTCTTTCTAATAACTTAAACCAGAAACTTCAGAAACGTGTGCTAGTCAGAGTGCCAGGCACTGGGGATCCAGCAACTGAGAGGACTTGTTCTTAATTGCCCTGAGGGTGTGAACTTTGAGTCCAGGTAGTCACTGAGTCAGGAGCTTCCAGAGCTTTTTGTATGGTTGCCATGCTGATGAATACCACGTGGATGGCCTCCTGTCTCATCTTCCAACCCAGATTTCCCCTGCAGCCAATGAGCTCTCTCCAGAAGATAAATTTGAGATGTGCTTCCACTTAATACTCAACAGTTTTTTTGTCATTGACAGAAAATGTACAATCAACCTGCTGTGGCTGATAGTCCTCCAGGTCTGATGTTAGACCCAAACACATCGTCCACTTCACAGCTTTACAACATCCTGTGTTCCATACTGCCTGCCGGCAATATCTCCCTCACTTCTTTACTGGGGAATTCATGTTCTTCAACTCCAGGCTTTGTGACCTCTAGGAATTTTAGTCCTCTAGGAATTTATGCTTTCTCTCCTTACATTAGTCCCAACTCACTGAATAGGAAGTCATTTTATTGTGGTTGTCATCCTTTCTGCTATTTTCAGTTGCTGTTCTTTAATTATTAATCTTTTTTAATTGAACTATAGTTAATTTACAATGTTGTGTTAAATAGTTAATTTACAAAGTTTCAGGTGTACAGCAAAGAGATTCAGATACACATTTTTTCCAGATTCTTTTCCATCATAGTTTATTACAAGATATTGAATAAAGTTCCCAGTGTTATATATACAGTAGGTCCTTGTTCTTTACCTATTCTATATATAGTAATGTGTATATGTTAATCCAAAACTCCTATCCCTCCTCCCCACTCCACTATCCTCTTTGGTAACCATAAGTTTGTTTTCTATGTCTGAGTCTATTTCTGTTTTGTAAATAAGTTCCTTTGTATCATTTTTTTAGATTCCACATACAAACAGTGATATCATGTGATATTGTCTTTCTCTGTCTGGCTTACTTCACTTAGTATGCTAATCTTTACGTCCATCCATGTTGATGCAAATGGCATTACTTCATTCTTTTACTATGGCTGCATAGTATTCTATTGTGTGTATATATATATATATATATATATACCACATCTTCTTATCCATTCATCTGTTGATGGACACTTAGGTTGCTTCCATGTCTTAGCTATTGTAAATAGTGCTACTATGAACATGTGGGTACATGTATCTTTTCGAATTACTGTTTTCTCTGGATATATGCCCAGGACTGGAATTGCAGAATCATATGGTAATTCTCCTTTTAGTTTTATAAGGAACCTCCATACTGTTTTTCATAGTGGCTCTACCAACTTAAATTCTCACCAACAGTGTAGGAGGGTTCCTGTTTCTCCACACCCTCTCCAACATTTGTTATTTGTAGACTTCTGAATGATGGCCATTCTGACTCATGTGAGGTGATACCTCATTGTAGTTTTGATTTGCATTTCTCTAATAATTAGTGATATTGAGTATCTTTTCACATGCTTGTTGTCCACCTGTATGTCTTCTCTGGAGAAATGTCTATTTAGGTCTTCTGCCCATTTTTTGATTGGGTTGTTTTGTTTTGTTTTTTTATATTAAGCTGTATGAGGTGTTTGTATATTTTGGAAATTAATCCCTTGCCAGTAGCATCATTTGCAAATATTTTCTCCCAGTCCATAGGTTGTCTTTATTTTTTAAGAGTGTGTTAATACTTTATTGCCACCATATTAACTTGAAGTCTCTCTCAATAAATGTTTGTAGTTTAGGAATCTATGGGACTCAAGACTTAAATATATTCTCTTTTGTCTATTTTGGCATTTTTCCATGTCAGGAATCACCTCATTCTAATGATTTTTGACACATGAGATTTATATATCATTTATCTGTCTTCTATTTATTTATTATTCATCCATCTTCCATCAGTTTCTTTTCTATAATCTATGTATCTGTCACCTATGTATCAATCTTCTCTCATCTGTCCATCTCACTATTTTTTTCTTAGCTATTTGAAAAAAGTGTAGAGCTCATGACAACATAAAAAGATAGACTAAGAGACCTCCATCCCTCTCTATTATGAGTGATCATTTTCATTTGTTTCTGATTTATCATAAATTTATTTATAATAAATTTTTGCAATAATAATCAAATATGTTTTCTTAATACCTCACTGATCCTTCTTATAGTTTTCTTTTTTGTTGTTATTGTTATTGTTGATTTCTTTCTTGCAGTTGACCTTATGAGATAATCACCTCATCCTTGAACACGCTTATAAATTTTGTTACCTGGGCAATTTTTAAAAGAAATAGATAATGCAAATATATACTTGACAAGAAAAGATGTAAAAAAGAAACACACATACACATACCTTCAGTACACTTAATTGTGAAAAAGAATGAAAATTGGCTTGATAGAAAGAAACAGATCAGTAGGTTGAATACATTTTCACATCCCAAAAGTTTCCATAAAGGTGCAGACCCCAAAACAGAGTGATGTCTCAGTCCAGGTGGAATATCAGGTTTCTCCTGCATTAATTTTGAATTATATCTAATCTTTTGCAAAAACAGAGAAAATGAAACCGTGAAGGCTGGAGGTAAGTTGAAACCTTTCTTCCTCAGCACTGTGACAGAATGCATGTAGAAAATGTAACAAAAATTCTGGCCATGCATCTTCAAGGGCAGGAGGAGGAATTCCTCCACGAGGGTAAGTGGAAAGGATCGAATATTTCTCCAGAGTTCTTGGAATGTTTATTTGAGGCGTTAATTAGGGCAGTAATACGTAATCACTGAATGGTGTTACCAAGCAACCAAGGAAGACAGGAGGGTCTTCAACAACTGTTGGGAACTGCAGACCAGAAGTAACTCAGTTAAGATGCTTGGAGCACAAAACATAAGGTGTGGAGCAAAATTCTACTGTTAAAGCTAATTAAAGAATGGTCCCCAAAGAATGTATATGAAATCCCTGGAAAAGGACAAAGAAGACAGAGAGAGGAAATAGCCTGTTTATGTCTATTGCAAGTATCTCATGTGTCCCAGGCACTGGGGACAAAACATAAACACATAGGAAAACCTCTGCTTCAAGGACCCTCAATCTAACGTAAACAAAAAGTATTATACAATGGGTAAGTTTTGTAAATATGTGCAAAAGTCCTTTTCTGAACACACAATAAAGCATAGTGTATGTATATATACATATATATATATCTATATATATCTATATATATATATATATCTTGCTTTTTGTACTTAAAATACAAAGAGTTCTTTCTTATTTTATTCACATCATAGTTCACATTATCTTATTTCATAGTTTATTTAGCCAGTTTGTTACCAGTGTATTCAACACTATTATTGGATTTTGGCTTACTTTATCCTAATGTATTCTGAATAAATATGGAAATATGTTGTTTGGTATTTGTTGATGTGAATCTTGAAGTGATGTTCCCAAAAAGTGAGAGAGCTGGATAGAAAGATAAGTGCATCTGCAATTTTGTAAGATTTTTCCAAATTCCCTTCCATTTAGTTAATGATTCTCCAAAACCTTGCCAATAACAGAGTGGGTTGGTAGGTTTTAGATTTGTGCCAACCTGCTGGGTAAGGAATGAGTATCTTTATACAGTTTTAATGTGCATTTATTTTACTAAAAGTGAGTATCTTTACATGTTCATATGCTTAGTTAGTTGATTGTATTACTAATTTTGTATTCTTAGAAAACAAAAGACAGAATTTTCTTCTTTATATGCTAAGAAAATGAGTCCTTTTGGCTATGATGTGAACTAAAAATATTTTCCCCAAGATTATTTGTCTTTTGACTTTGCTTATGATTTTTTTGCCAAGCCTTTTTTAATGTAGTGAAATTATCGATTTCTCAAATTTAAGTTATATTTGAAAGCCTTTTTTCATTCCCAAATCATAGAGACATGCATCCATGTTTTCTTCTAGTATTTGAATGGTTTCATTTTTAGACTTGAATATCTAATCCTTTGGAAATTATTTGGTTTCATGATGTTAGATAAATATATGCCCTTATTATTTTCTGGCTATCCAGTTTTAACACCTTTTATCAAATATTCATTGTTCCCAGTGATTTGAGAGGTCACATTCTGGTGGCCTAAAATGACCCTCACATCTGGTATTTACATCTTTAGTTTTCCTCCACAGATTGTGGCAAGGGTGATAGGGTGTCACTCCTGTGACTACCTTACATTCCATGGCAAAGGTGATGGGTTGCCACACTCATGATTAAATGATGCCACAGAAGACTCAATCTCTCTGCATTGCTGACTTTGAAGAAGAAAGCTGCCATGAAGTAAGTGGCCATGTCTGAGAAGCCCACGTGACAAAGACTGCAGGTGGCTTCTGGGAGCTAAGAGAAGCCCTCAGCAAGGAACTGAAAACTTCAGTTCTGCAGACACAGAAAATGAGTTCTGCCATCAGCCTAAAGGGGATGGGAAATTGGTTTCCCCCCAGCCAACTCTTTGAGAGACCACAGCTCCAGTGACAACCTGGATTTCAGCCTGGTGAGACACTAAACAGAGAACCAGTTGAGCCATGCTGGACTCCTGACCTGCAAGAACTGTAGGATAGTAAGTGAGTGTTGATTTTTAGCTGATAAATTTATAGTAATTTGTTACACAGCCTAGATAACTAATACACATGCATGTCATCCCAAATTTCAAAATGCAGTTTGGACTAACTCTGTACTTTCTCTTCTATTCTATTTGTTTGTAGCCTTTTCATGTGTTAGTATTACTATTGAATCACAGTTCTTCATACTATGTCTTAATATCTGGTTGAAATAATTCCATTCATAGTTGTTCTTTTTCATGGTTGTCCTCTCGATTCTTGATTATTTATCCACATAAAATTTAGAGTCAATCAGTCTGGCCAGAAGAAAAAATTGTATTTTTACTGGGCTCACATTAAATTTTTATGTTAACTTGAGGAAGTCGTATGATACTGAGTTATTTTACCCAAAAATGTATATGATGGCTTTCCATGCATTCTACTTTGTCTTTTGTAATTACATGTAGGTTTTGCACAATTTTGGATGATCAATTATTAAGCTTTTAAAAAATTGGAGGTAAGTCATTTGTATTTTAAGGAGTCTCTGTCTAGTTTAATAATTTTTGGCTTGAATTTTATCTAGTCCTATATCAAATTGTTTCAAATATTATTTTACTCTCTGTTGAAGTATCTGAATATGATCTATTAATGTGGTAAAATGTTAAGCATTTTTAAAAACCAGGAATGAGTGTCAGGTAATATCTCAGAGTCTATGGAAGTATCTAATTATGAGTTTTCTTCTTAGGTTTATTAATAGGGTGAAATACATTAATATATCTCTAATATTGAGCCATCCTTAAATTCCTGAGAGTCCTAGAGTTTCTTCTTCACCATGCATACTAAATGTGCTACGGGATTTTTCTTGCTAATATTTTATGTAGAATTTTTGCAGTTGTAAGTGAGATTGAACTGTATTTTTCTTTTGGGTATAATATTTGACAGGTTTTGGATGCATTGTTGATCAATATGCTTTTTCTTTTCTATGCTCCCAAACAATTAAAGAAATTAGAATCTTGTTATTATTAAAGAATTTGATAGAATTCCCTTGATAAATCATCTGGATTTGATGTCTTTTTTTTTTTTTTTTTTTTTGGTGAAGGGGGGCACATGGAAACTTTCTCTATTTCATCTATGAATATTAGTCTATTAAACTTTTATCTCTATTGATATTAATTTTGATAAATTATGAATGTTCTAAGAAATTGATTTCAAATATTGATTAAATTATTCAATCAATACTTGATTATTGATTTCAATTATTGACTTCAAAAAATGGATTTCAATTTTATTTGCCTAGTATTGAGAAAATGATCTCATAATTTTAGAAATTTCCTATGTTTTAATGTCTATTTCTCTCTAGATATAACATGTATTTTGCTTTCTCCTTTTTTATCTTGATTGAGATATATAATGATTATATTATTGATTTTTCAAAGAGTCAATTTTCAAAATGGATTTCAAATACTACTTTTCTGTTATCTTCCTCATTATTTTCTGCTTCTCTCTTTTGATTTACTTCTTCTTTTTTCTAATTTTTTTCACTTAGAGGTTATTCTTGTCTAAATAGTGTTTGAGGTTACATTAAAAATTTATCACTGCTTAAAATGTACCTCATAGATTTTCATATATTTATTTTATTATCAATATTTTTGACCTAAGAGTTGTTTGAGATTTTTTAACACCCAGCTGGATATTTTAACATTTATTTCTACTGCCATTGCACTGTGGTAAAATACTTTTTATATATTATTTCTACTTTGTGGAATTTATTGAGGTTTTCTTTATACCTAACAATAAATGGTTAATTTTTTTGAATGCCCCATGTTCACTTGAAATGAAGATTTGTATTCTCTGTGATTTTGAATACAAAGTCCATAAAATTCACAATACCTGTAATATTAATCATGTAGTTTGGTTTCTATTTAAACTATATATATACATATATATTTATATTTATACATATATATAGTTTATCCAGTTTAGTCTTATAGTAACAGTGCTGTGTGAAAAAAAAAAAACAACCCAATCTCCTTAATAATTAACGTGTTTCTATATTCTTCTCCTCAAATTTCCTAAAGTTTCTACTTGGTACAGGTTGTTGCTATGCTATTTGGTATGTAGATATTTATAATTGTATATTTGTTGATAAATCTGTTGTTTGTATTTTAAGGAGTCTCTGTCTAGTTTAATACTTTTTGGCCTGAATTTTACCTTGTCCTATATTTACATTGTACCCCTGATTTCTGTCTGCTATACACTTTTACACATCCTTTTATTTTTAGACCTTATAATATATTTGTTTTAGGCATCTCTTTTATATGGAGCATATACATTTCTTTTGCTTTGTAAACCAGTAAGAAAATCATTTTTTTTTTACTTAAATAGGCAATATAAGCTCTTTCACATATATTGATTAAGTGATATATTTGGTTGATATGGACATATTATTTTATCCCATTTCTTATATGTATTATGTCATAGCTACTATGTGTATCTTATTATGTTGTCTTTTCTCTTTTCTTTTTTCATTTATTTTATTTTTATAGTTCTTTTTGCCTATATAATACTTTGTATTTTGTTTGAGAAGTTACATTTATACTAATTGTCTAACACCTTCATCACCTCTTTTATTACTAAGGATTCTATTATTCTCACCTTGAAATTATATCATCTCCCACTTAATGGCTATGTGCCAATCAATATATTTTATACTACATCTTTCATTTTTTCTTTTTAAATGTGTATTATTTTTATTTGACAAAGCTCTGAATTTACTTTTCTTAGCCAAAATCAGAAGTACAGCCAGTCCTTTCAAAATTACTTCTTATAACTTCTTTTATTCAAAAACTTGTAGAATTATATATATTTATATAGTTGTAAGTATTAGTTCTATTCCATTTTTCCCCTACTCTTCAGAAAAATACGTATTATATGTATTGGATACCAATGTATAGACAATAATAATACCCATAGCACAAGCTAATTTCTCTGTGTTGGGGTTTTACTTTTCACCAATGTTATATATATATGATATTTTTGATCTGCGATTTGTGTTAAATTCAATGTGTTTTTTTTAATCTTAAGAATACTATGTTAGGAGGAAGATGTTCAACATGGTGGAGGAGTAAAACATGGAGATCACCTTCCTCCCCACAAATACATCAGAAATACATCTACATGTGGAACAACTCCTACGGAACACCTACTGAATGCTGGCAGAAGACCTCAGACTTCCCAAAAGGCAAGAGACTCCTTGCATACTGGGGTAGGGCAAAAGAAAAAAGAAAAAAACAGAGACAAAAGAATAAGGATGGGACCTACACTTGGGGAGGGAGCTGTGAAGGAGAAAAACTTTCCACACACTAGGAAGCCCCTTCACTGGCAGAGATTGGGGAGGCAGGGGCAGGGGGAAGCTTTGGAGCCACAGAGGAGAGCACAGCAACAGGGGTGCAGAGGGCAAAGCGGAGAAAATCCTGCAGAGAGGATTAGTGCTGACCAGCACTCGCCAGCCTGAGAGGCTGGTCTGCTCACCTGCCGGGATGGGTGGGGCTGGGAACTGAAGCTCCAGCTTCGGAGGTCAGATCCCAGGGTGAAGACTGGGGTTGGCTGTGTGAACACAGTCTGAAGGGGGCTAGTGTGCCACAGCTAGCAAGGAGGGAGTCCAGGAAAAAGTCTGGAAGTGCCTAAGAGGCAAGAGATCATTGTTTCAGTGTGTGTGAGGAGAGGGGATTCAGAGCACCATCTAAATGATCTCCAGAGAAGGGCATGAGCCGTTGCTATCAGCGTGTACACCAGAGACAGGCATGAGATGCTAAGGCTGCTGCTGAAACCACCAAGAAGCCTGTATGCAAGCACAGGTCACTTCCCCCTCCCAGGAGTCTGTGCAGCCCACCACTGCCAGTGTCCCGTGATCCAGGGATAACTTCCCCAGGAGAACACACGGCACACCTCAGGTAGTTGAAATGTCACACCAGCCTCTGCCACCGCAGGCTCACCCTGCATTCAGTACCTCTCCCTCACCCCAGACTGAGTGAACCAGAGCCCCCTAATCAGCTGCTACTTTAACCCCGTCCTGTCTGAGTGAAGAACAGTTGTCCTCAGGAGACCTACATGCAGAGGCGGGGGAAAATCCAAAGCAGAACTGCAGGAGTTGTGTGAACAAAGAAGAGAAAGGGAAATTTCTCTGAGTAGCCCCAGAAGCAGCAGATTAAATCTCCACAATGAACCTGATGTACCCTGCATCTCTCAAATACCTGAATAGACAACGAACCATCCTAAAATTGAGGCGGTGGACTTTGTGTGATTTTGTCTATATAGCTTTGCTTTTATCATTTGTCCTATAGTTCTATCTGTCCCTTTTTTTTTTTTTCTGGTATAGTTTTTTAACACATGTTATCATTGGTGGATTTGTTTTTTGCTTTGGTTGCTCTCTTTTTATTTTATAGCTTTTTAATTTTTTTTAATTTTAAATATTTTTTAAATAATTTTTTATTTTAATAACTTTATTTTATTTTTCTCTTTCTTTCTCTTTTTCTCCCTTTTCTTCTGAGCCATATGGCTGGAAGGGTCTTGGTGCTCTGGCCGGGTGTCAGGCCTGTGTCTCTGAGGTGGGAGAGCCAAGTTCAGGACATTGACCTACTAGAGACCTACAAGCTCCATGTAATATCAAACAGGAAAAGCTCTCCCAGAGATCTCCATCTCAACACTAACACCCAGCTCTACTCAATGATCAGCAAGCTATAGTGCTGCATAATCCATGACACACAACTAGCAAGACAGAGACACAACCCTACCCATTAGCAGACAGGCTGCCTAAAATCATAATAAGGTAATAGAAACCCCAAAACACACCACAGGAGTCAAACCTGCCCACCAGAAACACAAGATCCAGCTTCATCCACCAGAAAACAGGCACCAGTCCCCTCCACCAGGAAGCTTACACAATCCCACTGAACCAAGCTTACCCACTGGGGGCAGATACAAAAAACAACAGGTACTATGAACCTGCAGCCTGTGAAAAGGAGACCCCAAACACAGTAAGTTAAGGAAAATGAGAAGACAAAGAAACACACAGCCAATGAAGTAGCAAGGGAAAAACCCACCAGACTAAACAAATGAAGAGGAAATAGGCAGTCTACCTGAAAAAGAATTCAGAGTAATGATAGTAAAGATTATCCAAAATTGTAGAAACAGAATAGAGAAAATATAGGAAACATTTAGCAAGGACCTAGAAGAACTAAAGAGCAAGCAAACAATGATGAACAACATGATAAGTGAAATTAAAAATTCTCTGGAAGGAATAAATAGCAGAATAACTGAGGCAAAAGAACAGATAAGGGACCTGGAAGATAAAATAGTGGAAATAACTACTGCAGAGCAGAATAAAGAAAAATGAATGAAAAGAATTGAGGACAGTCTCAGAGACCTCTGGGGCAACATTAAATGCACCAACATTCAAATTACAGGGGTCCAGAAGAAGAAGAATAAAAAAAGGGTCTGAGAAAATATTTGAAGAGATTATAGTTGAAAACTTCCCTAACATGGGAACAGAAATAGCCAATCGAGTACAGGAAGTGCAGAGAGTCCCATACAGGATAAATCCAAGGAGAAACACACCAAGACACACAGTAATCAAACTATCAAAAATTAAATACAAAGAAAAAATATTAAAAGCAGCAATGGAATAACATCAAATTACATACAAGGGAATCCCCATAAGGTTAACAGCTGATCTTTTAGCAGAAACACTGCAAGCCAAAAAAGAGTGGCAGGACATATTTAAAGTGATGAAAGGGAAAAACCTACAATCAAGATTACTCTATCCATCAAGTATCTCATTCAGATTTGACAGAGAAAACAAAACCTTGACAAGGAAGCAAAAGCTAAGAGAATTCAGCTCAACCAAACCAGCTTTACTACAAATGCTAAAGGAACTTCTTTAGGTAGGAAACACAAGAGAAGGAATAGATGTAAAATAATAAATGCAAAACAATTAAGAAAATGGTAATAGGAGCATACATAAAATATTTACCTTAAAGGTAAATAGATTAAATGTTCCAACCAAAAGACACAGACTGGCTGAATGGATAC
Source organism: Grampus griseus (assembly GCF_964374135.1). NCBI lineage: Eukaryota > Metazoa > Chordata > Mammalia > Artiodactyla > Delphinidae > Grampus > Grampus griseus. Next base: position 123,900,181 of record NC_139018.1, read on the forward strand.
AAAAACAAGACCTGTATATATGCTGTCTACAAAAGACCTAGGGACACATACAGACTGAAAGTGAGGGGATGGAAAAAGATATTCCATGCAAATGGAAATCAAAAGAAAGCTGGAGTAGCAATTGTCATATCAGACAAAATAGACTTTAAAATAAAGACTATTACAAGAGGCAAAAAGGACACTGCATAATGATCAAGGGATCAATCCAAGAAGAAGATATAACAATTGTAAATATTTATGCACCCAAAATAGGAGCAACTCAATATATAAAGCAAATGCGAACAGCCATAGAAGGGGAAATCAACAGTAACACAATCATAGTAGGAGACTTTAAAACCCCACTTTCACCAATGGAGATATCATCCACAATAAAAATAAATAAGGAAACACAGCTTTAAATGATACATTAAACGATATGGACTTAACTGGTAATTATAGGACATTCCGTCCAAAAACAATAGGATACATTTTCTTCTCAAGTGCTCATGGAACATTCTCCAGGATAGATCATATCTTGGGTCACAAATCAAGCCTTGGTAAATATAAGAAAATTGAAATTGTATCAAGTATCTTTTCAAACCACAATGTATGAGACTAGATATCAATTACAGGAAAAAATCTGTAAAAAATACAAACACATGGAGGCTAAACAATATACTACTAAATAAACAAGAGATCACTGAAGAAATCAAAGAGGAAATCAAAAAGTATCTAGAAAAAAAATGACAATGAAAACACGATGACCCAAAACCTATGGGATGCAGCAAAAGCAGTTCGAAGAGGGAAGTTTATAGCAATACAATCCTACATCAAGAAACAAGAAACATCTCAAATAAACAACCTAAACTTACAGCTAAAGCAATTAGAGAAAGAAAACAAAGAAAAAAACAAACCCAATGTTAGCAGAAGGAAAAAAATCATAAAGATCAGATCAGGAGTAAATGAAAAAGAAATGAAAGAAACAACAGGAAAGATCAAGAAAAAAAAGCTGGTTCTTTGAGAAGATAAACAAAATTGAAAAACCATTAGCCAGATGCATCAAGAAAAAAAGGGAGGCGACTCAAATCAATAGAATTAGAAATGAAAAGGGGAAGTAACAACTGACACTTCAGGAATACAAAGGTTCATGCGTGATTACTACAAGCAACTCTATGCCAATAAAATGGACAACCTGGAAGAAATGGACAAAATCTTTGAAAAGCACAACCTTCCAAGACTGAACCAGGAAGAAATAGAAAATATAAACAGACTAATCACAAGCACTGACATTGAGGCTGCGATTAAAAATCTTCCAACAAACAAAAGCCCAGGACCCGAAGGCTTCCCAGGCGAATTCTATCAAACATTTAGAGAAGAGAGAACACCTATCCTTCTCAAATGCTTCCAAAATATAGCAGAGGGAGTAACATTCCCAAACTCATTCAACGAAGCCACCATCACCCTGATACCAAAACCAGACAAAGATATCACAAAGAAAGAAAACTACAGGCCAATACACTGATGAACATGGATGCAAAAATCCTCAAAAAAATACTAACAAACAGAATCCAACAGCACATTAAAAGGATCATACACCATGATCAAGTGGGGTTTATTCCTGGAATGCAAGAATTCTTCAATATATGCAAGTCAGTCAACATGATACACCATATTAAAAAATTGAAGGAGAAAAACCATATGATCATCTCAATAGATGCAGAGAAAGCTTTTGACAAAATTCAGCACCAATTTATGATTAAAACCCTGCAGAAAGTAGGCATAGAGGAAACTTTCCTCAACATAATAAAGGCCATATATGACAAACCACAGCCAACATTGTTCTCAATGGTGAAAAACTGAAACCATTACCTCTAAGATCAGGAACAATACAAGGTTCCCCACCCTCACCACTATTATTCAACATAGTTTTGGAAGATTTAGCCACAGCGAACAGAGAAGAAAAGGAATCCAAACTGGAAAAGAAGTACAGCTGTCACTCTGCAGATGACATGATACTGTACATAGAGAATCCTAAAGAAACTATCAGAAAATTACTAGAGCTAATCAATGAATTTGGTAAAGTAGCAGGATATAAAATTAATGCAGAGAAATATCTTCCTTTCCTATACACTAATGATGAAAAATCAGAAAGAGAAATTAAGGAAACACTCCCATTTACATTGCAAAAAAAGAATAAAATACCTCTGAATAAACTTACCTAAGGAGACAAAAGACCTGTATGCAGAAAACTATAAGACACTGATGAAAGTAATTAAAGATGATACAAACAGATGGACATATATACCATGTTCTTGGATTGGAAAAATCAACATTGTGAAAATGACTATATGACCCAAAGCAATCTACAGATTTAATGCAATACCTATCAAACTACCAATGACATTTTTCACAGAACTAGAACAAAATGTTTCACAATTTGTACGGAAACACAAAAGACCGCAAATAGCCAAAGCAATCTTGAGAAAGAAAAATGGAGATGGAGGAATCAAGCTCCTGGACTTCAGACTATAATACAAAGCTACAGTAAACACAACAGTATGGTACTGGCACAAAAACAGAAATATAGATCACTGGAACAGGATAGAAAGCCCAGAGATAAACCCATGTACATATGGTCACCTTATTTTTGATACAGGAGGCAAGAATATACAATGGAGTAAAGACAGCCTATTCAATAAGTGGTGCTGGGAAAACTAAACAGCTACATGTAAAAGAATGAAATTAGAACACTTCCTAACACCATACACAAAAATAAACTCAAAATGTGTTAAAGACTTAAATTTAAGGCCAGACACTATAAAACTCTTAGAGAAAAATATAGGCAGAACACTCTATGACATAAATCACAGCAAGACCCTTTTTGACCCACCTACTAGAGAAATGGAAATAAAAACAAAAATAAACAAATGGGACCTAATGAAACTGAAAAACAAAGTAAACCATAAACAAGACAAAAGACAACCCTCAAAATGGGAGAAAATATTTGCACATGAAGCAACTGATAAAGGACTAATTTACAAAATTTACAAGCAGTTCATGCAACTCAATATCAAAAAAACAAGCAATCCAATCGAAAAATGGGCAGAAGACCTAAATAGACATTTCTTCAAAGAAGATATACAGATTTCCAGCAAACACATGAAAGGATGCTCAACATCACTAATCATTAGAGAAACGCAAATCAAAACAACAATGAGGTATCACCTCACACCAGTCAGAATGGCCATCATCAAAAATCTACAAACAATAAATGCTGGAGAGGGTGTGGAGAAAAGGGAACCCTCTTGCACTGTTGGTGGGAATGTAAATTGATACATCCATTATGGAGAACAGTATGGAGGTTCCTTAAAAAACTAAGAATAGAACTACTCTATGACACAGCAATCCCACTACTGGACATATACCCTGAGAAAATCATAATTCAAAAAGAGTCAAGTAGTACAATGTTCACTGCAGCTCTATTTACAATAGCCAGGACATGGAAGCAACCTGTGTTCATTGACAGATGAATAGATAAAGAAGATGTGGCACATATATAAAATGGAATATTACTCAGCCATAAAAAGAAATGAAATGGAGTTATTTGTAGTGAGGTGGATGGACCTAGAGACTGTGATACAGAGTGAAGTAAGTCAGATAGAGAGAAACAAATAACATATATTAACACATATATATGGAATCTTAAAAAAAAATGGTTCTGAAGAACCTAGGGGCAGGACAGGAATAAAGATGCAGATGTAGAGAATGGACTTGTGGACACATGGAGGGGAAAGGGTAAGCTGCAATGAAGTGAGAGAGTGGCATTGACATATATACACTACCAAATTTAAAAGAGATAGCTAGTGGGAAGCAGCCGCATAGCAGAATATCAGCTCAGTGCTTTGTGACCACCTAGAGGGGTGGGATAAGGAGGGGGGGCGGATCTGGAGATATATGTATACGTATAGTTGATTCACTTTGCTTTAAAGCAGAAACTAACACACCATTGTAAAGCAGTTATACTCTAATCAAGATATTTTAAAAAAAAAGAATACTATGTTAATCTTTATTTTATTTATTTATTTATTTTTGCGGTATGTGGTCCTCTCACCATTGCGGCCTCTCCCGTTGCAGAGCACAGGCTCTGGACGTGCAGGCCCAGCGGCCATGGCTCACGGGCCCAGCTGCTCTGCGGCATGTGGGATCCTCCCGGACCGGGGCACGAACCCGTGTCCCCTGCATCAGCAGGCGGACTCTCAACCACTGCTCCACCAGGGGAGCCCCAAACTTTATTATTTTATAATTAAAAGTTTTATTGAGGTATAGTTGATTTACAATATTATATAACTTCCAGGTGTACAACATAGTGATTCACGATTTTTAAAGGTTATACTCTCTTTATAGTTATTATAAAATATTGGCTATATTCCATGTGCTGTACAACATATCCTTGTAGCTTATTTATTTTATACACAGTACTTTGTACCTCTTACTCCCTTATGCCTATATTGCTCCTCCCCCCGTCTCTCTACCCCCTGGTAATCACTAGTGTTTTCTCTATTTCTCTGAATCTGTTTCTTTTTTGATTCCATTATAAGTGATATCATACGGTGCTTGTCTTTCTCTGTCTGACTTATTTCACTTAGCATAATACCCTCCAAGTTCAGCCATGTTCTTGCAAATGACAAATTTTCATTTTTTTTTTATGGTGGAGTAGTATATATATATATACACACACACACACATATAAACAAGCACATTACACATATACATACCACATCTTCTTTATCCATTCATCTGTTGATGGATACGTAGGTTGCTTCTAAATCTTGTGATTATAAATAATGGTGCTATGAACATTGGGGTGTGTCTATCTTTTCAAATTAGTGTTTTTGTTTTCTTTGGATATACCCAGGAATAAAATTGCTAGATCATATAGTAGTTCTGTTTTTAGTGTCTTTCTGACAGGTGTGAGGTGGTATATTATTGTGTTTTTTTTGTTTTGTTTTGTTTTGTTTTGTTTTCAGTACGCGGGCCTCTCACTATTGTGGCCTCTCGTATTGCGGAGCACAGGCTCCGGACACACAGGCTCAGCGGCCATGGCTCACGGGCCTAGCCGCTCTGTGGCATGTGGGATCTTCCCGGACCAGGGCATGAACCCGTGTCCCCTGCATCGGCAGGCGGACTCTCAACCACTGCGCCACCAGGGAAGCCCTATTATTGTGGTTTTGATTTGCAGTTCGTTCCCTGATGTTTAGCGATGTTGAGTATCCTTTCATGTGCCTCCTGGCCATCTGCACATCCTCTTTGGAAAAATGTCTCTTCAGGTTTTATGACCATTTTTTAATTGGGTTGTTTGTTGTTTTGATGTTGGGTTGTATGAGCTGCTCATATATGTTGGATATTAACACTTTGTCAGTCATAACATTTACAAATACTTTCTCCCATTCAGCATGTTGTCTTTTTTGTTTTGTGGATGGTTACATTTGCTGTGTAAAATCTTTTAAGTTTAATTAGGTCTCATTTTTGCTTTTATTTCCTTGCCTTAGAAAACAGATCCAAAACAAATTGCTACAATTTAGCAATTGTGGGAGCTTTTGACTGCCCACCAGTGTGTGGGGCTTGATCCTGAGGAAACTGCCTTGGACCTCCAAGGGGTAGAGCTGGTATCAGTCTGCTGGTGGACTGGATTGGTTCTTGGGGCGCCCTAGAGTTGGTGCCTGCCCACTTGTGGGTGAGGCCGAGTCCCAGAATGACTGGCCATGGCACCTGGGCATCCCAGAGCAGGTGTCAGTCCACTGGTGGGGGCTGGGCCCAGGTCCCAGTGCCAATAAAGCTACAGGGAGGATTCTAAAATGGCACTTGCCAGCACCTGTGTCCTTGTAGTAGAATGAGCTCCCAATAATGGCTGCCACCAGCATCTATGTGCCTGTGGTAGTCCTGGATGCCTCCTGCCTCTCCAGGGTCTTCTCCAAGATCAACAAGTTTGGTCTGACCCAGGCTCCTTTCAAATTACTTCTTCTGCCCTGGGTCTCAGAGCATGTGAGATTTTTTTTGTGCATCCTTTAACAGCCCTCTGGCTCCCCTGAAATCAAGCCTTACTAGCCTTCAAAATCATATATTCCTGGGGGTTGTCTTCATGTTGTAGGCCCCCCAGGCTGGGGAGCCCAATGTGGGGCTTGATCCCCTCACTCCTTGGGAAGAACCTCTGTAATTGTGATTATCCTCCTATGTGTGCATCACCTACTCAGGGGTGTGGGTCTTTTCTGCTACTTTACAGGTTGTTCTCTTTGATAGTTTCTCTGTAAATAGTTGTAATTTTGGTGTGCCCATGGGAGGAGGTCTTCCTACTCCGCCATCTTGGCCAATGCTCTGTATCATCCATGATTTCTGATGAGAAGTCAACTGTTACTCTTTTTGTGGTTCTCATGTACATGATGAATTGTGTACATGAATTCTGTGCATGTGTCTTGGTATATAAAGTCAAGTAGATGAGTCTTGCTGCTTAAAAGATTTTCTCTTCATCTGTGACTTTGTCTGGGTAAGGATCTCTTTGTGTTTAAAAATAAAATTGCCTACTTGGAGTTCACTCAGATTCTTGGATGTGTTAATTAGAGTTTTTTTTTTTTTAATCAAATTTGGGGAGTTTTCAGCCATTATTTCTCTATTTTTTCTTCCCCTTTCTCTCTCATATCCTTCTGTTATTCCCATTATGTTTATCTTGATGTGTTTATACTGTTCCACATTTCTCTGAGGCTCTGTTTATTTTTTCTTTGTGTTCTTCAGTCTACACAATCTCTATTAATCTATTATCAAGTTTGCTGATTCTTTCCTCTGCCAACTCAAATCTTCTGTTGAACCACTCTAATGACTTTTTCATTTCAGTTATGTAATTTTTTACTCCAACATCTACATTAGTTTTTTAAAAAATTCTATTGATATTCTCTATTTGATGAGTTGCCATATCATGTCTCTCTTTAATTCTTTAAACATGGTTTCCTTTAGTTCTGTCAACATATTTGTAATAACTACTTTTAAGTATTTGGATGCTCTCAAATATTTGCCTCTCAAAGGCAATTTCTACCACTGTTATTTTTCTCTCTATATGGACCATTCTTTCTCCATACTTTTCTGTTTCTTTGCATGTCTCACATTTCTTATTGTTGGACACTAGACATTTTAGAGAATATATTGTAGCAACTATGAATACTGATCCCCCCTTCCTGTAGCTTATTTGCTTGGTATCTCTGGATTGGACTAATTCTATGTATCTGTTTTTTCTGCAATGCACAGCCTCTGGTATCCCTACTTAGACTTTTTCCTTTGTTTTTATCTTTTAGCTGGCTTCCTAGGAATCACCCCCCTGGTCTGAAGGGAGGCCAGGGTGTGATGTCTGTAAGCCCTGGGATGCTGGGATATGATGTTTACCAGTCCCGGGGTACAAGACCTAGTTGACTCATTCTGTCTCCTTGGATGGCATCATGAGAATGAGAGTTGGATGTTACAGAAAATCCTGTTTGGACCCCAAATAAGGCCCAGTACTTTCTTATAAAAAGTGCCTCTAACCATACCACAAGCTTCTAGGGAGAGAGTGAGGGCCAGATTAGGGCTGGGGACGGGTGGCAGATGGTAGGCAGAAAGCTCTGAATCAAGGATTCTGTGGTTCCCTCAGAATGGCCACACTTGGGTAAATTTACCACAAAACAAAGGCCTGTGGTGGATTCAGGACTCAAGCCTCAAAAGAGAAACTCGGGCTAAGGGGACAGCTCTGGGGAACCAAAACATCAGGAAAATTCCAGAGCCATTGGAACCCATGGTAAATCTCCATAAGACCGTTTGTTGAAAGGGGGGAATAAACATGTGGCCAAAAGGAGAATGAGCCAAGTAAGCTGTCCTGAATCTCAAGCTGCACAAGAGGGGCTTCTCCTCTTCTCTCCTCCCAGCTGAGGGTCCCCTGGGCTCAGGAAACACCGTCTGTCCTCACCCGCTTTCCCGGTTGAAGCCATCACTCTGCAGCGTCCATCTCCTGACTCCTGAGGCGGACACACCGGTGACAGAGCAAGGCAGAGAGTTTCAATGATGCTGCAGGAGATCTGCTGGGCAGGCCACGTGAGGCACGGGCTGCAGGCCTTTCAACCGTCAGCAAGCCAGATTTACAAGGACTGGAAACTTGTTCAGTCGGTGATCTGCATCTTTCTCTGTGTTGCTTTGTGGAGCTGAAGAGACAGGTCCCAGAAAAGACATTTTGGGAAATGTGATCAGGCCCAGTCATGCCTGTGTTGATATGGCAAGTCATCAAAAATAAACCCAATTCAAATACAGTTTTATCTGTATGTTTTGTGTGATTTTAACTGTTTTATTTCCTTCTGACCTTTTCCTTCCTTTGTGGATTGCACATCACAATCCCTTGAGAAGTCCATCAGTAAGTAGATTTGTATTACCATCTTGCATGCTGATATTCTCCAGAGTCTGTAAAATCCTTTCACTTGCACTTATTCAGCAAGTAGTTCTTCCACCGAACAGCACTCCGCACTCGTTACTAATGACTCGGTCTCTTCTAATGCTGTGTGGGGAACTGGAGAGCCAAAGCAGAATAAGGGCCACACTTAATGCTGAGTGAGGATAGGGCCACGAAAGAAAAATGCCCCCCATATCCAAGACTACAGAGGTTAGTGAAATATGTGTTTGTTGGTTTTGAATCTAAAACAAAAGAAAAACTGCCTGGAAGCTTCTCTCTCAGCATCTTTGTGAATGACAAGGAACACAGCAAACAATACTCCAGAAGAAAAATTGCTGATGGACATCAGTTCAGAGTGTGCTGATGGAACCGAGCAGAACCCTGTGCCTCCCCCCTCCTCAAGTACAAAGGCCCCTCTATGTCCCCTCTCTCTTGTTTGCAGAAAAGCTGAAGTCTCCCAGGTCTCTCAGAGTCACAAGAGAGCAGGGTCGAGCAGTTAATGATTAGGACAATAGTCACAGACTCAGTGTCTGATAAAATAATGGGATTAACACTATTGCTCATAATAATCTATATTTTTGTGGGTATTAGAATAATTGTAGCTTGCTCTGCCCATATATGTAAGCAGGCAACTAAAGTTGTCAGTAAAGAGATGCTACAGACCCATGTCAACATCTTCCACTCTAAGAATACGGCCCCCTATGTCAGCATGAAGAAGTTACAGAAGACAGACCTCCACCCTTAATCCCATAGAAATGGAATGATGTCTGACAAGTGGGGATTTGTAAGCAGCTCTTTTGCCCCTTTTCTGTTTGCCCATCTCTGTTTTCCTCAGACCTTAATTATAAAAATGAGATCACTAGGAAACATTTCACCTAACTCCTGATTTTGCTCTACTGAATATACACAATGCCTTGCCTAACCTGTTGACTCCTTTCCTGGATTTAAAGGAATAAGAATGAAGAATTAAGTAGTTAAAGAATGACTAAATCTCTACCCCCATGTTCCCCTTAGCAAATTTACAGGCGGACCACACAGGCAATACAGCATCCAAAGGAAGATCAGGAGAAGGCAGCAGGTCTGCACACAATGGAAAAATGATGAAGAATCTGACCTCCTACCTTAATGATTAACTGAGATTGTTTCCCCTTTTTCCCTTTAAAAATTGTCATGGCTTAGCAAAATCTTCAGAGTTGGTCCCTGGATAAGAGTCCAGCTTCTCCCAGATTGCTGGCTTTTCTGACTAGAGCCCCTTTCCTTTCTCCTGACACTTGCCTCTCGATTATTGGCTTTTGAGCAGCGAGCAGCTGAACCTGAGTGTGGTAACACTGACACTCCTGCTTCTTGCTGGTGGTGCAGTTTATGTCTGACTGACAGGAGGGAAGGAGAAATAGACTCCATGAAACCCTTGGATGTATTTGTTACTGGATCAATTTTCCCCTCCTCTCCCTTTAATTAAAAATTCAGTTCTGATAAATTGGATTGTTGGGTGTTTTTGCTGCTTTTGAAAGGGAAGCATGTCCTTTTCCAGCATCACAGTCCCGCAGCTTGTGCACAGGTGAGTGCTCTCCGGTACTCACTCTGTGGCAGCTTTGCAGAACTGATTAAAACAGGGATGGGAGCAGAGCAGATAGATAAATGACTTCAGTGGCTTGGCTGTCTCCAGAGCATATTAGACCTATTCCAGTTGCCAAGGAGTAATGTGCTTGCAATAGGTTTTGTGTTCTATTCTCCTAGGCTCACTTCTGTTATCTTCCTCTCATTGGAGAAACAGCCAATTCAGAGGGATGGGGACTGATTATCCAGCAAGATACAACAGTGAGAAGAATGGACCTGGAGAAACTTGTTTGTGGAATTCATTTTCCTATGTTCTAAAATATAGAAACATCAAAAGGGAGGATAAGCAAACATTTAAAGAGAATTTCCCCTAACATGTCCCCTCTGTGTCTTCATGAGCTTGGAGTCAGAGAGACCAGAGTCCCAGTCTCATCAACAAAACAGGTGTCTGGGAAGCCCCAAGTCTGTTGGGCTTTGTCAACCTTTATTTAACACAGGCTGTCTTCTCCAGCCCTACACTGTGTAGAGACCAAAGTCTGCAGCCAAGACCGTGAAGAGCGTTCAGTGATTAATATGTCATCAGGCACTTGGTGAGATTGTATTTCAGGACTTTTATGTGAATAAGTTATCTGAAAATAGAATGAATCATCACAAGGGTTTTCCACGGCTAAGGTGAGAATGTGCAATGATTTTTTTTTTCATTTTCCTTTCTTTTATATACAAAAAGCCCCTGAAGGCTGTTTTTGTTAACTGCTCCAACATTCATAGTTACTAGATTCCAGTACATCCGTCTGTACCTAAATCTTTTTTTTTTTTTTGGCACCTCTGGTACTTTTTAACTCAGGAACTAGAAAGCAGGGTGTCAAGAATAGTAATTGTATACACAAGGTGAATCATTTTCTTTTACTGAGTACTGAAAAGGAGTTCCCGTTGACATTTTATCAGCATCCGTCCGAGGGCCATAAACAAAGTGTTCTCCAATTTGGTCTGAAGTGAGGAAAATGCAATCATTAGGGTTTGGCTTCACCCATGTAAAAATTAGAGGCAGTGTTTTAATATTTGATATTTATCTTGAGATCAAATTTTTGAGTTTATTGACTGGCCCGACACTTTGTTAACTAAATCTATGAACACCTTTTAGCAACTGCAGGCCTAGTTTTCTAGCTTAATTCTTTACAGAACTGCAAGGCAGCTGCTTCCCTTTCTTCCTTTGTAAATAGTCTTCTTTGTTATTGCTATTAACAAAGATTTAAAAGCTTTAAAGTTACATTAATATTGTGAATAAATATTTCTACATTTCCTTAAACCTTTGGCAATCTATATAACCCTTATATAAGGAAATGAAAAAATAAATAGTGTAATTATTGCCGGAAACAAAAGCAACTATGACTTGAAAACTATTGAGGACAGTGAGTTCAGCTTTATACCTGCCTTTCTCCAGGCTAAGTAAGGCTGAATATTACCTGTTTACTATTTGTTATCCATCCTTTCCAAGCAACAGTCTTTTCTAAAAGGATGCCCACTGTTTGCAGCATAGGTTCTGAAAAGGCCTTCAAAATCAGGAAATCCTCTCCTATGTCATGTGAGATTGTGAGGGAAGAAGCACTTTCACTCTCATTTACCTTGTAAGTGTAGATCATGAGACAGCCCTCTGGAGGAAAACTGGTGATAGCTATCAAAATTTTAAATGCATTCATCTGTTGATGGACACTTAGGTTGCTTCCATGTCCTGGCTATTGTAAATAGAGCTGCAATGAACATTTTGGTACATGACTCTTTTTGAATTATGGTTTTCTCAGGGTATATTTCCAGTAGTGGGATCGCTGGGTCATATGGTATTTCTATTTGTAGGTTTTTAAGGAACCTCCATACTGTTCTCCATAGTGGCTGAACCAATTCACATTCCCACCAACAGTGCAAGAGTGCTCCCTTTTCTCCACAACCTCTCCAGCACTTATTGTTTCTAGATTTTTTGATGATGGCCATTCTGACCAGTGTGAGATGATATCTCATTGTAGTTTTGATTTGCATTTCTCTAATGATTAATGACGTTGAGCATTCTTTCATGTGTGAATGGATAAGGGCTTCCCTGGTGGCGCAGTGGTTGAGAGTCCGCCTGCCAATGCAGGGGACACGGGTTCGTGCCCTGGTCTGAGAAGATCCCACATGCTGCGGAGTGGCTAGGCCCGTGAGCCATGGCTGCTGAGCCTGCGCGTCCAGAGCCTGTGCTCCACAACAGAAGAGGCCACACAGTGAGAGGCCTGTGTACCGCAAAAAAAAAAAAAAAAAGAAGAAGTTGTGGCACATATATACAATGGAATATTACTCAGCCATAAAAAGAAACGAAATTGAGTTATTTGTAGTGAGGTGGATGGACCTAGAGTCTGTCATACAGAGTGAAGTAAGTCATAGAGAGAAAATCAAATACCATATGCTAACACATATATATGGAATCTAAGGAAAAAAAAAAAAAAAGGTCATGAAGAACCTGGGGCAAGATGGGAATAAAGACACAGACCTACTAGAGAATGGACTTGAGGATATGGGGAGGGGGAAGGGTAAGCTGTGACAAAGTGAGAGAGTGGCATGGACATATATACACTACCAAATGTAAAATAGATAGATAGTGGGAAGCAGTCACATAGCACAGGGAGATCAGCTCGGTGGTGGTTTGTGACCACCTAGAGGGGTGGGATAGGGAGGGAGGGAGATGCAAGAGGGAAGAGATATGGGAACATATGTATATGTATAACTGATTCACTTTGTTATAAAGCAGAAACTAACACACCATTGTAAAGCAATTATACTTCAATAAAGATATTTAAAAAAATTTTTTAAATGCATAACCTTTGTCTCATTAACTATGCTGCTCAAAATTTATGCACATATGTGCCAGTGCAGGGTAAGGTGTCTCTGAGGAAAATCAAGCCCATCACTGAGGGACTGGTGAAATAAATTATGGTATATCCAAAAGTATACTATTATGCAGTCACTGCATGAACAGAATGAGGTAGACCTATATATACTAATGTGGAATGTCCACGTGTAAAGTGAAAAAATCAAGTCTCAGCTGGTCTAGTTTGCTGCCATTTTTAAAAGATACATTAATGTAAATAAATATGCTTTGAACATCTGAAGGATACACTTTTACATATAAAAAGCCCCTGAAGGTTGTTTTCATTAACTGTTCTAACATTCATACTTACTATCTTCCAGTACATCGTCTGTACCTAAATCGCTTTTAAATATGTCCTTATAAATAAGGCTGCTTGCCCTTTGCCAGATGAAACCTATACTCTGCTTCTTAGAATTCTGAAAACATTTGTGTGGTGAAATAAAAATGTAACTGTAAGCTCCATAAGGATGGAGAAAAAAGAAAAATTAATTTCAGAATTTGATCTATATATGTTTTTCAAAAGCAAAAAATTGAACATTGATTCTGTTCTTGTAACTGTCGGTAACTGACATATCATATTGAACAAAGAAGAAGAAAGCAGCAGGGGCTTTTTACTTTCTTTTTAGATCTTAATGGAATTTTCAAACATGTTACAAGCAGATTACACAGAACACTGAACCACCAAGAACCCATCACATGGCTCCAAAAACCATTTCCATTCTGCTGTTCCTGTGTCAAATGTTCATTTACTTTTTTCCATTTCCTCTATCTCCTACCATTCTTTCTGGGAAGAGTTGGTGTATTTTAAAGCAAACCCCATTTAATTTCACTTGCAAATATTTTGGTAGGTACCTTTATGAGATGATGGCTTTGTTTGTTTAACATAAGCACAACACCATTATCACAACGCCCCAAAATAACATTAATTCCTTATCATCTTCATCTAATATCCAGTCAACGTACAAGGTTCCTGGATTGTCCCCCAAAGAATAAAAATGTCTTTTAATGATTGGATTGCTTGAATCAGGATGCAGGCAAGGCCCACGCTGCATATGGTCTGTAGGTCTCCTGAGCCTTTGTTCCTCAAGAACACCCCCACCCCCACCCCTTTTCTGTGCCATGCCTTTGTTAAAGAAATTGCATCCATTGTCCTGAGATTTATTTTACACTTTGGATTTGAATTACTGCTTCCTGCTGGCATATTCTGAAGCTGATTGTAGACCCATAGAGAGCCTTCCTTTGGCTGAAGTGCAGCTTTTTGGTCAAGAATACTTTATAAGTGGTGGGGTGCTTTCTATTGCACAGGGTCAGAAGCACACACTACCAGGTTGTCCCTCGTTTACTGACATTAAGAATAAGAAACAGGGTCAAGTGGCATTAACTCACTCCACCCATTATAAAGTTCCCTGTAACCCTTCGCCTAATGCTTTTATCAGCCACTGATACTGCCGGTTCCATTGTTTCACTGGAGTTTGCAAAATACAGTTTTGGAAATTATCTATCCTCCTACTTTTTTTTTATTTTTGCGGTACGCGGGCCTCTCACTGTTGTGGCCTCTCCCGTCGCGAAGCACAGGCTCCGGACGCGCAGGCTCAGCGGCCATGGCTCACGGGCCCAGCCGCTCTGCGGCATGTGGGATCTTCCCAGACCGGGGCGCGAACCCGTGTCCTCTGCATCGGCAGGCGGACTCTCAACCACTGCGCCACCAGGGAAGCCCAAATTGGTAATTTTTTAAAAAACCACTATGAGCTGATTTTTCCTTTGTCTCTTCCCTTTCTCCTAGAGATGGAAATCATGAGCTTCTGCTGAGAAGCAAGCCTCCAAGGTCTTTTTTTTTTCAGCTTATTAGAAGATATTGACCCTAACTCAAAGAATAAGCTTGTCTTTTAAAAAGTTCTTGTCTGAATCAAGTCATTTCTCCTGTTCCTTAGAACAGGAGATTTGTTTGAACAAATATGCAAAGGAGAAACTGATTAAACAGTTGGGTACTGAATTTCTCCTTGTCATTGCTCTTCACTGTGATAAGTGAATTCATATTGCAACAGGGATTATTGCATAACAAAGAGCATGTTTCCATGAGCTTCAGCACAGCACACTAGAAAAATCTCAGGGAAAGAAATGAGAAGACTAGATTTCTGGTTAGCACTACCAGGTGTGAGAACTTGGGTAAGACATTTGAATTCATTTGCCTCAGTTTCTTCTGAGGCAAGAAGTTCTGCTTACCATTTTTTCATCAGTTGGAATAATATTTCAACAAGATGGCTTTTGTTTTTCCTATATTACTTAATAGATAAGATCTTTAGGGACTGTGTATTAACTATCAAGAAATAGGTGCAAACACTAACTTTTTAAACATAAGTTGGAGCAGTTATTCTAGAACTAGAACGATTTCAATTATCCAATATTCAATATTTATGAAATACAGTGTGGGCCATACTCTACATTAATTTTTTCTTCTAACTAATCATCTATGCTGGGACTTCCCTGGTGGCACAGTGGTTAAGAATCTGCCTGTCAATGCAGGAACACAGGTTCGATCCCTGGTCCAGGAAGATCCCACATGCCTCAGAGCAACTAAGCCCGTGAACCACAACTACTGAGCTTGCACTCTAGAGCCCGTGAGCCACAGCTACTGAGCCCGCACACCACAACTGCTGAAGCCCATGCACCTAGAGCCTCTGCTCTGCAACAAGAGGAGTCCCTGCAATAAGAAGCCTGCACACTGCAACGAAGAGTAGCCCCTACTCGCCGCAACTGGAGAAAGCCCACATGCAGCGATGAAGACCCAATGCAGCCATAAATAAATAAATAAATAAATTTGTAATTTAAAAAAATCATCTATGCTTTGTTTCTCCTCTTCTTGAACCTTTCTGTAGCTATGCAATGTTCCTTTATTCAGTTCTAACAATCATCAGCCAAAGATCTTAAAATAGAACCCAGCTTCAGCACTTTTATCGTTTCCCCTGAAGTGTCATGCAAAGAATTCACTGAACAATTGTTTCAGCGCTTGGCACCATGTCACCAGTGGTTATGAATATGCAACTAAATCTTTGCAAAACTGCAGTAAAAAACACCCTCAGAATCTCACAGTACATTCAGTACCTTTATTTTGTGTAAAAGGAATAATAAAATGTGAAAAAAATAAGGCAATTTTATTGCAATGTAATATATAACAGGTTACAGTCTGCATAGAAGTATCTCAAAATGTACAGAATTACATTTCAGTGCAATACACATATCAAAGACATATTTTTTACATGACACATCTTTTTTTTTTTTTTTTTGAAAATGTTGGGTGTAGGAGTTTATTAATTAATTAATTTAGTTTTGCTGTGTTGGGTCTTCGTTTCCACGCGAGGGCTATCTCAAGTTGTGGCAAGCGGGGGCCACTCTTCATCGCTGAGCGCGAGCCTCTCACTATCACGACCTCTCGTTGCGGAGCACAGGCTCCAGATGCGCAGGCTCAGTAGTTGTTGGCTCATGGGCCAACTAGGCTCATGGGCCTAGTTGCTCTGCGGCATGTGGGATCCTCCCAGACCAGGGCTCGAACCCGTGTCCCCTGCTTTAGCAGGCAGATTCTCAACCACTGCGCCACCAGGGAAGCCCCACATCTACTTTTTAAAAGCTATTAAAATCTGGAAGACATTCTTTTATAATTAAGAAAATTAAGTAAATTCCCTCTGTTCAACGAATAATCACAGTTGAAGGAAAGAAAATGTAGTAAAAAGGAAGATAAGAGTTTTAAATCAAGGAATAACTAACACAAAGATTGAATTGAACACTCAGGGCCCCTGCAGCATCCAGGCTGTTTAATGCTGGTGTATTTAGGGAGGCTGCATCTGCTTATGATAACAAAGCCCAAAGCTGGGCAAATGTGCCCACCTCCACGCATCTCTGTCCTGGACCACACTTACCCCAGACATGCAAACAAAGAAGGACAGTGGTCTAAGCTTCATTTCTGTTTTTTCCAGAAACATCATGTCAATCTGTGGACCTGGTGGTGTAAAAACAGATTTCAAAGGAGCTCAGTGCAAATCCTAATCTTGTGTGATGCGCCACAAATCAAGCCCGATGATTTTCCCCAGTAGTCACTAAACAACATTTTCAGAGGAAATCGGCCATTTTCTGGTTCTCAGCTTTTCTTTCCCCCACTCCTCAGACTAAACCCATTTATCACCTTCCCTTTTGGGGAATCTAATCCAGGCATTCCCCAGCAGGGCCCACATGTAAGGAGCTGTGGTCTGTAGAATAATGCTTCCCACCAAAGATGTCCTCGTCCTGATCCCCTGACCCTGTGACTATGTTGCCTGTCAAGGGATTTTGCAGGTGCAGATAAAAGTTCTCGAGATGGGGACGTGGTCCTGGGGAGTCCAGTCTAATCACATGAGTTCTTAAAAGCAGAGAACTTTTCCGAGCTGGTCAGAGAGTTATGAAAACATAAGAAGAGTCAGAAAGATGCTGTGTTGCTGGCTTTCTAGATGGAGGAAGGGCCATGAGGGTGGCCTCGGGAAGCTGGAAAAGAAGGAAATCCATTTCCTTGTCTTGACTTTAACTGAGACCTTGATCTTAGCCCAGTGAGACCATGTTTAACTTCTGACCTACAGACCTATAAGACAATAAATCTGTGTTGTTTCAAGCTACTATGTTTGCAGTAATTTCTCATGGCAACAATGCAAAACATATACAGAAGTTTTCACAGTTCCATAGTATTCAAGAGCCCATAGGAAACTGAGGAAACAACAAGGAAAATATAAAGTGTCTTCCAAAATTCTAAAATCATTTTCTGTGCATGTGGGTAAATATACCAGTGGTAAATAGAATGGTTTAATTGTTATTTTTTTCCATGGACATTGTATTACTATATACATTTTAAAAGTTTTGTAACCCTAGGTATCTTCTTCTAGCCTATAAGACCCAGTAATATTTTTTCAATTTTTAAAAATTCAGGCAGTCACTTGGCAAACACACATGAGTTTACTCAGCTTTGAGTGCACCACTGGAAGCTAGGGAAGCTAGTAACTAGTGCTGAGGTGTGGAAAACCCCAATGGAGGCCAGACAGTCAGGGGGCAGGAACGGCAGTGACCTGGCCCAGGAGGCCCCAGTCTGCTGGATGTGGCCAACTCAGAGCATCTTCCTCCTTCCCTTCAGCTCTTGCACTGAAAACTGAAGACACAATCCCATTAAGTAGAGGAAGTGGATGGTGGAAGGGTAGGATGAAGTCATTAGGAACATAGAAGACAGAACATCTGGTGAATAACGTCACAGCATTGCTCAGGATCTTGCCTTCAGTTAAGATAGAAAGAACATATATGTGTCTTGATCTCTTTCTCACCTCAAATTGTTTCAGATTGTCTAAGGTCTAAAGCATATTGACAGCTATTTTTCAGGCTATGTCTTAAAAAACATATTTGAACTATAATGTATAAACCCACAATAAATCCACAAAATCAGCACATATTTTGAGTAAGGTATTATATCAATTTGCAACTTATATCAATGGCTAAACTTCATAATCTAGAAGCAAACACTTCATAATCTAGATTTTTTTTTAACCTGGCCATGATCATAATTATAAGATTTAGGTGATGTCTTGCTTCTATTGCTCTAGGGATAAAATGAGGAATTGTGAACCAAGGCAAATAAATATCATAAACTTGTTTTACAATTTGTTATCAGTAAAAATCATATTTTCTATTAAGATTTTAGTTTGTAATATTTTCTTCCCCCTGGGAGGGTTAAAAAACAAAAACAAATGTTTAGTCATTTAATCTACACACAAAGTTGCTGTATCTGAAGAAAACTCAGCAAATTAAAGTCTCCAGTAGTCATAGAATTTGTTGGAAGAGTTAATAGAGACATCATCTGATCAGGCTCTGAGGTCCCTCCCCCATCAACCATCTGGAATGCCCTTAGTGATCAATAAATAAAGAGAGAAGTCTGAATAGTGGAGTAAAACACAGCCATAGATTTCCAAATGTGATAACAACAACTGTGAAAGATCTCAAAATTAAATCACAGTTGATATCTGCATTACTCCAGGGATACTACTACTGCTCCTTTCAAAAAAAAAAAAAAAAAAAAAAAGCCAGTTCAGGAAAATGGTCACTTATATTTCCTAAATCAGAAGAAAATCTGAGGTTGCGTGATGTCAAAATAGATCAGCTTTTATGATTCATTTTTTAATATCTTAGCGTTGTAGAAGGAAACTTGCTTCCTCCACTCACTACACTTCTGACAACAGATGTGCATGCAGTTTTCCCACACTTCAGACACTAGCTGGGTGTCCTACAGTTCAGTCCTGGCACATACTCCCTGGACTTAGTGCAGACCCCACAGGTTAAGGGCTCAGCTCCACAAGATGCCCCCACTTCAGTCTCCAGCTGCAAATCCTAGATGTCACCTGTGCTTCTGACCAACTGGTTATAAACTGTAGGTTTCCACAACGCCCTCCCCAGATTTGATAATTTGTTATATGGCTCACAAAACTCAGGGAAAACTTATGTTTACTGGTTTATTATAAAGGATATGGCTGAACAATCAGATGAAGAAATACGTGGAGTCCAGTCCTGACGTGTCCCTAGCACAGGAACTTCACTCCCATGGAGCTGGGTTGGGTCATCCTCCCAGCATCTGGATATATTCACTGACTTGGAGCTCCTGAAACTCTGTAGTTTAGGGATTTTTATGGACCCTTCATCAGGTAGACATGATCAGTTATTGAGTCAATCACCACCCCCCACCTCCCTACCCTCCCACCCCCACTCCCCTTTTCAGAGGATGGGAGGTAAGACTGGAAGTTCCAAGCTCCTAATCATAGCTTGGTCTTTCTGGTGACCAGCACCCACCCTGAAGCCCTCCAGGAGTCCAGCAAAAGTCTCTTCACTGGAACAAAAGACACTCCTATCACTCGGGAGATTCCAAGAGATTTAGGAACTCCGTGTCAGGAACTGAGGACAGAGACCAAAGATGTATTTATTATGTCACAAGTTGTACTTAGTCTCTTTCAAATGATTTTGCATTTATGAAGGCATACTGTGGTAATGAAAATAAGGATCCTACTTTTCATATTCTTGCAGAGTAAGAAATAGTCTTTTCTTTCTAAGCTGCCTGGGGCATGCCTTGGCAGGCTATCAGGATACAAAAGGAGATACAAAAGCAAAACAGAGAACTGCTTTCTAATCAGTTGCAAGCTCTTAACTTCATTTTATATTCCTCATTCTCACTCTATGACTGTGTAATGACTTTTGACACTTGCTTCCTCTGCCTTGACACTGAGTTTCCATGGAATAGATTTATACACCGAAAAGCCAAAAGAATTGACAACCTGATAGGTACCCTGGCCATCTCATTCTAACAGGAATTCCATTGGTCTGACTATCAGATCTCTCTTCCAGGGAGCACTTCTGTGCAAGGAGTCCCCTCTATGATTCTATCCAGCCTGTGTTGGGCCAAACCCTATCCTACAGAAGACTTGGATCTTTCCTGGTTCAATTGGATATGGTTGAGTTTTCACATCCCTGTAGCATGGGACATAACATACCAGGACATAAACTCATTCTGAACAGAAGCTTTGATTTCCTTGGGTGAAAATTGCCACTCACTTCCTAGATATTATTGTTTTCAAAACTTGACTCTGCTAATTCAGTGCCGAGCTTATAAGAAGTTTTAATAAATGATAACTGTCCCTTTTTAAAAGCCAAACAATCACTTAATATGATAAAGCAAATATTTTTTATTGTCCTGAGAAATAGATGTGTCAGGAAAATAAAAGCTCTGTTTTTGTAAAATCAGAACAATTTAATTTTCATTTTTGAAAATATACCCAATATTACATTTACTTAGTTACATCTTGAACATTGCCAAAAGTAACCAGTGTATCCATACAGCATGTTTCATTTCAGCAGTTAGAAAGGAAACTTTTCCACCTCCTTAAAAACACACCCATGGATGAAAAATGTTGCCTGCCATATGAGTACACAAAAGATGTTGTGGCCATCAGCCACTCCAGCCCAATGGTGCACCCTGAGGGGACTCAGGATGGGAAAGCACAGGATACTATCCCCAGAGAGCTGAGGTGCATATCAGAGGGATGATTTCAATGAGCCCAGATGCTTGCATCTTCCTATACATAGCAAAGCACTAAACTCCTTAACTTGAGATATCTGGTTTTCTTTAATTAACTGTAATGTTTGATGTTCTGACTACCTGGTTTTGGTTGCAAAACTTCTATATGTCCTGGCTCCTCCCTTACCTCTTTGGAGCTGTCACTCAGAGCTATCTGAGAGGCTGTCTCCCGGGCTTGAAGTCCTCAGAAAGTTTGCCAAATAAAACATAATTCTCAACTTCTAGGTTGTGTATTTTTTTCAATCAATAGCACACACATTTTTCTTTACTTCTAGGTGTGGTTTTATTGAATATATATCAATTCAAAGAACCTTGTTTGAGCAACTACTGGGTGAAATGACCTTGTGTGTGGTTTAAAATGTAGAGGCTGATGTCTGTCATTAAATTACATGGACTTTGGAACAGGTGAAGCTCATTTACATAAGTGAGTCTAATACAGGCTAAGCCATGATGTGTTGAGGTAATAAACAACCTTCAAATCTAGTTGATTAAAGCAGCAAAGGTTTGTACCTTGCAAATGCTCCCCATCCATCCCTAGTTGGTGGGAACTCAGGTGTTCATAAGCCCTCCAGTTGACAGAGCAACTATCATCTCAAGTGTAGCTCAGTGCTGTACACAGGCAGAGTCCTAGTGTCCCACACCAGAAATGAAGCCTTCTATTGGCTTCCCCAATCTCCAACAGGCCAAGGAAAAGCAGTCATAATCCTGGGCCCAGAGAGAAGAAAGCTGGAAATGTTTGAGGACCTGCCTCAATGACCCATCTCACATGAGGCAGAGTGGAGTGAACAGCACGTGGATTGACAGGTGACGCGAGTACCACAGAGGAGGTGCATCTCAGGTGAGTCCTTGGAGGAAGAGACTGTGAGGGCACTGACAGTACTCCAGGTAAGAGAATAGCCAGAAAGGAAGAGACAAATTATAGGATTAGAGATGTATGTTTGGGAGTAATTAACATTTGAGGGGTATTTGAACCATCATACAAATGAGATTTGTTGAGATATCTTAAGATGAAAGGATCAAGAAAGCAGAAATGGAAGGGTGTGGGGAGAAGAAAAATCTAAGATCAGTCCTAGGTACCCGGACTCTTATGGGTAATAGAGCCATAGATTGTCAGGCTGTCTACCTCCACCCCACTAGACAAAAGTGAGCATCACGGACCTCCTCAGGCTGTTCACAGCATCTCCTCTAGTGTGAGAAACAGTTTTCAGTGTGGTCATTCTGCACATTTGGTTGACTCCACAATCTTCCACACTTAGTTGTCTCTCAGAGCAGGTTGCCTACAATGTGGTTTACATAAAAATAGCCTAACAGGAAATAAGCAATATTATGAGATGAAAATCAGACTTGTGGCCTGTGAGGCCAAGCTTCATAATGAAGGCAAATATTATAAAGGGAAATTCTCTGAATTTAAAAACAGGAAATGTCGAAGAGCACAGATGAATCCATCAGCACTGAGGCCATGGATTAAAATATCTCTCCCTAACTTCTTGGTACTTAGAGAAATGCTCGGGGCACAGTGGGACCATGATAAAAAACACGATTCAGTGTAATGCAGTTTTCTATGGACCCTGGTGGGTATGCTTGCCAAAATTGATTGATATAATGTGGGAGGTTAACTGCTTTATTGATATTATCCCCATTTTAAAAAGAGCAAAAGGAAAAAATTACCTCTCTGTAGTCCCTAAAAGGATCATTTTAACAATGCCATGTAATTTTATAAGGTTTATTCTTAATATTTGGTTAGCGAAAAATTTTGTATTTCAATTACCCAGAGGAAGTAATATTCACAACAAATGCAGCACACTTTGTTCTTTGTTTACCAGGAGAAACAACAGGCATAGGCCATGAAAAGGCAGGTCTTGAAAAGGAGTTTCATTACTCAAAGTCACAAGATGGTAGGAATGCATCCACTCTACAGAGACATGTCTAGGGATTACCTGCTGTGTTCCAGGCACTGTTTGATCGCGAAGTTAAACTTGTGTTAAAGATGAAGAAGAAATATTGTTGCTGCCCTTATAAAGCTTAAGCTGAATGTAAATAGTAATTACAAAGTTTGAGAAATACTAGGAATGAAACTAGTGGATGATACACTAAGTACAAAGAAGTGAGAGCCTTTTAGATGGGGAGGCCAGGGAGAGCTTTAAGCCAGTACCTGAAGGATGACTCAGCAGCCAGTCCAGGGGCAGGGGTGGGAGAGGGTGGGAGAGAGGAGAAAACCCTCCGAGCTAAGGGAGTGGCATAAGCAAAGGCCTTGTCTGGGAAACACAGAAAGCATACCAGGATGCTGAGGTCCCCCAGAACAAGTGGCTGCATGCTGCACAGAGAGAGGAGGCAGGTGGGAGGGAGCAACGGGCCAGGCTGGAATGAGGCCATACCCCTGAGGATGGTGCTGCCAGTTGTTCTGGTGATGGGGCCTTTGCCCAGGTGCCTTGAGGCTTGTTCTGGCAGCACCAGAAAGGCTAGAGGCTGTGTCAGCTGCTGCAGACACAGTGAAGGGCCTTCGTCTAGGCACCACTGACAGGAACATAAAGCAGGGGAGCCGTAGACCCCCAGCCCGCATTCCCTCTGTCCAGCACCCTGGTGGTCAGCCTCCAGGAGCAGCTGGCAGGCAGACGTGTGACCTAGGGCCCTAGGTCAGCACTGAGAGCAGTGCGGAGGGCAGGTGTGGGTCTGACAGACAATGGCTCACTGACGCTCATGGTGGGCCAAAGGATAAACTGGAGGTGGGCTGCTGTGGAGTGCAGGAGAGACATGAGGTTGGTAGAGAGGTGAGGCAGATGGCACAGGCCTCACAGCCTCTGTCAGGAATTTGTGTTGAATTTTAGGTACAAGAGGAAATTGTTGAGGGCCTTTGCAATGAGAAAAATCAGTAGTAATCACAGTTATTGTAGCAGCAGCAGAAGTGCTATTTATTGTGAGCTTGCTATGTGCCAGCCCCCCACTCTACGGGCTCTGCGTTCAGTTCTCATAACATCCCTATGAGTCAGGAACTCTTAGCCCCATTCTACAGAGAGAATTGAGCATGGAGAAGCTGAGTAATTTGCTAGGAAGCAATTTGCTAGGAAGTAATTTGCTTAAAAGCTTGGCAGCAATTCAACGTCCTGATTAACTTGGGAAGGGGGGAGACTAACCATGCAGGGAATTTAGGATCATGCCAGCAAGACATTCAGAGGGTAGTCCCTGCATTGGGGGAGTGCCTTTAATACCCAGGGGCAGCTGTGACCACTTCTTAAACGTGAAGAACATAAACCCAAGTTGCAGATGCAACTCAGAGAAACAGGCCACTAAAGCAGTAGGTTTTCTGGTATTACACTTGTCCATCTTTCCACCTAAAGAAACAAGCACAGTGTCAGGTGCTCCCTGCATCCCAGAAACCTGCCCTGGTGCCACAGAAGCCTAGAGAGGCCCCCGATGAGCTCTGCCCCACTTGGATCAAAAAAACATGATCCAAGACGTGGGATTCAAAGGAAGATTAGAACTAACATCAGAACCAATCTCATGGGTCTAGGGATTGACCATAAAGTTACCAAACTCAGGTCCAGCTGCTCACTGCTTGAAAATCAATACTCAAGAGCCAAGTGTTGGTAAAAACGGAAAATGTTGCATTTAATCAGAAAGCCAGCAATCTGGGGAGAAGGCAGACTCAGTGTCTCCAAAACCAACTCCGAAGTTTCTGCTCAGCCATGAAAGTTTTTGAATGAAAGGGGAAGTAATCGCAGTTAATCACTGAGATAGGGGGTCAGAGTCATCACCATCCCCCAATGTGTGCAGGCTTGTTGACTTCTTGTGATCTTTCTTTAGATGCTATCTTGTTCACACAGAAGCTAGGGAAAGCTAGGGAAGAGATCTGGTCATCTGTTAATTACTTATTCTTCATTTCTACTTCTTTGATTTATGGAAAGAACCAACAGGTTAGGCAAGATATTGTGTGATCAAAAGATTTGAAAGGTGTGCTTGGGCTGGAGATGAGTAGAGGATGGGGGTGCCTGGTTTAAGGTTAGTTACAGTATAGCTCTGCTAATGTGACAAGACAAAAGGGGCCTCTGGCAGAGGAGGAAGCTGTTTACAATAAGGCTCTGAGATGCTAAGCTTCACTGGAGTTAACTGGTCTTAAGCAAGGCATGTGCCTCAAAGTGTGAGTGTGTGTGCACATGCGCAAGTGCACGCATGCCTCTGTGTGTGTGTGTGTGTGTGTGTGTGTGTGTCTGTGTGTGTTACATCTACAAAGACTGGCCCTAACCATTCAGGGTGAGCCAAGGAGACTAAGGCTGGAAAGTGAATTTATGAAACTTTACAGAATAGATTATTACTGCATTATCTACTATTTCTGGATTGAACTGCAGAGGAAATGAAACAAAAATAATATTTGCAACCTTGTAAGAAGAATATTTTCTCAGGAGAATTTCAGTTTAATTCTGTAATAAGACCCAGTGCAGTTGCGAAGTTTTGATTAAATTTGATAAGCAAAGCTGGACGTATGGGTCCTGTGCAGTTTGCTTCCTTGTAATTGAAAACATAATTCTTGAACAGTCACAGTAACATGTTTTTTCTGTTAAGTCAACATATACCACAGGACTAGGGGAAAAAAAGAGTATTCAATCAAATATTTGCATTTATTGAATCACTTACGAATAGTGCATTTAGGGGGACCTTGAAGATGGCGGAAGAGTAAGACGCCCAGATCACCTTCCTCCCCACAGATACACCAGAAATACATCTACACGTGGAACAACTCCTACAGAACACCTACTGAAGGCTGGCAGAAGACCTCAGACCTCCCAAAAGGCAAGAAACTCTCCACGTACCTGGGTAGGGAAAATGAAAAAAAGAAAAAACAGAGACAAAAGAATAGGGACGGCACCTGCACCAGTGGGAGGGAGCTGTGAAGGAGGAAAAGTTTCCACACACTAGGAAGCCCCTTCGCAGGCGGAGACTGCGGGAGGCGGAGGGGGGAGCTTCGGGGCCGCGGGGGAGTGCACAGCAACGGGTGCAGAGGGCAAAGCGGGCAGATTCCCGCACAGAGGATCGGTACCGACCGGCACTCACCAGCCCGAGAGGCTTGTCTGCTCACCCGCCGGGGCGGGCAGGGCTGGGAGATGAGGCTTGGGTTTCGGTTTCGGACGGAGCACAGGGAGAGGACTGGGGTTGGCGGCTTGAGCATAGCCTGAAGGGGTTAGTGCACCACGGCTAGCCGGGAGGGAGTCCGGAGAAAAGTCTGCACCTGCCGAAGAGGCAAGAGACTTTTTCTTCCCTCTTTGTTTCCTGGTGCGCGAGGAGAGGGGTTTAAGAGCGCTGCTTAAAGGAACTCCAGAGACGGGCGCGAGCCGCGGCTAAAAGCACGGACCCCAGGGACGGGCGGGAGACGCTAAGGCTGCTGCTGCCGCCACCAAGGGGCCTGCGTGCGAGCACAGGTCACTATCCATACCCCTCTTCCGCGGAGGCTGTGCAGCCCGCCACTGCCAGGTTCCCGGGATTCAGGGACAACTTCCCCGGGAGAACGCACGGCGGGACTCAGGCTGGTGCAACGTCACGCCGGCCTCTGCCGTCGCAGGCCCGCCCTGCACGCAGTGCCCCTCTCTCCCCCCCACCCCCCGGCCTGAGTGCGCCAGAGCCCCCGAATCAGCGGCTCCTTTAACCCCGTCCTGTCTGAGCAAAGAACAGACGCCCTCCAGCGACCTACACGCAGAGGCAGGGCCAAATCCAAAGCTGAGCCCCTGTGAGCTGTGAGAACAAAGAAGAGAAAGGGAAATCTCTCCCAGCAGCCTCAGAAACAGCGGATTAAAGCTCCACAATCAACTTGATGTACCCTGCATCTGTGGAATACATGAACAGACAACGAGTCATCCCAAATTGAGGACGTGGGCTTCGAGAGCAAGATCTATGATTTTTTCCCCTTTTCCTCTTTTTGTGAATGTGTATGTGTATGCTTCTGTGTGAGATCTTGTCTGTATAATTTTGCTTCCACCATTTGTCCTAGGGTTCTATCCGTCCCTGGTTTTTTAAAAAATTTTTTTCTTAATAATTAATTTTAATAACTTTATTTTGCTTTACCTTTCTTTCTTTCTTTCTTTCTTTCTTTCTTTCTTTCTTTCTTTCTTTCTTTCTTTCTTCTTTCTTTCTTTCTTTCCTTCCTTCCTTCCCTCCTTTAGACAACGAATCATCCCAAATTGAGGAGGTGGTCTCTGAGAGCAAGATTTATGATTTTTTCCCCTTTACCTCTTTTTGTGAGGGTGTATGTATATGCTTCTGTGTAAGATTTTGTCTGTATAGCTTTCCTTCCAACATTTGCCCTAAGGTTCTATCCGTCCCTTTGTTTTATTTTTCTCTAAATAAGTATTTTTTAATTCAATAACTTTATTATACTTTATTTTATTTTACTGTATCTTCTTTCTTTCTGTCTTTTTTCCTTCTTTCCCTCCTTCCTTCCTTCCTCCCTCCCTCCCTCCTTCCTTTCTTTCCTTCTTGCCTTCTTTCCTTCTTTGCTTCTTTCTTTCTTTCTTTTTCTTTCTTTTTCTTTCTTTCTTTCTTCCTTCCTTCTTTCCTTCCTTCCTTCCTTCCCTCCTTTCCTTCTTTCTTTCTTCATACTTCTACTAATTCTCTCTACTTTTTCTCCCTTTTATTCTGAGCCATGTGGATGAAAAGCTCTTGGTGCTCCAGCCAGGAGTCAGGGCTCTGCCTCTGAGGTAGGAGAGCCAACTTCAGGACACTGGTCAACAAGAGACCTCCCAGCTCCACATAATATCAAACAGCAAAAATCTCCCAGAGACCTCCATCTTAACACCAGGACCCAGCTTCACTCAACGACCAGCAAGCCACAGTGCTGGACAACCTATGCCAAACAACTAGCAAAACAGGAACACAACCCCACCCATTAGCAGAAAGGCAGCCTAAAATCATAATAAGGCCACAGACACCCCAAAACACACCACCAGATGTGAACCTGCCCACTAGAGAGACAAGATCCAGCCTCATCCACCGCAACACAGGAACTAGTCCCCTCCACCAGGAAGCCTACACAACCCACTGAACCAACCTTAGCCCCTGGAGACAGACATCAAAAACAGCGGGAACTACGAACCTGCAGCCTGCAAAAAGGAGACCCCAAACACAGTAAGATAAGCAAAATGAAAAGACAGAAAAACACACAGCAGATGAAGGAGCAAGATAAAAACCCACCAGACCTAACAAATGAAGAGGAAATAGGCAGTCTACCTGAAAAAGAATTCAGAATAATGATAGTAAGGATGATCCAAAATCTTGGAAATAGAATGGACAAAATGCAAGAAACAGTTAACAAGGACCTAGAAGAAATAAAGATGAAACAAGTAACGATGAACAACACAATAAATGAAATTAAAAGTACTCTAGATGGGATCAATAGCAGAATAACTGAGGCAGAAGTACGGATAAGTGACTTGGAAGATAAAATAGTGGAAATAACTACTGCAGAGCAGAATAAAGAAAAAAGAATGAAAAGAACAGAGGACAGTCTCAGAGACCTCTGGGACAACATTAAACGCACCAACATTCGAATTTTAGGGGTTCCAGAAGAAGAAGAGAAAAAGAAAGGGACTGAGAAGATATTTGAAGAGATTATAGTTGAAAACTTCCCTAATATGGGAAAGGAAATAGTTAATCAAGTCCAGGAAGCACAGGTAGTCCCATACAGGACAAATCCAAGGAGAAATACGCCAAGACACATATTAATCAAACTGTCAAAAATTAAATACAAAGAAAGCATATTAAAAGCAGTAAGGGAAAAACAACAAATAACACACAAGGGAATCCCCATAAGGTTAACAGCTGATCTTTCAGCAGAAACTCTGCAAGCCAGAAGGGAGTGGCAGGACATACTGAAAGTGATGAAGGAGAAAAACCTGCAACCAAGACTACTCTACACAGCAAGTATCTCATTCAGATTTGATGGAGAAATTAAAACCTTTACAGACAAGCAAAAGCTGAGAGAGTTCAGCACCACCAAACGAGCTTTACAACAAATGTTAAAGGAACTTCTCTAGACGAGAAACACAAGAGAAGGGAAAGACCTATAATA
Organism: Grampus griseus; assembly: GCF_964374135.1. NCBI lineage: Eukaryota > Metazoa > Chordata > Mammalia > Artiodactyla > Delphinidae > Grampus > Grampus griseus. The sequence goes on from NC_139018.1 coordinate 123,929,249, forward strand.
ATGAACCCAAAACAATTTAGAAAATGGGAATAGGAACATACATATCGATAATTACCTTAAATGTAAATGGATTAAATGCTCCCACCAAAAGACACAGATTGGCTGAATGGATACAAAAACAAAACCCTTATATATGCTGTCTACAAGAGACCCACTTCAGACCTAGAGACACATACAGACTGAAAGTGAGGGGATGGAAAAAGATATTCCATGCAAATGGAAACCAAAAGAAAGCTGGAGTAGCAATTCTCATATCAGACAAAATAGACTTTAAAATAAGGACTATTAGAAGAGACAAAGAAGGACACTACAAAATGATCAAGGAATTGATCCAAGAAGAAGATATAACAATTGTAAATATTTAGGCACCCAACATAGGAGCACCTCAATACATAAGGCAAATACTAACAACCATAAAAGGGGAAATCGACAGTAACACATTCATAGTAGGGGACTTTAACACCCCACTTTCACCCATGGACAGATCATGCAAAATGAAAATAAATAAGGAAACACAAGCTTTAAATGATACATTAAACAAAATGGACTTAATTGATATTTATAGGACACTACATCCAAAAACAAAAGAATACACATTTTTCTCAAGTGCTCATGGAACATTCTCCAGGATAGATCATATCTTGGGTGACAAATCAAGCTTCGGTAAATTTAATAAAATTGAAATTGTATCAAGTATCTTTTCCGACCACAATGCCATGAGACTAGATATCAATTACAGGAAAAGATCTGTAAAACATACAAACACATGGAGGCTAAACGATACACTACTTAATAGTGAAGTGATCACTGAAGAAATCAAAGAGGAAATCAAAAAATACCTAGAAACAAATGACAATGGAGACACAACGACCCAAAACCTGTGGGATGCAGCAAAAGCAGTTCTAAGGGGGAAGTTTATAGCAATACAAGCCCACCTTAAGAAGCAGGAAACATCTCAAATAAACAACCTAAACTTGCACCTCAAGCAATTACAGAAAGAAGAACAAAAACACCCCAAAGCTAGCAGAAGGAAAGAAATCATAAAAATCAGATCAGAAATAAATGAAAAAGAAATGAAGGAAACAATAGCAAAGATCAATAAAACTAAAAGCTGGTTCTTTGAGAAGATAAACAAAATAGATAAACCACTAGCCAGACTCATCAAGAAAAAAGGGAGAAGACTCAAATCAATAGAATTAGAAATGAAAAAGGAGAAGTAACAACTGACACTGCAGAAATAAAAAAGATCATGAGAGATTACTACAAGCAGCTCTATGCCAATAAAATGGACAATCTGGAAGAAATGGACAAATTCTTAGAAATGCACAACATGCCAAGACTGAATCAGGAAGAAATAGAAAATATGAACAGACCAATCACAAGCACTGAAATTGAAACTGTGATTAAAAATCTTCCAACAAAGAAAAGCCCAGGACCAGATGGCTTCACAGGCAAATTCTGTCAAACATTTAGAGAAGAGCTAACACCTATCCTTCTCAATCTCTTCCAAAATATAGCAGAGGGAGGAACACTCCCAAATTCCTTCTACGAGGCCACCATCACCTTGATACCAAAACCAGACAAGGATGTCACAAAGAAAGAAAACTACAGGCCAATATCACTGATGAACATAGATGCAAAAATCTTCAACAAAATACTAGCAAACAGAATCCAACAGCACATTAAAAGGATCATACACCATGATCAAGTGGGGTTTATTCCAGGAATGCAAGGATTCTTCAATATACGCAAATCTATCACTGTGATAAACCATATTAAAAAATTGAAGGAGAAAAACCATATGATCACCTTAATAGGTGCAGAGGAAGCTTTTGACAAAATTCAACACCCATTTATGATAAAAACCCTCCAGAAAGTAGGCATAGAGGGAACTTTCCTCAACATAATATAGGCCATATATGACAAACCCACAGCCAACATCATCCACAATGGTGAAAAACTGAAAGCATTTCCACTAAGATCAGGAACAAGACAAGGTTGCCCACTCTCACCACTGTTATTCAACATAGTTTTGGAAGTTTTAGCCACAGCAATCAGAGAAGAAAAGGAAATAAAAGGAATCCAAATCAGAAAAGAAGAAGTAAAGCTGTCACTGTTTGCAGATCACATGATACTATACATAGAAAATCCTGAAGATGCTATCAGAAAACTATTAGAGCTAATCAATGAATTTGGTAAAGTAGCAGGATACAAAATTAATGCACAGAAATCTCTGGCATTCCTATATACTAATGATGAAAAATCTGAAAGTGAAATCAAGAAAACACTCCCATTTACCATTGCAACAAAAAAGAATAAAATATCTAGGAATAAACGTACCTAAGGAGACAAAAGACCTGTATGCAGAAAATTATAAGAAACTGATGAAAGAAATTAAAGATGATACAAATAGATGGAGAGATATACCATGTTCTTGGATTGGAAGAATCAACATTGTGAAAATGACTCTACTACCCAAAGCAATCTATAGATTCAATGCAATCCCTATCAAACTACCAATGGCATTTTTCACAGAACTAGAACAAAAAATTTCACAATTTTTATGGAAATACAAAGGACCCCTAATAGCCAAAGCAAACTTGAGAACGAAAAAAGGAGCTGGATGAATCAGGCTCCCTGACTTCAGACTATACTACAAAGCTACAGTAATCAATACAGTATGGTACTGTCACAAAAACAGAAAGATACATCAATGGAACAGGATAGAAAGCCCAGAGATAAACCCACGCACATATGGACACCTTATCTTTGATAAGGGTGGCAGGAATGTACAGTGGAGAAGGGACAGCCTCTTCAATAAGTGGTGCTGGGAAAACTGGACAGATACATGTAAAAGTCTGAGGTTAGATCACTCCCTAACACCATACACAAAAATAAGCTCAAAATGGATTAAAGACCTAAATGTAAGGCCAGAAACTATCAAACTCTTAGAGGAAAACATAGGCAGAACACTCCATGACATAAATCACAGCAAGATTCTTTCTGACCCACCTCCTAGAGTAATGGAAATAAAAACAAAAATAAACAAATGGGACCTAATGAAACTTCAAAGCTTTTGCACAGCAAAGGAAACCATAAACAAGACCAAAAGACAACCCTCAGAATGGGAGAAAATATTTGGAAATGAAACAACTGACAAAGGATTAATCTCCAAAATTTACAAGCAGCTCATGCAGCTCAATAACAAAAAAAGAAACAACCCAATCCAAAAATGGGCTGAAGACCTAAATAGACATTTCTCCAAAGAAGATATACCGACTGCCAACAAACACATGATAGAATGCTCAACATCATTAATCATTAGAGAAATGCAAATCAAAACTACAATGAGATATCATCTCACACCAGTCAGAATGGCCATCATCAAAAAATTTAGAAACAATAAATGCTGGAGAGGGTGTGGAGAAAAGGGAACACTCTTGCAATGCTGGTGGGAATGTGAATAGGTTCAGCCACTATGGAGAACAGTATGGAGGTTCCTTAAAAAACTACAAATAGAAATACCATATGACCCAGCAATCCCACTACTGGGCATATACCCTGAGAAAACCATAATTCAAAAAGTGTCATGTACCAAAATGTTCATTGCAGCTCTATTTACAATAGCCCGGAGATGGAAACAACCTAAGTGCCCATCATCAGATGATTGGATAAAGAAGATGTGGCACATATATACAATGGAATATTACTCAGCCATAAAAGAAACGAAATTGAGCTATTTGTAATGAGGTGGATAGACCTAGAGTCTGTCATACAGAGTGAAGTAAGTCAGAAAGAAAAAGACAAATACTGTATGCTAACACATATATATGGAATTTAAGAAGAAAAAAAAATGTCATGAAGAACCTAGGGGTAAGACAAGAATAAAGACACAGACCTACTGGAGAACGGACTTGAGGATATGGGGAGGGGGAAGGGTGAGCTGTGACAGGGCGAGAGAGAGTCATGGACATATACACACTAACAAACGTAAGGTAGATAGCTAGTGGGAAGCAGACGCATGGCACAGGCATATCGGCTCGGTGCTTTGTGACCACCTGGAGGGGTGGGATAGGGAGGGTGGGAGGGAGGGAGACGCAAGAGGGAAGAGATATGGGAACATATGTATATGTATTACTGATTCACTTTGTTATGGGGCAGAAACTAACACACCATTGTAAAGCAATTATACCCCAATAAAGATGTTAAACACACACACACACACACACACATCTTGGAAACTTAAAAAAAAAAAAGAATAGTGCATTTAGAGTTTGCTAAGTAGGGATAAATTATATTTAGAAAATGTAACTGAATACTGCCTTAATCACTGACCGGCAATATTCTGATTTACTAAGTAGATTCTATTTTTAGTAATTAACTGGATATCTTTTTTTTAATTAATATTTGGCATTAAATGAATGGGAAAAATGAGATTGCCCTTTACCAAATAAACATGTTGGCTCCTAGGATCAGAAAGTATAAATAAATGTTATCTTCAGTACTACTTAAATTGCAGACCTGATGTTTAAGAGGACACAGAGTTATTTGATTTCAATTCAGAGATATAGAGAGGTGGAACGCATATTGCTCTCACCCATGTAACAAGGAAAATCTTGGAAATCCTCAAATTAATGACTTCTTTTGTACCTGTTAGAAAGATGAGGTTACAGAGTAAATAAATTGGCACAAAATCTAAAGAGGGACAGGAACCAGCAAGGAGAAACAGGTCCTAAGTATTTACTTACCTGCGATAAACACCACTAAACACCAGGGAACATCTAGACAGGAGAGTGAACGAAACATTTTTAATGAACTGTTGAAGGCAGCCTGTGAGCTAGTAAGAATGTGTGAGGCCCCTGTGAGCTGCACACCTAGGGATTTCTAATCTCTTGGAGGCTTTTCCTCCAGGAATCTACTAAGTGCCCACAGGAGAGGTGGGAGTAGTGAGAAAGATCAGAGGTGACAATGGCTGTGAGTGGGCAAATTGTAAGACCTAAGATTCCTGTGGAATCGCATTGCAGGTGACAGAGGAACAGACTTGCTGAGATTCAGCTCCCCTAAGGATTAAAAGGCTTAAAATCTGAAGGGTTAGGGCACCCAGAACATGAAGGACACTCACTGATGGATACCCTTGGAAAACTGCACTGTGGGAGGGGACAGAGTAAAAGAGAAGCCCAGACCCTGGGGAAGGGCAGGAATATGTGTGAAGAGAAGACAGCGTCACATCTGGAGATGGGGCAGGAGCACTTGAGAAGTCCACACCTCCAAGGTCAGGTTCACAGAAGTTGCAATGGTGCACTGATAAGAACACAGAAACAACAAATTTCAAACCCAGCCCAATTCCAGAAGAGACAAACACAAAACCCCTTATTATAGACCTAGCAGAAGAAAAGCCATGCTCATTTCCACGCATAAAATGTACACACATAGAAAACATCAGCTTTCAATAAAAAATTACAAAGCATGCACACTGTTCATGGGAATGCAAATTGATGCAGCCACTATGAAAAACAGTATGGAAGTTCCTCAAAAAATAAGAACAGAACTACCATATGATCCAGCAATCCCACTTCCGGGAGTTTATCCAAAAGAATTGAAATCAGAATCTCAAATAAGTATTAGCACTTGTTGCAGCACTATTCACAAGATGTAGAAATAACCCAAGTGTTTATCAGTGAATCAATGAATGAAGAAAATGTGATATATACATACAATGAAACATTATTAAGCCCTAAAAAAATAAATAAGGTAATACTCACAATGGCAACAACATGGAAGAACCTTGAGGGCATTATGCTGATATAAGCCAATCACAGAAAGACAGATATTACATGGTTCCACTTATGTGAGGGATCTAAAATAGTCAAATTCATAGAATCAGAGTGGACAGTGGTTGCCAGGGGCTGAAAGGAGGGGGAAAAGGAGAGTTTCTAATTAAAAGCCTTGAAGTTTCAATCAAGCAAGAAGATGAGTGAGCTCTAGAGATCTGTGTCCAACTCTGTACCTAGAGTCAACAATAATATCTTGTACATTTAACATTTAAGAGAGTAGATCTCATGTAACATGTTCTTTCCAAAATTAAAATAAATAAAACTGTGGGAAAGTGTAATTCAGACTAAAACTAAGATGGAGAAAGAAAAAAGAAAAAAAGGTCTTATCACAGATTTTAATGTTGGTTTTTACAATTCTTAAATTCTGCATTTATTTATATGTAAAAATGGAAGTTTTTTGGATGATAGCTTGAATGTAATAAACATATTTTAGCTAAACAAATGTTCTTTATTCTTCACTTTGCATTAACATGTATAATCATTCTAGTTAATGCAAATATATATTTGCATTCAGAATTTTTAATTCTCATATAGCATTCTTGAAACTTTATTAAAGTATTAATATATGTCATTACTACAGCAAAAAATGAGATTTTCTACACATAGTGTAGAAAACTAAAGTTTTGTTTACTTTTTTGAATTTTATTTTATTTATTTTTTATATAGTAGGTTCTTATTAGTTACCTATTTTATACATGTTAGTGTATATATGTCATATATGTATATATGTCAATCCCAATCTCCCAGTTCATCCCACCAACCCCCCCACTTTTCCCCCTTGGTTTCCATACATTTGTTCTCTACATCTTTGTCTCTATTTCTGTCTTGCAAAATGGTTCGTCTGTACCATTTTTCTAGATTCCACATATATGTGTTAATATACGATATTTGTTTTTCTCTTTCTGACTTACTTCACTCTGTATGACAGTCTCTAGGTCAATCCACATCTCTACAAATGACCCAATTTTGTTCCTTTTTATGGCTGAGTAATATTCCATTATATATATGTACCATATCTTCTTTATCCATTTGGCTGTCAATGGGCATTTAGGTTGCTTCCATGATCTACCTATTGTAAATAGTGTTGCAATGAACATTGGTGTGCATGTGTCTTTTTGAATTACGGTTTTCTCAGGATATATGCCCAGTAATTGGGTCATATGGTAATTCTATTTTTAGTCTTTTAAGGAACCTCCATACTGTTCTTCATAGTGGCTGTATCAGTTTACATTCCCACGGACAGTGCAAGAGGGTTCCCTTTTCTCCACACCCTCTCCATTCTTTTCCAAGGTCCTGGATCTCTTAACTGTCATTATTCTGAATTCTTTTTCTGAAGGTTGCCTATCTCCACTTCATTTGGTTGCTTTTCTGGGGTTTTATCTTGTTCCCTCATAGTCCTCTGCCTTTTCATTTTGTCTATCTTTCTGTGAATGTGGTTTTTGTTCCACAGGCTGCAGCATTGTAGTTCTTCCTGCTTCTGCTATTTGTCCTCTCGCGGATGAGGCTATCTAAGAGGCTTGTGCAACTTTCCTGATGGGAGGGACTGGTGGTGGATAGAGCTGGCTGCTGCTCTGGTGGGCAAAGCTCAGTAAAACTTTAATCTACTTGTCTGCTGATGGGTGGGGCTGTGTTCCCTCCCTGTTGGTTGTTTGGCCTGAGGTGACCCAACACTGGAGCCTAACTGGGCTGTTTGGTGGGGCTAATGGTGGACTCTGGGAGGGCTCATGCCAAGGAGTACTTCCCAGAACTTCTGCTGCCAGTGTCCTTGTCCCTGTGGTGAGCCACAGCCACCCCCCACCTCTGCAGGAGACTCTCACAGTGTTCCTCAAATGTATTTCTTTATGGAACCCTTTACAAGCACATTGTGTGTGACACAATCCATTGAACAAATTAGATCTACCCCCTCTTGGGCACAGGTGTCAGAAGGCAGAGGCCTTACAGGAGGGAGGGATCAGGTGACAAGGCACTTTAGGTAACTGCAGGCAGTGGAAGTCCGGGAGTCAGCAGAATGCTTGCAATCTCTGTGCCTGATGGAGAGGGGTTAACTGCAAGGCAGCGTCCACAAAAATAGAGAAGCCATAGTGAACTCTTTGAACTGAGGTGAACAAGTCGACGCTCAGGTCTGAAGAGACCATGAATGTAGCAGGAACCAGAAAAGGGTCATTTTACCTTCTTTGCTAAAAACCTAAGAGCACTCAGCCCCAACCATTATGTGAACCCCAGCCTCTCCTCGCTCTGACACCAGCTGCAGAAACACAGCATCAGGAGGGTCCGTGCCATCAGCACCATCACCATGGGTGTTAGGAACCCTGGTCCAGGTGTTTTATAACCGTGTGTCTAAAACTCTGCCAAGCAGACAGATGGGCCAGAGATCTTGCTCTAAGAGCAGATTCTGATTCAGCAGATCTGGGTGGGCTCTGAGATTCTGCTTTTCTAATAAGCTCCCAGGTGATGCCAGTGCTGCTTGTCTGTGGACCATACTTTGAGGAGCCAGGTTTTAGAGCATCTTAAAGAACCCTCCAAACCCAAACTCTTCACAGTTTACTTCTATCTAGGAAGGGTCTATACCCATCCTTGATACTAGACTTCTTGGTCTTGCTTCAAACATCAGTTTGACCCCTATTTAACTAAACCCAATGTCAATTTTAAGTCTTCATCTTACTCGGCTTATCAGGAGCATTTTCCCTAGTGATGGCTACTTCCTCCTAGAAGTGTATGTCTTTTGACTTGGCTGCCAGGACACCCACATGGGCCCCAATTTTCTCCTTCCATGGTTCCTATCCATCTTTGCAGTCTCTTAAGGTTGAAATGCCTCCAGGCTTGGTACGTGGGCCTTTCTGTGTCTCTCTTGATGATTTCATGTGGTCTCACAGCTTTAGACAGCATCTATACCCCTTGACCACTTTCACCCTCAAATGTATGTCTCCAGTTTGGTTCTCTTCCTTTGAATCTCAGTCTTATATCTTCAAGGGCCACATGTGAATGTCTAATACATGCCTCAGCTTGTTCTTCTTCACAAACTTGCTCTAACCACACCCTATTCATCTCAGTTAATGGAAGTTGTCAGGCTAAAAACCTTAGAAGCTTTCTGATTTTTTACTTTCTATCACACCCCACCTCTGATCCAGGGACCAATCCTGTGGCCTCTGCCTTACAACACTGGCCATCCCCAAGCCAGCTCCATCCCTCCCCCGACTAGTGTCGTGCTCTCCTAAGTGACTTTCCTACTTCCTCCCCTCCTCCCTACAGTTGATTCGACACACAGCAGCCAGCATGATCCTGTTAACAAATAAGACAAATTACACTATTTCTCTGCTCAAAACTCTCCACTGTCTTCCCATATCAGTCAGGGTCAGTGTTCTTGTAGTGGCTTTCAAAGGACCTGAAAGATCCATCCTCCCCTTTGCCTCCCCTCCCATTCTCATCCACCCAGCCGCGCTGTCTTTGAGCTCTGAGGCGAATGCCCACTGGGACTTTGCACTTGCTGTGCCTGCAGCCTGGAACCATCTTCCCCCAGTATGCACATGACCGTCTTCTTTCCCATTTTCTGGTCTTTCCTCAGGCTTCACCTTTTCAAAGAGGTTTTCCCCAACCTTCCTCCTTAAAATTTATCCCCAGTGTACACTCCCTGGCTACCTTTTCTGTGGCATTTTCTGTCATCGCTCATTTCATTATCTGACATACTACACATTTGACGTATTTTTTTGTGTTTATTGTCAAGTTCCTGACAGCCCCACCACTAGAATGTGGCCTCCATAACAGAGGAGCTTTGGAATATATTGTTTTTTGTTTTGTTCATGGCTGTAACCTCAGCACATAGAATTGTCCTGGATACCTAGTTCCCAGGAGAAATTCAAAACATATTTGTTAAACAAATGAACAAATGAATGACTTAGAGAATAAAGTGGCATCAGTGATACAGTTTTATTCAGTCAATTCTAGATAAGGATTTATAAAGATCTCCAATGACGGTGACAAAATGTAACTGCTGTGATATAAACCACGAGCTTAGGGTACAATTATTGTCATCTCGCCCTCACCTTCTCTTCCTCGTCTTCTTTCTCCATTGAATCCTCTGCCATCCACCAGCTCTATCAGCAGGAAGGCCAGTGTCTCCCTCCTGAAGTTCTCCATGTCTTCCCATCCCCATTACCAGAAGCTAAATGTCTCTCTGAAAACAAGAAACTTAGCTTCATCCACAAACCTGATGAGAGAGAACTGGTCTCACACAAGGCCCATCATAGCCTGCTCTCACCTCCCGCTACCTGACACTCTCATTATTAAACATTATTTTAAGGCTCTTTGACAGATGGCAATTGTCCACTGCTTCTGAATTGCCCTTTCCTGTCTCCATCCAGACAGGAGCCTCTGTAGTGATCTCCATTTGTTACCATGATTATGACCCAGTAGTTAAAAACTCCAACAATGCTCTTGGAAGTTCAAGTGTTCCAGGGGGCTTTCAGCCCAAGGCCCTCTGACACTGAGCTAAGGTCAGTCCTTAGCCTCGAAGAAATCACAAGTTCTTATGCTGATTGTAATACTGTACTCCTCTAAGGTAACTGAATTTCAGAGCATTTATTTAACTTTCTGCCATTGAGCTCTGGAACAGGGAACCCTAATATACCTTGATAGTATCCAAATCTTTGGAGAAACAATGTGGAGTTACATACAACCCTTTTTACCCAAAAGACTTTGGTTTTCTTATGCAATTCACACCTTATCATTGATCAATTCTACATCAGGGTGGAGACAATTTTATCTAAGTCTTAAAAGCAAAAATACTTCTGGTCGTCATCCTAACAGTGGGTGTATTCTCACCTTCATTCACAGAACCTTCCTCACAGCCTCTACTTCTTATGACTTCCTTACCATACAGCAAAGTACTTGTCAACATTCAAATCATATGACATTGTCATCATTTTTGGAAACACTTAAGATAACCAGAAACATTATTAAGTAAGATTTTGAATTTTATTCTAAATGCACTGAGAACTACACAACAGTTTGAAACATGATAAGAACATAATCTGAATTACATTTTAAGAAAATAACACTTGTTTTGGAAAAAATATATTTTAGAAGAACTAGGGTAAAAATGGACCAGAGCTTGGGCAAGGTTGGTCGTAGTGGACACAGAAAGAAGCAAAAAGAGTCAAAATACATTTTGCAGATTAACAGGAATGGGTGGCTGGATGTGAAGGAAGGGGTGTATAAGGTATGAAGGAAGACGTCCAGATTCTTCCATGAACAATTGTCTAGGTGGTAGTTCTCTCCCTCTCCCCGCCTCTTCTTTCTATATCTATATTTATCTATCACCCATCTCTATATCTACCTATCTATCATCTATCAATCTGTATCTATTTATCATCTATCATTATGTATATATCTATCTAGATATTTTTTAAAGATTTTGGAAGGTCATATTTGGTTGTAAAAGATAATCATGACTTCAGTTTTGAAGGTTATGCTAAGAATTCTATAAGACATTCAAGAGGAAATGTCATGGGAGCAGTTGGGCATGCCGGTCTGGCACTCAGGAAGAAGATATGAGCTAAAGAAATGTTTGTGAGTTTTTGGTGTAGAGAAGTTGTCGTAGTCTAAGCAAAAATTATTAAGCAAGAGAAGAAAAGGGTTCAGAATATGGGCCCAAGGAGCTCTAATACGTGGGAGAGGACACACAGAAGGTATGATTAAGAAAACCACTCCTGTCTCCATCAGGATGAGCTTTGGGGTGAATTTCAGGGTTGCAGGGGAGTTAAAAGACAGTCTTGAATCTAAGGAAACTGTCAGAAAGAACATTTACATCCCTTGCTTCTCAAACTACAGTCCATGAGCCAACATTGATATCAACTCAGAGTTTGCTTGAAATGCAGGCTCTTGGCCCCCAGACCTTCTGAATCAAAATCTGCATCTTAATGTGAAGCTCTTAAAATGTGTGAGATGTTAATGCACTTGAAGCTCTCATGCAAATTCCTGTTTCTCAACCTTGGCTGCACATTACATTCACCAGAGGATACTCTTAAACTCCAAATATCTAAGTTGTAACCTGAAAAGATAATCAGAATCTCTGCGGAGGTGGGGTGGAGGAGGTGAAACTCAGATATCAGTATTTTTTTAAGTTTCCCCGATGAATCCAATATGCAGAAAAGTTTGAGAACAACTGGTGTAAATGGAGGTAAAATCCTACAACTTTCAGGAGCAAGTAACAATCTACTACTTTATTCTTTTCTAATTCTAAGGGCTCTGACTCAGCTCCAGCCCACCTGAGTTGGTAGGGAATTGAGTTGTCCCCATCCTGCCTGGGATTGTCTCTGTCTCTATGTCTATATCTATATCTATATCATCTGTACCATCCGAAAAGAACATATTCTGTATGATTCCAATCTTATTAGGTTCTAGAACAAAACCAGAGGCTAAAGTAATCTATGATGACAAAAATCAGAAAGTAGTTTTCTCTGTTGTGGGTGGGTGGGGGGAGTTGCTGAATTTACAAGGACACTTTCTGGAATATTGGAAATATTTTATATCTTCACAGAATGGAACATTTAGTCTGTGTATTTTACTATATGTAAGCTACATCTCAATAAAAAATATAACTGCAGGAAAAAATGTGTTGGGACAACTGAAAAACCAAATGGAGGGTATCATAAACCAGGATAAATTTCACAAGAACCTAAGAACTTAAAGAAAATAAAACCATAAAATGGCTAATAGAAAACATTGCAACTTTACAGCAGGTAAGGCCCTTCCAAAGCTATTTAAATCTACAAGCCAAAAAGAAAAAGAAAAAATGGTCATACATTTTATTGAACTTTTTTCTCTGCTTAGAATTCCAGGTCGTGCTTTATAATCTCAGAGTGTTTAGCTTGCTTTAAGGTCTAGCAGATTGTGAATTATAAACATGTTATTATACTGAAAAGTGACCTGAAGTGGTTAAGATGATGGCTTTGGGCACATGTGTTGGGGGGAATGGGGGTTGGGAGGGATGGTGGGGGAGAGGTGCTAAAGGAAAAGGGCTAGAAATGAGCTGCTGAATAATTGTCATGATTTGAAAACTCAGTACCTCACGTGAGGCATGGTCAAGTTCAAGATCCTGGAAGTCTACAGAATTTGTAGATAGAACATGGTCAGGAGACGCTGGCTGGGGATGAGAGTATAAAGGGAGGGGAGACACAGCACGTTGGCATAGCATTCTGAACAGAGGAGTGGTGAGGTCAGAAAAACAATTTTTATCGAATTTCATAATTACCTAAGATATTTTCATTTGAAGAACATGATTTTTAAGCTATCAAATTAGAAAAAAGACGATCTCAGTGTTGGTGGGGTAAGGATAAATGCATTTTTAAAATATTTGTCTGGTTTAAGAGTATCAACTGATGCCACTATCTGAATAATGCAGTCGGTGATCATTGTTAAAAGTCTAAAATATTTGTTTATGCTTGACCCAGCAATTTCATTCCTAGAAATTTATCATAAGCTTATTTATGAGGACATCTACAAAGATTTAGCAAGAAGGATATATTTCAGCATTGCTTATAATATCAAAAATTTGGAAATGACTTGATAGGTTGAATGGTATCTCCATATAACAGAATGCTAAAAGAGCCATTAATATTTCATATGTGATTATTGACATTGATTCATGCTTATGACAAAAGTGAAACAAAGAATCTACATCAGTATATATAGCATGATCTCATTTACATGTTAACACATACATACATGCACATCCAGAGGCTGTAGGATAGTGCAATGGGATGGCTGTCCTGAATGATGGAACATACAGATTTGTGGCTAATTCTTATTTGTTTATTTCTAGTGTGTTCTTCAAGAGCCATGGGTGTTTCTTGGGTAATTTTTTTTTAAAAAGTTAACACTATAAAAAATTCACACTCTGGACCAGGGAAAGTAAATAAAGTATATAAATATGAATTAGCAAGCAGGAAGAAATACATGACAGCTGTTATAACTGAATCATAAGTTTGGCTCTGAGCTCTCAGTCAGCCAGATCATAAAGGGAAACACTCAACTTTTTAATTCTCATTCCCATGAAGATTAAATATATCACCTCCAAGGGAAAAAAAGCTCTAAACAGAATCTCTTACATGAGGCACTTTTCATATCTGTTGTATATCTTTATTTTTGGCTCTATCTGTTTTTCTGCCTTTTGAGTAAGAGGGATGTGATTATAGATTTTTGTTGTTGTTTTAATTTTTTTTAAACTTGGGAAGAGCATCTATTCTAAACTCACATGCAATATAATAAGTTGTCAACATTCAGAGATTTTCATGTATATTTGTCACAAGATTGACTACTTTAACAAGGTTTTAACTTCCAGCAACCAGAAAAGCATACTATTTTTAATTTATTTTGTTTTTACTTTTTCATTACTATGTTTCTTGCCTTTCTGTTTTCTCTTTTCCTCCTTTAATGACACTGACAGTATGAACTAATTCAGTTTCTTTAAAAGTGGTTTAAAGGATCATGTAAACAGTAGGTACATTTCCTTCTTTTAATAAGCAGACTCGATCTGGATGGCAATCTTTTTGGCATGTGCTTTTATTATTTCCGGTTCAACTTGAAGCTTCATAAAATGTTAGAAATACTTTGGTTTAGGTTTCTTCCAGTTTGGTGGAGAATTTTAACTGAATTCATAATCAGGGCAAATAGCCATTTAACTCCAGATTTCTCCTTTTGCCGTCCCATTTAAGATAACTAAGCTCTTGACAGAGCGGAGTCAAGATGGCGGGGTAGGAGGACATGGATTTTGCATCTCCTCACAACTACGACACTTACCAGGTGCTGGTGGGGGACCTCAGACACCTAAGGGGATGGGAGGAACCCCTGAGTGACTATGTAGGATGTAGTGGGGAGGGAGGGGGGAGGAGAAATAGGGGCTAGATGGGACCAGTGCCCCTAAGGGGCAGGGGGATAAGGAGGGGCTCCTATACCCGAAGGGACCCACTCAAAGCAAGGGGATCAATGGGGATGGGGAGAGACCTTCAGGGGATGGGAGGATCAGAAGGGAAGGTAGCCTGCATTTTCCCCTCCCACTCAGCCCCCGGCAAGTCTGCTGAGGTCCCTGGCCTTATCCTCTGCCATCTGAGGCCACCTCTGACCATGTGGGTCCTGGAGCCATGGGAGGGAGTGGGGGAGGAAAACTAGAGACTAGATGGTACCAGAGTCCCTGAGGGGCGGCTGGGGGAGAGGAGGAGTTACTGTGCTCGGGAGGTGCACACTCATGGTGATGGGATCAGCGGGGATGGGGAGAGACCTTTGTGGGATCAGGGGATCAGAGGGGAATGTGCCCAGCATTTCCCCCATCCACTTGGCCCCAAGCAAGCCTGCTGGAGTCATGGACAAAAGCCTGCAAATTCCAAGGCCCCCACCAGCTGTGCCAGGACTAAGCCCCAAACTTCCAAACCCCCAAGGTCCTTTTCCAGCCGTGCAGGTCCTAAGCCTAGGCCCCAGACCCCGCCTAAGCCATGCCCGAGCCTAAGAAGCCCCCCAACAGCCAAGGCATTTTCTGTTTTTTTTTTTTTCTTTCTTTCTTTTCTGCTGTTGTGGTTCTGTTTTACCTTTTTACTGTGGTTTCATTTACATTTTTATTTTTTCTAATAAATTTTTTAATTTTTCTAATTTCATATTATTTTTTATTCTTTGTTATGGTTCTGCCCTCTGCTTTTTATTGCCATGCTGTGCAGCTTTCAGGATCTTGGCTCCCAGGCCTGGGGTCAGGCCTGAGCTCCTGTGGTGGGAGCACTGAGTCCAAACTTCTGGACTATAGAGAACCTCAGACCCCAGGGAATATTAATTGGAGTGAGGTCTCCTGGAGGTCCTCATCTCAGCACCAAAAACTGGCTCTACACAACTGCCTGCAAACTCCTGTGCTGGATGCCTCAGGCCAAACAACCCGTAAGACAAGAACACAGCCCCACCCATCAAAAAAAAAGATGCAATGACAAAAATATATGTTACAGAAGAAGGAAAAAGGTAAAAACCTACAAGACTAAACAAATGAAGAGGAAATTTGCAACCTACCTGAAAAAGAATTCAGAGTAAAGATGATCCAAAATCTCAGAAATAGAATGGAGGCATGGATCAAGAAAATACAAGAAATGTTCAACAAAGACCTAGAAGAACTAAAGAATAAACAAACAGTGATGAACAACACAATAACCGAAATGAAAAATACTCTAGAAGGAATCAATAGCAGAATAACTGAGGCAGAAGAATGAACAAGTGAGCTGGAAGACAGAATAGTAGAAATAACTGCCAAGATGTGGAATAAAGAAAATAGAATGAAAAGAATTCAGGACAGTTACAGAGACCTCTGGGACAACATTAAACATACCAACATTTGAATTATAGGGATCCCAGGAGAAGAAGAGAAAGAGAAAGGGTCTGAGAAAATATTTGAAGAGATTATAGTTGAAAACTTCCCTAACATGAGAAAGGAAATAGCCACCCAAATCCGAGAAGTGCAGAGAGTCTCATACAGGATAAACCCTAGGAGACACACACCAAGACACATAAAAATCAAACTAACAAAAATTAAATTCGAAGCAAAAATACTAAAAGCAGCAAGGGAAAAAACAAATAACATACAAGGGAATCCTCATAAGGTTATCAGCTGATTTTTCAGCAGAAACTCTGCAGGCCAGAAGGGAGTGGCAGGATATATTTAAAGTGATGAAAGGGGAAAACCGATAACAAAGATTACTCTACCCAGCAAGGATCTCATTCAGATTCGATGAAGAAATCAAAAGTTTTACAGACAAGCACAAGCTAAGAGGATTCAGTATCACCAAACCAACTTTACAACAAATGCTAAAGGAATTTCTTTAGGTAGGAAACACAAGAGAAGAAAAACACTCTCAAAAACAATCCCAAAACAATTAAGAAAATGGTAATAGGAACATACATATTGATAATTACCTTGCATGTACATGGATTAAATGCTCCAACCAAAACACACAGATTCCTGAATAGATACAAAAACAAGACCCATATATATGCTGTCTCCAAGAGTTCAATTTCAGACATAGGGACACATACAGACTGAAAGGAAGGGGATGGAAATATATTCCATGCAAATGGAAATCAAAAGAAAGCTGGAGTGTCAATACTCATATCAGATAAAATAGGCTTTAAAGACTGTTATAAGAGATAAGGAAGGACACTACATAATGATCAAGGGATCAATCCAAGAAGAAGATATAACAATTATAAATATTTATGCACCCAACATAGGAGCACTTCCATACATAAGACAAATGCTAACAGCCATAAAAGGGGAAATCGACAGTAACACAATAATAGTGAGGGACTTTTACACCCCACTTACACCAATGGACAGATCATCCAGGCAGAAAATAAATAAGGAAACACAAGGTTTAAATGACACAGGAGACCAGGTAGATTTAATTGATATTTATAGGACATTCCACCTGAAAGCAGGATAATACACTTTCTTCTCGAGTTTACACAGAACATTCTCCAAGATAGATCACATATTGGGTCACAAATCAAGCCTCAGAAAATTTAAGAAAATTGAAATCATATCAAACATCTTTTCTGAGCACAATGCTATGAGATGAGAAATCAATTACAGGAAAAAAAAAACTGTTAAAAACACAAACACATGGAGGTTAAATAGTGTGCTGGTAAATAACCAAGAGAGAACTGAATAAATCAAAGAGGAAATTTAAAAATACATAGAAACAAAAGACAGCAAAAACACAATGACCCCAAACCTATGGGATGCAGCAAAAGCAGTTCTAAGAGGGAAGTTTACAGCAATTCAATCTCACCTCAAGAAACAAGAAAAATCTCAAATAACAAATAACCTTACACCAAAAGCAACTAGAGAAAGAAGAAAAAAGAAAACCAAAAGTTAGTAGAAGGAAAGAAATCATAAAGATCAGAGCAGAAATAAATGAAATTAAAATGAAGAAAACAGTAATAAAGATCAACAAAAATAAAAGTTGGTTCTTTCAGAAGATAAACAAAATTGATAAAACTTTAGCCAAACTCATTAAGAAAAAAAGGGAGAGGACTCAAATCAATAAAATTAGAAAAGGGAGAAATTACAACTGACACCACAGAAATACAAAAGATCATAAGAGACCACTACAAGCAACTATATGCCAATAAAATAGACAACCTGGAAGAAATGGACAAATTCTTGGAAAGGTACAACCTTCCAAGGCAACCAGGAAGAAAGAAAATATGAATGGACAATCACAAGCAATGAAATTGAAACTGTGATTACAAATCTTCCAACAAACAAAAGTCCAGGACGATATGGTTTCATAGGTGAATTCTATCAACATTTAGAGAAGAGCTAACACCTGTCCTTCTCAAACCCTTCCAAAAAAATTGCACAGGAAGGAACACTCCCAAATTCATTCTACAAGGCTATCATGACCCTGATACCAAAACCAGACAAAGGTATACCAAAAAAAGAAAATTACGACCAATATAACTGATGAACATAGATGCAAAAATCCTCAACAAAATACTAGCAAACAGAATTCAACAACACATTAAAAGGATCATATACCATGATGAAGTGGGATTTATCCCAAAGATGCAAGGATTCTTCAATATATGCAAATCAATCAATGTGATAGAGCATATTAACAAACTGAAAAATAAAAACCATATGATCATCTCAATAGATGCAGAGAAAGCTTTTGACAAGATTCAACACCAATTTATGATAAAAACTCTCCAGAAAATGGCCATAGAGGGAAACTACCTCAACATAATAAAGACCGTAGAGGACAAACTCACAGCAAACTTCATTCTCAATGGTGAAAAATTGAAAGCATTTCCTCTAAGATCAGGAACAAGACAAGGATGTCCACTCTCACCATTATTATTCAGCACAGTTTTGGAAGTCCTAGCCACAGCAATCAGAGAGGAAAAATAAATAAAAAGAATCCAAATTGGAAAAGAAGTAAATTATCACTGCTTGCAGATGACATGATGCTATATTTAGAAAATCCTAAAGATGCCACCCGTAAACTACATGAGCTAATGAATGAATTTTGTAAAGTTGCAGGATACAAAATTAATACACAGAAATCTCTTGCACTCCTATACACTAACTACAAAAGATCAGAAAGAGAAGTTAAGGAAACAATCCCAGTTATCACTGCAACAAAAAGAATAAAACACTTAGGAATAAGCCTACCAAAGGAAGCAAAAACCTGTATGCAGAAAATTATAAAACACTGATGAAAGAAATCAAAGATGACACAAACAGATGGAGAGATATACCATGTTCTTGGATTGGAAGAATCAATATTGTGAAAATGACTCTGTTACCCAAAGCAATCTAAAGATTCAATGCAATCCCTATCAAATTACCAATGGCATTTTTCACAGACTAGAACAAAAAATTTTACAATTTGTAAAGAAGCACAAAAGACTCTGTATCACCAAAGCAATCTTGAGAAAGAAAAACGGAGCTGGTGGACCCAGCCTCCCTGACTTCAGACTATACAACAAAGCTACAGTAATCAAGACAGTATGGTACTGGCACAAAAACAGAAATATAGATCAGTGGAACAGGATAGAAAGCCCAGAGATAAACCCACACACCTGTGGTCACCTAGTCTATGATAAAAGAGGCAAGAATATACAATGGAGAAAAGACAGTCTCTTCAATAAATGGTGCTGGGAAAACTGGACAGCTACATGTAAATGAATGAAATTAGAACACTTCCTAACACCAAAGACAAAAATAAACTCAAAATGGATAAAAGACGTAAATGTAAGATCAGACAGTATAAAAACTCTTAGAGGATCTTTTTTGACCCACCTCCTAGAGTAATGAAAATAAAAACAAAAATAAACAAATGATATCTAATTAAACTTAAAAGTTTTTGCACAGCAAAGAAAACCATAAACATGATAAAAAGACAACCCTCAGAATGTGAGAAATTATTTGCACACAAAGCAACGGACAAAGGATTAATCTCCAAAATATACAAACAGCTCATGCAGCTCAATATCAAAACAAACAACCCAATCAAAAAATGGGCAGAAAACCTAAACAGACATTTCTCCAAAGAAGACCTACAGATGGCCAAGAGGCACATGAAATGATGCTGAACATCACTAATTATTAGAGAAATGCAAATCAGAATTACAATGAGTATCACCTCACACCAGTCAGAATGGCCATCATCAAAAAAATCTACAAACAGTAAATGCTGGAGAGAGTGTGGAGAAAAGGGAACCCTCTTACACTGTTGTTGGGAATGTCAGTTGATACAGCCACTGTGGAGAACCTTATGGAAGTTCTTCCAAAATCTAAAAATAGAACTACCATATGACCCAGAAATCCCACTCCTGGGTATATACCCTGAGAAAACTGTAATTCAAAAAGACACATGTACCTCAATGTTCACTGCAGCACTATTTACAATAGCCAGGTCATGGAAACAACCTAAATGTCCATCAACAGATGAATAGATAAAGAAGATGTGATACATATATACAATGGAATATTACTCAGCCATAAAAAGGAATGAAATTGGGTCATTTGTAAAGATGTGGCTGGACCTAGAGTCTGTCACAGAGAGTGAAGTAAGTCAGAAAGAGAAAAATGAATATTGTATATTAATGCATATATATGGAATATAGAAAAATGGTACATATGATGCTATTTCCAGAGCAGGAATAGAGATGCAGATGTAGAGAAGAGACATGTGGACATAGTGGGGGACGTGGAGGGTGGGATGAATTTGGAGATTAGGATTGACATATATGCACTACCATGTGTAAAACAGATAGCTAGTGGCAATCTGCTGTATAGTACAGGGAGCTCAGCTCAGTGCTCTGTGATGAACTAGATGGGTGCGATGGTGAGGGGGAAGTGGGAAGGAGGTCCAAGTGGAGGGGATATATGTATACGTATAGCTGATTCACTTCACGGTACAGCAGAAACTAACACAGCATTATAAAGCATTATACTCAAAAACAAATAAAAAAGATAACTAAGCACTTAATTTTTGAAAGACCAGTGTCAGGTTGTCTCCCCATTTCCTCCCATCCCAACTTGGTTTTTTCCAAAGTACAGTTGTTATAAATAGTGCTTCATTAAAGGCAGTGAGCACCTGCTCTGCCTGGCACATTATGCACAAGTTTGCAATGTGTAAACTACCCTCACCTGAGTTTCCCCAAGTGTCACCTTGTGAGCCTTCCATGTCTGTTCAGGATTCTAAATTATGTCTGTGTCTTTAAAAACAGCAACATTTGTTTGATTTTTAAAGGATTCTCTTGCAATGAAGTGATTCTAGCAGCAGAATGGACTCATGTCCCCATCTCCAGGTCTGTCCATCCTGGCTTAATTTTTCTCCCCAGTCCCCTGATAAGATGCAGCAAGACTAAAATAAAACAGGAATCCTGCTAATACTCGTATGAGTGTAAACATGCTCTACACGTATCTGTGCATCTCTGTAAGACATTTGATAAATGCTGTATACATATGCTTTTGGACACAGATAAGATAAATCCTTATCTATACACATTTTTACAAGGGCAACTCTAGTTTTACTACGAGGAATAATAGTTTCTATGCGAAAGAAATACAAAAGGAAGTTGTAAGGTATACTTACTTCCCCAGTGTTCAGCCACTTAGCTTTTTGCTTCTTCAGATAAGGAGGCTAACAGCTCCCTCCAGCCTTCTCTTCTCTGCTCTAGTCCACCCCAAGAAGGTGCACACTAAGAAGTCTGGGTCCACATTTCTAAGAGAAGGACTGGGGAGGAGGCAGAGTCCATAAGGAAGATGGCAAGGACTTGTGAGAGAGACCAGGTATTGGGTGGGCAGGCTGATGGGGCCAAGATGGACAGAGGAGAGAGGAAGGCAACCACAGGGAAGCAGTCAGATCCTGCAAGCAGGGTGTCAGAGATGGACAGGCAACCAGGACAGGTAAGAGGGAACACACAGGGGCCACGGCCACAGAGGAATCAGAAAACGACCACAGAAGGGAGACTCACACAAAGCAGAGCTTTCAGAGAGTGGGGGGCTAGATCTTTTGACACTTTTCTTCCATCTGATGCAGTGTTATGGGCCAAGCATGATAATTTACAGGGGGTATTAATTTGTTATGGCTTCTGTAGCAAAATACCAGAGTGGGGTGTTTAAACAACAGACAGTTGTTTTCTCACCGTCTGGAGGCTGGAAGTCCAAGATCAAGGTGTTAGCAGGGCTGGCTTCTCCTGAGGCCTCTCTCCTTGGCTTGCAGATGATCATCTCCCCGTGTCCTCACGTGGTCTTTCCTCTGTGCATGTCGTGTCCTAATCTCCTCTTCCTATGAGGACACCAGGCAGATCGGATAAGGCCCACACTTATGACCTCATTTTAATATAATTACCTCTTTAAAGACCCTGTCTACAAATACAATCACAATCTCAGATACTGGAGGTTAGGGCTTCAACATATGGATTGTGTGGGGACACAATTTAAGCCAATTTAGCACAGGAGAGGCCCTTAACAAATAGAAATAAGATATAAAAATGTAAGGAAAGTCCACAAATTCCAACATGCTCCCTTGAGCCTGCTCCCCATAGGCAGCAATAGAGAAAACCTCACAAAATGTTCTGGGGGAAGGGAGGTGGTATGCAGTTCTAATGACCAGGCTGTTTGCATGACAGAAAAAGCAGGCACCAACATGCCAAAAAAGGGTCTTTAGCTAGCCTCTAAAACTACCCAGAACTGGCCAAATTTCTAGACATTGTCTCACTTAAACATCATATCAAACAGCTTTTCTAGAGACAACTGCAAGTTATTTTGCTTCTAAGGGGTCTCAGAGCTGAAGCTAATGGGTCAATGCTTGAGACAGTTTTGCACGAACTGTCTGCAGCGTATGCAGCACGGTCAGCACTCTGACTTGATCCTGTGGGTCAGAGCTGCCCCTCCTCATCCAGAGAAGCTCTGTTTCCTCACCACACGTGGGACCTGGGAGTGGTCTATATTCGGTGACAATCTAGTTCACTGAGAAAGCTAACACCTTGCTCACTAATGACTCTTACCAAGTATTTGAAATTTTCAAGGAGACCATCTATAAGATGGTAGAATCTGGCCAAAGTTTCTTATTGGAAACATTAACGTTCATGATGTTAACACACCATGGGGAGGTCCTGCCCAGTACCCTGTGGGAAGGGTCACTATTCCATTCATCTCTGACAGCACGTCATAGCAACTGTTAAAATATTCAAAATATCCATATGAGCTGGGAAAGAGCTACTGCTCCCAATCCTTGTGCCCCTGTTTCCCCGGTTCCCATCCCCATCACCTGGGTCCTCCTCGCTAGCCCCAGATGGTGGTTAGTGCTGCACGTAGCAGGCGGCTTCTAGGACCAGCTCAGACCCATGCCATCATCAAAGTTCACTGCAATGGGTGAGGCCAGAGCCCTGCTGGCTAGCTATTGTGAAAATCATTCTTCCCTAGAGGCACTTGGTTCAGTGGATATTTCTTTTTTGCTTAAGGAAATGGAAGGAAACTGGCAAAAAGTTCACATTTAATTCAGCAAAGGATTACAGATTACCTTCTGGGTGCAATGTGTTTCCAGGTAATTAGGGAAGCTCTAACATGAATGAAACCTGGTCTTTGAACTCAAGGTGATTAAAGGCTACAGAAACTGCAGTTGCTGAAGCTGACAGATCTGACATTTCATAAACTGTATTTACCTTCTTAGATTGTTCTGATTATGATCTTCCTACTTAGGTTGACCTATTCAGGCTTATGGACCTGTTTCACCTACCTATTCTCTGCAGGTGCCTCCTTTTTGCCCTTCCCCTCCTGTCCAAAAAAGTAGTGAAAAGTAAATGGTCTGATGATGGCTTCTTCTAACCTTATCAGAGTACACCCAGAAGGGGACACAGAGTTCTGTCGTGCCTGCCCTGCCAGGCTTGCAGCAAGCACAACGTGCTGTTGTGTAACATTTAGTTTCAGTCTATCAATCCCTGTAAACACTGGTGAGTCAAGGTCTGTGGGAGCTCAGTAAGCAGTATCCATGACAACAGTATCTACAGCAGGGTATTCAGCATATGGGAAATAAGAAGGATCACCCACTCCTTTTTTGCAAGAGATCATATAATGAATAACTGAATATTTAGCAAGTCGAAACATTCATTTTATGCTAGCCAATACCACTTCCATGCTGTTCTTTAACCTGTATTTGATTCACACCATTATTCAAAAACAAGACAAAACAAAGAAAGGAAGGAAGGTAAGAAGGAAGGAAGGGAGGGAGGGAAGGAGGGAGGGAGGGAGGGAGGGTGGAAAGAAGGAAAGAAAAAGGCAGGCAGACATCCTGCTTAGTTTTGGTTTAAAATATCTCCAATGACTTTTTCTGAAAGAAAATACAATAAAGATGGTCTTTGTGAATTTATGACAACTCCAACCCATAGAAAAAGCCAGTGGAAAATATTAAACATGTTCAATAAATCTCAAGGTATAAGAATCTCATGAAGACACATGACTAAATTGTTCACTAAAGTTTCTTACACATGCCTGCAACTTACATGTATTTCTTACCTATCCCTGCTTCTTGCTCCAACACCCTGCTGTGGCAAACATTTTGCATCCATGTATGAGAAAGAAGGCAAGAAGAATGAGACAGACTGCAATGTGTCTGAGTACTGTCCAGCAACTTTAACTACCATATTATGCCAATTAAATTAATCATCAAATTCTAGTGTGTCAGAAATGGCTGTATTCTCTCATATCATCTTTTGTGTGCCTAAACAGAACAATGAGAGAACTCTGGAGTGATCAGAACATTTCACACAAGGTTCACCTAGTTTTAAGAACAGCACGTGGGATCTTAGTTCCCCGACCAGGGATCGAACCTGAGTTCCCTGCAGTGGAAGCACAGAGTCTTAACCACTGGACTGCCAGGGAAGTCCTGGCTTTAACTACTTTTTACCCTCCTAAATAATCGTCTTTGTAGAGATTCTGCCTCAATCTCCTAAGATGACATCACAAAATGTTTTTTTTTTTTAACATCTTTATTGGAGTATAATTGCTTTACAATGGTATGTTAGTTTCAGCTTCACAACAAAATGAATCAGTTATATATATACATATATTCCCATATCTCTTCCCGCTTGCGTCTCCCTCCCTCCCACCCTCCCTATCCCACCCCTCCAGGCGGTCACAAAGCACCGAGCTGATCTCCCTGTGCTATGCGGCTGCTTCCCACTAGCTATCTACCTTACGTTTGGTAGTGTATATATGTCCATGCCTCTTCATCGCTTTGTCACCGTTTACCCTTCCCCCTCCCCATAGCCTCAAGTCCATTCTCTAGTAAGTCTGTGTCTTTATTCCTGTTTCACCCCTAGGTTTTTCATGACATTTTTTTTTAAAATTCCATATATATGTGTTAGCATACGGTATTTGTCTCTCTCTTTCTGACTTACTTCACTCTGTATGACAGACTCTAGGTCTATCCACCTCATTACAAATAGCTCAATTTCGTCTCTTTTTATGGCTGAGTAATATTCCATTGTATATATGTGCCACATCTTCTTTATCCATTCATCCGATGATGGACACTTAGGTTGTTTCCATCTCTGGGCTATTGTAAATAGAGCTGCAATGAACATTTTGGTACATGACTCTTTTTGAATTATGGTTTTCTCAGGGTATATGCCCAGTAGTGGGATTGCTGGGTCATATGGTAGTTCTATTTGTAGCTTTTTAAGGAACCTCCATACTGTTCTCCGCAGTGGCTGTATCAATTTACATTCCCACCAACAGTGTAAGAGGGTTCCCTTTTCTCCACACCCTCTCCAGCATTTATTGTTTCTAGATTTTTTGATGATGGCCATTCTGACTGGTGTGAGATGATATCTCACTATAGTTTTGATTTGCATTTCTCTCATGATTAGTGATGTTGAGCATTCTTTCATGTGTTTGTTGGCACCCTGTATATCTTCTTTGGAGAAATGTCTATTTAGGTCTTCTGCCCATTTTTGGATTGGGTTGTTTGTTTTTTTGTTATTAAGCTGCATGAGCTGCTTATAAATTTTGGAGATTAATCCTTTGTCAGTTGCTTCATTTGCAAATATTTCCTCCCATTCTGAGGGTTGTCTTTTGGTCTTCTTTATGGTTTCCTTTGCTGCGCAAAAGCTTTTAAGTTTCATTAGGTCCCATTTGTTTACTCTTGTTTTTATTTCCATTCCTCTAGGAGGTGGGTCAAAAAGGACCTTGCTGTGATTTATGTCACAGAGTGTTCTGCCTATGTTTTCCTCTAAGAGTTTGATAGTTTCTGGCCTTACATTTAGGTCTTTAATCCATTTTGAGCTTATTTTTGTGTATGGTGTTAGGGAGTGATCTAATTTCATACTTTTACATGTATCTGTCCAGTTTTCCCAGCACCACTTATTGAATAGGCTGTCCTTTCTCCACTGTACATTTCTGTCTCCTTTGTCAAAGATAAGGTGACCATATGTGCGTGGGTTTATCTCTGGGCTTTCTATCCTGTTCCATTGATCTATCTTTCTGTTTTTGTGCCAGTACCATACCGTCTTGATAACTGTAGCTTTGTAGTATAGTCTGAAGTCTGGGAGCCTGATTCCTCCAGTTCCTTCTTTCGTTCTCAAGATTGCTTTGGCTATTCGGGGTCTTTTGTGTTTCCATAAAAATTGCAAAATTTTTTGTTCTAGTTCTGTGAAAAATGCCATTGGTAGTTTGATAGGGATTGCATTGAATCTATAGATTGCTTTGGGTAGTAGAGTCATTTTCACAATGTTGATTCTTCCAATCCAAGAACATGGTATATCTCTCCATCTATTTGTATCATCTTTAATTTCTTTCATCAGTGTCTTATAATTTTCTGCATACAGGTCTTTTGTCTCCTTAGGTAGGTTTATTCCTAAATATTTTATTCTTTTTGTTGCAATGGTAAATGGGAGTGTTTTCTTGATTTCACTTTCAGATTTTTCATCATTAGTATATAGGAATGCCAGAGATTTCTGTGCATTAATTTTGTATCCTGCCACTTTACCAAATTCATTGATTAGCTCTAGTAGTTTTCTGGTAGCATCTTTAGGGTTCTCTATGTATAGAATCATGTCATCTGCAAACAGTGACAGCTTTACTTCTTCTTTTCCGATTTGGATTCCTTTTATTTCCTTTTCTTCTCTGATTGCTGTGGCTAAAACTTCCAAAACTATGTTGAATAAGAGTGGTGAGAGTGGGCAACCTTGTCTTGTTCCTGATCTTAGTGGAAATGCTTTCAGTTTTTCACCATTGAGGATGATGTTTGCTGTGGGCTTGTCATATATGGCCTTTATTATGTTGAGGAAAGTTCCCTCTATGCCTACTTTCTGCAGGGTTTTTATCATAAATGGGTGTTGAATTTTGTCAAAAGCTTTCTCTGCATCTATTGAGATGATCATATGGTTTTTCTCCTTCAGTTTGTTAATATGGTTTATCACATTGATAGATTTGCGTATATTGAAGAATCCTTGCATTCCTGGAATAAACCCCACTTGATCATGGTGTATGATCCTTTTAATGTGCTGTTGGATTCTGTTTGCTAGTATTTTGTTGAGGATTTTTGCATCTATGTTCATCAGTGATATTGGCTTGTAGTTTTCTTTCTTTGTGACATCCTTGTCTGGTTTTGGTATCAAGGTGATGGTGGCCTCGTAGAAGGAGTTTGGGAGTGTTCCTCCCTCTGCTATATTTTGGAAGAGTTTGAGAAGGATAGGTGTTAGCTCTTCTCTAAATGTTTGATAGAATTCGCCTGTGAAGCCATCTGGTCCTGGGCTTTTCTTTGTTGGAAGATTTTTAATCACAGTTTCAATTTCACTGCTTGTGATTGGTCTGTTCATATTTTCTATTTCTTCCTGATTCAGTCTTGGCAGGTTGTGCATTTCTAAGAATTTGTCCATTTCTTCCAGATTGTCCATTTTATTGGCATAGAGCTGCTTGTAGTAATCTCTCATGGTCTCTTTTATTTCTGCAGTGTCAGTTGTTACCTCTCCTTTTTCATTTCTAATTCTATTGATTTGAGTCTTCTCCCTTTTTTTCTAGATGAGTCTGGCTAGTGGTTTATCTATTTTGTTTATCTTCTCAAAGAACCAGCTTTTAGTTTTATTGATCTTTGCTATTGTTTCCTTCATTTCTTTTTCATTTATTTCTGATCTGATTTTTATGATTTCTTTCCTTCTGCTAGCTTTGGGGTTTTTTTGTTCTTCTTTCTGTAATTGCTTGAGGTGCAAGTTTAGGTTGTTTATTCGAGATGTTTCCTGCTTCTTAAGGTGGGCTTGTATTGCTATAAACTTCCCCCTTAGAACTGCTTTTGCTGCATCCCACAGGTTTTGGGTCGTTGTGTCTCCATTGTCATTTGTTTCTAGGTATTTTTTGATTTCCTCTTTGATTTCTTCAGTGATCACTTCATTATTAAGTAGTGTATTGTTTAGCCTCCATGTTTTTGTATTTTTTACAGATCTTTTCCTGTAATTGATATCTAGTCTCATGGCGTTGTGGTCAGAAAAGATACTTGATACAATTTCAATTTTCTTAAATTTACCAAGGCTTGATTTGTGACCCAAGATATGATCTATCCTGGAGAATGTTCCATGAGCACTTGAGAAAAATGTGTATTCTGTTGTTTTTGGATGGAATGTCCTATAAATATCAATTAACTCCATCTCGTTTAATGTATCATTTAAAGCTTGTGTTTCCTTATTTATTTTCATTTTGGATGATCTGTCCATTGGTGAAAGTGGGGTGTTAAAGTCCCCTACTATGAATGTGTTACTGTCGATTTCCCCTTTTATGGTTGTTAGTATTTGCCTTATGTATTGAGGTGCACCTATGTTGGGTGCCTAAATATTTACAATTGTTATATCTTCCTCTTGGATCGATCCCTTGATCATTATGTAGTGTCCTTCTTTGTCTCTTCTAATAGTCTTTGTTTTAAAGTCTATTTTGTCTGATATGAGAATTGCTACTCCAGCTTTCTTTTGGTTTCCATTTGCATGAAATACCTTTTTCCATCCCCTTACTTTCAGTCTGTATGTGTCTCTAGGTCTGAAGTGGGTCTCTTGTAGACAGCAAATATATGGGTCTTGTTTTTGTATCCATTCAGCCAATCTGTGTCTTTTGGTGGGAGCATTTAGTCCATTTACATTTAAGGTAATTATCGATATGTGTGTTCCTATTCCCATTTTCTTAATTGTTTTGGGTTCGTTATTGCAGGTCCTTTCCTTCTTTTGTGTTTCTTGCCTAGAGAAGTTCCTTTAGCAGTTGTTGTAGAGCTGGTTTGGTGGTGCTGAACTCTCTCAGCTTTTGCTTGTCTGTAAAGGTTTTAATTTCTCCATCAAATCTGAATGAGATCCTTGCTGGGTAGAGTAATCTTGGTTGCAGGTTTTTCTCCTTCAACACTTTCAATATGTCCTGCCACTCCCTTCTGGCTTGCAGAGTTTCTGCTGAAAGATCAGCTGTTAACCTTATGGGGATTCCCTTGTGTGTTATTTGTTGTTTTTCCCTTGCTGCTTTTAATATGTTTTCTTTGTATTTAATTTTTGACAGTTTGATTAATATGTGTCTTGGCATATTTCTCCTTGGATTTGTCCTGTATGGGACTCTCTGTGCTTCCTGGACTTGATTAACTATTTCCTTTCCCATGTTAGGGAAGTTTTCACCTATAATCTCTTCAAATATTTTCTCAGTCCCTTTCTTTTTCTCTTCTTCTTCTGGAACCCCTAAAATTCGAATGTTGGTGCATTGAATGTTGTCCCAGAGGTCTCTGAGACTGTCCTCAGTTCTTTTCATTCTTTTTTCTTTATTCTGCTCTGCAGTAGTTAGTTCCACTATTTTATCTTCCAGGTCACTTATCCGTTCTTCTGCCTCAGTTATTCTGCTATTGATCCCATCTAGAGTACTTTTAATTTCATTTATTGTGCTGTTCATCGTTGCTTGTTTCATCTATAGTTCTTCTAGGTCCTTGTTAACTGATTCTTGCAATTTGTCCATTCTATTGTCCATTCTATCTCCAAGATTTCGGATCAACCTTACTATCATTATTCTGAATTCTTTTTCAGGTAGACTGCCTATTTCCTCTTCATTTGTTAGGTCTGGTGGGTTTTTATCTTGCTCCTTCATCTGCTGTGTGTTTTTCTGTCTTTTCATTTTGCTTATCTTACTGTGTTTGGGGTCTCCTTTTTTGAAGGCTGAAGGTTCGTAGTTCCTGTTGTTTTTTGTGTCTGTCCCCAGTGGCTAAGGTTGGTTCAGTGGGTTGTGTAGGCTTCCTGGTGGAGGGTACTAGTGCCTGTGTTCTGGTGTATGAGGCTGGATCTTGTCTTTCTGGTGGGCAGGTCCACGTCTGGTGGTGTGTTTTGGGGTGTCTGTAGACTTATTATGATTTTGGGCAGCCTCTCTGCTAATGGGTGGGGTTGTGTTCCTGTCTTGCTAGTTGTTTGGCATAGGAGGTCCAGCACTGTAGCTTGCTGGTCGTTGAGTGAAGCTGGGTGCTGGCGTTGAGATGGAGATCTCTGGGAGATTTTTGCTGTTTGATATTATGTGCAGCTGGGAGGCCTCTTGTGGACCAGTGTCCTGAAGTTGGCTCTCCCACCTCAGAGGCACAGCACTGACTCCTGGCTGCAGCCCCAAGAGCCTTGCATCCACAGGGCTCCTTAATTTGGGATGATTCGTTGTCTATTCAGGTATTCCACAGATGCAGGGTATATCAAGTTGATTGTGGAGCTTTAATCCGCTGCTTCTGAGGCTGCTGGGAGAGATTTCCCTTTCTCTTCTTTGTTCTCACAGTTCCCAGGGTCTCAGCTTTGGATTTGGCCCTGCCTGTGCGTGTAGGTCGCCGGAGGGCGTCTGTTCTTTGCTCAGACAGGACGGGGTTAAAGGAGCCGCTGATTCGGAGGCTCTGGCTCACCCAGGCCGGGGGGTAGGGAGGGTCACGGAGTGCGGGGTGGGCCTGCAGCGGCAGAGGCCGGCGTGACGCTGCAGCCTGAGGCGCGCTGTGAGCTCTCCCAGGGGAGCCGTCCCTGGATCCCGGGACCCTGGCAGTGGCGGGCTGCACAGGCTCCCCAGAAGGGCGTGTGGCTAGTGACCTGTGTTCGCACACAGGCTTCCTGGCGGCGGCAGCAGCGGCCTTAGCGTCCCATGTCCGTCTCTGGGCTCCGCACTCTTAGCCGCGGCTCGCGCCCGTCCCTGGAGCTCTCTCAAGCAGCGTTCTTAATCCCCTCTCCTCGTGCACCAGGAAACAAAGAGGGACGTAAAAGTCTCTTGCCTCTCCGGCAGGTGCAGACCCCTCCCCGGACTCTCTCCCGGCCAGCCGCGGCGGACCAACGCCCTGCAGGCTGTGTTCACGCCGCCAACCTCAGTCCTCTCCCGGCGCTCCGACAAAAGCCGGAGCCTCAGCTCCCAGTCCCGCCCGCCCCGGCGGGCGAGCAGACAAGCCTCTCGGCTGGTGAGTGCCGGTCGGCCCGATCCTCTGCGCTGGAATCTGTCCGCTTTGCCCTCCGCAGCCCTGTTGCTGTGCTCTCCTCCGCGGCTCCCAAGCTCCCCCACTCCGCCTCCCGAAGTCTCCACCCGCGAAGGGGCTTCCTAGTGTGTGGACACTTTTCCTCCTTCACAGCTCTCTCCCGCTGGTGCAGGACCCGTCCCTATCCTTTTGTCTCTGTTTAGTTTTTTCTTTTGCCCTAACCAGGTACGTGGGGGGTTCCTTGCCTTTTGGGAGGTCTGAGGTCTTCTGCCAGCGTTCAGTAGGTGCTCCGTAGGAGTTGTTCCACGCGTAGATGTATTTCTGGTGTATCTGTGGAGAGGAAGGTGATCTCCGCGTCTTACTCTTCCGCCATCTTCCCGGAAGTCTCACAAAATGTTTTTAAGGGCAAAACTTTGATTTCCTTTATATTCTTCTCCATCTCCAGCCCATCTTCCTGTCAGAGTTGGGTAAAGCTTGGAAACTGAATAAAGTTCACAAAAAGGGCAATGCCTACAGAGGTTTAAAGAGGATTTTATTTACATTGACAATAGACCCATTGGCATCACAGACATTTTGTTGTGGTGTCTAATCAATGTTCACCATGAAAATTAATCCCACATTTTAGCAAATGATTTTTGCGGCCAAAGAAAGAACTTTTGTGCAGTATTATTAAGTGTATCTCCTATCATCAAATAATAAATGTCTGGCATGTAGCTGGATGTGCAAATATAACTAGAGACATTAATAAGAAAACTACACATGAACATTTTGTTTCATGAATAAGCACAGTTCTAAAATTTTAAATTAGTTTCTAATGTATTTACATATTTATAGTCTTGCCTTATATTTGACATTCTCTATCACTAAATGGAATCTAGTATTATAGTCTGTATTTCTTGCTAACATACAAAATTTTTTTTCATAGTTCATATCCTTGCCAAAGACTATTCATCATTATTCACTAGAGACAAGGTAAAACCACTGAAATGTTGTAATCTTTATTTTTCTTTTCAATATACTAGCAGGATTTTATATAATACAGAAGTATTGTCATTGATCATAATAAGTTAAAATCATTGAAATGGCAATTATGAATCACATATGTACATTTTGTACAACACTTCAGAATGGTGGCGTTTCAGAGAACAGACTTTAAATGTACACTTGTGTTAAAATTAGGGTTGTTATCAAAACAATAAAATATGCTGACTTAAAAATATTTTCCCTATTTGAAGCTATCTTTATACTTAACTGTTAGATATAAAGTAAGCTACAAGGATATATTGTACAACATGGGGGATATAGTCAACATTTTACAATGACTATAAATGGACTATAACCTTTAAAACTGTGAATCACTATATTGTACACCTGTAACTTACATAATATTGCACAACAACTATACTTCAGTCAAAAAAAATATTTTCCCTGATTGGGTCTATCTTCTTGATGGCATGGATGCTCTGATTTATTACCTCAGAAGTTGTCAAGATAGATGAAAATAATCATTCAAAAAGTCATTTGAACTAGCAACCTTGTTTAAACTCAAGTGAATTATGTTTCCACTAGCCCATGCTCATTTCATTCTTCAGCCACAAACTAGAAAACTAGTTTTCTGAATATATAAGCCCGAGGAAGAGTGTTTGTGGCAAATGTGTTTGACATTGATTGAAATGTTACTGGTTAAAGAAAGTTGTTGTGTGCCTGAAGACAAGACTGTGACAGTTGTGTCCTTACAGAGCAGATGGTTATGATGGCAGGTGGGGCATAAGGAAAAAGATGAAGATGATTAATGTGTCAAGGAGTCAGCAAACCTGGCTAAATAATTATAAATGTGTATTATGACTCTGCACATTCCATTCATTATCTTTCTTGTCCTTTATATAATATTTGGCATCGTTGACGGCTTTCTCTCGAAAAAGTAAAACAATAAAATAAAAATAAAAAACATCCCTGAGACTTCCAGGACACACACACTCCACAGAGTCCTCTTACCTTTGACCACACCTGCCCAGCCTCCTTTGTATGTTTCTCTTCCTCTGTTTTTCCTATATCTTGGTGCCCCCACCAGGTTCTATTCCAAGCCCTTTTTCCTTCTGACTCTGCACACATTTTTGCTTACTCTAATGGTGTACATTACCATGTGTATATTACCAGAAATCTTTATTTTCAACAGAAATTGTTCTTCCGGGTTTTAGACTACCTACTGGATTTTACCATGTGTACATCCCACAGAACCTCCAATCTTAAACTCAAAATCTCCTTTTATTGCTCATCTACCTGAGTTCTACATCTAAGGTGATGATATTACTGTCAACTCATGTGCTCAAGCCAAAAACCTGGACACCATCCCCTTTCTCATAGTCAATCACCAAGCTTGGCCAATGTTACCTCCTAAATAGACTCAGTTAATTTACTTCTTTCTCCACCAACAGCACCCTAGACCAGGCCCCTCACTTATCTGAACTGTAGTATAACAACAGTTTTGTTCCTTTACATTTGCATATATCTAGAGACATCTTAATAAAGCATGAATGTCACATGATTTCCTTTCATAAAATCCTTGCGTCAGTTTTCATTGTTTTTAGGATAAAGTCTTAACTCCTTGACATTGATTAAAAGAACGTGTGCCTCTGTAACTGTAGCTATTGTCTTTCAACCTTTGTACCCTGCCCTTCATTGATGCTGAATTCCTTCCTAAAATGGACCATATTATGGGACATAGCCTTTATCTAGGTGTTACCTCTATCTGGAACACCACTGCTATCATATGACTTCTGACTTTCCCTCCATAAACTAACACATTAACATCAATTATTCTCACTTTTCTGAGAAGGCTTCCCTGACCAACCTTCCCCCAATACTGAGATGCCCTTCCTTATACACTTTTAATTTTCCCTTTCACAAAATTTGTCAGTGAGTTGGGATTGTGTGTTTAATTTAGCCATGAGATTGAGAGTTGTGTCAGCATTATTCATTGCTATAGCCCTAGCTCAATCCTTGAGTTTTAGTAGGCACTTGATAAATATATATACTTTTTGAGTGAAAAAATACATTTTCTTCACAGTTCTAGATGTAAATACTCAAGTTTAAACCATTCAACTAAAAACAAACACTGTTTTTCTTTAATGGGTTCTAACATTTTTTATTCCATTTTCAACTTCTCTTCTGTCACCTAAAATAGGGGTAATTCATTTTATTCAGTACTAGTGAAGGGTTCAAAGCATGTTCAGTGATACAAGTCAGATAAAAGAACCTGATAAGACTTTGTGTCTGTGACAGACTCATCTCAGAACTGACAATGTGGATGGACTGATTTATTGATTAAATGTACGTACAAATATCTGCTCACTATTGTGCTATAAAGTTTACTTTAAAAGGCCAATTGTATAGAAGGAAGTAATGAGGTCAAGAATTCACTTTTACACAGTTAGCACTCGCAAATCTATATTCTAACTAAGCTATTTCCAGTGAACTATCAAATCAAATAATTCCTGCTGCAAGGCTAGCATTTATCCACCACCTATTTATTCCTTCCAACTTAGCGTGATAAGCACTGACATTAAATTCCCAAACTAGATAGCCGACTAGGTGATAAACAGAGGCAGAAAACAACTAGCAAAGGACAAAAATCCTGCAGAAAGAGAGTACCATCAGAAACATTTACCAGGCTAAAAAGGGCCATTGGACCATGAGGAGCATCAGTTATTAATGGAGCATGCATTAACTATTTTAAGCAGTTTGTTCAGATTGCTTGCAGGTACTTCTGATTATCTTTAAAAGATGGCAAAGTTTAGTTCTGTTCTGCACAGTTTGGCAGCTAAAATAATAGAACATTGGAAATTTCCCTTACTAGTACTTTCTTTTATTTCATTATAAGTTGTTTTTCCTATAGTAATTACCTGGGGAGAGAGTAATAACTATGTCAAAAAAATGTCAGAGTAAATAATTTAAAACAACTACAATTTTAATATGTTTTGTTCTGTACATTATTTAATGCTAACTTGCAGTGAAATTGCTGAGGAAGTGTTGAATTTGTGTACCCAGCAAGCACAGGAATGCCGTTTGATGATGGAGATGCAATAAAAATAAAATCAATCATCATAATGTTA
The DNA here is from genome assembly GCF_964374135.1 of Grampus griseus. NCBI lineage: Eukaryota > Metazoa > Chordata > Mammalia > Artiodactyla > Delphinidae > Grampus > Grampus griseus. The sequence continues at coordinate 123,964,670 of NC_139018.1, forward strand.
TCGTAAATGACCTACACTGAGCCCTGAAGACATTCCATCTAATTGTCTTTTTGAAGCATGCATTCTTTTATTATTTCTGCCATGATTAATAAATACTGTTACAAATTGTATTTCCTGAATCTAATAAGTTCTCAAAATTATAGTTTCAATTATTTCTATTTTCTAAAAGACTTCATTAAAAAGTATACTCTGGAATAATAGAAATCTTGAAATTCACACAGGTGTTGTAGATGCCTATCTGAGGCATGATTATCTCATTCATGTCTTATCCTTGACCCTTCCTTGAACATGGGCCAGTCTGAGGTCAAATGGCACTTTACTCCAAGAGCCCACTGCCCTAGGGAAGCTTGCTGGATTCAAACACCAATCACTTGATCTTTCTGCACCTTGGATTTAACCTCTGCAAAATTGTGGACTAATACCTGACTACCTACTCCTTACTGTTTGGGTATAAAATTAGACAATTTATGGAATTGCTATGCAAACTTCAAAGCACTAGGAGAAAATGTAATCATTCATTGTGTACGTGCAAAAAATGTAAGCAGCCGAGATGGGAATGGGATCCTCCATGAGTCTTGCTTCCTCTCCATAGGAAAGATTTTCACTTGGCTTCCAGGAGACAGCACCTGCCTGGTTTTCCTCCCACTTCACTAGCAGCGTCTTCTCAGATGTTAATTGTTGATGCCTCTTCATCTTGACCTTTTAAAACTGGAGTACTCCAAGGCCTGGTCCTGGGTCCTCTTCTCTCTCTCACTCTCTCCATAATCTCACCCCACGTTCAGATGTTCAATGCCATGTAGGTACTAGTGACTCTCAAAATTACATCTTCGATTTAGCACTTTCTCCAGAACTCTAGAGCCAGTATCCAGGGTGATAGTTTAAAAAGAAAAAAAAACTAAACTATGTGACTGACTGATCAATGGACAAATTCCAAGATGTAATATAGACAACAGTGTTAAAACGTATCAGAAAGCATCATATTTAGAAATCTTGAAATAAAAGGAGGGTACGTATGAATCTGCAAAGCTACTGACAAGTTCTTAGACAAGCCAGACTCCTGGTTCCCAGACTTCTTTACTCTGAGCTGCTCCTGGCACTATGTACCCAGGACCGGTCTCTGGCTTGTCCTCATCAGAATGGAGGGATTTTTGGGAGAAGAAACTTAAAAAAAAAGAATTTTTCCCTTTAAAAATCTTCTAAAGATTTATTTAAAAGCTTTTGCACATCAAAGGAAACCATATACAAAATGAAAGGACAACCTACAGAATGGGAGAATATATTTGCAAACGATGTGACCAACAGGGGATTAATTTCCAAAATATACAAACAGCTCATACAGCTCAATATCAAAAAAACAAACAACCCAATCAAATATTGGGCAGAAGATCTAAATAGACATTTCTCCAAAGAAGACATACAGATGACCGACAGGCACATGAAAATCTGCTCAACATCACTAATTATTAGAGAAATGCAAATCAAAACTATAATGATGTATCACCTCACTGCAGTCAGAATGGCCATCATCAAAAAGTCTATAAATAATAAATGCTGGAGAGGGTGTGGAGAAAAAGGAACCCTCCTGCACTGTTGGTGTGAATGTAAATAGGTGCAGCCACTATGGAGAGCAGTGTGGAGTATCTTAAAAAAACTAAAAATAGAGTTACCATATGATCTTGCAATCCCATTCAGGGGTATATATCTGGTAAAAACTAGAATTGGAAAAGGTACATGCACCCGAGTGTTCACAGCAGCACTACTTATAATAGCCAAGACATGGAAGCAACCTAAGCATCCATCGACAGATGAATGGATAAAGAAAATGTGATATATATATATATATATATATATATATATATAGACACACACACATATATACACAATGAAATGTTACTCAACCAAGAAAAAGAATGAAAATGCCATTTCAGCAACATGGATGACCTAGAGATTATCATACTGAGTGAAGTAAGCCAGACAGAGAAAGGCAAATATATGACATAGCTTATATATGGAATCTAAAAAAAAAAAAAAAAAAAAGATAAAAATGAACTTATTTACAAAACAGAAACACACTCACAGACATAGAAGAGAAACTTATGGTTACCAAAGGGGATGTGGGATGGATAAATTAGGAGTCTGGAATTAACATATACACACTATCTATAAAATAGATAACCAACAAGCACCTACTGTATAACACAGGAAACTATACTCAATATTTCATAACAACATATAATGGAAAAGAATGTGAGAAAAAATATATATATACATATACACACATATATATGTATGTATATGTATAACTGAATCACTGTCCTGTACACCTGAAACTAACACAACAGTGTAAATCAACTATACTTCAATTTAAAAAAAAAATAGATTTATTTTTAGCTCTACTTGAGCAAGGTAAACATTTTCTCAATCCCTAGGATATTTCTCCTCCTTACAAATATTTGAAGCTCCTTTAACCATGATGACAAAATCCATTATTCCACAGTGAGAGAGACAGAGCCCCCAAATTTAAATGCTTTTCAGAACATTTGTATTTAATATAATTGAATCTAATCTAATCTAAATTCGATTCAGTAATCAAGCAAAATATAAATAGCTGACAATGGATGCCTTCATATTTCCATAAAAGGAAGAGCTTAAGTGACTTAGAAGGCTCAAGGGGCTAAATATTGTGGTCGCTTCAATGAAGGGAAGGGGCACATGATAGAAGGATGAAAATGACAGGTAAGTGTTTTATTTTATTGATTTATTTATTTTAACTGCTTTATTGTAGTATAACTGCTTTACAATGGTGTGTTAGTTTCTGCTTTATAACAAAGTAAACCAGATATACATATACATATATCCCCATACTCTTCCCTCTTGCGTCTCCCTCCTACCCTCCCTATCCCACCATTTTGGGTGGTCTCAAAGCACCGAGCTAATCTCCCAGTGCTATTTGGCTGCTTCCCACTAGCTATCTATTTTACATTTGGTAGTATATATAAGTCCATGCACTCTCTCACTTTGTCCCAGCTTCCCCTTCCCCCTCCCCATGTCCTCAAGTCCATTCTCTACATCTGCGTCTTTATACCTATACTGCTCCTAGGTTCTTCAGAACCACTTTTTTTTACTAGATTCCATATATATGTGTTAGCATATGGTATTTGTTTTTCTCTTTCTGACTTACTTCACTCTGTATGACAGACTCTAGGTCCATCCAACTCACTACAAATAACTCAATTTCATTACTTTTTATGGCTGAATAATATTCCATTGCCACATCTTCTTTTTCCAGTCATCTGTTGATGGACACTTAGGTTGCTTCCATGTTATGACTATTGTAAATAGAGCTGCAGTGAACATTGTGATACATGACTCTTTTTGAATTATGGTTTCCTCAGGGTATATGCCCAGTAGTGGGACGGCTGGGTCGTATGGTAGTTCTATCTGTAGTTTTTTAAGAAACCTCCATATTGTTCTCCATAGTAGCTGTGTCAATTTACATTCCCACAACAGTGCAAGAGGGTTCCCTTTTCTCCACACCCTCTCCAACATTTATTGTTTGTAGATTTTTTGATGATGGCCAATCTGACTGGTGTGAGGTGATACCTCATTGTAGTTTTGATTTGCATTTCTCTAATGATTAGTGATGTTGAGCATTCATTCATGTGTTTATTGGCAATCTGTATATCTTCTTTGGAGAAATGTCTATTTAGGTCTTCAGCCCATTTTTGGATTGGATTGTTTGTTTTTTTGATATGGAGCTGCATGAGCTGCTTGTAAATTTTGGAAATTAAGCCTTTGTCAATTGCTTCATTTGCAAATATTTTCTCCCATTCTGAGGGTTGTCTTTTTGTCTTTTTTATGGTTTCCTTTGCTGTGCAAAAGCTTTGAAGTTTCATTAGGTCCCATTTGTTTATTTTTGTTTTTATTTCCATTTCTCTAGGAGGTGGGTCAAAAAGGACGTTGCTGTGATTTATGTCATAGAGTGTTCTGCCTATGTTTTCCCCTAAGAGTTTGATAGTGTCCGGTCTTACATTTAGGTCTTTAATCCATTTTGAGTTTATTTCTGTGTATGGTGTTAGGGAGTGCTCTACTCTCATTCTTTTACATGTAGCTGTCCAGTTTTCCCAGCACCACTTTTTAAAGAGTCTGTCTTTTCTCCGTTATATATTCTTGCCTCCTTTATCAAAGATAAGTTGACCATATGTGCGTGGGTTTATCTCTGGGCTTTCTATCCTGTTCCATTGATCTATATTTCTGTTTTTGTGCCAGTACCATACTGTCTTGATTACTGTAGCTTTGTAGTATAGTCTGAAGTCCAGGAGCCTGATTCCTCCACCTCCATTTCTCTTTTTCAAGATTGCTTTGGCTATTCGGGGTCTTTTGTGTTTCCATACAAATTGTGAAATTTTTTGTTCTAGTTCTGTGAAAAATGCCATTGGTAGTTTGATAGAGATTGCATTGAATCTGTAGATTGCTTTGGGTTCTATAATCATTTTCAAAATGTTGATTCTTCCAATCCAAAAACATGGTATATCTCTCCATCTGTTTGTATCATCTTTAATTTCTTTCATCAGTGTCTGATAGTTTTCTGCATACAGGTCTTTTGTCTCCTTAGGTAGGTTTATTCCTAGGTATTTTATTCTTTTGGTTGCAGTGGTAAATGGGAGTGTTAACTTAATTTCTCTTTCAGATTTTTCATCATTAGTGTATAGGAATGCAAGAAGTTTCTCTGCATTAATTTTGTATCCTGCTACTTTACCAAATTCATTGATTAGCTCTAGTAGTTTTCTGGTAGTGTCTTTATGATTCTCTATGTACAGTATCATGTCATCTGTAACCAGTGACAGCTTCACTTCTTTTCTGATTTGGATTCCTTTTATTTCTTTTCCTTCTATGATTGCTGTGGCTAAAACTTCCAAAACTATGTTGAATAATAGTGGTGAGAGTGGACAACCTTGTCTTGTTCCTGATCTTATTGGAAATAGTTTCAGTTTTTCACCATTGAGAACAATGTTGGCTGTGGTTTTGTCATATATGGCTTTTATTATGTTGAGGAAGGTTCCCTCTATGCCTACTTTCTGGAGGGTTTTTTATCATAAATTGGTGTTGAATTTTGTTGAAAGGTTTTTCTGATCTGTTGAGATGGTCATATGGTTTTTATCCTTCAATTTGTTTATATGGTGTATCACATTGATTAATTTGCATATACTGAACAATCTTTGCATTCCTGGGATAAACCCCACTTGATCATGGTGTATGATCCTTTAATGTGCTGTTGGATTCTGTTTGCTAGTATTTTGTTGGGGATTTTTCATCGCATCTATGTTCATCAGTGATATTGGCCTGTAGTGTTCTTTCTTTGTGACATATTTGTCTGTTTTTGGTATCAGGGTGATGGTGGCCTCGTAGAATGAGTTTGGGAGTGTTCCCCCCTCTGCTATATTTTGGAAGAGTTTGAGAAGGATAAGTGTTAGCTCTTCTCTAAATTTTTGATAGAATTCACCTGTAATGCCATCTAATCCTAGGCTTTTGTTTTTTGGAAGATTTTAATCACAGTGTCAATTTCAGTGCTTGTGACTGGTCTGTTTATATTTTCTATTTCTTCCTGGTTCAGTCTCAGACGGTTATGCTTTTCTAAGAGTTTGTCCATTTCTTCCAGGTTGTCCATTTTATTGGCATATAGTTGCTTGTAGTAATCTCTCATGATCCTTTGTATTTCTGCAGTGTCACTTGTTACTTCTCCTTTTTCATTTCTAATTCTATTGCTTTGAGCCTTCTCCCTTTTTTTCTGGGTGAGTCTGGTTAATGGTTTATCAATTTTGTTTATCTTCTGACAGAGCTAGCTTTTAGTTTTATTGATCTTTGCTACTGTTTCCTTCATTTCTTTTTCATTTATTTCTGATCTGTTCTTTATGATTTCTTTCCTTCTGTTAACTTTGCAGTTTTTTTGTTCTTCTTTCTCTAATTGCTTAGGTGTAAGGTTAGGTTGTTTATTTGAGATGTTTCTTGTTTTTTGAGGTAGGATTCTATTTCTATAAACTTCCCTCTTAGAATTGCTTTTGCTGCATCCCATAGGTTTGGAGTCATCATGTTTTCATTGTCATTTGTTTCTAGGTATTTTTTATTTTCTCTTTGCTTTCTTCAGTGATCTCTTGGTTATTCACTAAGGGTTTTAGATTAGGCAATATCATGTAGTCATCCTTGGTTATATTCAACAAAGGGAAATTTTACAGGCTTTGCTTGGGAACAGAGCAGAGGTAGCTAGCACTGAATCACAGACATACTCCATTTCTGTCCTTCAAGGCCCCTCCAGGTGGTTGAGCCTAGCCCGGGGAAACTGACTCTAGATAAGAGCGCAGCAGGTTGAGGACCTTGGCATAGACTGAATGTTTGTTTCCACCCAAAATTCATGTTTAATCCTAATCCCCAATGTGATGATATTTAGCAGTGGGTTGTTTGGGAGGTGTCCAAGACATGAAGGTAGAGCCCTCCTAAATGAGATTAGTGCCCTTATGAAGGAGACTCTAGAGAGCTAGCTGGCCCCTTCTGCCTTATGAAGACCCAGCTGGAAGACAAATGTCTATGAACTGGGAAGGAAGCAGGTCCTTGCCAGACACTGAACCTGCCAGCATCTTGATCTTGGACTCCCAGCCTCCAGAACTGTGAGAAATGAATATCTATTGTTTGTAAGCTGTCCAGTCTGTGGTCCTGTGTCACAGCAGCCCAAATGGACTGCTTCTCCCTTTCTCCTCCCCATCTCTGTTCCCCACTACTCTGTCCATTTTTTAAATATGGCTGATTTTTTCATATTAAGAGGACTAGTTAGCCAAGTATTACTGCTCTTAAAATAAAAATTAACTAATTCTGTGACTATAGCACAAGAAGGAACAGTTTGTATAAATGCAGTTGTCTCTCTGTTGAGTGAATTTCTCACACAATTTTCCTCTCTGTCAGTTAGCTATATTTCCATAAATAATTCCCACTTTATAGCCTAGTGTAAAGACTCATGACTCTACCTCTCTACTTATAAAAATATTGCTTATAATTCTCCATATTATCTTTGGTCAAGTATGGGCACATAAAACAGACTGAATCGAAGAGTCTGAAAAGAAAGTGTGCTTACAGAAAAATGGTTTTCCATAATCCCTTCCACAATTCAACAATGTATCTCTTCAGGTGCTAACAAAAATAGCAAAGGTCATGATATATTCCGATTATAATTTGATGGATTGTTAAAAAACATTGCCCATTTATTTTAAGAATACACCAGAAATCTTTTCTTCCCTCAGTTCAGAGACTAGACACAAACTTGAATGCAAGGAGTCACACAGAGATGAGATATCAAGAAATATATAATGTTTTCCCCCAAATTTCCTCATGGTCTCTAAAATGAATATCTTTCTCATTTACACCGCCAGGATTCCTATTGTTATTCTCATGTCTTACAATAATTTCAAGTCCATAAATAACTTTGCCTAGTAAATCTTAACATGTTAGAGAATTGCATATTTTTCTGTGATTATCAGTTCACTGGACTATTAAATCCACTTATTCTGTATTTGGTAAAATGATCTAGAGAAACCATGAAATTATCTCATGCTGTGAACAGAAGGGGCAGCTTAAATCCATAAACAACTTGTTAGCACAGGTTTCAAACCTTTAAATATTCACTTGGCATGACTCATGTTCAAGACCTTATTTCCACATTATTTCTAAATGTACAAAAACAGAATTGATTGGTTACTGGAGTCAGATTTATAAGCTCAACCCTCAATGTTTTCCTCCCTTGGTGATCAATTTCTTCAGGCTGGGTAGCAAGAACATCCCCAACTCCTGATCTTGCCCAAAAGTAAATAGAGGACTGCGGATGCATTCCAAGGTATTTGGAAACCTCACTCTAACATAAGGACCATTCCTCCTATTGGAAAGAACACTGAGGAACCACAGATGGTTCAGGAACACACAACTGGGCCAAGTTTTAACATTTTGGTGTTGCCACATTGGGTTTTGTTTCCCAGTAACAATGCAGCCAAGTATTTTGAAACTCCTGCCTCTGGCAGGAGGCTGCTTCTTACTCAGGAGAGCTAGTTTTCTAAGGATCCTTTTTTTCTTCATCAGATGTATAAGTCAATGCAACTACCTAGTAATATCTGTGGCCCACAGGTGTCATACTTTAATTTTAATCTGGGCTACTCACAGCTCCTGGAAACAAATAATTGAAAAGCATTTTATTTTTTATCAGTTTCTCATCTTTATGAAGTGAGGCAATGTTACTCTTGCATCATTGCAAATGCAGTGATGGGTGATGTGATATTTCCTTTTTACATGAGTAGCAAAATGAGGTTGTGAATGAAAAGCTCCATCATAATTTTTCTTTTAAAACTGATCATTATCATTTATGAAGCTCTAATAAGTCACCTGAAGTTGGATGTGGCCTGTTTCTGTGTGTGCAGTGAGAGTTGGGAGGATGCGAGAGGAAGCCCAGAGGGTCTGCCTGCACCTGTGTTGGAAGGGCTCAAAGCAAGCCTGGAGCCTGATGGGACTCAAGCTTCTGCTTTCTCAAGGTAGGTATGTTTTTTCAGTCATGAATTGCAAAAGACTTTGTGTGGAAAGACTCAGAATGTGCTCAGCAGATGAGCTGCAGCGGCCACCACGACTCACTGGCTCACGTGTGTTTATATGCTTCTTGCTGTGCTACTTTCTCACGCTCTTTTGGAGACTTTTCTTCCAAATTGAAAACGGTCCCTAAAAATTAAAAATCAGGTCATGGGAAAAGTCATTTCTTGAAGGACCAAATTGCTGAAACTGCCTGGGTTTTCTGTCCCTGACGTTCCCCTTCCTCCCTATCCCTGGCCCACTGTCATTAGGTGTGTGACACTGGAAAAGACAAAATGCACCTTCCTTTTCAACTGAGCTGTCTTGTACACCCAGCTATGTTGGTGCTGAGATTCTCTCTGGCTTCAGTTGGTTAGTGATGGAGAACTAAATCTCACCAGAAGGACACAGAATTCCCTAAGTGCATACTCTGATGTGCCAGCCTGGCCAGTCCCCAGGAAGAGAAGTACACAGACCAGCTCTGCCCAGAGGCCCCAGTCAGGTGAGAAACAAGGGCAGAGGGATGGTGAAGTTCAAAGTAGTGACCTGACCTACCTCTGAACTTGTGCAAGCATGTCTCTACCATCCTTAAGTCAGCACCAATTCCTGAGCCGTTTAAGTCACTTTGCTTATTGCTTTGTCAGAGAAGTACATGAGATGCTTTTCCAAACGTGGAGACACTAAGCATTCTGAAGCTAAGTCAGGATAAGTCTCAGTAGTTGGTTCTGCTGTCATGGGCTTGTGTGATGGTGAACTTTGTCTTTTCTTTAGTGACAAGTTTCCTCTCCAGAGACCACAACAATGCCTCTGGTTCTATCTTTGTGCCTCACATAAAAAGACATTAAAATAGCCCAAGATACGTGATAGCATTTCCACTCTATACTACCTTTAGATTGCATGCCCTCAGTCATAAATCGATTTCTTGAAATAATAACTCCTAGTTTGGAGATTTTCCCCATACATTCAGCATTAAGGCTTTCTGGGAAATATTTTTAGTTATCTCCAGTTCTAACTCTATTTTATAAACAAAGACCTGGAAAGGTGAGGGATATGGAAAAAAAATAAGTGCATGATCAATTCCCAATTTTCTATAAAGGGCATAATGAAATGAGTTGCTATTAGATGTGATAGTAATGGATTATTACAATGTTTCTTTCCCAAGGAAGTTGGCAATGTCTCAATCCTGTTCCAGGTCCATTACTTGTACCTTCCTTGTCTATAGCAAAAGTGAATGTGTGAAAATATATCCAGTAGAGTAGGGCAAATAGCACATGTTCTTGGGTGAGTCTTTGACTAATAAACTAGGCTGTCTCATGAGGACATCTCTGTACACTAATGCTTTGGGGCTGAAGAAGCCATTATTGCCCTGAGCCCACACCTGAGCCTTCTGATGAGTGTAAAAGTCAGTCCAAACCACAAGTAGCTCAGAGCTGACTGCTAGGTGGCTGTGGTATAGAACCTCATTACCGCTACAGGCAGATAAAGGGAGACCAGGTGAAGAGGAGTACCATGTGAGAACACATTGTACCTTGATGCACTGGTGTCCCTGAGGCTGCGGTTCAGTAATAGACTCCATTCCTTGGGCTACAAGTGGTGAAGACATGATTCAGCACATTTCAAAGGTGGATTTATTGACTATGGATGGGGGAAGAACAGGTTTTAGCTGGTGGTGACCAGAAAGGGGGCTCCGTGCCTCCTGACTGGCCCCTCTCCTCCCACAACCTCCCTGAGACTGGGGCGTGGTGCTCATGTCTGTGCTCACTTCCTCACGAGTCACTGTCAAAGAGGGAAGGAGGTCCATGTCTCCTGGCTTCCATTTAGAAGTCCTGGGGGACACTTTTAATATGGCTGGCTTGGGGCTTTGTATCAATAAGAAGAATAGTGATGGCTCAGGGTGATTTTGATGCTTACAGTCATACCCAAAGGTCCAGGTCTGCTGTCAGAGTCAGTGTGTAGCAGGTACACATGGGCACGGGGAGGGTAGCATGGGTGTTGTACAGAGAGCACTTGCCAATGCTGGGTCAGTACCTTCACCTCTGTGCACAGCTACTTTCCAGAGAAGGTGAATCAGAACACCGTTCTTTTGCCCTGGGGTGAAGTACTGGTAGATGGAAGGGAAGGGAGGGCCCAAAATAAATCTTTCCTTCTTTCTTTCTTCCTTCTCTCCCTTCTTCCCTCCCTCCCTCCCTTCCTTCCTTCCTTTTTTAATATAGGAAAATATTTACATATTTCCAACTTTCTTTGGTGGAGATCTTAAGAGCACATTCAAGATGCAAAAGGTCTGGAAATGAGGCGGCACTGAGACTACCTTTAGGTCTCTCCTGCTATACACACGGGTTCTGAGAGCATGTCCTGTGGCTTCAGTAGGGCGCTTTCATCAGTGTACCATCTTGCACCTTCATTTTCTCTACTGGCCATAATTGTAATCTGGTATTTTTTAAAAAAATGTTTCCACTAGGTTACCTGTTGGTATGAACCACAGGCATCAAAAACTGAGCTTCTTTACTCTTTACTCAGACTTGATGAAAAATTCTACTTTACTCAAGAACTGCTAATGCTAAAATGCTCTGAAACATGTTCCAAGTCACACTGTAACAGCAACAGGACCAGAACTCCAGATCTCCTGGCTCTTAATTCACTATCATATACAGTTTTGCTGTATCGTGGAGGCTTGTGTCTTCATCCATGCAAAGTTCAGCATTATAATTTAAAATGAACAATTTTACAAGGTTTATATACTAAGTATTTAATAATTTGTATAATCATTTCAGTTTTTATAGATTATTATTTATCATATTGCTATGTAGCCAAACCAAACATTTCTAATTTCATATTAGCTTCCTTTTGCTGTTGTAAAAATTACCACAAAATTAGTTAATTTAAAACAACATGAATCTATTATCTTACAATTCTGGAGGTCAGAGCCCTGAAATGAAGTGTCAGCAGAGCTACCCTCCTTCTGGAGCCTCTAGGGTAGAATCCATTCCTTGCCTTTTTGTTTCTAGAGGCCACCCACATTCCTTGGTTTATGGCCCCAAATCACTCAGATTCAGGCTGCCTGAATGACATTCAGAAATGTCATCACATTTTCTTCTCTTACCCACACTCTCTTGTTTCCCTCTGTAATTTATAAGGACTCCTGAAACTGTGAACAAGCCCCTGTGTCCCTGTCTTTTGAAGTAAAAGGCTGACTGAAGAGTTAATGATTGGGAAACGTGAAGATGGAGAAACAAAGAATAGATGTTGGGCTGGAGAACTGATAAGAGTTTAGACTATAAGTCTGCCTAGTGGCAGAATCACTGAACTCACAGTTCCCTGACAGACATAGATAAAGGCCTGACACACATTCCTAAGTTGTTTTTATAGGAAGCAGACCCCCACCAGATGAAAACTGCTGCTCACAAGCACGTAGACCCCAGACTGGTTGAAAACAGAAGGTTGATAATGCTGACTCCCAATTACCTCATGACCAACCAATGAATGTCCACGAGTTGATCACGCCCTGCTCCTTGAACCATTACTATAAGACTCCTTACTACCCCTCCAGGGTAGGACACACAGTTTTGAGAGCATTAGCCCACTGTAGCCCCTTTGCCTGGCAAAGCAATAAAGCTATTCTTTTCTACTCAGCCAAAACTCTGTCTCTGCATTTCTATTTAGCACAGGTGAACAGGGGCTGAGTTTTGGCAGCACTCCCATGCTTGGAAGTCCTTATAAATTAGACTGGGCCCACCCAGTTAATCCAGGATCATCTCCCATCCCAAGATCCTTAACTTAATCAAAGTCCCTTTCCCATATGTAGTCACTGGTTCCAGGTACTCATGCCAGGTACATCTTTGGGGACTGTTATTTTGCCTACCTATTCTCTGGAAATAAGCAGAGAGAAATCTAGAAAAGGAGAAGCTGCCCCAGTGTCCTTCAGTGGCTCCTGTATTTGTAACCCAGACCCTAACAGGAAGATCCCCACACAGAACACTCAAGTGGTGAGAATCCTCCCCTTTCCCAGCTCACCTGATCCACGCTGACTCGGCCATTGGGTGGGGTTTCAGGGGAGGTCTTCACGGGAAACAGGTGGAATGGATAGGGGGTTCCTTTAGCTAAAGTACCGGTGTGACTTAAGGGGAGTCGAGGATAAGCAATCTGACTGCATGGGACAAATGTAGACTAGCTGGAGTCTTGCCCCTGGGGCTTTGCGTATACCAAGGAGAATGAGGCCTTCCTCATGACTGAGAGCAGGGGCCAATGGGAGGGACCTGCTGGGAGAAGGTGGGTCTGTGGTGAAGTAATCTCAGAAGGTACAGGAAGCCCTTGCTACTGCCTTCTGTTCATCGTTGGCCACTCTTTTTCCTTTTCTCATGTCTCAGTATTTTATCCTTGTAGAGGAATATCTACTATCAGATGACCGCAGTTAAAACAGGCTGTGCTCTTCAGGATGTACACATGCCACCACCCCTGGCCCAATGGACTGGCCTCAAGCTGCGGCGGAGGCAGGCTCAGGTGCTCTTCACCTTTCTTATGCTTCCCTGGTCAATATACAATCAAAACACAATGACAGGAAGAAAGCCCACTCTTTCGAGGGGATAAATGTTCTTAGTGTGTCCTCATATTAAGTAGGCATTCTGCTTATTCTTTAAGAAAAATTTTTTATTGATGTATAGTAGATGTACAATATTATGTAAGTTACAGGTGCATAATATAGTGATTCACAATCTTTAAAAGTTATGCTTCATTTACAGTTATTATAAAATATTGGCTATATTCCCTGTGTTGTACAATATATCCCTGTAGCTTATTTTATACCTAATAGTTTGTTCCCATTAATCCCCTATGTCTATATTGCCCCTCCCCCTTCCCTCTCCCCACTGGGAACCACTAGTTTGTTTTCCATATCTGTGAGTCTGTTTCTTTTTGGTTTTATTCACCAGTTGTTTGTATTTCTTAGATTCCACTTATAAATGATATCATAACAGTATTTGTCTTTCTCCATCTGACTTATTTCACTTAGCATAATATCCTCCAAGTCCATCCATGCTGTTGCAAATGGCAAAATTTCATTTTGTTTCATGACTGAATAGTATTCCATTGTGTATATATACCACAGCTTCTTTATCCATTCATCTGTTGATGGACACCTAAGTTGCTTCCATATCTTGGCTATTGTAAATAATGCTGCAATGAACATTGAGGTGCTTGTATCTTTTCAAATTAATGTTCTTGTTTCTTTTGGATATATACCCAGGAGTGGAATATATACTGGATCATATGGTAGTTCTATTTATAGCTTTTTGAGAACGTTTTATACTGTTTTCCACAGTGGCTGCACCAATTTACATTCCCACCAACAGTGTACAAGGGTTCCCTTTTCTCCACATCCTAACCAACATTTGTTATTTGTGTTCTTTCTGATTATAGTCATTCTGACAGGTGTGAGGTGATATATCATCGTGGATTTCTTTTTATTTGGCTTCGGCATGCAGCTTATGGAATCTTATTTCCCTAAACAGTGATTGAACCCAGGCCACAGTGGTGAAAGCACTGAGTCCTAACTACTGCACTACCAGGGAATTCCCACTCTCATTGTGGTTTTGATTTCCATTTCCCTGATGATTAACAATGTTAAGCATCTTTTCATGTGCCTGTTGGTCATCTGCATGTCCTCTTTGGAAAAATGTCTATTTAGATTTTCTGCCCGTCTTTTAATCAGGTTGTTTGTTTTTTGATGTTGAGTTCTATGAGCTGTTCATAGATTTTGGATACTAACCCCTTATCAGTCATATCATTTGCAAATATTTTCTCCCACTCTGTAGGTTGTCTTTTTGTTTTGTCTATGGTTTCCTTTGCTGTGCAAAAGCTTTTAAGTTTAATTAGGTCCCATTTATTTATTTTTGCTTTTATTTCCTTTGCTTTAGGAGACAGATCCAAAAAAATATTGCTAAGATTTGTCAAAGAGTGTTCTGCCTATGTTTTCCTCTAGGAGTTTTATGGTATCCAGTCTTACATTTAGGTCTTTAACCCATTTTGAGTTTATTTTTGTATATGGGATAGAAGGTGTTCGAATTTCATTCTTTTATATGTAGCTGTCCAGTTTTCCCAGCACCACTTATTGAAGAGACTGTCTTTCCTCCATTGTTTATTCTTGCCTCCTTTGTCATAAATTAATTGACCACAAGTGTATAGGTTTATTTCTGGGCTTTCTATTTTGTTCCATTGATTTATGTGTCTGTTTTTGTGCCAGTACCATTCTATTTTTATTACTGTAGCTTTCTAGTATAGTCTGAAGTCAGGGCGTGTGATTCCTCCAGCTCTGTTCTTCTTTCTCAATATTGTTTTGGCTATTTGGGGTCTTTCATGTTTCCATGCAAATTTTAAAATTATTTGTTCTAGTTCTGTGAAAAATGTCATTAGTATTTTGATAGGGATTCCATTGAATCTATAGATTGCCTTGGGGAGTATGGTCATTTTAACAATATTAGTTCTTCCAATCCAAGAACACAGTATATCTTTCCATCTTCAATTTCTTTCATCATTGTTTTATAGTTTTCTGAGTATACATCTTTTACCTCCTTAGGTAGGTTTATTCCTAGGTATTTTATTCTTTTTGATGCAATGGTAAATGGAATTGTTTCCTTTCTGATAGTTTGTTGTTAGTGTAGAGAAATGCAACAGATTTCTGTATATTAATTTTGATCCTCCAACTTTTCTGAATTCATTGATGAGCTCTAGTAGTTTTCTGGTGATATCTTTAGGACTTTCAATGTATAGTATTATGTCATCTGCAAACTGTGACAGTTTTACTTCTTCTTTGCCAATTTGGATTCCTTTTATTTCTTTTTCTTTTCTGATTGCTGTGGATAGGACTTCCAAAACTATGTTGAATAAAAGTGGTGACAGTGGACATCCTTGTCTTGTTCCTGATCTTACAGGAAATGCTTTTAGCTTTTAAATTAATTTTTAATTAAAATGTTTTAATTTTTAAAAAATATTATGTTTGGGCTTCCCTGGGGGCACAGTGGTTGAGAGTCTGCCTGCCGATGCAGGGGACAAGCGTTTGTGCCGCGGTCTGGGAAGATCCCACATGCCGCAGAGCGGCTGGGCCCATGAACCATGGCCTCTGAGCCTGTGCATCCAGAGCCTGTGCTCCGCAATGGGAGGCCCACATACCACAAAATTTTTATATATATATATATATATATATATATATATATATATATTATGTTTGTCTAAAGTACTCCTGAGTAACTCCAGATATGCAGATCCATTGCTTCAGTTATATCAGGAGATAGGCATCAATATGTCCCCAGATAGATAGTAAGTCAGGGAGCTCCCTAGAGACTGGACCAGGAGTCTTTCCCATGGTGAACAGGAAGTCAGGTAAGTGAAGTGGAACATGAATTCCTCCAGGAGATGGAGGGATAGGGCCTTTCTGGGTAAGAGGGCATTATGCCAGGAACCTATGAGAAATTTCCAAAGTCAGATTCTCCCTCTCAAAGAACAAAGCCCTGTAGGTTATCTGATCTGGACTCCATTATGCATTTGAGCCCTGTAACAAACTGGCCCTATTCTAAATCCATACTCAGATAGGAGCTTCTAACTTTACCTCCCATGGGATTGTGCCTGAGACTCTTGGCACGTGACAGCTATGACTTTACTGGACATTGTGAAATAGGCAGTCTTGTGTCCTGGGTAAAGCCCAGGACACCCTAGGCTTGGGCTGCTGAGCTTGAGGGAGTGAGGTCATCGCCTGGTCAGTGCCACTGTGTGGACACCTTTTTGAGCAATGTATATTTGTTTTCTGTTTCTTTACAGATTTTTAAAAAAGAACTTCCCCATTGTTATCCACACCTCCAGAAAAACTGAGTTATGGAGCACAGAACAGGGGGATTCCACCTAACTGACCACATATTCCTTATTAATGTGTAGCATGTCAATCTCAGGGAATCCCAGAGGCTAAACTTGATGACCTCAGGACCCTACAGCAGAACAGAGAAGCAGCTGCAGTGTCTGGCAGTGTTTGCCTGTATCTTAGATAGACCATCATAACCTGATGGTGTCCCTACCTGTCCTACTGAACATCACCATTGGGGCCATTCACACCATCTTTATGGAATTCCTCTCCATAGAGGAAAGCCCAATGCAGAGGCTTATGTCTGCAAATGTCCTGGGCCTGTGGGAAGTTGGTCTTCGTGGCCTTGCATGACTCTATAAAAACCACCTTGCCATTACTCCCTCCCTCTGTTATCTCATATGCTCTGGCAGTTCAGAATCTCCATCTTTTCCAATCCAGGTCTGTGCTCCAATCACAAAATGTCCACAGTTTCATTGAGCCCAGCATCCTCAATATACCTGCATTACCTGGGGTCTGATCAAGGTAGCTCACTTCTAAAATGAGCTCAGTTGGTGTTTTGATTTCTTGAAAAGGAACTGGCTGACATGAAGAAGCATCAATATAATTCATAGATTCAGCATTTTGACAATATGGCACAATTTGTCTTCTGTACCTTTTTATAGAAAGCAGACCAGGTGTGTGAGTGGGCAGAGGGGAGAGGGTGACTGCCTGGCTGATTGGACTCAGGGAATGATGCAGAAGCCTATTTCCCTTCTCAGTTGTGCTGAGCAAATGAGCAGGTGCAAAGTTATTTTTAATTGAGCTCCACACCGTGGGTCTACACAGAACTGAAGCTGTTTGTTGAGACCAGCTTTCTGCACATTCAGAACTACTCATGGACCCAATGAGGACACTTTAGTTAATCCACTGTGTCATTTATAAAGACAAGAAACTTTATAGATAAAAGTACTAACCACTCCAAAAGAGTGCTCAAAAGAGCACAGAGATAAATTAAATGCTTCCAAAAGACAGCTCGGTAGAACAATTGAACTCTCCAGCAGAATTTTCCATGGTGATAAATGTTCTATATCTGTTCTGTCCAATATTGTAGCTTCTAGTCACATGTTTATTGAGCACTTAAAATGTGACTTGTGTGACTGGGGAACTGAATTTTTAATTTTGTTTAATTTTTTTAAACATCTTTATTGGAGTATGATTGCTTTACAATGGTGTGTTAGTTTCTGCTTTATAACAAAGTGAATCAGCTATACATATACATATATCCCCATATCTCCTCCCTCTTGCATCTCCATCCCACCCTCCCTACCCCACCCCTCTAGGTAGTCACAAAGCACCGAGCTGATCTCTCTGCAACAACCCACTAGCTATCTATTTTACATTTGGCAGTATATATTAGTCCATGCTACTCTCTTACTTCGTCTCAGCTTACCCTTTCCCCTCTCCATGTCCGAAGTCCATTCTCTACATCAGTGTCATTATTCCTGTCCTGCCCCTAGGTTCTTCATAACTTTTTTTTTTTGATTCAATATATATGTGTTAGCATACGGCATTTGTTTTTCTCTTTCTGACTGACTTCACTCTGTATGACAGACTCTAGGTCCATCCAACTCACTACAAATAACTCAATTTCATTTCTTTATATGTCTGAGTAATATTCCATTGTATATATGTGCCACATATTCTTTATCCATTCATCTGTTGATGGACACTTAGGTTGCTTTCACATCCTGGTTATTGTAAATAGAGCTGCAATGAACATTGTGGTACATGACTCTTTTTGAATTACGGTTTTCTCAGGGTATATGCTCAGTAATGGGACTGCTGGGTCATATGGTAGTTCTATTTTTACTTTCTTAAGGAACCTCCATACTGTTCTCCATAGTGGCTGTATCAACTTAATTTTCCACCAACAGTGCAGGAGGATTCCCTTTTCTCCACACCCTCTCCAGCATTTATTGTCTGTAGGTTTATTTTTTCTTTTTTTTTTTTTGCGGTATGCGGGCCTCTCACTGTTGTGGCCTCTCCCGCTGTGGAGCACAGGCTCCGGACGTGCAGGCTCAGCGGCCATGGCCCACGGGTGCAGCCGCTCTGTGGCATGTGGGATCCTCCTGGACCGGGGCACAAACCCACGTCCCCTGCATCGGCAGGCGGACCCTCAACAACTGTGCCACCAGGGAAGCCCTGTCTGTAGATTTTTTGATGATGGCCATTCTGACTGGTGTGAGGTGATACCTCATTGTAGTTTGATTTGCAATTCTCTAATGATTAGTGATGCTAAGCATTCTTTCATGTGTTTGTTGGCAGTATGTATATCTTCTTTGGAGAAACGTCTGTTTAGATCTTCTGCCCATCTTTGGATTGGGTTGTTTGTTTTTTTGATATTGAGTTGCATGAGCTACTTGTAAATTTTGGAGATTAATCCTTTGTCAATTGTTTCATTTGCAAATATTTTCTCCCATTCTGAAGGTTGTCTTTTCGTCTTGTTTATAGTTTCCTTTGCTGTGCAAAAGCTTTTTTTTTTTTTCTTTTTCACAAACACACACTGTAATTTATTTTTACAAGAGATAAATAAACTGACACCAAGCATTGTAAATGGATGACCACAACAAAAGCAACAATGATTGCGATTACTAAACACGAAACACACTCATACTATGTCATAATATTGACATTCAGTTCAGTAATCCTCCACTGTAACAGCTCCTTTACTTTGCAGTGAAAATTGGTTTGTATATTTTTTGCCTCTGAGTCCTTGTGGGATTTTTTTTTTAATTCAAACAGAAAGTCACAAAAATTATAATCATCCTCATCAGTTCACTCAGTCCCATGTAATTAATTTCTTTTTTCATCTTGATCTTTTGTTAGCACTTTTATTAATTCATCAGTTTTCCATTAGAGTTTTGAACATACTTATTCATTCAGTTCAGTAGTATAGTCAGTTACCAAAAACCTGTATTTGTCAGTCTTTTCCATGGATTCCTTGAAGATGAAACCCTTTTATAGGAACATATTTACAAAAGCATCAGAGTACACCCAGAACTGTCTGGAAATGATGAAAGATTTAAAAATGACCACGGTTAAAGATTTGATGGGGCTTCCCTGGTGACGCAGTGGTTGAGAGTCAGCCTGCCGATGCAGGGGACATGGGTTCATGCCCCGGTCCGGGAGGATCCCACATGCCGCGGAGCAGCTGGGCCCGTGAGCCATGGCTGCTGGGCCTGCGCATCCGGAGCCTGTGCTCCACGGCGGGAGAGGCCGCAACAGTGAGAGGCCCACATACCGCAGGAAAAAGAAAAAAAAAAAGATTTGATGAAAGTTCATAATAATGCAATTGACAAGGAAATTTAGTTATTTCTGAGATATACATTTTAAAGTAATAACTAGAGTTATGACTTATAACATTATACCAGAACAGATAAGATTTTTGAAATTTCATGTGATATCTGAAACATTTATATTAACATATATCCATACAAACAACCCAAAGAAAGTTTAGTATTAGTTGTTTTTTTGTTTGTTTCTTTGTTTGGTTGTTTATACTGCAGATTCTTATTAGTCATCAATTTTATACACATCAGTGTATACATGTCAATCCCAATCGCCCAATTCAGCACACTACCATCCCCACCCCACCGCAGTTTTCCCTGCTTGGTGTCCATACGTTTGTTCTCTACTTCTGTGTCTCAGCTTCTGCCCTGCAAACCAGTTCATCTGTACCATTTTTCTAGGTTCCACATACATGCATTAATATACGATATTTGTTTTTCTCTTTCTGACTTACTTCACTCTGTATGACAGTCTCTAGATCCATCCATGTCTCAACAAATGACTCAATTTCATTCCCTTTTATGGCTGAGTAATATTCCATAGTATATATGTACCACATCTTCTTTATCCATTCGTATGTTGATGGGCATTTAGGTTGCTTCCATGACCTGGCTATTGTAAGTAGTGCTTCAATAAATATTGGGATGCATGTGTCTTCTTGAATTATGGTTTTCTCTGGGTATATGCCCAGTAGTGGGATTGCTGGATCATATGGTAATTCTATTTTTAGTTTTTTAAGGAACCTCCATACTGTTCTCCATAGTGGCTGTATGAATTTACATTCTTACCAACAGGGCAAGAGGGGTCCCTTTTCTCCACACCCTCTCCAGCTTTGGTTGTTTGTAGATTTTCTAATGATGCCCATCCTAACTGGTGTGAGGTGATACCTCATTGTAGTTTTGATTTGCATTTCTCTAATAATTAGTGATGTTGAGCAGCTTTTCATGTGCTTCTTGGCCATCTGTATGTCTTCTTTGGAGAAATGTCTATTTAGGTCTCCTGCCCGTTTTTGGAATGGGTTGTTTGTTTCTTTAAAATTGAGCTGCATGAGCTGTTTATATATTTTGGAGATTAATCCTTTGTCCGTTGATTTGTTTGCAAATATTTTCTCCCATTCTGAGGGTTGTCTTTTCATCTTTTTTATGGTTTCCTTTGCTGTGCAAAAGCTTTGAAGTTTCACTAGGTTCCATTTGTTTATTTTTGTTTTTATTTCCATTACTCTAGGAGGTGGATCAAAAAAGATCTTGCTGTGATTTATGTCAAAGAGTGTTCTTCCTCTGTTTTCCTCTAAGAGTTTTATAGTGTCCAGTCTTACATTTAGGTCTCTAAACCATTTTGAGTTTATTTTTGTATATGGTGTTAGGGAGTGCTCTAATTTCATTCTTTTACATGTAGCTGTCCAGTTTTCCCAGCACCACTTATTGAAGAGACTGTCTTTTCTGCATTGTATACCTTTGCCTCCTTTGTCATAGATTAGTTGACCACAGGTGTATGCGTTTATCTCTGGGCTTTCTACCTTGTTCCATTGATCTATGTTTCTGTTTTTGTGCCAGTACCATATTGTCTTGATTACTGTAGCTTTGTAGTATAATCTGAAGTCAGGGAGTCTGATTTCTCCAGCTCCGTTTTTTTCCCTCAAGACTGCTTTGGCTATTTGGGGTGTTTTTTATCTCCATACAAATATTAAGATGATTTGTTCAAGTTCCATAAAAAATGCCATTGGTAATTTGATAGGGATTGCATTGAATCTGTAGATTCCTTTGGGTAGTATAGTCATTTTCATAATATTGATTCTTCCAATCCAAGAATATGGTATATCTCTCCATCTGTTGATATCATTTTTAATTTCCTTCATCAGTGTCTTATAGTTTTCTGCATACAGGTCTTTTGTCTCCCTAGGCTGGTTTATTCCTAGGTACTTTATTCTTTTTGTTGCAATGGTAAATGGATGTGTTTCCACAATTTCTTTTTCAGATTTTTCATCATTAGTGTATAGGAATGTAAGAGATATCTGTGCATGAAATTTGTATCCTGCAACTTTACCAAATTCATTGATTAGCTCTAGTAGTTTTCTGGTGGCATTTTTAGGATTCTCTATGAATAGTATCATGTCATCTGCAAACAGTGACAGTTTTACTTCTTCTTTTCCAATTTGTATTCCTTCTATTTCTTTTTCTTCTCTGATTGCCGTGGCTAGGACTTCCAAAATTATGTTGAATAATAGTGGTGAGAGTGGACATCCTTGTCTCATTCCTGATCTTAGAGGAAATGCTTTCACTTTTTCACCTATGAGAATGATGTTTGCTGTGGATTTGTCATATATGGCCTTTATTATGTTGAGGTAGGTTCCCTCTATGCCCACTTTCTGGAGAGTTTTTATCATAAATCCATGTTGAATTTTGTCAAAATCTTTTTCTGCATTTACTGAGATGATCGTATGGTTTTTCTCCTTAAGTCTGTTAATATGGTGTATCACATTGATTGATTTGCGTATATTGAAGAATCCTTACATCCCTGGGATAAATCCCACTTGATCATTGTGTATGGTCCTTTTAAAGTGTTGTTGGGTTCTGTTTGCTAGTATTTTGTTGAGGATTTTTGCATCTCTATTCCTCAGTGATATTGGTCTGTAATTATCTTTTTGTGTAGTATCTTTGTCTGGTTTTGGTATCAGGGTGATGGTGGCCTCATAGAATGAGTTTTGGAATGATCCTTTCTCTGAAATATTTTGGAAGAGTTTGAGAAGTATGGGTGTTAGCTCTTCTCTAAATGTTTGATAGAATTTATCTGTGAAGCCATCTGGTCCTGGGCTTTTGTTTGTTTGAAGATATTTAATCACAGTTTCAATTTCATTACTTATGATTGGTCTGTTCATATTTTCTGTTTCTTCCTAGTTCAGTCTTGGAAGGTTATACCTTTCTAAGAATTTGTCCATTTCTTCCAGTTTGTCCATTTTATTGGCATAGAGTTGCTTGTAGTAGTCTCCTAGGACGCTTTGTATTTCTGTGGTGTCTGATGTAACTTCTCCTTTTTCATTTCTAATTTTATTGATTTGAGTTCTCTCCCTCTTTTTCTTGATAAGTCTGGCCAGTGGTTTATCAATTTTGTTTATCTTCTCAAAGAACCAGCTTTTAGTTTTATTGATTTTTGCTGTTGTTTTCTTTGTTTCTATTTCATTTATTTCTGCTCTGAACTTTATGATTTCTTTCCTTCTGCTAACTTTGGGCTTTGTTTGTTCTTCATTCTCTAGTTCCTTGAGGTGTAAGGTTAGATAGTGTACTTGAGATTTTTCTTGTTTCTTGAGGTAAGCTTGTATAGCTATAAACTTCCCTCTTAGGCCTTCTTTTGCTGCATCCCATAGGTTTTGGATCATCGTGTTTTCATTGTCATTTGTATTTTTTGATTCCTCTTTGATTTCTTCAGTGATCTCTTGGTTATTTAGTAACATATTGTTTAGCCTCCATGTGTTTGTGTTTTTTACGTTTTTTTTCCCTTTACTTCATTTCTAATCTCATAGCATTGTGCTCAGAAAAGATGCTTGATATGATTTCAATTTTCTTAAATTTACTGTGGCTTGATTTGTGACTCAAGATGTGATCTATCCTGGAGAATGTTCTGTGCACACTTGAGAAGTGTAATCTGCTGTTTTTGGATGGAATGTCCTATAAATATCAATTAAATCTATCTGGTCTATTGTATCATTTAAAGCTTCTGTTTCCTTATTTATTTTCATTTAGATGATCTGTCCATTGGTAGAAGTGAGGTGTTAAAGTCTCCGACTATTATTGTGTCACTGTCGATTTCCTCTTTTATAGCTGTTCGCAGTTGCCTTATGTATTGAGGTCCTCCTATGTTGGGTGAATATATATTTATAATTGTTATATCTTCTTCTTTGGTTGATCCCTTGATCATTATGTACTGTCCTTCCTTGTCTCTTGTAGCATTATTTTAAAGTCTATTTTATCTGATATGAATATAGCTACTCAAGCTTTCTTTTGACTTCTATTTGCATGGAATATCTTTTTCCATCCCCTAACTTTCAGTCTGTATGTGTCCTTAGGTCTGAAGTGCGTCTCTTGTAGACAGCATATAGATGGGTCTTGTTTTTGTATCCATTCAGCAAGCCTGTGTCTTTTGGTTGGAGCATTTAATCAATTCATGTTTAAGGTAATTATCGATATGTATATTCTTATTACCATCTTCTTAATTGTTTTGGGGTTGTTTTTGTAGGTCTTTTTCTTCTCTTGTGTTTCCCACTTAGGAAAGTTCCTTTAGCATTTGTTGTAGAGCTGGTTTTGTGGTGCTGAATTCTCTTAGCTTTTGCTTGTCTGTAAAGCTTTTGATTTCTCCATGGAATCTGAATGAGCTCCTTGCTGGTAGAGTAATCTTGGTCGTAGGTTCTTCTCTTTCATCATTTTAAGTATATCATGCCACTCCCTCCTGGCTTGTAGAGTTTCTGCTGAGAAATCAGCTGTTAACCATATTATGGGAGTTCCCTTGTATGCTATTTGTCATTTTTCCCTTGCTACTTTCAATAATTTTTCTTTGTCTTTAATTTTTGCCAATTTGATTACTATGTGTCTCTGCGTGTTTCTCCTTGTGTTTGTCCTGTATGGGACTCGCTGTGCTTTCTGGACTTGGGTGGCTATTTACTTTCCCTTGTTAGGGAAGTTTTCAACTATAATCTCTTCAAATATTTTCTCGGGTCCTTTCTCTCTCTCTTCTCCTTTTGGGACCTCTATAATGCGAATGTTTTTGTGTTTAATGTTGTCCCAGAGGTCTCTTAGGCTGTCTTCATTTCTTTTCATTCTTTTTTCTTTAGTCTGTTCCACAGCCGTGAATTCCACCGTTCTGTCTTCCAGGTCACTTATCCGTTCTTCTGCCTCAGTTATTCTCCTATTGATACCTCCTAGTGTAGTTTTCATTTCAGTTATTGTATTGTTCATCTCTGTTTGTTTGTTCTTTAATTCTTCTAGGTCTTTGTTAAACATTTCTTGCATCTTCTCGATCTTTGCCTCCATTCTTTTCCCAAGGTCTTGGATCATCCTCATTATCATTATTCTGAATTCTTTTTCTGGAAGGTTGCCTATCTCCACTTCATTTAGTTGTTTTTCTGGGGTTTTATCTTGTTCCTTCATCTGGTATATAGCCCTCTGCCTTTTCACCTTGTCTATCTTTCTGTGAATGTGGTTTTTGCTCCACAGGCTGCAGGATTGTATTTCTGCTTGCTTCTGCTGTCTGCCCTCTGGTGAATGATGCTATCTAAGAAGCTTGATGGAAGGGACTAGTGATGGGTAGAGCTGACTGTTGCTCTGGTTGGCAGAGGTTGTTTGGCCTGAGACACCCAACACTGTAGCCCTCCTGGGCTCTTTGGTGGGGCTAATGACAGACTCTAGGAGGGCTCATGCCAAAGAGTACTTCCCAGAACTTCTGCTGCCAGTTTCCTTGTCCCCATGGTGAAACAGAGCCACCCCAGCCTCTGCATGAAATCCTCCAACACTAACAGGTAGATCTGATTCAGTCACCCCTGGGGTGACTGCTCCTTCCCCTGGGTCCCGATGCACACACTACTTTGTGTGTGCCCTCCAAGAGTGGAGTCTCTGTTTCCCTCAGTCCTGTCAAAGTCCTGCAATCAACCCTCATTAGGCTTCAAAGTTTAATTCTCTAGGAATTTCTCCTCCTGTTGCCAGACCCCCAGGTTGGGAAGCCTGACGTGGGGCTGAGAACCTTCACTCCAGTTGGTGGACTTCTGTGGTATAAGTGTTCACCAGTCTGTTAGTCACCCACCCACCAGTTATGGGATTTGATTTTACTGTGATTTCACCCCTCCTACCATCTCAGTGTGGCTTCTCCTTTGTCTTTGGATGCGGGGTATCTTTTTTGGTGAGTTCCAGTGTCTTCCTGTCAATGACTGTACAGCAGCGAGTTGTGATTCTGTTGTTCTCGCAAGAGGGAATGAGAGCACGTCCTTCTAATCTGCCATCTTGGTTCCTCCTGTGCAAAAGCTTTTAATTTTCATTAGATCCCATTTGTTTATTTTTGTTTTTATTTCCATTTCTCTAGCAGGTGGGTTAAAAAGGATCTTGCTGTGATTTATGTCATAGAGTGTTCTGCCTATGTTTTCCTCTAAGAGTTTGATAGTGTCTGGCCTTACATTTAGGTATTTAATCCATTTTGAGTTTATTTTTGTGTATGGCGTTAGGGGGTGTTCTAATTTCATTTTTTACATGTAGCTGTCCAGTGTTCCCAGCACCACTTTTTAAAGAAGCTGCCTTTTCTCCATTATATATTCTTGACTCCTTTATCAAAAATAAGATGACCATATGTGCGTGGGTTTATCTCTGGGCTTTCTGTCCTGTTCCATTGATCTATCTTTCTGTTTTGTGCCAGTACCATACTGTCTTGATTACTGTAGCTTTGTAGTATAGTCTGAAGCCTGGGAGCCTGATTCCTCTAGCACTGTTTTTCTTTCTCAATATTGCTTTGGCTATTCGGGGTCCTTTGTGTTTCCATACACATTGTGACCTTTATTTTTCTAGTTCTGTGAAAAATGCCATTGGTAGTTTGATAGAGATTGCATTGAATCTGTAGATTGCTTTGGGTTCTATAGTCATTTTCAAAATGTTGATTCTTCCAATCCAAAAACATGGTATATCTCTCCATCTGTTTGTATCATCTTTAATTTCTTTCATCAGTGTCTGATAGTTTTCTGCATACAGGTCTTTTGTCTCCTTAGGTAAGTTTATTCCTAAGTATTTTATTTTTTTTGTTGCAATGGCAAATGGGAGTGTTTCCTTAATTTTCTTTCAGACTTTTCATCATTAGTGTATAGGAATGCATGAGATTTCTGTGCATTAATTTTGTATCCTCCTACTTTACCAAATTCATTGATTAGTCCTAGTAGTTTTCTGGTAGCATCTTTAGGATTCTCTATGTACAGTATCATGTCATCTGCAAATAGTGACAGTTTTACTTCTTCTCTTCCAGTTTGGATTCCATTTATTTCTTTTTCTTCTCTGATTGCTGTGGCTAAAACTTCCAAAACTATGTTGAATAATAGTGGTGAGAGTAGACAACCTTGTCTTGTTCCTGATCTTAGTGGAAATAGTTTCAGTTTTTCACCATTGAGAACCATGTTGGCTGTGGGTTTGTCATATATGGTTTTTATTATGTTGAGGTTAGCTCTGTCTATGCCAACTTTCTGGAGGGTTTTTATCATAAATCGGTGTTGAATTGTGTCAAAAGCTTTTTCTGCATCTATTGAGATGATCATATTGTTTTTCTCCTTAAGTCTGTTAGTATGGTTTATCACATTGATTGACTTGTGTATATTGAAGAATCCTTGCAGTCCTGGGATGAACCCCACTTGATCATGGTGTATGATCCTTTTAATATGCTGTTGAATTCTGTTTGCTAGTATTTTGTTGAGGATTTTTGCATTGCTTCTATGTTCATCAGTGATACTGGCCTGTAGTTTTGTTTTTTTGTGACATCTTTGTCTGGTTTTGGTATCAGGGTGATGCTGGCCTCATGTAATGAGTTTGGGAGACTTCCTCCCTCTGCTATATTTTGGAAGAGTTTGAGAAGGATAGGTGTTCCCTCTTCTCTAAATATTTGATAGAATTCACCTGTGAAGCCATCTAGTCCTGGGGTTTTGTTTTTAGGAAGATTTTTAATC
This sequence comes from Grampus griseus, assembly GCF_964374135.1. Lineage (NCBI taxonomy): Eukaryota > Metazoa > Chordata > Mammalia > Artiodactyla > Delphinidae > Grampus > Grampus griseus. The sequence goes on from NC_139018.1 coordinate 123,992,116, forward strand.
ACAGTCTCAATTTCAGTGCTTGTGATTGGTCTGTTTATATTTTCTATTTCTTCCTGGTTCAGTCTCAGAAGATTGTGCCTTTCTAAGAATTTTCCATTTCCTCCAGGTTGTCCATTTTATGGGCATATAGTTGCTTGTAGTAATCTCTCATGATCCTTTGTATTTCTGCAGTGTCACTTGTTACTTCTCCTTTTTCATTTCTAATCCTATTGATTTGAATCTTTGTTTTTTTTCTTGATGAGTCTGGCTAATGGTTTATGAATTTTGTTTATGTTCTCAAAGAACTAGCTTTTAGTTTTATTGATCTTTGCTATTGTTTTTTTCACTTCTTTTTCATTTATATCTGATCTGATATTTATGATTTCTTTCCTTCTGCTAACTTTGGGATATTTTTTTCTTCTTTCTCTAAATGCTTTAGGTGTAAGGTTAGGTTGTTTATTTGAGATGTTTCTTGTTTCTTGAGGTAGGACTGTATTGCTATAAACTTCCCTCTTAGAACTGCTTTTGCTGCATCCCATAAGATTTGAGTCATCTTGTTTTCATTGTCATTTGTTTCTAGGTATTTTTTGATTTCCTCTTTGATTTCTTCTGTGATCTCTTGGTTATTTAGTAGTGTACTGTTTAGCCTCAATTTGTTTGTATTTTTTACAGATTTTTTCCTGTAATTGATATCTAGTCTCATAGTGTTCTGGTTGGCAAAGATACTTGATACAATCTCAATTTTCTTAAATTTACTGAGGCTTGATTTTTGACTCAAAGTATGATCTATCCTAGAGAATGTTCCATGAGCACTTGAGAAGAATGTTTATTCTGTTGTTTTTGGATGGAATGTCCTATAAATATCAATTACATCCATCTTGCTCAATGTTTCCTTAAAGCCTGTGTGTTCTTATTTATTTTCATTTTGGATGATTTGTCCATTCTTGAAAGTGGGGTTTTAAAGTCCCCTAGTAGGATTGTGTTACTGTTTTATTCCCCTTTTCTGGCTGTTGGCATTTGCCTTATGTATTGCGGTGCTCTTATGTTGGGTGCATGAATATTTACAATCATTATATCTTCTTCTTGAATTGATTCCTTCATCATTATCTAGTGTCCTTCTTTGTCTCTTGTTATGGTCTTTATTTTAATGTGTACTTTTTCTGATATGAGTATTGCTACTCCAACTTTCTTTTGATTTCCATTTGCATGGAATATCTTTTTCCATGGCCTCACTTTCAGTCTGTATGTGTCCCTAGGTCTGAAGTGTGTCTCTTGTTGACAGCATATATATGAGTCTTGTTTTTGTATCCATTCAGCAAGTCTGTGTCTTTTGGTTGGAACATTTAATTCATTTACATTTAATGTAAATATCAATATGTATGTTCCTATTACCGTTTTCTTAATTTTTCTGGAATTGTTATTCAGGTGTTCTCCTTCTCTTCTCTTTCCTGCCTAGAGAAGTTCCTTTAATATTTGTTGTAAAGCTTGTTTTGTGGTGCTGAATTCTCCTAGTTTTTCTTATCTGTAAAGCTTTTAATTTCTCCATCTAATCTGAATGAGATCCTTGCTGGTTAGGGTCATCTTGGTTGTAGGTTTTTCCCTTTCATTACTTTAAATATGTCCTGCCACTCCCTTCTGGCCTGGAGAGTTTCTGCTGAAAGATCAGCTGTTAACCTTATGGGGATTCCCTTGTATGTCATTTGTTGTTTTTCCTCTGCTTCTTTTAATATTTTTTCTTTGAACTTAATTTTTGATAGTTTGACTAATATGTGTCTTGGCATGTTTCTCTTATGATTTTCCAGTACAGGACTCTCTGTGTTTCCTGGACTTGATTAACTATTTCCTTTCCCATATTAGGGATGTTTTCAACTTTAATCTCTTCAAATATTTTCTCAGTCCCTTTCTTTATCTCTTCTTCTTCTGGGACCCCTACAATTCAAGTGTTGGTGTGCTTAATGTTGTTCCAGAGGTCTCTAAGACTGCCCTCATTTCTTTTCATTCTTTTTGCTTTATTCTGCTCTGCAATAGTTATTTCCACTATTTTCTCTTCCAGGTCACTTATCTATTCTTCTGCATCTGTTATTCTGCTCTTGATTCCTTCTAGAGAATTTTTCATTTCATTTATTGTGTTGTTCATCATTGTTTGCTTGCTCTTTAGGTCTCTAGGTCCTTGTTAAATGTTTCTTATATTTTCTCCATTCTATTTCCACGTTTTTGGATCTTCTTTGCTATCATTACTCTGAATTCTTTTTCAGGTAGACTGCCTATTTCCTCTTCATTTGTTTGGTCTGGTGGGTTTTTACCTTGCTCCTTCATCTGCTGTGTGTTTCTCTGTCTTCTCATTTTGCTTAACTTACTGTGTTTGTGATCTCCTTTTTGCAGCCTGCAGTTTTGTATTTACCATTGTTTTAGTGTCTGCCCCCAGTGACTAAGGTTGGTTCAGTGGGTTGTGTAGGCTCCTGGTGGAGGGGACTAGTGCCTATTTTCTGATAGATGAGGCTGGATCTTCTCTTTCTGGTGGGCAGGACTGTGCCTGGTGGTGTGTTTTTGGGTGTCTGTGGCCTTATTATGATTTTAGGCAGCCTCTCTGCTAATGGGTGGTGTTGTGTTCCTGTTTTGCTAGTTGTTTGGCTTAGGGTGTCCAGCACTGTAGCTTGCTGGTCATTGAGTGGAGCTGGGTCTTAGTGTTGAGATGGAGATCTCTGGGAGAGATTTTGCTGTTTGATGTTATGTGGAGCTGGAAGGTCTCTGTAGAACCAATTTCCTGAACTCTGCTCTCCCACTGGCCTGATCTCCAGCTGGTGCACCAACACCCTGTCAGCCACAAGGCTCAGAAGAAAAGGGAGAAAGAGAGAAAGAAAGAAAGAAAGAAAGAAAGAAAGAAAGAAAGAAAGAAAGAAAGAAAGAAAGAAAGAAAGAAAGAAAGAAAGAATAAAATAAAGTTATTAAAATAAAATAATTATTAAAAATAAAAATATTTAAAAGTAATTAAAAAAAGAAAAAAAAAAAGAAAGAAAGAAGAGAGCAAGCAAACCAAAAAAACAAATCCACCAATGATAACAAGGGCTAAAAACTATAACAACAACAAAAAAAAATTGGACAGACAGAACTCTAGGACAAATGGTAAAAACAACCCTATAGAGAAATTCACACAAAGAAGTATACACATACACACTCACAAAAAGAGGGAGAGAAAAATTATATATATATATATATACACACACATAAAAGGAGGAAGAGAGCAAACAAATCAATAAATAAATCTACCAATGATAATAAACTCTAAATCCTAAACTAAGATAAACTTAAAACCAGAAGCAAATTAGATGCAGAACGCAAACCCAAAGTCTACAGTTGCTCCCAAAGTCCACCCCCTCAATTTTGGGATGATTCATTGTCTATTCAGGTATTCCACAGATGCAGGGTACATCAGTTGATTGTGGACATATAATCCACTGCTCCTGAGGCTGCTGAGAGAAATTTCCCTTTCTCTTCTTTGTTCACACATCTCCTGGGGTTCAGCTTTGGATTTGGCCCCACCTCTGTGCATAGGTCACCTGAGGGCATCTGTTCTCTGCTCAGAAATTTCAGGGAAAAAGTAGCAGCTGATTAGGGGGTTCTGGCTCACTCAAGCCGCAGGCAGGGAAGGGTAAGGAATGCGGGGAGATCCTGCAGAGGCAGAGGCTGGCCTGATGTTGCAACAGCCTGAGGCGTGCTGTGTGTTCTCCTGGGGAAGTTGTCCCTGGATCACAGGACCCTGGCAGTGGCGGGCTGCACAGAATCCCAGGAAGGGAGGCGTGGATAGTGACCTGTGTTTGCACACAGGCTTCTTGGTGACTACAGCAGGAGACTTAGCATTTCATGCCTGTCTCTGGTGTCCATGCTGATAACCGCAGCTCGTGCCCGTCTCTGGAGCTCATTTATGCAGTGCCCTGAATCCCCTCTCCTTGCGTACCCAGAAACAATGGTCTCTTGCCTATTAGGCAGTTCCAGACTTTTTCCCAGACTCCCTCCTGGCTAGCTCTGGCACATTAGCCCCCTTCAGGTTGTGTTCACGCAGCCAACCCTAGTCCTCTCCCTGGGATCTGATCTCTGAAGCTGGAGTCTCAGCTCCCAGCCCCCACTCACCCCGGCGGGTGAGCAGACAAGCCTCTCAGGCTGGTGAGTGCTGGTTGGCACCAATCCTCTGTGCGGCAATCTTTCCACTTTGCCCTCTGTCCCCTATTGCTGTGCTCTCCTCCGTGGCTCTCAAGCTTCCCCCCTGCCCCCCTCAACTGCACCAGTGAAGTGGTTCCTAGTGTGTGGAAACTTTTCCTCCTTCACAGCTGCCTCCCGGAGGTGCAGTTCTTATCCCTATTCTTTTGTCTCTGTTTTTTTCTTTTTCCCTACCCAGGTATGTGGTGGTGTTTCTTGCCTTTTGGGAAGCCTGAGGTGTTCTGCCAGCATTCAGTAGGTGTCCTGTAGGATTTGTTCCACATGTAGATGTATTTCTGATGTATTTTTTGGGGAGGAAGTTGATCTCCACATCTTACTCCTCTGTCATCTTGAAGATCTCCCCAATTTTGTTTAATTTTAATTTAAGTAGTCAGATGTGACTAGTAGCTATCTTTTGTAGAGAGCACGGGTAGCGTGGTTTAGCTTATGGCAATAAAATCTATGGTAGTAGCTAAAGAATTGAATGTAATTACTAAAAAATCATCCTCTTGCCAACCCTACATATATTTGGGTTATTCTGTTATTTGTAACTGAAAAAGGAGTATAATAGAACTTGATAAATTTTGCCATTTGAGTCAAATGCTTATCACATTGTGCTTATATTTGGATAAGTAAAGAAGTCCATACCTGCAAACTATATTTTAATCTGATATAACTTCCAGTGGAGATATAATGACACTGTCTTTTCCGTACATGAGGCTAATGAAACAATATTGTGCCTTTTACATTTATTTAAGGAGATTTTCATTGCCAATATAAAGAGAAGGAAAAGTTTTGGAGAATGTTATGCCTTTGTAGTATTTCAAAAATAGAAACTTCAAGAGGAGGAAAAATTCAATCACAATTACTTCTGGCAACATAAAAGTTAGTGCTAGTCCCAAGATCTCTGAAAATGTTTTATTCAATCAGTCTGCTGGTGCAAGTTGTATTTCCCTAGCAACAAAACAGCACATATGCTTTTCCTTCCAATGTAGTTAGTTACTGAACAAAATTTATATTATTTATATTACTATTTATATTTTTCTGCAGAATGAAATAACAACTCACATTTACTGAGCACTTGCTAAGTGTCAGGCACACTTCTTGTAACTTACATGTATTAACTCCTTGTATCCTTGTAAGAACACTGTAATGTCGGTTACTATTATTATACGCATATTATAGTTGGATAAAGTGAGAGAGGAGTTAAGTGTTTCCCAACGTTATAATACTAGTGAAGAAAGAGGGCTCTAGCTTTGTGACTCCATTCACACAGTTAATCTATATATTTAGTCCCTACTAATTGATTATAGTTGTACTAAGTTGTGAGAATGTAAAACTGAAGAAAATATTTTCCCCATGCCCCTGTCTATTCAGAGACACATACATAAACCAAAAGATAGAATGTATTTAAGTTTTTGCAATTACATCCCTATATGCATAAGTTTTTTTTTTTCCCTTTTCAGCAATCTGTGTCCTTGCCTTATAGATCTGTCAATCAAGACTTTTGGCCAATAGGGTGGATACATGTTTGAAGAGAGCCACTCACATGTGGCCTGAAGTCGGTAGCATCAACATCAGGGAACAGGCTAGAAAATACAAATTCCCAGGCCTCGCCCAGAGATACTGATTCAGAACGTGCCATGGGGTTTGACTTTTGGATTAGACTTCTTTACTTAGCAAAAGGCCTTTAAGACTCATCCATGTTCTTGAGTGAATCAGTAGTCCATTTTTGTTTATTGCTAAGTATTATTCCATTTTATGGACTCTCACAGTTTGTTTATCCATTATGGGGTGAAGGACATCTTGCCTGTTTAGAGTTTGGAGGTACTATGAAAAAAGCTGCCATAAACATTTTTATACAGGTTTTTGTATCAGCAAAGGCTTTCAATCACTTGAGTAAACACCTAGTAATGGGAATGCTTGATTGTATGGTTAATTTTATAACAAGCTGTTTTCCAAAGTGGTGCTATCATTTTGTATCTCCACCAGTGAGGAATGAGATTTCCTGGTGCCCTGTATCGTTGCCAATATTTGGTATTGTCCTCTTTTGTTTGTTTTGTCATTCTAATCAGTGTGTAGTGGTATCTCATTGTGGGCTTAATTTTCATTTCCCTAATGACAAATATTGTCAACTTTGTCAGATGAACATCTTTTCATATGCTTATTTGTGACCTTTATATTTTATTTGGTGAAGTGTTTGCTCAGATATTTTGCCCAATTTTCAAAATTGCATGCTTTATTTTCTTACAGTTGAGTTTTTAAGATTTCTTTGTATATTCTAGACACAAGTCCTTTATCATAAAAATAACTT